>NC_138298.1:29900000-30517500 GCF_965601325.2 Salmo salar
AGACTTGGTTACTCAATCACGCCTTCTAAAGTGATCATACGTCATCTCTGTCATCACATGGGCTCATGATGCTGTAATCTTTACTGATTATGAATTAACTGAGCTTCATATTGTCTAAATTGAGCGTTAATTATTTAATCAGTATTAAAATGACAATCTCATTCCATCAATATGATGATATTTTGCGAATGTTTTAAACAATTTCAATATGATACATTTTAGGTATTCAGATTAGACAAAGGCTTTGCATAAAGTATTTAGCATCAACTGAAGGTAGCAATGTGGTTTAGTGCGGCAGTTGAGTGTCTGCGTCAACGGTTTCAGCACCGTTGTTCCTGGACAGCTCCAGTTATCTTTTCGTCATACCTCCATATTCAAACGTGACAATTTAAACTGATATTGGGGATAAAAAAGTATTGCTGCATCCATAACTATTTTGGTACATAACCAACACTTTGATTGTGATCTGAGATTTGACTGATCAGCTGTATTGAGATTCAACTGCCACATTTCCAGCAGCAGTTTGCCATCCGGGCCACCACCAAACAGTTTCAGAACCACAGCTATCGGACAGCTCCCGCTTGCTTCGCCTTCCCGACCTCACATCTAGACTCACTTCTCCCCTCTTCCCTCTCTCTCCCAGGCGGCCTCTCCCTGTGGCTGGTGGTGTGGTTGGTCCTCGGCAAGCCCGGTCCGTCGGCGGCGTGCCCGCATCTGTGCGTGTGCTACCCGACTCCCATGACCGTGAGCTGCCAGGCGCAGAACTTCACCTCCGTGCCCGTTGGCGTGCCCTACGACTCGCAGCGCGTGTTCCTACAGAACAACCGAATTACGGAGCTCAGAGTCGGCTCTTTCGGCTTCGGGACTCAGGTAAGAGACTATTATAGAGTGTTTAAATGAGACATGGTGTGTGTTTGAGTGTGTGATTCTTTTGACTTCTCTCTCTCTCTTTCTAACTCTCTCTGCCTCTATGTTCGCTCCAAACCCTTGTTTTTCTTTTTGAGTTTGAGTCCAGAGTCTTACCTACAATATGACCATAGAATAATACCTGACCCTAGAATACATATTGATATTCACACTCTCCCTCCTCCCCTCCCTCCCTCCCTCCCTCCCTCCCTCCCTCCCTCCCTCCCTCCCTCCCTCCCTCCCTCCCTCCCTCCCTCCCTCCCTCCCTCCCTCCCTCCCTCCCTCCCTCCCTCCCTCCCTCCCTCCCTCCCTCCCTATAGGTCTTGTGGCTGTTCTCCAACAACATCACGTGGATTGAGGCTGGCTCCTTCAGTGAGCTGAGGGATCTAGAGGAGCTGGACCTGGGGGACAACTCTCACCTGCGCAGGCTGGAAGGAGGCGCCTTCAGGGGGCTGGAGAAACTCCAGAGTCTCCACATGCACCGCTGCAAGCTTACCGCCCTGCCCCATGACCTGTTCCACAAGCTGTACAGCCTGCAGTTCCTCTACCTGCAGGTAGGGGCAGTACACATATATTCACGCACACATGGGCACATATGTATACACACACAACACGCATACACACACACTACAGGGAAATCTCATAGCTGTGAAAATTACATAATTTTATATCATCACAATCACAATTACATCATGTTGTATCATGATTCAAATCATGCTGCATCAGTGATAGTTATGAGATGCCCTTTAGTGGAAGGTGTAAATGTTTCTCACCTCACCACTATTGAAATGTAGTCCATCATCACCTGACCCCACCTGACCACTTCCTCTTCCTGTTTCCTGTTTCGTCCTTGTAGGAGAACCAGCTCCACTTCCTCCAGGATGACCTCTTCTCTGACCTCATCAACCTGAGCCAGCTCTTCTTGCATGGAAACCGTATCCGTACCCTGTCGGAGAACGTGTTCCGTGGCCTGGTCAACTTGGACCGCCTTCTTCTCCACGACAATCGTGTGCGCCAGGTTAACCGCCGGGCGTTCCGCGACCTCGGACGCCTCACCATGCTCTTCCTGTTCAACAACTCATTGGCTGAGCTCCCCGGCCAGGCTCTCCGTGACACCCAGGGCATCGAGTTCCTCCGTCTCAACGGGAACCCCTGGTCCTGTGGCTGCGAGGCCCTCCCCCTGTGGGAGTGGTTCCGTGGCGCCCGCGTCTCATCGTCCGAGCTGTTGTGTTCCTCCCCGTCCCCCCGCCGTGGGATGGACCTCCGCTTCCTCCGTGAGATGGACTTCGCCCTCTGCCCTCTCCCCGACCCCGGCACCCTGGCCGGCTCCACCACGAGGACCTTCAGCACCAAGACAAGATGGTGGTTCTCCAAGCACAAGCCCCAGTCCCAGACCAAGGCAGTGTTCGAGAAGAGCTCCGAGACCATCAAGGCCTTCCCGTTCCCCCAAGGAAAGAACAACCCACCCATCGTGACCTCCACCAATGTCAAGTACGAGCTCGGCGAGGAAGAGGCAGCACTACCCAAACTCGACGCTGAGGAGTACTGGGCGAACTATGGGAACGAGGACGCCGGCACCACGCTGCGATGCTTCGAGCTCGAGTGTCCGCCTGACTTCGATGGCCTCCCTCCCAACTCCTCCTCCACCCCCACGTCATCCCACTCTCTCTCACTCCTCCTCGCCCTCTCGCTACTCGCCGTCTCCATCAATCTACACCTCATATTTGGCTGAATCCGACATTAAGTACCCACTTCCCGTTCCTGTCTTCGCCCTGGGCCCTCTCAGGGCATGGGGAACCCCTTGTTAAAGACTCTGTACCTCCCTAGTTAACCCTCTGATGTCCTACTGGATAACTTCTATCTCTGTCAGTAGTACAAGACAGCAGGGGATACAAAGGGGGGGTTAGATTGTTACTTCTAACTTAATGCAGGGTTAAACAACAATGGCTGACAGTACATAGTACACTATTGTACATAGTACAATATAGTACAGTACAGTAGTCAACCAAGGCTGTTACTACAACAGGTGCATCTCACCTGTCTGGTGTGTCGGTTGCCATGACGACGCCTGCAATCAGGGGTCAGTGGTCACCTGTAACGCTCTACAGCTAATACCAGTGCTACTGACTGTTGCAAATGCTATAACTGTTGTCACTTGGAGGAATATTACAACTACAAGTGCTACGACTATTATATGCATGTTACTACTACTACTACTATTACGAATACGTCTGCTACTACAAGTGCTATGATTACAGTTACGACAGTAACTACATTTCTTCTGTTGTATTAACTCTGACAACTGTACTGTAAATAGGTCGGTGTACTTGATGGTGCAGAGCAGTTGGGATATCTTTCTTATATGTTGTCTACCATGATGCCTACTTTATAATGGATTGTTTACAGAAAAATAGCTAAGGAGAGAGAGAAAAGAAGGGATGATGGAATGAAAGAGAGGCAGTCACCAGCATACGAGAAGGTGAGAGAGGATATGTAGAGAGATAGGTAAAGGTAGAGAGACAGAAAGACACAGAGAGAGGATATGTAGAGAGATAGGTAAAGGTAGAGAGACAGAAAGACACAGAGAGGATATGTAGAGAGATATGTAAAGGTAGAGAGACAGAAAGACACAGAGAGAGGATATGTAGGGAGATAGGTAAAGGTAGAGAGACAGAAAGACACAGAGAGATGATATGTAGAGAGATATGTAAAGGTAGAGAGACAGAAAGGCAGAGAGAGTGATGAGTTAAAAAGTTACCAAAGGAAGAAGCTAGAGGACAGAGAAGGTGGAAGAGAAGAAAGTGCAACAGGAAAGGACAGAGAGCGAGGGAGAGAGGGTTGTCGAGATTCTCAATAATAAAGAGAACGGAAGAGAGGGAGCAAGGACAGGGCAGGCAATATAAATAAAGCAAAGGAATGTGAGACACGGTGAAATTAAGAACGAAAGAGAGCGAGATAGAGAAAGTGACAGTACTGGCCCTTGACCATGAGATACTGAATAGGATAGACAAGCAATCACTTCAGGTATTCAAGTTCAGTCTTTGTATAACTTCATGTCCTTGTAAATATGACATCATCACCATAGAAGCCACAGGGGAAGGATGCTTCCTTTCTGGCAGTGTCAGTCGCTGTTCTGATTGGCTATCGCCGTTTGTTTGTGATGTCATTGACGGAATGTGTGATGTGACCAGTGAATGACCAGTATGAGAGATAAAAAGAGCTATTGAGATTCTGAATAACGTTTGTGAGACTTTTCTTTGAGGGCAGCAGCTGTTGCATTTCAAACTGATTTTACTTGATCAATAATTGATCTCTTTAAGTTCTTTGTTCCCTCTCTTGGAATGCTCACTCACTTCTTTGGAAGGTGAAAGTAGTGCACTACTTTTGACACTGCACTACATAGGGAACAGGGAGCCATTTCAGACGGAGCCAATGACTGCTAGTCAGTCCTTTAGCCAAACAACTTGATGATGAGTAAACAAACAAATTAAATGTTTTCAACCCAGCCCCCCAATACTGTCTACCATACCCACCCCAATATCTCCAGTTTAATACCCAGCCCCCCAATACTGTCTACCATACCCACCCCAATATCTCCAGTCTAATACCCAGCCCCCCAATACTGTCTACCATACCCACCCCAATATCTCCAGTTTAATACCCAGCCCCCCAATACTGTCTACCATACCCACCCCAATATCTCCAGTCTAATACCCAGCCCCCCAATACTGTCTACCATACCCACCCCAATATCTCCAGTTTAATACCCAGCCCCCCAATACTGTCTACCATACCCACCCCAATATCTCCAGTTTAATACCCAGCCCCCCAATACCGTCTACCATACCCACCCCAATATCTCCAGTCTAATACCCAGCCCCCCAATACTGTCTACCATACCCACCCCAATATCTCCAGTTTAATACCCAGCCCCCCAATACTGTCTACCATACCCACCCCAATATCTCCAGTCTAATACCCAGCCCCCACATCAACTAAGCATAATCAACTTAGACCAACTCAGAAGAATCAACTTAGACCAACTCAGAAGAATCAACTTAGTCCAACTCAGAATAATCAACTTAGTTCAACTCAGAAGAATCAACTTAGTTCAACTCAGAAGAATCAACTTAGTTCAACTCAGAAGAATCAACCAGTAACTGATCTGCATAGAACCCAAGGAGAGATCTAGAAGTGGAACTGAAAGAGACATAGACTGGCACACATGATGACTGGACTGGACTCCAAACCAATAAGACCGACTAGTGACTGACCAGCCATATTATTCTATAAGCTGAGTTTATAGATCCTGGCATAGAATGAATGGATGGAAAAGCCTGGCAGTTTTCCAGCAGAAAGAGACAAGGAGAGTTACATTGTGGCTTTACTGAGATTGATCGACAGACGGACAGAACAACAGAGGGACCAAATTGTTACTCACAGACTTTGCTGACTCACAGAGAGACATAATTCCTTGACTTGCTGACAGAGACAGACAAACTGACTGACCTACCAGTGATCGATGGAAGACAGTTAAAAAGAGAGACTGGAATCTGATTGGCGGACAGCTGAAGCAACGTCAGAGAAAGGAGGAGGACCTCTAGGAGGTGACCAAAAACAGACTTCCTCTCCTCTTCCTTTCTTCCTACTCGTTTTGTCTGAGTTTCTACAAGGCTTTGTAGGAGGGTGGGTAGGCGTGCTGACGAATCATCTATCCCTCCCTCCTTCCTCCCCTCTCTCTCTCTCTGTGTCTCTCTCTTCCTTTCTTTATCCTACCGGTCACCTGTTTCTGTAAAGCACTCCCCCCCCCCCTCTCCATCCCTCTGAAGAGAGAGAGGGAAATTAAAGGAGGGAGCAGAAGGAAGAAGGAGAGAGAGAGAAAGAGGGGAGGAAGGAGGGAGGAGGGAGGGAGGAGAGAGAGCACTCCTTTTACAGAGATGTTTTCAGTAGAGGTGAAGAGGGCAAGGACAGGCTGAGATAGGGTATGAGTAGGAGGAGAAGAGAGAGAGACACACACACACACACACACACACACACACACACACACACACACACACACACACACACACACACACACACACACACACACACACACACACACACACACACACACACACACACACACACACACACACACACACCTTAAGTTATGAGTTTCTAGACGAAGTGGTGAGAAACAGACAGACAGAGAGCAAAACGCAGACAGAGAGAGAGACGGACGGACGGATGGACAGACAGACAGACAGAGAGAGTCTTGCAGCTCCATGTAATGTCCTTCATCCAATCTATTTCTGTTACAATAGTTACATAGATTGTGCTTTATGAAATCAGCGCTCTTTTAAAGAAAAGCATTACCTATCTATGTTATTCAGTTGGAGATTTTGGGTTGCATCCCAAATGGCACCCTGTCCCCTATGCATGGGCCTCGGTCAAATGTAGACCACTAAATAGGGAGTAGGGTGCGCTTTGGGACACAGACTTTCAATACATGTGAGTCAACCATAGAAATAGGATTCTATGGACTCAACAATACACTGTTCACTAATAAGAGAGTCCAGGGATTGGTATGTGTTCTGTTCTGCTGTGGTAACAATGTGTCCGTCCATATATGTCAGCCATTAGGGTGAGGTCAAACTGGGCCTCGGTGCTCTTCTGTGGCCTTGACAGTCTGGTCACTTTCAGACGACCAAAGCCCCAGTCATACCATTTTACCCAATGATTGGACTGTAAATGAAACCTGTCTGCTTGACCGAGTGAGAGAGTGTGAGAGAGACTGTATGTGTGAGAAAACAATATTTTGGTATCTACTTGACTGTGTGAGGAGATTGAGTTGTCTTCTGCTGTCATCTTTCTCACCGTGGAAGAAAAGAGGCAACATTATATAAAGAATAAATACTGAACTTTGTTTTGAAAAAATGATTTGCGTGGGCGTATCATTTGAAGGATTTGGATATCAGCCTTGGCAAGTCCAGAGGGACACACACACACAGACTCACACTCACACTCACACACACACACACACACACACACACACACACACACACACACACACACACACACACACACACACACACACACACACACACACACACACACACACACACACACACACACACACACACACACACACACACCAATACTCTCTTCATTGTGTAAGTCGTCTTCCAGGCAAATGTCCATTGGTAGATAACAGTTACCATGTACCACCATCAATATTACAATAGTCTCTTACTGTACAGTACATCAGTATTACAATAGTCTCTTAATGTCCAGTACATCAACATTACAATAGTATCTTAATTTACAGTACATCAATATTACAATAGTCTCTTAATGTACAGTACATCAGTATTACAATAGTCTCTTACTGTACAGTACATCAGTATTACAATAGTCTCTTAATGTCCAGTACATCAGTATTACAATAGTCTCTTAATGTCCAGTACATCAGTATTACAATAGTATCTTAATGTACAGTACATCAGTATTACAATAGTCTCTTAATGTCCAGTACATCAACATGACAATAGTCTCTTAATTTACAGTACATCAATATTACAATAGTCTCTTAATGTACAGTACATCAGTATTACAATAGTATATTAATTTACAGTACATCAATATTATACAGTACATTATATCCTGCCTGTTTGGCCCTGTCCGGGGGTATCATCGGATGGGGCCACAGTGTCTTCTGATCCCTCCTGTCTCAGCCTCCAGTATTTATGCTGCAGTAGTTTATGTGTCGGGGGGCTAGGGTCAGTCTGTTACATCTGGAGTATTTCTCTTGTCTTATCCGGTGTCCTGTGTGTATTTAAATATGCTCTCTCTAATTCTCTCTTTCTCTCTTTCTGTCTTTCTCTCGGAGGACCTGAGCCCTAGGACCATGCCTCAGGACTACCTGGTATGATGACTCCTTGCTGTCCCCAGTCCACCTGGCCGTGCTGCTGCTCCAGTTTCAACTGTTCTGCCTGCGGCTATGGAACCCTGACCTGTTCACCGGACGTGCTTGTTGCACCCTCGACAACTACTATGATTATTATTATTTGACCATGCTGGTCATTTATGAACATTTTAACATTTTAACATTTTGACCATGTTCTGTTATAATATCCACCCTGCACAGCCAGAAGAGGACTGGCCACCCCTCATAGCCTGGTTCCTCTCTAGGTTTCTTCCTAGGTTTTTGGCCTTTCTAGGGAGTTTTTCCTAGGGAGTTTTTCCTAGCCACCGTGCTTCTTTCACATGCTTTGCTTGCTGTTTGGGGTTTTAGGCTGGGTTTCTGTACAGCACTTTGAGAATATCAGCTGATGTACGAAGGGCTATATAAAAATAAATTTGATTTGATTTGATTAAAATAGTCTCTTAATGTACAGTACATTAATATTACAATGGGATCTTAAAGTGGAACTGACAACGTTTTAACTACTTTGCAGATATGAAATAAGTAGACAATCATATCAGTAAAACATATCTAATTCCCAGTTTATGTTACCAACTTTATAAGAGGTTTTAAAATAGGTTCTATTTGACTCAACGTTCCATGATGTCCACTAAGTTATTGTTGGCAGAATAGATGGATGCAGTTCAATGCATGATTAATAGAATTCACCAATACATTTCTCGGTAGTCCCAAACATATTGCTATCAGGTTGTAAACCACAGCTGGTCTGCTTGGTACACTGTTGGCTGCATCCACCTGGGAGGCACTGTTTCTAGATAACATGTAAACAGCCTAACCAGCTCTGCTAGGGAGAGTCACATGGTCAGAGTGGGCTGTTCTCTCATTTACATCTGGAAGTAGCTAGCAATCTAGACAACTTTAGCCAGTTAGCTTGGGTACTTTGTTGGGACAAGCATGCATCGGCAGGCAAGCTGCAGGAGGACCAGCAGGTTACTTACTATTCCCCATCGTTTATCAGTGACATTTTGACTGTTAAATAGCTGAAAAAGTTTGAGGGCATTTATCTAATGTTCCCTCGTTAGATTTTAGCTCATCTCACTCTGGCTAGCATTAGTTGTTGGTCTTGTTGTTGTTGATGTGGATAACTGAGGTAGAGAGCCAACCTGTTCATGGTTGTTTGATCAATAGGACTGTAAAGTTCCCAAATGGAAGAGGACTCCTGTGGTATTTACATTACTGCAGAAATCCTTTCAGGTGTATTTTGTGTCTTTTGGTGAATGTGTTCTAATGATCTGAAGTCACACTGTTGCTGCTGCCTGTAAACACACAGTCCAGTTCATAGTGAATGATGGCAGGCTCTACTGCCTGTAAACACACAGTCCAGTTCATAGTGAATGATGGCATGCCCTAATGCCTGTAAACACACAGTCCAGTTCATAGTGAATGATGGCAGGCCCTACTGCCTGTAAACACACAGTCCAGTTCATAGTGAATGATGGCATGGCCTAATGCCTGTAAACACACAGTCCAGTTCATAGTGAATGATGGCAGGCCTTACTGCCTGGAAACACACAGTCCAGTTCATAGTGAATGATGGCAGGTCCTACTGCCTGTAAACACACAGTCCAGTTCATAGTGAATGATGACAGGCCCTACTGCCTGTAAACACACAGTCCAGTTCATAGTGAATGATGGCATGCCCTACTGCCTGTAAACACACAGTCCAGTTCATAGTGAATGATGGCAGGCTCTACTGCCTGTAAACACACAGTCCAGTTCATAGTGATTGATGGCAGGCCCTACTGCCTGGAAACACACAGTCCAGTTCATAGTGAATGATGGCAGGCTCTACTGCCTGTAAACACACAGTCCAGTTCATAGTGAATGATGGCAGGCCCTACTGCCTGGAAACACACAGTCCAGTTCATAGTGAATGATGGCAGGCCCTACTGCCTGGAAACACACAGTCCAGTTCATAGTGAATGATGGCAGGCCCTACTGTAAACACACAGTCCAGTTCATAGTGAATGATGGCATGCCCTAATGCCTGTAAACACACAGTCCAGTTCATAGTGAATGATGGCAGGCCCTACTGCCTGTAAACACACAGTCCAGTTCATAGTGAATGATGGCAGGCCCTACTGCCTGTAAACACACAGTCCAGTTCATATTGAATGATGGCAGGCCCTACTGTAAACACACAGTCCAGTTCATAGTGAATGATGGCAGGCAATACTGCCTGGAAACACACAGTCCAGTTCATAGTGAATGATGGCAGGCAATACTGCCTGGAAACACACAGTCCAGTTCATAGTGAATGATGGCAGGCCCTACTGCCTGTAAACACACAGTCCAGTTCATAGTGAATGATGGCAGGCCCTGCTGCCTGGAAACACACAGTCCAGTTCATAGTGAATGATGGCAGGCAATACTGCCTGGAAACACACAGTCCAGTTCATATTGAATGATGGCAGGCCCTACTGCCTGTAAACACACAGTCCAGTTCATAGTGAATGATGGCAGGCTCTACTGCCTGGAAACACACAGTCCAGTTCATAGTGAATGATGGCAGGCTCTACTGCCTGTAAACACACAGTCCAGTTCATAGTGAATGATGGCAGGCTCTACTGCCTGTAAACACACAGTCCAGTTCATAGTGAATGATGGCAGGCTCTACTGCCTGTAAACACACAGTCCAGTTCATAGTTAATGATGGCAGGCTCTACTGCCTGGAAACACACAGTCCAGTTCATAGTGAATGATGACAGGCTCTACTGCCTGGAAACACACAGTCCAGTTCATAGTGAATGATGGCAGGCCCTACTGCCTGGAAACACACAGTCCAGTTCATAGTGAATGATGGCAGGCAATACTGCCTGGAAACACACAGTCCAGTTCAAAGTGTAGCTGTAGCTCTGATTGTCTATGGCGCACTGGTCTGTGTAGACTCCGGTCCTGGACAAGACAGATGTTTTCATTAGGTTTTATTTACTGCAGTGTCTATTAATTGTCCAAACGCATGGCCGCTTTCCCACTCTATATTGTTATAACATTTTCACAAATGTCTTAGTATATGTGTGCCTTCTGATGAAGATCATCAAAGGTAAGTGAATATTTCTAATGCTATTTAATATTTTAGATGACTCCAAAATGGCGGGTATCTGTATTGCCTAGTGTATTTTTCTGAGCGCAGTACTCAGATTATTGCAAAGTGTGCTTTCCTCTTGAAGCTTTTTTGAAATCTGTCACAGCGTTAGCATAAAGGAGATGTTCATCTAGAATTCTTTGAATGACAGTTTAATATTTTATCAACGTTTATGATGAGTATTTTTGTAAATTGTTGTACTGATCCACCGGGCAGTATTGGAGGCAAAATATTTTCTGAACGTCACGCGGGGGGTGGGGTTTATGGGGTTTATGGATATAAATATGAACTTGATCGAACAAAAAATGCATGTATTGTGTAACATGATGTCCTAGGAGTGTCATCTGATGAAGATCGTCAAAGGTTAGTGCTTCATTTAGCTGTGTTTTGGGTATTTGTGATGCATCTAGTTGCTTGGAAAATGGCTGTGTGGTTATTTGTGTCTATGTACTCTCCTAACATAATCTAATGTTTTGCTTTCGCTGTAAAGCCTTTTTGAAATCGGACAACGTGGTTCGATTCAGGAGAAGTGTATCTATAAAATGGTGTAAAATAGTCCTATGTTTGAGAACTTCGAATTATGACATTTTGTGGTTTTGAATTTGGCACTTCACTGGCTGTTGAATAGTGTGCACGGTGGGTGGGACGATAGCGTCCCACCTACCCTAGAGAGGGTTTACCAATATAGTTCATTTAATAAAAAGGCATAGTCCCTCTTTCACACACTTATTTACTTTTTGCTCTCTTTCTCCCTCTCTTTCTCCCTCTCTTTCTCCCCATCTCTCTCTCTCTCTCTCCCCTCTCTATCTTTCCTATTAATTTTTCATCTCCTCTCTCTCTCACAATCCCTTCCTCCCCTCTTTCTCTTTCTCTCCCTCATTCTCTCTCCCTCTCTCATTTATCTCTCCCCACCTCTCGCTCTCACAGTCCCTTCCTCCTCGCTTTCTCTCTCTCTCTCTTTCTCTCTCTCTCTCTCCCTAACTCCTTTATCTTTCCCCAACTCTCTCTCCTCCCTCCATCTCTCTCTCTCCATCTCTCTCTCCTCCCTCCATCTCTCTCTCCTCCCTCCATCTCTCTCAAAGCAGATGGCAGTAAGAGCAGCAGTGTGGAGACAGAGAATGGCACCACCATGCAGGAAACACCTGCTCTGTTTCAACAATATTATATTTAAACAGTAATAATCAGCAATGTACAGTAGTGATTCAAAAAACATGTGGTGTGTAAACGCTGATCTCCCTTGGCGGTGAATAAATTAACGCTTCCTATATTTTCAATGCATTTTCTACAATATGTGGGTTTATATGTTTATATGTGTTTAGCCTCCACTACGCCACTGATAATAATATGAATATACATCAATATTACATCATATCTGGCCTGTGTTTTCCTCATATGAGCCTTAATGTATGTGGAACAGACTATAGCCTTTATGGCTGTTTCCCAAACTTGGTCCTGGGGACCCCAAGGGGTGCACATTTAGGTTTTTTCCCCAGCACTACCTCTGGGGTTATATACTGAACACCAGGGTGGTGGGTTTGAGTCCCTCTGGGGTTATATACTGAACACCAGGGTGGTGGGTTTGATTCCCTCTGGGGTTATATACTGAACACCAGGGTGGTGGGTTTGAGTCCCTCTGGGGTTATATACTGAGCACCAGGGTGGTGGGTTTGATTCCCTCTGGGGTTATATACTGAACACCAGGGTGGTGGGTTTGAGTCCCTCTGGGGTTATATACTGAGCACCAGGGTGGTGGGTTTGATTCCCTCTGGGGTTATATACTGAACACCAGGGTGGTGGGTTTGATTCCCTCTGGGGTTATATACTGAACACCAGGGTGGTGGGTTTGATTCCCTCTGAGGTTATATACTGAACACCAGGGTGGTGGGTTTGAGTCCCTCTGGGGTTATATACTGAGCACCAGGGTGGTGGGTTTGATTCCCTCTGGGGTTATATACTGAACACCAGGGTGGTGGGTTTGATTCCCTCTGGGGTTATATACTGAACACCAGGGTGGTGGGTTTGATTCCCTCTGAGGTTATATACTGAACACCAGGGTGGTGGGTTTGAGTCCCTCTGGGGTCATATACTGAACACCAGGGTGGTGGGTTTGAGTCCCTCTGGGGTTATATACTGAGCACCAGGGTGGTGGGTTTGAGTCCCTCTGGGGTCATATACTGAACACCAGGGTGGTGGGTTTGATTCCCTCTGGGGTTATATACTGAACACCAGGGTGGTGGGTTTGATTCCCTCTGGGGTTATATACTGAACACCAGGGTGGTGGGTTTGAGTCCCTCTGGGGTTATATACTGAACACCAGGGTGGTGGGTTTGATTCCCTCTGGGGTTATATACTGAACACCAGGGTGGTGGGTTTGAGTCCCTCTGGGGTCATATACTGAACACCAGGGTGGTGGGTTTGAGTCCCTCTGGGGTTATATACTGAACACCAGGGTGGTGGGTTTGATTCCCTCTGGGGTTATATACTGAACACCAGGGTGGTGGGTTTGAGTCCCTCTGGGGTTATATACTGAACACCAGGGTGGTGGGTTTGATTCCCTCTGGGGTTATATACTGAACACCAGGGTGGTGGGTTTGATTCCCTCTGGGGTTATATACTGAACACCAGGGTGGTGGGTTTGAGTCCCTCTGGGGTTATATACTGAACACCAGGGTGGTGGGTTTGATTCCCTCTGGGGTTATATACTGAACACCAGGGTGGTGGGTTTGATTCCCTCTGGGTTTATATACTGAACACCAGGGTGGTGGGTTTGATTCCCTCTGGGGTTTTATACTGAACACCAGGGTGGTGGGTTTGATTCCCTCTGGGGTTATATACTGAACACCAGGGTGGTGGGTTTGAGTCCCTCTGGGGTTATATACTGAACACCAGGGTGGTGGGTTTGATTCCCTCTCAATGTACTGTACGTCAGACAGAAGACACTTTTAAGCGCTATATAAAATATATTATGCACAACACAGAAACATTTCTCGAGATAACATTCTACTTTACACTCCATCTTAGATGACGTTCGTATTGTACCATCAGAACCATCACATTTAGCCTGTGTCCCAAATGGCATTTCATTCCCTATATAGTGCACTACTTTTGACCAGAATCATCCCTTGGATGACATCCATAGTACAGACCAGCACATGAACTATTAGTGACTAATCCCCAGCTTTCCTGATCTAAATAAGGAAATATACTGACTTCTCTGAATGGAACGTCACGCAGAACACGCACACATACGCCAAGGAGTGTCCTGCCGGCCAACATTGTATTCCCATTGGATGCAACACATGTGAGCCAACAGACCTCACTATGACGCAACCACACGTTAAAATATGGGCCGAGTGGGTTTTGATTGGACGGCAGCCATGTCAATCACCAGTGAGGCAGAGTTGGAGTCAATCAAACGAGAGAGGGGGAGAGTGCCTTGGATCTGTTTCTGGATCAATTAATATTAATGAGTCAGTCAGTAAGTCAGTCAGTGAGTCAGTGAGTCAGTGAGTGAGTGAGTGAGTGAGTGAGTGAGAGAGAGAGAGAGAGAGAGAGAGAGAGAGAGAGAGAGAGAGAGAGAGAGATCAATGAATATTAATGAGAGACGGGGAGAGAGGGATAGAGGGAGGGAAGTGTAGAGAGGAGAAGGGGGGTAAAGTCAAAGGAGAAACGATTGGGCAGTCTGATAAACATTTTGGTCCCGGAAGTTATACGTCAACAGTGTGACCAAATTGGGAATTGTCACAACTTGCCCCCACACAATACACACTCAGTCAGACTCATTCACACATCCACCCAACAATGAACAATCCACACTGAATCATACACATGCCCATAACAGCAAAATCAACACACAGTTTCACACATGCACACAGCGTGCACGTGAGGTATGCAACATGTGCTCATCTATTTTGCATATTTTGGGGCTTATTTCACATCACCTTGTAGGGAACATAACATCAACTCTCACCCCTCCTTCTCTATCTTTATTTCATACATTCTTCTCTCTTTCTGTTTCCATCATCTTGTCTCTCCTCCTTCCTCCTCTCCCTCACACCTTTTCCTGCCTTTCCTCCTCTTTTCATTCCTTCTCCACCGTTCCCTGTTGCACATTTTTGTTTCCATTTCTCACAGGCCCTTAAGCATCGTTCAACTATTAATTTATTTATTTCTTTATTCTGTACTGGCGTCATTCCTTTATCTCCATGGACCCTCATTAACTAATGTCAGTTTACTGTCACACATCTCATTGTTCTGTCTGTGTTTTTGTCCTCTCTCTCTCTCTCTTCCTCTCTCCCCTCTCTTTGATACTATCTAGTTATTTTCTAATCCCCTCTGTATAATAGTGTAGTGTTTATATCAGAGTAGTGTATATCAATTTGCTCACATTGTATATAGTCTTATTTTTTTTTTCTACTGCATCATTGATTGTATGTTGTTTTACTCCATGTGTAACTCTATGTTGTTGTATGTTGTTGAACTGCTTTGCTTTATTTTGGCCAGTTCGCAATTGTAAATGAGAACTTGTTCTCAACTTGCCTACCTGGTTAAATAAAGGTGAAATAAATAAAATAAATAAAATATCAGTGTAGCGTATCGGTGTAGTGCGTATATCAGTGTAGTGTGTATATCAGTGTAGTGTTTATATCAGTGTAGTGTTTATATCGGTGTAGTGTATACATCGGTGTAGTGTGTATATCAGTGTAGTGTATATATCAGCGTAGTGTGTATATTGGCGTAGTGTATACATCGGTGTAGTGTGTATATCGGTGTAGTGTTTATATCGGTGTAGTGTGTATATCAGTGTAGTGTTTATATCAGTGCAGTGTATATATCAGTGTAGTGTTTATATCAGTGTAGTGTGTATATCGGTGTAGTGTTTATATCAGTGTAGTGTGTATATCAGTGTAGTGTTTATATCAGTGTAGTGTGTATATCGGTGTAGTGTTTCTATCGGTGTAGTGTGTATATCGGTGTAGTGTTTATATCAGTGTAGTGTGTATATCAGTGTAGTGTTTATATCAGTGTAGTGTGTATATCAGTGTAGTGTTTATATCAGTGCAGTGTGTATATCAGTGTAGCGTATATATCAGTGTAGTGTGTATATCAGTGTAGTGTTTATATCAGTGTAGTGTGTATATCAGTGTAGTGTTTATATCAGTGTAGTGTGTATATCGGTGTAGTGTTTCTATCGGTGTAGTGTGTATATCGGTGTAGTGTGTATATCAGTGTAGTGTTTATATCAGTGTAGTGTGTATATCGGTGTAGTGTTTATATCAGTGTAGTGTGTATATCAGTGCAGTGTGTATATCGGTGTAGTGTTTCTATCGGTGTAGTGTGTATATCAGTGTAGTGTTTATATCAGTGTAGTGTGTATATCGGTGTAGTGTATCTATCAGTGTAGTGTATCTATCAGTGTAGTGTATCTATCAGTGTAATGTGTATATCGGTGTAGTGTTTCTATCAGTGTAGTGTGTATATCAGTGTAGTGTATCTATCAGTGTAATGTGTATATCGGTGTAGTGTTTCTATCAGTGTAGTGTATCTATCAGTCTAGTGTATCTATCAGTGTAGTGTATCTATCAGTGTAATGTGTATATCGGTGTAGTGTTTCTATCAGTGTAGTGTTTCTATCAGTGTAGTGTATCTATCAGTCTAGTGTATCTATCAGTGTAATGTATCTATCAGTGTAGTGTGTATATCGGTGTAGTGTTTCTATCAGTGTAGTGTTTCTATCAGTGTAGTGTATCTATCAGTCTAGTGTATCTATCAGTGTAGTGTATCTATCAGTGTAGTGTGTATATCGGTGTAGGGTTTCTATCAGTGGTCTGTTTAGATGTGACTCCCTGGTTTCTATCATGGCTGCCATTCCTCCTACCTAATCTCCATTTTGTTCTGTTCTGTGTCCCCCCGCCCACACCGTAGGGATCTCATTATTGGTGAAATCAAAGCACAGCAGAGCTGTGTGTGTGTGTGTGTGTGTCTTTGTAACAAGTCAGAAAAAGTATTTGATCAGTATCTGAGTACCTGTGGTCACTTTGCTCTCTGTCTCACACACACACACACACACACACACACACACACACACACACACACACACACACACACACACACACACACACACACACACACACACACACACACACACACACACACACACACACACACACACACACACACACACACACACACACTACATTTGTTCTGGGTATGGTGTCATGATGCCCTTGTGTGTTTAATGTGTGTCCGTCAGGAGACAGGACTCTCCCTGTACGTGTTGCAAATAACTGACTGTACAATAAACCGTCTTAATTAGCTAAGTGTGTGTGTGCTCCTTTGCTTGTTTTGCTAATTAAGAACATTTAGTCATTTGCATCGTGGAGAGTCTTGTCTCCTGACACTAACCGTAAAAATGCTACAAAGTTACAGACTGCAACAGGGATCAAGCGAGGAAGGTGAGACAGTGAGAGAGAGAGAAAGAGAGAGAGACAGTGAGAGAGAGAGAGAGAGAGAGAGACAGTGAGAGAGAGAGAGAGAGAGAGAGAGAGAGAGAGAAAGAGAGAGAGAGACAGTGAGAGAGAGAGAGAGAGAGAGAGAGAGAAAGAGAGAGAGAGACAGAGAGAGAGAGAGAGCGAGAGAGAGATAAAGTGAGAGAGAGAGAGAGAGAGAAAGACAGACAGACAGACAGACAGAGAGAGAGAGCAGCAACAGAACAGAACCAGAGTGATGACACATACTTGGATCACGTTGACATCGGGAACATTTGGGAGGCTTAAGTGTGAGATCACACACGCATACATAACACACACACACAACACATAACACACATATCAGCAAAGCTTGGCTTGTCAGTGCATGTTAACAAAGTCCCGCAGGAAGACAGACGTTCTCGAGCACGTCATTGTCAAACAAATAACACACGCACGCACTTGCACACGCACGCACAAGCGTTTTGCTATGTTGTGCAATAAGGCAACTGACCTCGGCAAGTGGACACAGCTGACTTGGAATATATTACCATACAGTGAAAAGGAAAAGAAACATTGGCCCTGAAATCCACTAAATGATGAATCTATCAAAACAACGTGTTGATGTACTGGGCCAAGACTATGTTGACACTCTGGTCTTGTTCTCCTGCTCAGACACGGTGCTGACAGATCTTACAACGCCCGGAAAGGTATTAACAGTATTTTTTTTCTCGCTTTGGTACCATTTTCACAAGTACAACACTCCAAACTAGTCACACTTGTAACGCAGCCACTCTTTCATTCCAAACCTGTCACTAGTTTGAGAAACAGACACCTCACAAGTCCTCAACTGACAGCTTCATTAAATAGAACCCGCAAAACACCAGTCTCAACGTCAACAGTGAAGAGGCTACTCCAGGATGCTGGCCTTCTAGACAGAGTTACAAAGAAAAAGCCATATCTCAGACTGCCCAATAAAAGGAAAAGATTAAGGTGGGCAAAAGAACACAGACACTGGACAGAGGAACTCTGCCTAGAAGGCAGCATCCCGGAGTCGCCTCTTCACTGTTGACGTTGAAACTGGTGTTTTGCGGGTACTATTTAAATGAGCTTTTCATTCAAAAACAAGGACATTTCTAAGTGACCCCAAACTTTTGAACGGCAGTGAAAGTTTATTGTGAAATGTAATGACAACATTGGTTTAATCACCATAATAGATATATTTTCAATTTAGTTGTATAATGGCACAGGGCGAGACCCAGATGCAGACACGGGAGGCAGATGGTTTGAGTCTCTGATATTTATTATAATCCAAGGGGCAGGCATGAGAATGGTCGTGGACAGGTGAAAGATCATAACAAGGTCAGAGTCCAGGAGGTACAGAGTGGCAGGCAGGCTCGAGGTCAGGGCAGGCAGTATGGTCAGGCAGGTGGGTTCAGAGTCAAGGCAGGCAAGGGTCAAAACCGGGAGGACTAGCAAAAACAGAGAAAAGGAAAAAGCAGGAGCATGGAATATCACGCTGGTTGACTTGACAAAACAAGACGAACTGCCACAGACAGACAGAAAACACAGGTATAAATACCCAGGGGATAATG
Organism: Salmo salar; assembly: GCF_965601325.2. Classification (NCBI taxonomy): domain Eukaryota; kingdom Metazoa; phylum Chordata; class Actinopteri; order Salmoniformes; family Salmonidae; genus Salmo; species Salmo salar. The sequence continues at coordinate 29,919,018 of NC_138298.1, forward strand.
GGGAAGATGGGCAACACCTGGAGGGGGTGGAGACAAGCACAAAGACAGGTGAAAGAGATCAGGGTGTGACAAGTTGTTTTATCTACCATTGGTTCTGCATTGATGTCGTTGCATGCCTCATCCATGGCAAGAAGGAGGGTGGCACGCTCATGGGGATGGCGATCGTACACCTTCCACCTCCATGCTGAAAATAATAATCCTCAATAGGGTTAAGGAAAGGGGAATATGGGGCAGGTGTAGGGTGAACTACCTCTGCATGAACCACCTCTGCATGGTGGAACCTGACATTGTCCCATACAATGACGTAGGTGACCGCTTCACATTGACAGGCCGGCTCAATTTCATTGGGTAACACAATGAGGTGTGCAGCTTTGTAGGATCCAAGTAATGGCCTACGTCCTACCACACCATCTTCAGAGATAGCTGTGCACATGGAGATGTTTCCCCCACGTTGTCCAGGCACTTGGACGGTCGCTCATTGGCCGATGAGGTTCCACCCATGGCGCCGAGTTTTTGCCAGGTTGAAGCTCACAAAGATATACTTGTGAGGGTTCACAGCAGCGTCAAGGACCATCACCCTCTAAAAATATATTTTGGTTAGTTATTTTTACAGTATAGTTCCAATATGATAGTGTGAAGTAGCATGTGCATTAATAGTAACAGTAATACAGTATATAGTACTGTACCTGAACATACCCGGCCTGCAGATGTTTCACCCGGTGTTTCATAGATACCTGGTGCCTCTTCAAAAGGCGGGTGATTGTTGGTAGGCTGATGGATGCTACAATGGCTTGTTTTATTTCGGACAGCCGTATGTCATTCCTGGCCGTCACCATTTCTGTCACGTTCTGACCTTTGTAAGAGGTCATTTTCTATAGTAGATGGGTCAGGGCGTGACAGGGGGTGTTTGGTTGGTTTTCTGGTTTTCTATTTCTATGTTGTTTTTTTGGGGGGGGTTGATCTCCAATTGGAGGCAGCTGGTCCTCGTTGCCTCTGTTTGGAGATCATATTTAAGTAGGGGGGTTTTCCTTTTGGGTTTGTGGGTTGTTCATTTTGAGTAGTGTGTTTTCCTCTCTGCGTCACAGTTTGTTGTTTTTTGTATTTCAGTATTTGGTGTATTGCAACGTTTCACTATAAATAAAAAGATGTGGAACTACAACCATTGGTCCGATCATTCTGACAGCCGTGACAATTTCCACCACTGCCCACTCCTGCTGGTCGGTCAGCACACGACAACCACCATGGGGTCTTCTGTCAGTTCTGAGGGTAGAACAGTAAGAATACTGTAACATGTTTTGTGAATTTAGATGCATTACAATATGTAATTTACTGTAATAGTAAAGCATAGTGCATATCCTGTTGTCTTGGTGAAATGTTCATATGATCAAACTGACAGTTGACCTTTTCAGATTAGGGTGAACTAATCTGGCAGCCTCTGCTATGGTAAATTCCCTGTTGTCTGCCTTCCTCTCTCTGATATCCACCTCTTTGACCTTTTTGACGGGGTCCATGACCACCTCTTTGACCTTTTTGACGGGGTCCATGCCCACCTCTTTGACGGGGCCCATGCCCACCTCTCTGATGGCCCCCAGGAGCTCTTTGGTTTCTTCCTCTCCCTGCTGTCTATCTGCTCCATGTTGAAAGAAATATCAAGTGTTCACACCCCCTTTTATATGGTGACCACTATGTGGAATCAATTATCAATACTGACTAGTCATTATGTATGGTTATCATGTATCATACATGTCAATACTGACTAGTCATTATGTATGGTTATCATGTATCATACATGTCTGTTATCAATACTGACTAGTCATTATGTATGGTTATCATGTATCATACATGTCATTTACATGTTTGTACTTTACAAACTCACATTTTATTTCTGTAGTTCTCTAAATCCATATATAGTAGACAAACCAGTTTAAAATCTATAGGTTTACCAAACGGTTCAGTGATTAACCATTAAGTGGAGATGGATTAAGTGATGGTCAAATGTCTTTAAACAAATGAGAAGAGAATCATATGAAAAGTATTGTGAGCATTGCATTGTGAAAGGCAGTTACTTTATATGAAAGGTATTTCTAGATGAAACACTGATTGGGTTTGGTGAAAAAGTTACTGTGATTTTGTGTGCTGTGAGTTTTGTACTGAGAGTTAAGACATTTTACCACATACTTGTAAGTTCTGACGAAGGCCTTGAAGCAGATACGTAAAGCTTAATAAGGGGGCAGTGATGCTAGCAAGAGCAGTTTCTTATTTTTTTTCTCACCACATACTTGTGAAAATAGTACCAAAGCAATAAAAAAAAAGAATATATCAACTAACACATAATACAGTATGTTATAGCAAACTGGTGCCCGACTGCAGAGTAGATGATGTGGCATGGAAGCATGCGTGAGGTCTGAGCAGGGGAACGCCCACCATGATGATTAGCTGTTAAGCTGCTGGTGGGGTTAGAGGTGTGGGCGTGGTTAGAGGCGTGGCTAACCCACAGTACAAGTCGTTTTTAGTAGTCTCTATCTGAATTGACAGTTTGTTTTGAATTAACCTGGAGCCTCTGTCCTACAACCTCTCTACTTCTCCCTTCTCTGACGCTCAAAACATACTGGTTTAGCTGTGTTGTGTGTGTGTGTGTGTGTGTGCGCAATCAACTTCCATATCCTAGCAGGGGTTCATTATTACCATATCTTACAGAGTTTTCTCCATAATATAGGCCAGGGATCATCAACTAGATTCAGCCACGGGGCAATTTCTTCTTGTAGTAGTAGTCAGAGGAACGGAAAAGAATGACAAATAATATGTAGACTGCAAATTGACGCGCAAGAAGCCCAAACAGATGTAATATTTGACTAATACAGCATCATCTCAAACCTTGTTTCCATACGATCACACATATGTCTATTGTGCGTGAGAATGATTTGGAACAGATTTACAAAATTAAAATGACTTGTAGCTGATTTGCTGGTGTTTTTACAGTCTTTAATGCCCCCCCCCCCCACCCTAAAAAATTGGGATTCAGAAAACTTGGGGGCCAAATAAAATCACCCTCGGCCCAAATTCGCTTGGAGAACCCTGATATAGGCCTTCTCCACTCTATAGAGGCTGTGTACTAAATGCACAACCCTATGGGCCCTGATCAAAAGTAATGCACTACATAGGAAATAGGGTTATATTTGGGACAGAGATAGAGTCATCTCTATAACGAGGTAGGGACCAAATAGGGTGTAGGTAGGGCTGCTGTCATCTATCCGGGGGGGGGGGGGGGGGGGAGAGTCTGTCTCAGAGCTGTGACGAGCTACTGGTAACACTAAACACAGACTGACTGGAGGGAGGGCGAGGGATAGGGATGGAGAGAGAGAGAGAGGGAGGGAGGGAGGTAGAGGGATGAAGAGAGAGAGAGAGAAAGCGAGAAAGAGGGAGATTGATGGAGAGGGAGGGAGGAGGGAGGGAGGGAGGGAGGGAGGGAGGGAGGGAGGGAGGGAGGGAGGGAGGGGGGGGAGAGGGAGGGATGAAGGGAGGGACGGAGGGAGGGAGAGGGATGAAGAGAGAGAGAGAGAAAGCGAGAGAGGGAGATTGATGGAGAGAGAGAGAGAGAGAGGAGGGAGGGAGGGAGGTAGAGGGGATGGAGAGAGAGAGTTAGGAGGGAGGGAGGGAGGGAGGGATGAAGGGAGGGAGGTGAGTAAAGGGTTGATGGAGTGAGGATGGCAGGCAGATAAGGCAGAGGAGAGGAAAGGGGAGTGGAGTAGGGGAAGGTTGAAAGAGGAAAGGAAAGGGGAATGATAGTGCTCTGATGCGTCAATCTGACACTCCTCAGCGCAGTCACGTCATTGGCTGATCAAACGATGCGTTTACCCAAACACCCACGTTATTCTAAGTTGCTGTTTTTTGACAGCAGTGAAGTCTGACAGCTTTTCCATGTGTGGGTAAGAATGAACAGATATGAATGACAAGCCAACAGTTCTCTCCTCTTTCTTCTGTCTGTCTGTCTGTCTGTCTGTTTGTCTGTCTGCCCTCCTCCTCCTTCTCCTTCTGTCTCTGTCTGTCTCCCCTACTCCTTCTGTTTGTCTGTCTCCCCTCCTCCTCTGTCTGTCTATCTTTGATGGATGTGTCCCAAATGGCACCCTATTCCCTATATAGTGCATTACGGGCTCTGGACAAAAGAAGTGCACTATATAGGGAATAGGGTGCCACATGTTTTCTTATAACCCCACCTGCTTCCATCTATCTACCTGTCTCTCTTTTTCTCTCCTTCACTTCCCCCTGTTTCTCTCTCTTTCTCTCTCTCCATCACTCTATTCTCAGACACAGGATGTCAAGTTTCTAGTCCTACCATCTACATTTCCCTGTCTCTCTATTTCTGTACCCCTCTATCTTACTTCATCTGCCCTGCTCTCTGTGTTCCCCCTCTTTTCTCTCGGTCATCTCTCTATTCTCAGACACAAGCTGTCAGGTTTCTAGTCATAACATCTCTCTGTATCCCCCTCTCTCTCTCTCCACCCTTTCTCACCCATCCCCTTCCCCCTCTCTCTCTCTCTCTCTCTCTCCACCCTTTCTCACCCATCCCCTTCCCCCGCCCTCTCTCTCTCCATCCTTTCTCTCCCATCCCCTTCCCCCCCTCTCTCGCTCCACCCTTTCTCTCCCATCCCCTTCCCCCCTCTCTCTCTCTCCACCCTTTCTCTCCCATCCCCTTCCCCCCTCTCTCTCTCTCTCTCTCTCCACCCTTTCTCTCCCATCCCCTTCCCCCCCTCTCTCTCTCTCTACCCTTTCTCTCCCATCCCCTTCCCCCCCTCTCTCTCTCCACCCTTTCTCTCCCATCCCCTTCCCCCCCCCTCTCTCTCCACCCTTTCTCTCCCATCCCCTTCCCCCCTCTCTCTCTCCACCCTTTCTCTCCCATCCCCTTCCCCCCCCCCTCTCTCTCCACCCTTTCTCTCCCATCCCCTTCCCCCCCTCTCTCTCTCCACCCTTTCTCTCCCATCCCCTTCCCCCCCTCTCTCTCTCCATCCTTTCTCTCCCATCCCCTTCCCCCCTCTCTCTCTCTCTCTCTCTCTCTCTCTCCACCCTTTCTCTCCCATCCCCTTCCCCCCCTCTCTCTCTCCACCCTTTCTCTCCCATCCCCTTCCCCCCCTCTCTCTCTCCACCCTTTCTCTCCCATCCCCTTCCCCCCCTCTCTCTCCATCCTTTCTCTCCCATCCCCTTCCCCCCCCTCTCTCTCCATCCTTTCTCTCCCATCCCCTTCCCCCCTCTCTCTCTCTCTCCACCCTTTCTCTCCCATCCCCTTCCCCCCTCTCTCTCTCTCTCTCTACCCTTTCTCTCCCATCCCCTTCCCCCCTCTCTCTCTCTCTCTCTCTCTCTCTCTCTCCATCCTTTCTCTCCCATCCCCTTCCCCCCCTCTCTCTCTCCACCCTTTCTCTCCCATCCCCTTCCCCCTCTCTCTCTCCACCCTTTCTCTCCCATCCCCTTCCCCCCCTCTCTCTCTCCACCCTTTCTCTCCCATCCCCTTCCACCCTTTCTCTCTCCCATCCCTCTCTCCCATCCCTCTCTCTCTCTCTCTCTCTCTCTCTCTCTCTCTCTGACACAAGATGTCCTATTCTAATCATAACATCTCCTGTTCCCCTCCTCTCTCTGCCCCCCTCTATCCCTCTCTGCCCCCCTCTATCCCTCCCCTCTCTCTCTGCCCCCTCGATCCCCCTCCTCTCCCACTCTCTGCTCCCCTCTATCCCTCTCCTCTCGCTCTGCCCCCTCTCCCATCTCTCTCTGCCCCCTCAATCCCCCTCCTCTCTCCTCTCCCTCTCTCTGCCCCCCTCTATCCCTCTCCTCTCTCTCTGCCCCCCTCTATCCCTCTCCTCTCTCTCTGCCCCCTCTATCCCTCTCCCCTCTCTCTGCCCCCTCTATCCCTCTCCCCTCTCTCTGCCCCCTCTATCCCTCTATCCCTCTCCCTGCCCCCTCTCTCTCTCTCTTCTCTCTCTGCCCCCTCTCTCTCTCTCTTCTCTCTCTGCCCCCTCTATCCCTCTCCTCTCTCTCTGCCCCCTCTCTCTCTCTCTTTGCCCCCTCTCTCTCTCTTCTCTCTCTGCCCCCCTCTCTCCCCTCTCTCTGCCCCCTCCCTCCCTCTCCTCTCTCTCTGCCCCCTCTCTCTCTCTCTCTTCTCTCTCTGCCCCCCTCTATCCCTCTCCTCTCTCTCTGCCCCCTCTATCCCTCTCCTCTCTCTCTGCCCCCCTCTATCCCTCTCCCCTCTCTCTGCCCCCTCTATCCCTCTCCCCTCTCTCTGCCCCCTCTATCCCTCTCCCCTCTCTCTGCCCCCTCTATCCCTCTCCCCTCTCTCTCTCCATCTTCAGGTTCAATCTGTCCTGTCTGTCGTCTCTGTGACTCAACAACGTCACTATGGACAATTACCAGATGCTCTCTTCCATTTTCTCCTCCACCTCCTCATTGCCTCTCTCCATCTGTCTCATCCCTCTCTCCCTCCATCCCTTCTTCCAGGCCTGCTGTCCTGTGTGTGTCCCAAACTATATAGGGAATAGAGAGCCATTTGGGATGCAGACCTAGTTTATATATATATTTATTTGTACTCTCTCTCCCCAGTCAGCATGTCATCGTGTCTTCAGGAGAGAAGATGCCAGTGAACATTATCTCTCAGTGTAAATGGATTCTAACTGATCTACCAGTGTGTGTGTGTGTGTGTGTGTGTGTGTGTGTGTGTGTGTGTGTGTGTGTGTGTGTGTGTGTGTGTGTGTGTGTGTGTGAATGCGTGTGTGTGCGTCTGCGTGTATGGTCCACCACTCAGTCATGTGTGTTTTGGCTCCTTCTGGTCTGGTCATGTCCCATGATGCTCTCTGACAGATCTATCTCAAGATATCTGCCTGGTGATGAGTCATCCTAGATTATAGGGCTGCGTCTCAAACCGCACCATATTCCCTTTATATGGTGCACTTTATAGTGAACTATTCTCGAGGAGGGCCCATAGGTCCTGGTCCAAAGTAGTGCACTATAAAGGGAACAGGGTGCCATTTGAGACACAACCTATTACTCCTCTATGCTATCTGTGTGTCGATTAGTTTCTTTAGTTTAGTGACTTTATTGTCCCCATGGGAACATTTGTGTTGCAGTGTCATGTACACCTTTAAAGTGGCACTGAAATACAAAACAAACAATACAACTTTCATAACAGTTACATACCAATAAAAAGAGACTAGCCTGCTGATCTTGCTGGGTCGATAAAAACATTAGCCTGCTGATCTTACTGGGTCGATAAGAACATTAGCCTGCTGATCTTACTGGGTCGATAAGAACATTAGCCTGCTGATCTTACTGGGTCGATAAAAACATTAGCCTGCTGATCTTACTGGGTCGATAAGAACATTAGCCTGCTGATCTTACTGGGTCGATAGGAACATTAGCCTGCTGATCTTACTGGGTCGATAAGAACATTAGCCTGCTGATCTTACTGGGTCGATAAGAACATTAGCCTGCTGATCTTACTGGGTCGATAAGAACATTAGCCTGCTGATCTTACTGGGTCGATAGGAACATTAGCCTGCTGATCTTACTGGGTCGATAAGAACATTAGCCTGCTGGCCTTACTGAGTCGATAGAAACATTAGACTGCTGATCTTACTGGGTCGATAGGAACATTAGCCTGCTGGCCTTACTGAGTCGATAGAAACATTAGACTGCTGATCTTACTGGGTCGATAGGAACATTAGCCTGCTGGCCTTACTGAGTCGATAGAAACATTAGACTGCTGATCTTACTGGGTCGATAGGAACATTAGACTGCTGATCTTACTGGGTCGATAGGAACATTAGCCTGCTGGCCTTACTGAGTCGATAGAAACATTAGACTGCTGATCTTACTGGGTCGATAAGAACATTAGCCTGCTGGCCTTACTGAGTCGATAGAAACATTAGACTGCTGATCTTACTGGGTCGATAGGAACATTAGCCTGCTGGCCTTACTGAGTCGATAGAAACATTAGACTGCTGATCTTACTGGGTCGATAGGAACATTAGCCTGCTGGCCTTACTGAGTCGATAGAAACATTAGACTGCTGATCTTACTGGGTCGATAAGAACATTAGCCTGAGCTATTTAGGAGGATATCACACCTGGCACAAATTATTGTCTAGTTCTGTTTTTCCTGCCGAGGGGTGCCTTATTTTCTCTCCCTCCCTCCCTCCCTCCCTCCCTCCCTCCAACTTTTTAGGGATACTTTCGGTTACTAGTCCAATGCTCTAACCACTAGGCTATCCTGCCACCCCAAAGAAAAGAAAGAGCATGGGTTTGTCCCAAATGACAACCTATCCCTATAGGGCTTTGGTCAATAGTATGCACCATAGGGAATAGGGTGCCATTTGGGGCGGAGCTGCATGATTTCACGCCAAAGCTTTGGTAATTGTTCCTGTGTTGCCATTTGCCAAACACTAGGGGAACATTGGTGTGTCATGGGCGCAACAACGACAACATATCACGACCATTATTGTGATCAACTAAAACCCCACCAAGTGACCTATTTCATCAAACTTCTAACACTACCCACTGGGCACACACTGGTTGAATCAACGTTGTTTCCATGTAATTTCAATTAAGTTACATTGAACCAATGTGGAATAGACGTTGATTTGATTTGGGTAAGGACAAGTAACCTAGTAGGAAATGCAAGGTTAGAAATATTTGACCATTTGGTCCCTTGCCAAAGCCAACAGTACCATACTTGCGGCATTCGTGTAACGAATGGGTATCTTATCAGACCTCAGGATAAGACCCAGATCCAGACAGTTGGAATGAACAAAAGTTTATTACAAAAACAGAGGGCAGGCAAACAACAGGTCAAGCATAGGTCAGTAATCCAGGGTAGTGTCACTAGGTACAGAACCGCAGGCAGAACGGTCCAAACAGGGACTAGAGCAAAAACCAGGAGTACAGGGAAAAACGCTGGTAGACTTGATGAACTGACAACAGACAAACAGAAAACACAGGTATAAATGCACAGGGGGAAAATGGGGGAAATGGGAGACACCTGGAGGGGGGTGGAGACGAGCACAAGACAGGTGAAACAGGTTAGGGTGTGACAGGCTGTTGTTTACTTCACTGACTGTTGCGCGCTACATCTGACGATGTGGGGGAAATGGAGTCCCTAGAGAAAGCAAGAACAAGATGGTTGTCAGGAGTAGTACAGTATTATCATAAGGAGATGTGCTATACTTGGTAAACGGAGGAGGATTGGAGGAAAAAAAGAGAGGGAGAGGAGGTCTAAGAGAGAGAGAGAGGGGAGAAGAGGGTGAGCTTGAGTCAGATATAAATGGGGGAAAAAGGTAGATGGTTTGTTAAAGAAGAGTGGTAGAAAGTGTAAGCAGAGGGAGCTGAAGACAGGAGGAGAAATGGAAGTGAATGAGGGTGAAGTATCGCAGGTGGTAGGTGTGGTGAAGTTATCGGAGATAGAGGAATACACCGAGGGTCAGGATAAAGATGAGTCTGTGACAGTAGGAGTGAAGTTTTTCCATAAAGTGGACTTTTGCCTTTTGGCTTAAACATTTTGTGGTCTCACGGTGGGTGAAAACAGAGTTGGGTAGTGTGGAATCGGTGAGGGTAACCAGAAGTGGTCCAGTGATAATTGTTTGTGTTTCTGTTGGTCAGAGGGAGAAAGTGCTCGGAGTAAAACAAATGGAGGCAAGAAAACGGAATTGTTTCGCTCTCAAGAAAAGGGCACCAATGAAAGTGATAACTGGGGAAGCAGTGATACAGAGTGATAACTGAGGAAGCAGTGATACGGAGTGATAACTGGGGAAGCAGTGATACGGAGTGATAACGGAGTGATAACTGGGGAAGCAGTGATAACGGAGTGATAACGGAGTGATAACTGGGGAAGCAGTGATACGGAGTGATAACGGAGTGATAACTGGGGAAGCAGTGATAACGGAGTGATAACGGAGTGATAAAGGAGTGATAACTGGGGAAGCAGTAAATATAAAAGTTGACCAGCTGAGGGGAAAGATTCCCGGTGTAAGTGATGCTCGTCGTTTGATGCGACGCAGACAGGGTGGCGAGACTCAGACAGGGTGGCGAGATTCAGACAGGGTGGGGAGACTCAGACAGGGTGGGGAGACTCAGACAGGGTGGGGAGACTCAGACAGGGTGGGGAGACTCAGACAGGGTGGGGAGACTCAGACAGGGTGGGGAGACTCAGACAGGGTGGGGAGACTCAGACAGGGTGGGGAGACTCAGACAGGGTGGGGAGACTCAGACAGGGTGGGGAGACTCAGACAGGATGGGGGAAACAGAAGAATCATTGTCTGTTCTTTTGAGTTTTGAAGATGAGTCTTTGCCTTAAAAAGTGATGTTAGGATATACAAGTTATCCTGTACGAGCGTATGTGCTGAATACATTACGATGTTACAGATGTCAAGCTTATGGGCATGTGGCAGCAGTGTGTAGGAGGGAGGTTCCTAGGTGTGAGAAGTGTGCAGAAGGGCATGAGACAAAGGAATGTGTAGCATTGGGGAAAGTAGTGGTATGTGTTAATTGTAGGGGTGCCCATTTTTTTAAATGTATTTAACCTTCATTTAACTAGGCAAGTCAGTTAAGAGCAAATTCTTATTTACAATGACGGCCTACTGGGGAACAGTGGGTTAACTGCCTTGTTCAGGGGCAGAATGACACATTTGGAGAGGCAGGTTGAGGTTTCTAGGGTTAGAGTAGAGCAGAAGTTGTCATATGCTGAGGCAGTGAAGGCAGTAGAGGAAGATGGGTCAAGGGGAAGGAGTGGTGTGAGTAGTAGATCTGTACCAGTACAGAGGGAGGGATCCTGAGAGGAGTGGTGTAGTAGTAGATCTGTACCAGTACAGAGGGAGGGATCCTGAGAGGAGTGGTGTGAGTAGTAGATCTGTACCAGTACAGAGGGAGGGATCCTGAGAGGAGTGGTGTGAGTAGTAGATCTGTACCAGTACAGAGGGAGGGATCCTGAGAGGAGTGGTGTGAGTAGTAGATCTGTACCAGTACAGAGGGAGGAATCCTGAGAGGAGTGGTGTAGTAGTAGATCTGTACCAGTACAGAGGGAGGGATCCTGAGAGGAGTGGTGTAGTAGTAGATCTGTACCAGTACAGAGGGAGGGATCCTGAGAGGAGTGGTGTGAGTAGTAGATCTGTACCAGTACAGAGGGAGGGATCCTGAGAGGAGTGGTGTAGTAGTAGATCTGTACCAGTACAGAGGGAGGGATCCTGAGAGGAGTGGTGTAGTAGTAGATCTGTACCAGTACAGAGGGAGGGATCCTGAGAGGAGTGGTGTGAGTAGTAGATCTGTACCAGTACAGAGGGAGGGATCCTGAGAGGAGTGGTGTGAGTAGTAGATCTGTACCAGTTCAGAGGGAGGGATCCTGAGAGGAGTGGTGTGAGTAGTAGATCTGTACCAGTACAGAGGGAGGGATCCTGAGAGGAGTGGTGTAGTAGTAGATCTGTACCAGTACAGAGGGATGGGCCAAAAAGTCATATACGTTTCAGTAAGATTGGATTTTTAGCATTTATAGCAATGGTTATCAACTGTACTGCAGGGATAAGTTGCAGAAAATGTAGTTTGTGGTGGTCGCTGCAGAGAAGTATTTGGGTGTGCGAGACTTGACATCAGAAGAGTAACAGGGTGTGTTAAGTGGTGATGTCCCATCCTTTCAGGGTGATGGCATGAGGTAAGACTAAATAGATTTAAATAGTGGAGTTGGGTGGTAATTTTGTTTTATATCATTTTAAAATGAGTGAGTAGTGTAAGATGATAGGGTATTTAATTTATTACATTTTTATTTTTCATGCAAAGTGTAAGGGAGTTGTACTCCAGTCTAGTAGGTGGCGGTAATGCAACTAATTGGATGCCAACCGCCGTTAAACCTCATAGAAGAAGAAGAACGTGTGACAGTATTTAACGACTTATGCGAGTCAGTTCACTTTTCCCAGGGAGACACCAACAAAGTTTCTGAGTGAGATAACATGGAAGACAACAACAACGTGACAAGAAAGTACCATCAGAAAGGGACTAATGGATTTAGAACGGACCGTGTGGTTGTGCGTAATTTCGAAAGCGCTGACTATCCGGACGTCGAGCGCATATTCATTGACGGGCTGATGGAGATGGTTCCGGACACCGCGTTTAGAGGGTTAAAACGTCACCCTGAGAGCCTGCTGCTGTACGCCGCTATGACAAGTAAGCGAGATATAGGTCTTATATCAATTTATATATTGACTGTTATTCCATCAATAGGTTACAGTTTTCACTGTTATATGATTGCTTTAGTCTGAGAAAATGTGCTTTTGACAATGGAGAATGTGTTATAAATGTAATAATTTACATTTAGGCTATCTTGACATTTCATCAATACCGTTTGTTATTTGATTGCATTATTTAGTATAATTCTGGGAAATGTGCAGTAGAATGAATAATTTGTGCTCGATTGCGATAGTACCAACTCATTTCCTTCCTGTGACTATTGTATGTCAACATTTTAGATTACTCAATCATCTATTTTTCGCCATGTCTTTTGCAGTTGTTTGTTTTATTGCGACCAAGTCGTTCTTGCTGACTTGTTTGGTGCCTCTCGCTGTCCTGTGCGCACGCTACTACTACAGCAGGAGAGTTGTCCTTGGGTACCTGGAGCGCGCCAAACTCACGGATATGGGCGACATCGAGGGACATTACATGAAAACTCCAGGTAATAGTTTTGGTGGAATAGTTTTTTTAAAATGCATTTGTCATTCGTTTTGTTTGTTTATTTGAGTGTAGTTGGCTTTAGTTTAGTTATATTGCACATAGTTATTTTGTAAAAAAAATGAATATGCACACAAGGTTCAGTGCCTGGTTAAAAGCAAACTTCCAGGGAGGTAAAATAAAACCAGGGCTTCATTCCTGTCTCCATTCTTGAATATAATTACTCATCTAAAATGACATGCTAGTGCCTGTGGATGTGTCACCATGATCCCGCTGACTCCAGGCTCATTTTGGTCAACCCCCATCAATAGAAAATAAAAAGTATAGTAAATCTTTGTCCCCAACAGGATGACCAGTCAGTGATTAGGCTCTTCCAAGAAAAGGATCCATTTAAAGTATAAAAGTCAATAGACAATGACATCAGCTTTTATTAAATGGGAGGATTAGGACATCGTTTGATATAACCCACTATTTCCAAATTCCACCTCCCTTATTTCTCTCAGACTCCTGTCTGTGGGTTGCAGTGCTGGAGGGCAGTGTGGTGGGTGTAGTGGCGGCCCGTGCCCTGCGGGGGGAAGCTGGCACTGTGGAGCTGCATCGCATGTCGGTGGACAGGCCCTGTCGGCACCGCGGGGTTGGCTTTGCCCTCGGGCGGAAGGTTCTACAATTTGCAGCGGACCGTGGCTACCTCTCTGTCGTCTTGGGAACCACGGCCTACTCGCCGGCTGCTCACCGGCTATACCAGACTCTGGGGTTCCGATGCGTCGGTGTCACCAAGGGATACGCCACTCCTGGCGTGAGCCGGTCGGTTCTGGAACAGCTCTTCTACCGGGTCAGTCATCACCACTACCGGATGGACATGACCGTTCACAAGACTAACACTCACAGCCAACACTGAGCACAGAACAGTGATGGAGCATAGCACAGAACAGTGATGGAGCACAGCACAGAACAGTGATGGAGCACAGCACAGAACAGTGATGGAGCACAGCACAGAACAGTGATGGAGCACAGCACAGAACAGTGATGGAGCACAGCACAGAACAGTGATGGAGCACAGCACAGAACAGTGATGGAGCACAGCACAGAACAGTGATGGAGCACAGCACAGAACAGTGATGGAGCACAGCACAGAACAGTGATGGAGCACAGCACGGAAGTGATGGAGCACAGCACGGAAGTGATGGAGCACAGTAATAAAGTACAACACGGAACAGTGATGGAGCCCAGCACACGGAACAGTGATGGAGCCCAGCACAGTAATAAAGCACAGCACGGAACAGGGATGGAGCACGGAACAGGGATGGAGCACGGAACAGGGATGGAGTACAACACACGAGTGCACATGCAGGCAAATGCACGCCACACACGCAAGCACACACTCTAACCCAACCCCCTGAGACCCTGAGCACCTTGTTTCACCATTTAGTGAATGGAAGAAAATCTCCAGAACGTAATGTATGTAATCACTAGGTTAAAGGTAAAGAATTGTTCGCAAATGTACCGTTTTTCCTTGTGATTTGAAGAGGTTTCTGTTAATTTCCTGTTCAGAGAATTGGTGGGGAAATGGGGTACGTTCGAGTGCATGGTTTATTCAGGGTAACGCTAGTAGCTTATTCCGGGTGACATGCATGTTTATATCCCAGGTTATTGATGCTTAAAGCATAGCAGCATCTCCATTGAAATGTGTGCTGGTATTATTACATATGTTTATCTGAACATGTCTGTATGGTATATCATGTGCTTTGAATGTTAATTGACCAGATGTATAAGGCTTGGGTATTGCTATAAGAAGCCTGTACTCTCATTGTTTGAGGAACAGGACAGGGAACAGGTCGGCATGCTGCTCGGGTTTGTTTGAAATGCTCTATTTGATCATTTCTGTAAATACTTGCACATTTTGCTGGCTATTATCTTCACTTGCAAATAAAAAGTATCACTTTGGGCAAGAAAAATCCATCGACTTCGTCAGCCTCCTCACTGTTAAATTCCTACTGCATGGTCACCTCAAAAGTGGTATTCAAACTTTTTCAGTTTTGAATTTTCCTGCCAGAATTTCTGGGGACCCAATTTTTTGGGGGGGCAATACTTTTCTCACGACCACAACACACCCCAAATCTAATGACACAACCTTCAAATCTGTACATTACAATTTTTACATCAACAAATAACCTTGAATTCATTACATTTTCAAAATCAAAATAAACAAATAAATATATTTACTCAAATTGTATTTTTTTTCCCCAAGTATCTTTCTCAACAGGTCTATTGTCTCATATTTGATTTTGTACTCTGTTTTTGTTCCTAAAAAAATACCACTCAATAGTGTTTCAGACAAAACCAATGTTTCTGCATGAGGTTAACTACATGTTAGCATGAACCGAAGGAGATAGCTAGACACTTTGGGAGGAAACAGTTATCATTTGTCCAAAAGTTGAAATGTTCTGGTCAAGCTCAAGTCACTGAAAGTTCAAGTTATAAAATGCTGCACAGAAGTGTATCATATCCCCCTCTCTCAGAAGCTATAGGGATAAAAGGTATACTTTCATATTCCCCTCTCTCAAAAGCTATAGGGATAAAAGGTATACTTTCATATCCCCCTCTCTCAAAAGCTATAGGGGTAAAAGGTATACTTTCATATCCCCCTCTCTCAAAAGCTATAGGGGTAAAAGGTATACTTTCATATCCCCCTCTCTCAAAAGCTATAGGGGTAAAAGGTATACTTTCATATCCCCCTCTCTCAAAAGCTATAGGGGTAAAAGGTATACTTTCATATCCCCCTCTCTCAAAAGCTATAGGGGTAAAAGGTATACTTTCGGGTAAAAGTAATGATTGAATGTTTAGCTAATCCACAATTCCAAAACATGGAAAATTGGAAGACTAAATGCCAAAATGTGTCTATTCATTACTTTTAAAGGTGTAATCTGTGATTGCTAACTCCATTTTTGCACTTTTAAATTAATTATATACTCTATACTAGCTGTTGATTCTGGAAGAATATAACATAAAATGCAAACTTAGTCACTGTATAGCTTCAAGACATTTTAAAAACTACAATTCTTATGTCATGGATGTTCAGTCATTGCATCTATAGCCCAGTCTCTGAATTTGAGTGGTTACATTTCCCCAGCCCCATCCTTAAGCGGTTTGCCCAGTTCATTTTTGTTTGAACTTCAGATTGTCCCTTTATGTGTTCAAACATGGTTCTGAACTTTCTAACCCTGTTTGTGTCTTGACCAAAAGTAACTGGTTGTTGAACCCTGTTCAGGAGGAGGGTTCTAGAATAGTTTTTGCCCCCCAATTTTTTTAGTTAATGAACAGTCCATGACAGGCATAGCTAGTAACATCACAATCACTCTGGATGCAACATTAAACATCTCCCCTTTAATGCATTTGACATCCTGCGATCAGGGTGTCAGCATCAGGTAACTCATTCATCATTCACAAGTTTTTATTTCTTGCAAAAATTCAGCCCTCTCTTTTAAACGTTGCTAGCTAACCTATAAATACTGTACGGTTGCTAGCTAAATTTAGGGTGACTATAGCTTATTGTAGGGTCCCTAGCTAGCATATTGTATGTTTGCTAGCTAGCCTATGCTAGGTTTAATAGCTAGCCTATTGTAGGGTCGCTAGGTTAAAACCCCTTGAGGTTGATGTCCGCGCCCCTGTGGAAAATATAATTAGCATAATACAAACATCCCCATCAAAATCTGTCAATTTAAACTAGATGTTTTATTGCATTGGATGTGTCTCAATCCACCTCATCAACCTATGTCATACTTCCGCATCTGTGGTGAAAGTTGACAGAGTTAGAGAGGTGTTTGTCAGACCATGAGACATCCCTAAAATTGGTCTTCTCACAACATCGTCTGTAACCTCAACGGTTTGGCCTACAAACTATTATAACCCCTCGATGGAAAGATGACCCCTCTATGAGACACTCACAAACACGATTGCGTTCTCCGTTTTGCTCTACAACCTCCACAAGCATCTTTGGACTCGTCTGAAGTCGGTACAGCCAATCTGCCAACTTCTGTCTGTAGCGTCCAAACAGTTTGGGCTACACACTGACATGACCCCTCTGTGGAAAGGTGAGACTCTCACGAACACGGACATTTCAGTTGTTTTCCTCTAGAATGCTCACGAGCTATCTGAAGGTCCCCTGGTACCAGTTGAAAAAAATAATGGAAGTATATATGGAGACTGTTTAGTGACAAAAATAAGTGGTTAAATACATGTAAAAAAAAAAATCAAATGTTACTGATCATTCTTATATCTCTCAGATATAGGACAGACACTTCAGAACAAACTTCCTTTAGATTTTTTAGGGGGGACTATCTGTTCCATGTAGTGAATCTGTTATTCAATGCATTTGTATGGGCTAATAGCAGTAAGGCCAAATAAAAATGTTCATCAAATAATTGTAATACAGGGCTTAGACTATTATGGGTTAATGTAGAGTGGCTAGCTAGCCTATTGTAGGGTCCCTAGCTAGCCTATTGTAGGGTCCCTAACTAGCCTTTTTTCCCCTAGGTATCCTATTGTAGGGTCACTAGGTTAATGTAGAGTGGCTAGGTAGCCTATTGTAGAGTGGCTAGGTAGCCTATTGTAGAGTGGCTAGGTAGCCTATTGTAGAGTGGCTAGGTAGCCTATTGTAGAGTGGCTAGCTGGCCTATTGCGGGGTCCCTAGCTAGCCTTTTTTAAGGCCTTGTAAGGCCTACTGTATGAGAAGCAAGATCATGTGTTTTACAAGAAACGGTATAGGACTTAAAATAAGTAACACAGTGAAGGGTAGGGGATTCCGCCTTATCCCCCTGATACAGCTCCTCCACTTCTATTTTTCTCACACCATACTTTCCTGTTTTTGTCTTTCACATTACTCTCTCTCTTACTCTAGTTTCTGTAGAAATGCAGACATATGTAAAATACCTTTTTTTAAAGTGCTGCATTAGCAGACTCAAGTCATGGACCATATTTATCAAACGTGTCAGTGCAGGAGTGCTGATCTAGGATCTGTTTATCCTTTTGATCATAATGAATAAGGTCATGTGGACAGGGAGGACTTGATCCCAGGTCAGTATTCCTGAGATGGTTCATCTCTAGATCTGCATTTGCTTTCCATTGAGTCCAGGTTTGGGTTTATTTCACTGAAGAAGATTCGCTGCACTGTCATTCATGCAGACCAAATTATTTCACAATTAATTTTTTTGAAAGTAAGCTATAGACACATGTTTTCTAACTAGGGAATTTTGGAGTAGCAGAATATTAGATCATTCATAACCCCAGGTTATGCTTGAGAGAGGGTGTTTTGAAACCCTTCTGTGCAGCAGTCTGCAACTTGAACTTTCAGTTGGACTTGAGCGTGACTGAACTTTAGTTAGACATACTTCCTGTTTCCAATGTGCAGTTTTGGCACACAACACAATGCCATAGATGTCTCTAGTTTTGAGGGAGTGTGCAATTCACATGCTGACTGCAGGAATGTGCACCAGAGCTGTTGCCAGATAATTTAATGTTAATTTCTCTACCACAAAGTTGTTTTAGAGAATTTGTCAGTATGTCCAACTGGCCTCACAACCACAGATCACGTGTAACCACGCCAGCCCAGGATCTCCACATCCGGCTTCTTCACCTGCAGGATTGTCTGAGACCAGCCACCCGGACAGCTGATGAAAGTGTGGGTTTGCACAACCGAATAATTTCTGCACAAACTGTCAGAAACCATCTCAGGGAAGCTCATCTGCGTCCTCGTCGTCCTCACCAGGGTCTTGACCTGACCGCAGTTCGGTGTCGTAACCAACTTCAGTGGGAAAATGCTCACCTTTGATGGCCACTGGCACGCTGGAAAAGTGTGCTCTTCACGAATGAATCCCGGTTTCAACTGTACCGGGCAGATGGCGGACAGTGTGTACGCGTCGTTTGGGCGAGCGGTTTGCTGATGTCAACGTTGTGAACAGAGTGCCCCATGGTGGTGGTGGGGTTATGGTATGGGCAGGCATAAGCTACGGACAACGAACACAATTGCCTTTTTATCGATGGCAATTTGAATGCACATAGATACTGTGTTTCAGTATGATAATGCACAGCCCCATGTCGCAAGGATCTGTACACAATTCCTGGAAGCTGAAAATGTCCCAGTTCTTCCATGGCCTGCATAGATACAAGACATGTCACCCATTGAGCTTGTTTGGGATGCTCTGGATCGACCTTTATGACAGCGTGTTCCAGTTCCCACCAATATCCAGCAACTTCACACAGCCGTTGAAGAGGAGTGCGACAACATTCCACAGGCCACAATCAACAGCTTGATCAACTCTATGCGAAGGAGATGTGTCGCACTGCATGAGGCAAATGGTGGTCACACCAGATACTGATCCACGCCCCTATTTTTTTATTTTTTTTAAGGTACCTGTGACCAACAGATGCATATCTGTATTCCAGTCATGTGGAATCCATATATTAGGGCCTAATGAATTTATTTCAATTGACTGATTTCCTCATATGAACTGTAACTGAGTAAAATCTTTGAAATTGTTGCATGTTGAGTTTATATTTTTGTTCAGTGTATTACCAATGGCAGTAAGGATAGGTGATTTCTGACAACAACAAAAAACGTATACTAATGTTGAAGTTTGAACAGATCAGACTAAACCTACCTACTTCTGGTCTCCCCATCGAGGCCGTTGGTGAGCAGGCAAGAGGTGAGGCTGGACGTGAGGTCTTTGCCAGCGCTCCATTGATGGGCATGGCAGCTTAGATAAGCTCCTGGCCCTCAAAGATACTGGTCACCACACACACACACACACACACACACACACACACAGAGAGAGAACATTATCAGTGTTGGTTATGATTAGCATGGTGGAACCAACCTGATTGCTGCATTCACCTTTCTATTTCACTTCAGATATAATAATATAAAAATACGTTCTATTTGGTTCAAACTTCCATGCTGTACAGTATGGCATTGTTTTCAGAATAAATGGATGCAGTTCAATGCATGATTAATATAATTATTATATTAATATACGCAACCGTTCAAAAGTTTGGGGTCACTTAGAAATGTCCTTGTTTTTGAAAGAAAATCTATTTTTTTTGTCCATTAAAATAGCATCAAATTGATCAGAAATACAGTGTAGACATTGTTAATGTTGTAAATGACCATTGTAGCTGGAAACGGCTGATTTTTCATGGAATATCTACATAGGCGTACAGAGGCTCATTATCAGCAACCATCAATCCTGTGTTCCAATGGCACGTTGTGTTAGCTAATCCAAGTTTATCATTTTAAAAGGCTAATTGATCATTCAAAAACCCTTTTGCAATTATATTAGCGCAGCTAAAAACTGTTGTTCTGATTTAAAGAAGCAATAAAACTGACCTTCTTTAGACTAGTTGAGTATTCAGAGCATCAGCATTTGTGGGTTCGATTATAGGCTCAAAATGGCCAGAAACCAAGACTTTCTTCTCAAACTCATCAGTCTATTCTTGTTCTGAGAAATTAAGGCTACTCCATGCGAGAAATTGCCAAGAAACTGAAGATCTTGTACAATGCTGTGTACTACTTCCTTCACAGAACAGCGCAAACTGTCTCTAACCAGAATAGAAAGAGTGGGAGGCCCCGGTGCACAACTGAGCAAGAGGACAAGTACATTAGAGTGTCTAGTTTGAGAAACAGATGCCTCCCAAGTCCTCAACTGGCACCTTCATTAAATAGTATCCGCAAAACACCAAACTCAACGTCAACAGTGAAGAGGCGACCCCGGGATGCTGGCCTTCTTGGCAGAGTTGCAAAGAAAAAGCCATATCTCAGACTGGCCAATAAAAAGAAAAGATTAAGATGGGCATAAGAACACAGACACTGGACAGAGGAACTCTGCCTAGAAGGCCAGCATCCCGGAGTCACCTCTTCACTGTTGAGACTGGTGTTTTGAGGGTACTATTTAATGAAGCTGCCAGTTGAGGACTTGTGAGGCGTCTGTTTCTCAAACTAGACACTCTAATGTACTTTTGCTCAGTTGTGCACCGGGGCCTCCCACTCCTCTTTCTATTCTGGTTATTGCCAGTTTGTGCTGTTCTGTGAAGGGAGTAGTACAGAAGTCTGACATTCTAAAGTGAAAATGACAAAGTTTAGAAGGCTTTTTATACCTTGAATACAGAGTGGGGAACAGGGGAAGTGTGCAGCAGGGAACACCATTCTGGACAGAGAGGGGAACAGGGGAAGAGTGCAGCAGGGAACACCATTCTGGACAGAGTGGGGAACAGGGGAAGAGTGCAGCAGGGAACACCATTCTGGACAGAGTGGGGAACAGGGGAAGACTGCAGCAGGGAACAGCATTCTGGACAGAGTGGGGAACAGGGGAAGAGTGCAGCAGGGAACAACATTCTGGACAGAGTGGGGAACAGGGGAAGACTGCAGCAGGGAACACCATTCTGGACAGAGTGGGGAACAGGGGAAGAGTGCAGCAGGGAACACCATTCTGGACAGAGAGGGGAACAGGGGAAGAGTGCAGCAGGGAACACCATTCTGGACAGAGAGGGGAACAGGGGAAGAGTGCAGCAGGGAACACCATTCTGGACAGAGTGGGGAACAGGGGAAGAGTGCAGCAGGGAACACCATTCTGGACAGAGAGGGGAACAGGGGAAGAGTGCAGCAGGGAACACCATTCTGGACAGAGTGGGGAACAGGGGAAGAGTGCAGCAGGGAACACCATTCTGGACAGAGAGGTGTTTGAATCAGGTGTCAACTTGACGTCACTGACCCTGAAGGGTGAGAGCAGAGAGAGTGAGCTGTGTGGGAGGACAGTGACAGTAGTGGACACTCCACATCTGTTCAACAGTGGCCTCTCTACAGTGGCCTCTCTGAGGAGGAAGAGCGAGAGAGAGGAGATGGAGAGGGCCATGTCTCTGTGCACTGGGTTTGCATGATGCTTGAGAAAGGATTCCTGTATGCGACAGAAGCAGCAGCCCTGCTGTCATTCATTAAACTCATTGGAAGATAACAGAAGGACACAAAGCATCTCACACTTCTACTTTGGATTTGACTGGGATTTATTTTTAGGATGTTAATGAACAGTTTATAAACCAGTGAACAGTGATAATAATAATAATGAAGTACTTTAAATGTCTGTCTAAACACACTTCCCATTTCACTCCTCGAATGATTAAAGTCAAGAGTCTGAATTGAGTGTTGAGTCTAAATGAAACATGTATGTACTAAAAATATGTCTTGTTTAATCTGAAAGGGATTACTTGGGCATTTGATGTACTGAATTCTACTGTCCCTTTGTTAATTCTAAAAGTTATTAAAATGTATTCCAAGTTTCATGGTGCCAAATCAAAATATACAGTAGTTACATTGATCCTCTAACAAATGTATGTGTCTAAATACAGTATGCTTAAAAACTCAACTAAACCATGGGTGATAATGGATGGCAGGGGAAAGTGTCATACATATCATGTAAGACACAGGAGGACTAAGGGCAAGGACAGGGCAGCCACCTGAGAACAATATCTGTGTTCATAATCCTAATACCTCTATATGAACTACATTTGAACACTGGCTTCTTTTAAGGCATGAACTGGTATTGAAATAAAACAGTCATTTTAACAATGCTAGTTATGCATCTTGAAGACATTCATCCAAGGACCCCTTGACTTGCATCACACACCCTTACCGAATATATTCTTTTTGGTCATGAAATCATGTGACTTATTTTTAGAGAAAAGGATTCCTGTAAATGCGCCCTGCTACAAGCAGGAAACAAGTTGTGGACGAACCAGAAATGTGATATATCTATAAAAAAAAAGATTTAAAAAAAGGAAAGAAATGTGACATATCTGTTCGATGGCAACCCTGGATGAATGTTACCTTTTCTAACCTATCATCTTTTTGGCTAACAACATTGGAACATTCTAATCTTTAAGGACATGAACTTGCAGAACAGGTTCAGGCTAAGTATGGTGCCATTGTTTTCAGGAAGGTGTACCCAGGGCGATAAGAGGGACCGGAGGCAGATTTAGGATAAGGGCAGGTCAGCCACTTGAGCACAAAACTGCCCTACAAATGCAAAGAGCAATAACTGTGCAACCAGGGAAACTGAGAAAAATGGCTTTAAAGGGGCAATCTGCAGCTGCTATATCCATTCTGAACGTATAAATGAACAATACAGTACATACCCATTGATTCTAGAAGAATATAACTTAGAAATGTCTCATGAGCTTAGTTCTAATGTCGTGCCCCATCAGAACCCAAAATATAAGATTGTTTTACTCCAACGTTTGTAAACTATGTAAACACTGTATAGCCTCAAAGCATGATTAAAGTATACTTTGATATCATGGATGGTCAGTCCTTTCATCCATAGCTATGTCTATGAATTTGACAGTGGTTACAGTGTCGCTTTGTTGTTGTTTTAACTGGCGATCGGCCCTTTAAAGTGTTTTTGCTGTCCAGACTAGAGTATCCCAGCGGCTGGAGGGTCGGCCTTCTCGCCCGCTACACTTTCTCTCCAGTAGCACTCACTTCACCAGCTCAGGGCACGCCCCGCCCGGCCCAGCATGCATTTCTAGTCTACTTGTGTGCTGCTATAGCCCCTTGCTTTATCTACTGTCATGAAGTTCACTAAATATTGTCATAAAGAAACTGATAAAACACACAGGTGCCAAATCAAGGTGGCTTACAAAGATCAAGAGCAAGAGAGGGAGAGCGATGACGTTATGTCCACAACTAAAGAATCATTGTGGAAAAAAGACACATATCACGAAAGCATGGTGGGGTACTTACTATGTGCACATGCTAAAAGAAAGATGGCTAGCTAATTAAGTGTGTCATTGTAGTGAAGTATTTATAAACTACAAATCAGATCTCTTAAAAGTTTCCTTCATTTTTGTTATATTATCTATACAATGGGCCATAATTGATTTTGGCCAAATAGGCCTGGCATATTCACAACTTTTAATCTTTCCATTTTGATTGGGATATTTTTGTCACGATTGTCGTAAGGAGTGGACCAAAACGCAGCGGGAAAATGTATACTCATCTTTTTTATTTGAATAAGGAAAAACAAAATAATATGTATACAAAACAAACGACTCCAAACATTCCCATCAGGTGCAACAAACACTAAACCAGGAAATAACTACCCACAAACCCCAATAGAACAAACACCTCTAAAATAGGACCTTCAATCAGAGGCAACGAGAAGCAGCTGCCTCCAATTGAAAGTCAACCCGATAAACAACACATAGAAATAGACCAACTAGAAATAACATAGAAATACACTAACATAGAACATAACCCAAACAACCCCGAAACACCCTAAACAAACATCCCCTGCCACGCCCTGACCAAACTACAATAACAAACAGCCCCTTTACTGGTCAGGACGTGACAATTTTGCCTGAAAACCTTTTTACCTACCTATAGAAAAAAAACTGCATCTCCTCCCAGCCTGGCAAGAGTGGCCAAAAGGGTGTTTAGCATCCCCAGTGGCTCTGCAAGTGTGAAGAGGATGTTCTCCACTGCTGGTCTGCTCTCCAGCATGAGCCTGAAGACACAGACTGGCCAAACCGGTGTTTCTAAAATTGAATTGTAAGGCACTGAGCATAAATAATTTGTATTTAAATTCTACGTAAGTCACAGCCTATATGTGCAATTTATAGACTACAATGATTTGATACAACAAATTTTTTAAATGCATAGCGCTTAATGTTCCTGACTTCCTACCAGCCTAGTATGTCGCACTAGCAAATGCTTCACAATGTATTTCTTTGAAGGCTATAGCCTTGAAATAATACAGGCAACTTTTTTTATTTCCGTTCCTTCTTAGGCTCCCCGTCTGGTGCCTGACCTATTTAGTGTTTATAGGCTGTTTATAGGCTGTTTATAGCCTATTTGAAATGATGAGCGCTTCTTACATTCACTTTCATCCAAATCATATGGTTTGGTTTCAATACTTCAAAAACAAATGCTAGGTCCAGGTAGTAACAAAAAATAGATGGGTGCTGGTTAAATTGTGTTTTTAATGAACAGAGCGAACTAACTGAATGATGGTTGAACTCACATTGAAACTCAAATACCCAGATAATGGTAAGAAAGGAAAGTTAGCTAACTATCTAGATCAGTCTGAATAAAAACTATCCAACTAGATCAGTCTGAATAAAAACTATCCAACTAGATCAGTCTGAATAAAAACTATCCAACTAGATCAGTCTGAATAAAAACGATCCAACTAGATCAGTCTGAATAAAAACTATCCAACTAGATCAGTCTGAATAAAAACTAACCAACTAGATCAGTCTGAATAAAAACTATCCAACTAGATCAGTCTGAATAAAAACTATCCAACTAGATCAGTCTGAATAAAAACTATCCAACTAGATCAGTCTGAATAAAAACGATCCAACTAGATCAGTCTGAATAAAAACTATCCAACTAGATCAGTCTGAATAAAAACTAACCAACTAGATCAGTCTGAATAAAAACTATCCAACTAGATCAGTCTGAATAAAAACTATCCAACTAGATCAGTCTGAATAAAAACTATCCAACTAGATCAGTCTGAATAAAAACTAACCAACTAGATCAGTCTGAATAAAAACTATCCAACTAGATCAGTCTGAATAAAAACTATCCAACTAGATCAGTCTGAATAAAAACTATCCAACTAGATCAGTCTGAATAAAAACTAACCAACTAGATCAGTCTGAATAAAAACTATCCAACTAGATCAGTCTGAATAAAAACTATCCAACTAGATCAGTCTGAATAAAAACTAACCAACTAGATCAGTCTGAATAAAAACGATCCAACTAGATCAGTCTGAATAAAAACTATCCAACTAGATCAGTCTGAATAAAAACTATCCAACTAGATCAGTCTGAATAAAAACTACTGAGTGCGTAAAACAAGTGCGTAAAACAGGAATAGATGTCTTAAGTTGGGATAGGGTTTCAAGGTTGAAACATTCAAAACCGATGGGCACTACATCGACATATTAATTGTTTTGCAATCCTGGTAGAAAATGTAACGTCTATGTTGCACAGTAATATCGCTGTCGCTAATATTCGATATCACCACAGGTTACGAGGCTTGAGAATCCACTTCCGGAACCCCTCGTCGCATCTACTGGTGAATTTATCATTTGACAGAAGAGGAAAGAATGCCTCAGACCTTGTTTCCTCAAGGTGCCTCATGAGCTGGGTATAATAATAGAAAATAATACTAGTCATCTTTTTAAAATATAATTTCTCCGCTAGAGGCCTGTGGAAGATGGAATTAAAATGGCAGAATTAAAAGTTAAAGGAGGACAGGCTACAACCACCAAGAGCCAACTGGGGAGTGCTACTGAAAGGCATACTTTGATATTTTGGCATTGAAACCCTTTATCTACTTTCCCAGAGTTAGATTAACTCATGGATAGCACTTTGTCTCTGCATCCATTATGAAGGAAGTTAGAGATATAGTGCCTTCAGAAAGTATTCATATACCTTGATTTATTCCACATTTTGTTGTGTTACAGCCTGAATTCAAAAAGGTTTAAATCGATTATTTTCTCACCCATCTACACAAAAAAAAACATAAATGACAAAGTGAAAGCATTTTAAAAAATGAATTGAAAATGAAATACAGAAATATCTCATTTACATGAGTATTCAGGCCCCTGACTCAATACTTTGCAGAAGCACCTTACGCAGTGATTATAGCTGTGAATCTTTCTGGATACGTTTTTAAGAGCTTTCCACACCTGGATTGTGCAACATTTGCCCATTATTTTTTATTTTTTATTATTCAAGCTCTGTCAAATTGGATGTTGATTTTATTTTATTTAACCTTTACTTTAACAGAGACTAAATATTGAGACCTAGGTCTCTATATACTTTAAAATATGAAAACACAGTCATGGGAAGCAAAAATAAAACATCACAAATCACCCAGAAAAACAGTTACATTGCTCCACAAATAAGTCCTCAATCAATACTTTAAAATTGCCCAAATGGCACCAGAACATCAAGATGAAATATTTATTTTTATATTATTTATTTATTTTTAAATTTGGTCCACCATTATGGTGCTTTAAAACTAAAAGCAGATTTACCTAGCTCGGTGGAGACCCTAGGAACCTCAAGAGTTAACCAATCCTGTGTGAACGGGGTTAGGCAACTCAGGTGTCTATACTTCAACAGAAAAGTTAGATAAGACGGAAGTTTATGAAGTAGGGCCGTGTAAGCAAAAAGGGAGTAATGTAGAGATCTACGGGTCTTTAGCGAAGTCCAGCCAACCTTTTGATACAGGATGCAGTGATGAGTATCAAACTGTCACCTGTAACAAAACAAAGAGCATTACACTCTTAGGTTGTCCCCATAGGAAAACCCTTTGAAGAACCCTTTTTGGTTCCAGGTAGAACACCCGTTACACAGAGGGTTCTACATGGAACCCAAATGAGTTCTACTTGGAACAAAAAAGGGTTCTTTAAAGGGTTTTCCTATGGGGACAACCGAAGAACCCTTTCGGAATCCATTTTTCTAAGAATGTATGGTAGATGACATCCAAAGGTTTAAGAGTAGAAGCAGCTACACTTTGATAAATAATGCAGGGCATTCAGAAAGTATTCAGACCCCTTGATTTTTCCACATTTTGTTACGTTACAGCCTTATTCTAAAATGGATCAAATGCATTTTTTTACTCCACACAACACCCCATAATGGCAAAACAAAAACAGATTTTTGGAAATGTTAGCAAATGTATAAAAAAGAAACAGAAATACCTTATTTACATGAGTATTCAGACCCTTTACTCAGTACTTTGTTGAAGCACTTTTGGCAGCGATTACAGCCTCAAGTTTTCTTGGGTATGACTCTACAAGCTTGGCACACCTGTATTTGGGGAGTTTCTCCCATTCTTCTCTGCAGGTCCTCTCAAGCTCTGTCAGGTTGGATGAGGAGTGTCGCTGCAAATCTATTTTCAGGTCTCTCTGACAGTTTTCCAGAATTTAGCCGGGTTTCCATTACCATTACAAGCCGGGCTCCCAAGTGGCGCAGTGGTCTAAGACACTGCATCTCAGTGCTAGAGGAGTCACTATAGACAACTTGGTTTGAATCCAGACTATATCACAACCGGCCATGACTGGGAGTCCCATAGGGCTGCGCACAATTGGCCCAGCGTCGTCCGAGTTTGGCCGGTGTAGGCCGTCATTGTAATTAAGAATCTGTTCTTAACTGAGTTGCCTCATTAAATAAAGGTAAAATAAAAAATACAATCCAAAAGAGCAGTTACATAATAGTCAGATTTTGCCTTTCTGATTTGTCTCACACAATGATTCCTCATTTGCTTAAAATCTAGACAATTTTCAGGTCTTGCCATAGATTTTCAAGTAGATTTTTAAGTCAAAACTGTACCTCGGCCACTGAGGAACATTCACTGTCTTCTGGGTAAGCAACTCCTGTGTAGATTTTTCCTTATGTTTTAGGTTACTGTCCTGCTGAAAGGTGAATTAATCTGCCAGTGTCTGAACCAGGTTTTTCCTCTAGGATTTTGCTCCATTCCGTTTATTTTTTAACCTGAAAAACTCCTCAGTCCTTAATGATTACAAGCATACCCATAAGGGGATTCAGTCACCACTATGATTTAAAATTTGGAGAGTGGTACTCAGTAATGTGTTCGATTGGATTTGCCCCAAATATAACACTTTATTCAAGACAAAAAGTGAATTGCTTTGCCACATTTTTTGCAGTATTGCTTTAATGCCTTTTTGCAAACAGAACACATGTTTTGGAATATTTTTATTCTGTACAGGCTTCCTTCTTTTCACTCTGTCAATTAGGTTAGTATTGTGGAGTAACTATAATGTTGTTGATCCATCCTCAGTGTTCTCCTATCACAGGAATTGAACTCTGTAACTGTTTTAATGTCACCATTGGTCTCATGGTGAAATCCCTGAGTGGTTTCCTTCCTCTCCGGCAACTGAGTTAGAAAGGACACCTGTATCTTTGTAGTGACTGGGTTTATTGATACACCATCCAAAGTGCAATTAATAACCATGTTCAAAGGGATATTAAATGTCTGCTTTTATAATTTTTACCCATTTACCAATACGTGCCCTTTTTGGGAGGCATTGGAAAACATTCATGGTCTTTGTGGTTGAATCCGTGTTTGAAATTCACTGCTCGGCTGAGGGTCCTTACATATAATTGTATGTGTGGGGTACAGAGATGAGGTACTTATAGACAAATCTGGTTAAAACACAACAAAAAAGTGGAACAAGTCAAGGGGTGTGATAACTTTCTGAAGGCACTGTAGTTTCACGTGCCAATGCAAACTAGCATGCTAGTAGATATCATAGACTTCCAGTCATTGTGCTAACACTAGTTAGCAATTGCGCTAGAGCTATTAAGCAACTTCCTTTAAACTTCATGCAGAGACATAAACATGGTATCCAGTTCATCTGACTCTGGAGAAGTAGATAAAGGGCTTCATTGCCAAAATCCTGAAGCATCTAATAATTCATATTCTCATTGGAGTTGCTGTTATTTGTAGCTGTCGGACGAGAGAACGCATGCAGCTTTAATTAGCCTAGCTAGCTAGCTAGTTATTAACTAGCTTCTCCCGGTATGATTCAGCCAAGACAGGTACTACGCAATCATATTGGATGATAAATAACCTAGCTATGGCAGCTATTAGTCTACTATAGCGCGAGTCGGCTTTATCGGTTGCTGTCTCTCGCCTCTCCTTCCCTCCTCCCCACTGGCGGACTTACCCTTAGGTTGCCTCAGGCCTCATTTCATCAAGGGGCCTCATGACCTGGGCATAATTAAAAACAAACAACATTAGTCATCTTTTTTTTAAATATAATTTATTCGCTAGCCGCTCCCCCATGCTCCACTCAAGATAGTTTCAGCCACTTGCGAATTGAAGGACTGGTTGATTATTTGCTTTCAACTGCACCTGCGTTTGCAGACGTCAAAAACATGAGGTTAGCATGATTCAGCTTACCCAGTACAAAGGAACCAATGGGATAGTCCCAAAGGTGCAAAATCTGCCCAACTAGCAACACATGCTCCTATTGGGTAAAACATTCATATTTAAAGCACAAATTCCATATCTCTAAACCAATTGTCCTGTATGTATTTTGATCGCCCAAGAGCTTCTAACACATTACATAAGAATCAGACAATGCATAAAATATGACATAATCATAACAGATGAAATGAAGAAAATAAATCTTATCACGGTCTATATTGGTTTGTTGTTAAGACAAGAATAACAAAATGTAGTGATTGAGCATTGTTAAGTGTCCTTATGTTTTTTTAATAGTCCAAATGACCCCACATTTCTGTGCAGCATTCTGTAACTTGAACTTTCAGTTGACTGTGAACTTTAGTTACACATACTGACTCACACATTTTCTGGATAAGCCCAAGTTAACCACATGTTACCGTATATCTGAACCTATCGTCCAATGGTATATTAGTTCATAATTGTTTGGCCAAATAAGGTAAAGGATATGCTGATGTTGACACAAAATGTGCAGTGGTTTGGACAAAAAACACACAACTCCAATCTTACATTTCGTGCTCACTCAGTACATCTGTTACATTGGACATATTTACACACCAATGTAATATATTTGGATGCATCTCTTCTTTTCAACTCTCAAAGACCGTGGTAAGACTTTTCTTCATCATTTCACCTGATTAATACATGCTAATGTTGTGCACTGTCTGTGGGGGGGGGTTAGATATATACAACTTTATGTTTAAAATATTAATATTTTACCTAAGCAGAGTAATCACCAATTGAGTTTGTACGTTTGGGACTATCCCATTGTTTCCTCTGTAATGAGTAAATAAACTACGTCAAGCTCACCTCCAGTATTTCAAATAACGATACATAAGGCACAGATACACATTTGAGTGTAAAAATGTAAGAGACAATCTGTACAAACACAGGTGGAGAATCCAACAATGCAGACCATGGATATTGATAAAGACACATATGCCAACAAGCCCAGAAAAAAGGATTACATTGGTGTTACATTTTCAGGTATCAATGCAAGTACAGATCACACACACACACACACACACACACACACACACACACACACACACACACACACACACACACACACACACACACACACACACACACACACACACACACACACACACACACACACACACACACACACACACACACACACACACACACACACCACTTTCTCAGACGAGAACCTATTAGTCCCCTTACAATTCTGGATGATATATAAAAAAATAAAATAACATTACCCGAGAGAGTTTGTAATACCTTGAGATTCAGCTAATTTTCAGTGGTGGAAGAGACCATCCGGAGTTGCTGCAGTGTGTCTGGGGCTGCTGTGTGTTCTCCTACTGGCTGGGATCATAGGCCTGTCTGTCTACTGTAAGTTTATACGTTTATTATGTTTTCACTAATAAACTCAGTAAAAAAAAGAAACGGCCCTTTTTCAGGACCCTGTCTTTCAAAAATATTTCGTAAAAATCCAAATAACTTCACAGATATTCATTGTAAAGGGTTTAAACACTGTTCCCCATGCTTGCTCAATGAACCATAAACAATTAATGAACATGCACCTGTGGAACGGTTGTTAAGACACGAACAGCTTACAGAGGGTAGGCAATTAAGGTCACAGTTATGAAAACTTAGGACACTAAAGAGGCCTTTCTACTGACTCTGAAAAACACCAAAAGAAAGATGCCCAGGGTCCCTGCTCATCAGCGTGAATGTGCCTTAGGCATGCTGCAAGGAGGCATGAGGACTGCAGATGTGGCCAGGGCAATAAATTGCAATGTCCGTACGATGAGACACCTAAGACAGGCGCTACAGGGAGAAAGGATGGACAGCTGATCATCTTCGCAGTGGCAGACCACGTGTAACAACACCTGCACAGGATCGGTACATCCGAACATCACACCTGCGGGACAGGTACAGGATGGCAACAACAACTGCCCGAGTTACACCAGGAACGCACAATCCCTCCATCAGTGCTCAGACTGTTCCCGCAATAGGCTGAGAGAGGCTGGACTGAGGGCTTGTAGGCCTATTGTAAGGCCGGTCCTCACCTGATATCACCCGCAACAACGTTGCCTATGGGCACAAACCCACCGTTGCTGGACTAGACAGGACTGGCAAAAAGTGCTCTTCACTGACGAGTCGCGGTATTGTCTCACCAGTTGTGATGGTCGGATTCGCGTTTATCGTCAAAGGAATGAGCGTTACACCGAGACCTGTACTCTGGAACAGGATCGATTTAGAGGTGAAGGGTCCGTCATGGTCTGGGGCGGTGTGTCACAGCATCATCGAACTGAGCTTGTTGTCATTGCAGGCAATCTCAACGCTGTGCGTTACAGGGAAGACATCCTCCTCCCTCATGTGGTACCCTTCCTGCAGGCTCCTTCTGACATGACCCTCCAGCATGACAATGCCACCAGCCATACTGCTCGTTCTGTGCGTGATTTCCTGCAAGACAGGAATGTCAGTGTTCTGCCATGGCCAGCGAAGAGCCCGGATCTCAATCCCATTGAGCACGTCTGGGACCTGTTGGATCGGCGGGTGAGGGCTTCTGGCAAATCTGGTGCAGTCCATAAGGAGGAGATGCACTGCAGTTCTTAATGCAGCTGGTGGCCACACCAGATACTTGTAAGGCTTGGGTGTCATACTGGAGGAATCAAATGCAGGAAGCAGCGATACAGGGTAGTGGCTTTAATAACCACAACGGCTAAAACACAAGCCTTCCCAAAACAGCGATCAAAGAGCACAACAAAACAAGGTGCCCCAAACACAGGGGACAAAACACTGTTGGCGCAAACACACGCACTACTGCAAAATACAAAATCAGAGTGTCACCAAGTAAAGCAAACAGAGAAACAATCCCGCACAAAGAGCAGGCGGGCCTGCTGGCTAATAAAGCCCGCTAATCAGCCCAACTAGGAACAGGTGCACCTAATAACGAAAAGGGGGTAAAACAAAAAGGGAATCAGTGGCAGCTAGTAGGCCGGTGATGACGACCGCCGAGCGCCACCCGAGCAGGAGGGGGGGCCACCTTCGGTAGGAGTCGTGACAATACTGACTGTTCATTTTGACCCTCCTTTGTTCAGGGACACATTATTCAATTTCTGTTAGTCACATGTCTGTGGAACTTGTTCCGTTTATTTCTCAGTTGTTGAATATTTTTATGTTCATACAAATATTTACACATTTTAAGTTTGCTGAAAATAGACGCAGTTGACAGTGAGAGGACGTTTCTTTTTTTGCTGAGTTTACATTCTTCATCATCAGTAGTTCAATATTTAGATGTTCAAATGACCACAGTGGGGAAATTACTGTGTTGTCCTCAGTGATGTAAGCACATGTGTATACCATATCCACTCGTGTGGCTGAATTTCGTTTTATAAAATTGTCCAAAAAATCGATATGTTTCTATTTTGACAGATAACCGAATCATTGGTCATTACTACTCTGCAGAGAGATTCCAGACGTCCAGTTTGAACAACCTGACTAAAGAGAGAGACCAGCTAAAGACCAGTTATAACACCCTGACTAAAGAGCGAGACAAGCTACAGACCAGATACAACACCCTGACTAAAGAGAGAGACCAGCTACAGACCAGATACAACACCCTGACTAAAGAGAGCGACCAGTTACAGAACCGTTACAACAACC
Source organism: Salmo salar (assembly GCF_965601325.2). NCBI lineage: Eukaryota > Metazoa > Chordata > Actinopteri > Salmoniformes > Salmonidae > Salmo > Salmo salar. Next base: position 29,952,399 of record NC_138298.1, read on the forward strand.
TTACTAAAGAGAGAGACCAGCTACAGACCAGATACAACACCCTGACTAAAGGAAGAGACCAGCTACAGACCAGATACAACAACCTGACTAAAGAGAGAGACCCGCTACAGAACAGTTACAACACCCTGACTAAAGAGAGAGACCAGCTACAGACCAGTTACAACAACCAGACTAAAGAGAGAGACCAGCTACAGACCAGATACAACACCCTGACTAAAGAGAAAGACCAGTTAAGGACAAGTTCTAACACCCTGACTAAAGAGAGAGACCAGTTACAGACCAGTAGTAACACCCTGACTAAAGAGAGAGACCAGTTACAGACCAGTTACCACACCCTGACTAAAGAGAAAGACCAGCTACAGACCAGTTATAACACCCTAACTAAAGAGAGAGACCAGTTACAGACCAGTTACCACACCCTGACTAAAGAGAAAGACCAGCTACAGACTAGTTACAACACCCTGACTAAAGAGAGAGACCACTTGAAGGAAGAGCTAAACAAACAGAGCAGTGGTAAGAAACTGTAAAATGACTTGACTGTTTTGTGGTACTCCAGATCTGCTAGATTAGGTCTGCCCAAACTGGGGAACGCGCAATGCTGTCGGGGGTACGCCAAATAAAAATGTGATCCACATTTTTTTAAATGATTCACATTTTCAAACAGTACATTTATATTTTCCAACGGGGCTATACATTTGGGTGAGTTTTTTTTCTCTCGCCTGAGTAGCCTCGTTTCACTGCAAAAAATAAAATTAAACCATCTAGTGTTCAGCGAAAAAACAATACCATGTAAAATACAGGTAGCCTAGTAAAATAATTAACATCCAATCACATTAACCATAAACCTTCACTCTTGTGCAGACATTTAGAAACAAACATGACAATTTGAAAAATAAGCCACAGTTTTTGGAGCGAGAATAAAGACGACTTTCGAGTAGTAAGACATGTATAAAAGCAACAGATACCATTAATAAGAAGGGGCTAAAAGCGTCTTATATGGTGAGCTACCGAGTGGCTAGGACAGGCAAGCCCCATATTATTGTGGATGACTTAATTCTTCCTGCTGCCGTGGACATGGCTGGGACAATGCTGGGGGAAAAGGCCAAAAAGACTATACAGACAATGACTTCATCAAACAACACTGTTTCACGACGCATCACTGACATGGCAGGAGATGTTTTGAAACAATTACTTCTTTGCATACAAGCCAGTGAATTATATGCGTTACAGCTGAAGGAGTCAACAGACGTGGCGGGCCTGGCACAGCTCCTGGTATATGTCCGTTACGTTTATGGGGGTCAATTAAGGAAGACATCCTCTTCTACAAACCACTGGAAACCAGGACAACAGGAGAGGATATTTTTTAAGTACTGGACAGCTTTGTGACATCAAATGGACTTTGGTGATCAAGATGTTTTGGTATCTGTACTGATGGTGCAAAAGCCATGACAGGGAGACATTGTGGAGTGGTAACGCGTGTGCAAGCAGTTGCTCCCGACGCCACTTGGGTACACTGCAGCATCCACCGAGAGGCTCCTGCTGCAAAGGGAATGCCTGACAGGTTGACAGATGTTTTGGACACTACAGTGAAAATGGTTAAGTTGTTAAAGCAAGGCCCCTGAACTCTTGTGTATTTTCTGCATTATGCAATGATATGGACAGCGACCATGTAACGCTTTTACAACATAACCAGAAGTGCGCTGGTTATCAAGGGGCAAAGTATTTACACGTTTTTTTTAATTCAGAGACGAGTTTAAAGTTTTCTTTATTGACCATAATTTTCACTTGCCTGACCGCTTGCATAATGACGAGTTTCTCACACGACTGGCCTATCTGGGTGATGTTTTTTCTCGCCTGAATGATCTGAATCTAGGATTACAGGAACTCTCCGCAACTATATTCAATGTGCGGGACAAAATTGAGGCTATGATTAAGAAGCTGGATCTATTTTCTTTCTGCATTAACAAGGACAATACACAGGTCTTTCCAGCATTGTATGATTCTTTTGTGTGCAAATGAACTAAAGCTTATGGACAATGTCAAATATGATATAGCGACGCACCTGAGTGAATTGGGTGCACAATTACGGAGGTACTTTCCCGAAAAGGACGAATTTTCATTCACATTTACAGTTGACAATACATTGCATCAGTGGGTGAATTCCACACACTTTTTCTTACAAAAGAACAATACTATTTATATCCATTTCCAAGTCATCAAAAACTGGAAAAGGACGACACAAACAACTGAATTCGTTATCCCTTTCATGCCCTGCTTCTAGTCCACTTACCAATATCTGATCAAGAGAGCCTCATCGAAATTGCAACAAGCGATAAAGTGAAAATAGAATTGAATCAGAAGCCACTGCCAGATTTTTGGATAGGGCTGCGCTCAGAATATCCTGCCTTGGCAAACCGTGCTGTTAAGACAAAAATGCCTTTTGCAACCATGTACCATTTGAGAGTGGATTCTCGGCCCTCACTAGCATGAAAACTAAATACAGGCAAAGACTGTGTGTGGAAAATGATATAAGACTGAGACTCTCTCCAATACAACCCAACATTGCAGAGTTATGTGCATCCTTTCAAGCACACCCTCCTCCTTAACTTGTGGTGAGTTATTCACAATTGTTGATGAACAAATAAGGTTTTATATGTAAGATGGCTAAATAAACAGCAAAACTATTTATTATTATTATATTATTATTTGTGCTCTGGACCTATAGAAGCTCTTTGTCACTTCCCACGAGCCGGGTTGTGACAAAAACTCACACTAATTCTTATGTTTAATAAATGTATCGCATAGCGTGTGTGTGGCAGGCTTATAATGATGGCAAAAAACAACATTTGAGAGTGCACTGACCCTGGTGCTAGAGGGGGTACGCAGCTGGAGGTTGAATGTTTGAAGGGGTACGGGCCTATAAAAAGTTTGGGAACCACTGTGCTAGATCAATCGACTGTTTCACAGTACTCCAGATCTGCTAGATCCATAGACATTAAGACCAGTACATAGTGATAACGCTGACGTCGTCCACTCATTTATTATGGAGAATTTCTGATGGCGAATGAAGCCGTAATTATTTTAATTTGAAGCGTGCCATATTGCTGAATGGGGCTGAATGTCACCCAGAAAATCGCTAAGGATCACGTTGAAAGCAGCCGTAACTAGCAAAGCATCATGGTCGACGTAGTCGTTTTCATCCTGCCTGAGAGCACGTGTATCAGGGCGTGAGCCTCCTCTAAGCCTGCCGGCCCGTGATTGGTCTGTGTCAGCACGTGGTCCTGTGTGATGACAACATAGTGATCAGAATTTATCACTATTTAATTAAATATCCCGATTTGTAGAAAACTTTCAAATAATTCACCTAGGGGATCAAACTTGATCTTAGTAAACAAATTGTTGAGCCCAAAACAGCATCTTAAAAAAATGGGGCCGTTCTAGCGATCGTAATGGATTTCGTCTTTCTAAGGCAGACCAGGGTTTTTTGGGCACTGCTAGTTTGCTATGCAGTGGGCGACCAACAGAGCACTTGACTTCATGCTCCAGATCGGACACTGGGGGCCTGGCTTGATCCAAATAGCAGCCTAATTGTTTTCTAAAGAATATATATTTTAGGTGCGCTTGATTTTGTGTATTTTTACCGATCAGGGTTGGACGGATTACAATACAAGTCATTTAATGTAATCCATTGGATTACCTCGAAATGAGTGTTATTTCATTTTTAACTTATGCTGTGCCCATCCAACACAATGGATTTTTAACCTAAACGGACATGTAACGGATACAAGATAAATCTGATAATTTCATTAGTTGGATGATCAATTGTGCAATACTCTGCATGTAGACCAGAGTTTCTTAAACTATGGGTCGGGACTGAAAGTGGGCCCTGAGCATGTGGGAGGTGGGTTGCAAGTTATGAGTACATCTACACACTATTTCTTCATAATTTGGGACATTGGAGGACAATTTAGGTCATGGGAGTAAGGTCAATTTCTAATTTGGATCTTGAGCTGAAAATGTTTAAGAACCTTTGATGTAGATTATTCAAAGAGTTGGCAAAAACACCTAGATTTGTCAGCAAAGACAGATTTATGTGTACTTAGATGGCTCTGGTCGCTTATCAGTTGATATCAGGCTTCTGCGAAGGCAGCTGGCTGTGGACGCTTATCAGTTGATACCAGGCTGCTGAGTAGGCATCTGGTTTGTCATGTGTGTCTTCCCAGTGTTTGGAAAGTAAACAGGATGGAGCTGTGTTGATTAATCAAAAATGACCTTTTGGTGTGATGGTTCATTTCTCAGTAAGTAGGGGTCAGACTTTTGTTTAAAAAAAGGTTTCTGTGGAAAGCAACCAAGCAAAGCATATTTTTTGAGTTTTGGATATTTCAAATAGACTAGAGCAGATCAGTTCATGTTCAGTAAGGGGTATATTTAATCAGATCCGGTTTAGCTGACATCCACATAGCAGTTGTTTTGATGGTGTCAGAGGTGGAACTGCGTTAGAGCTGTCAAATCCACAAGCAGCTCCTGGCATTATACACTGAGTGTACAAAATATTAGGAACACCTTCCTATTATTGACTTTCATCCCTTTTGCCCCCAGAACAGCCTCACTTCAGGGCATGGACTCTACAAAGTGTCAAAAGCATTCCACAGGGATGCTGGTCCATACTGACTACAATGCACAGTTGTGTCAATTTGGCTGGATGTCCTTTGGGTGGTGGACCATTCTTGATACACACAGGAAACTGTTGAGTGTGAAAAACCCAGCAGCTTTGCGGTTCTTGACACACTCAAAACGGTGTGCCTGACACCTACTACCACCTACTACCATACCCCGTTCAAAGGCATCTTTTGTCTTACCCATAAATCCTCTCAATGGCACACATAAACAATCCATGTCTCAAGGCTTAAAAATCCATCTTTAACCTGTCTCCTCCCCTTCATCCACACTGACTGAAGTGGATTTAACAGGTGACATCAATAAGAGATCATAGCTTTCACCTGGATTCACCTGGTCAGTCTATGTCATGGAAAGAGCAAGTGTTCCTAATGTTTTGTACACTCAGTGTACCTAATGCAGACATTGCAATTGGCTGCACAGATTCGCATTAAGAGATCCCATGCAGCCTTGTTTACACATTCGAACACTGTAATGATTCTAATGATAGAATCTGCATTATTTATTTGAATGATTTTTCCATTCGAGCATCATTATTTCTATATAGCCTACACTTTCTCGTTCTGAACTTCTAACACAAGTGAGGTGGTTGTGGCTTCGTGACATTGGTCACAAGAGCAGCCACTCACGGCTCTAACACAGTTCCACCTCCAACACAAGCAAAACATCCGCTATGCAGCTGTCTGCAGTCGCCTTAACACTTGATCTGATTGAATCTAGGTCAAAACAGTTTGGGGAACTGAAAGGACAAGCTTCCATTCCCACTGAAAGTCACCAAGGACACTGTTGTTTCTAAATGACCATGCCATTTGGGTCCTGGTTGAAAGTAGTGCACTACGTATGGGAATAAGGTGCTATTTTGTCCCTGATGTAGACAAATGTGATCGCTATCATGGGTTTGTCATGAAATAACCTCTACGCTCCTGTCCCCAAGGATGGCAGAAGTTTGAGTCCAGTTGGTACTACCTCTCTACTGAGAAGAAATCCTGGACAGAGAGCAGGCAGGACTGTCTGAAGCGAGGAGCACACCTGGTGATCATTAACAGCAAAAAGGAACAGGTGAGAGGGAGTTAGTCAATATATGTTTTGATCATTTCAACATTTTGTTTCTATTTCAACTCCTGTTTGTTTTTCACTTTATCATGTCACTATCTTTAACCAATGTTTGCAAGCCCCCCCTCCAAAATAAAATGTGAATAATCCTGACACAAAAGTATGTTTGTATGTGATTCAAGATCTTTTCTTTGTGACTGGATATTTTCTTTGTGACAAAACAATAGGAATTTATCCATGAATGGAGTGGATGCCTGGACATCTATCTTGGTTTCCATGACACCAATACAGAGGGGGTTTGGGAGTGGATTAACGATGGCGCATTAGGCCAATCATCAGCACCTGGCACTACGTGAGTGAACTTGTTCTGGATGATATTTTACAGTCTAATTTGTAACAAATTCCTTTTTACCGTCTGATTATCTGTGTTGGTATTGGATTACTTTTTACTGTCTGTTTCTATGTGCTTCCTTCTATAGCTAGGACTCCTGAATTGAAGGGGGAGTGGCTTCACCTCTTTTTTCTGAGTGTACATAACCAGTTTCTGAGGCTCCATCTCAGTGTGATTAATGTTATAGCTAATTTTATAGCTCATGATATCTCCAGGAGTGATACATATCATTTGTCCTAATTTGTTGTTGTCTAGTACTGTCTTTTCCCTAGCTAGGGCCATCTACTTTAAGCACTTGGTGCGTGAACTGCTGACTGCTCATAACTTCCAGGTGATTGTTGACCCGTCAACCAGGATTAAGGGGCAGGGCAATTTGGGACTGTTGTTGTTTTGGTAATCAGTGGCTGTATTGGAGGGGGTGGTTCCTCCTCTCCTGCTCTTTTGTAGATTTGGCAACTATTAGTGTGTACCTGTTCGCTCCTCTCCCTGTAGGCTTTACAGACACTCCCCACCCTTTGACTACAACACTTCTAATTTAGTGTACCATGCACGCACAACCCATGTGGAATTCCTGGTTTTCCGATCTGCGGTCAAGTACGCAGAGTTCATCTCAGCCTATGCTGCTTTTCAGTCCCTTGACTTTTTGGCTCTGACGGAGACATGGATCACCCAAGAGAACACTGCAACTCCAACTGCTCTCTCTTCATCTGACTACGTGTTCTCTCATAGTTCGAGAGCATCTGGTCGTTGTGGTGATGGCACAGGACTACTCAGTTCTCCTAACTGGAGATTTTCTCTTGTCTCCCTCTCTCACCTGTCCATCTCCTCATTTCAATTTCATGTTGTCACTGTCAATTGTCCACTTGAGCTTAACATTGTTGTTATCTATCGCCCACCAGGTGCCCTTAGAGAGTTACTCAATGAGCTTGACATCTTAAAGCTTATTTACTGACAATGGGTCACCGCTCTTCGTACTTGGCGACTTAGACCTCCTGACGTCTGCCTTTGATTCATTTCTTTCCTTCATTTCCGATTCGTTTTCTCTCCTTGCCCCTTTTGACCTCACCTTTCCCCAGTCCCCTCCCACTCACAAGGCAGGCAATACGCTTGACCTCAACTTTAATAGAGGCTGTTCACCTCCTAATCTCACTGCAACCCCCTCCAGGTCTCTGTTCTCCTACTAATCTCACTGTAACCCTCCTCCAGGTCTCTGTTCTCCTACTAATCTCACTGTAACCCCCCTGCAGGTCTCTGTTCTTCTACTAATCTCACTGTAACCCTCCTCCAGGTCTCTGTTCTCCTACTAATCTCACTGCAACACCCTCCAGGTCTCTGTTCTCCTACTAATCTCACTGTAACCCCCCTCCAGGTCTCTGTTCTCTTACTAATCTCACAGTAACCCTCCTCCAGGTCTCTGATCTCCTCCTAATCTCTCTGTAACCCTCCTCCAGGTCTCTGATCTCCTCCTAATCTCACTGTAACCCCCTCCAGGTCTCTGTTCTCCTACTAATTTCACTGCAACCCCCTCCAGGTCTCTGATCACTACTTTCTTTCCTTTTCTGTCTCCCTCACCTCCATCCCTAACCACTCAGCCCCTATCTAGATGGCCATGCGCCGTCGCAATCTTCACTCTTTCTCTCTCCCGCTACTCTCTCATCTTCTATCCTATCATCTCTCCCTTCTGCTAAATCCTTCTCCCTCCTGTCTCCCGATTCTGGCTTTTTGACCCTACTCTCCTCCCTTTCCACATCCTATGACTCGCACTGTCCCCTTTCCTCCCGGCCGGCTCGGCCCTCCCCTCCTGCCCTGTGGCTGTGACTCATTGCGAGCTTACAGAACAGGGCTGTGGGCAGCTGAGTGAAAAAGGAGGAAAATGTAACTTCCACCCGACAACCTGCCCACCATCCCCTCCTCCCTTCTCCAGACCATCTCTGGAGACCTTCTCTCCTCCCTCATCAACTCATCCCTGACCACTGGCTGCGTCCCTGACTTCAAAATGTCCCGATCCAATCCCCTCCTCAAGAAACCAACACTCGACTCCTCTGACATCAAAAACTACAGACCGGTATCCTTTTTCTATTTTCTGTTCAAAAGACTTGAGCGTGCATCTCTGATCAGCTCTCTCCCAACCCGAGCACTCAGTTCTCCCACCTCTGGTTTCTTGGCCAACCTTTACGGAAGCCCAGTCCAATCTCTTCCCCCTGAAGCTAGGACAACAGAGTCCCTGCCAATCTCCCAAAAAACATCTGAAAGCCGACCTCTTCAGAAAGTAGCTTAAATCATCCCACATACCCCCCCCCATCACACCCCCCCAAAAGCCTTTCATGAACTAACACTCACACTTTACTTTTTCACCCCTTACTAACTCTGACTTTGCGGATAGCTACTTTACTGAGGAAAAATGTACTTACTATGACTGTGATATGTGGTTGTCCCACCTTGTCATCTTAAGATGAATGCACCAACGGTAAGTCTCTCTGGGTAAGAGCGTCTGCTAAATGACTAAAATGTAAATGTCATATGTATGTGTTGGATGTCTTTTTACCTTCTGTTTCCCTGTGTTGTTCCAGGTTACTTTTTACCGTCTGATTATCTGTGTTGTTCCAGGTTACTTTTTACCGTCTGATTATCTGTGGTGTTCCAGGTTACTTTTTACCGTCTGATTATCTGTGTTGTTCCAGGTTACTTTTTACCGTCTATCTGTGCTGTAGCCTGTTTGATTGCTTTTTTAATTACTTTTTGCCGTCTATTTTGTTGTCTTGTTTATAGGTATTGGAGGGATGGGGAACCAAATGATGCAGATCAGGGTGAAGACTGCGCTCAACTCTCAAAGAAGGTATCAGACCCACTAAAGAGTTGGAACGACGTACCATGCACAACGACCCTCCACTGGATGTGTGAGAAGACACCGTCCACATTGTAACTATGTGTTTTGAAACATGAGACATTTTGATGATCTGTTTTAGATTTTTGTGTTAAGCTCATTCTTGTGAAAATTTGGCAAAGTGATTGGGGAAAACAACCATAGGTAACTTGACCCTTATCTTAGCATGGTGGGCTAACACAGTCTGCTCTTGCACATATGACCCGGGTTCAAAACCCAGCCGGCGACATAATTTAGTCACATTGGATATTCAAACGAGAATTTTAGGCTGTTTATGTTTTTATTTTGTAATGAAATCCCAACATTATATTATCAGAAACTGTTATGGAGTTAAGTGGACTGGCGAAGCAGCTTAAGTAATAGAAATCCTGATGTATTAGCAAAGAAACGTAACAGCTTATTATTTAACAGTACAACGTCAGTATAGACCATGTATGCTGTACTGGTAATATAATATGTTAGTATAGACCATGTACGCTGTACTGGTAATATAATATGTTAGTATAGACCATGTACGCTGTACTGGTAATATAATATGTTAGTATAGACCATGTACGCTGTACTGGTAATATAATATGTTAGTATAGACCATGTACGCTGTACTGGTAATATAATATGTTAGTATAGACCATGTACGCTGTACTGGTAATATAATATGTTAGTATAGACCATGTATGCTGTATTGGTAATATAATAGGTCCCTACAGACCATTACGCTGTACTGGTAATAATAGTGCAAAAGCCTTGGTGTATCGGTGTGTAGAAAATCCTTGATACTTTGTCTGGACTATTGTCGCCACCTAGCGAAATAGATTGGAGCTTCAATCTTCAGTTCCTCCTTCCATAGCTCTGGTCCAGAGCGTTAGTGCGCATTCCTCTTCTATCTTACGCTTTGAACAGAGTGACTGAAGTTTTGCGTTTTGGTAAACCAGAAGTACATTCATTTCCAATAGAACGCTGCGTTTGCCTTGCACGATTGCGTTGCAGAGGCTGTTGCAATACGTTGGATTTATCGAACGTATGCGTAAACGGGTTGACAGAAATGGTAGCAGAAGGTGAATGTTGAACTTTTGTTGCACACATATCTAGATGACGCAGCATACTATTTTGCGCTATTACAGTCGGTGTGTTCAAAGCGTTATTTTAGAAGTGAAACGCGCACTAACGCCCTGGACCAGAGCTAGGCCTATGACTATCAGCTACTATGGGAAAAAAAAGTGATTAATCGATTAATGTGGAGGTGGAAGAATAAAATGAAATATGTGCAACAATATGCTGCCAATATCCCTATAAATAGAATGCCAAACGTATGATATTAATAATAAACATTTAAATAAAAAAGACAATATCCAAATGTAAGTCAATATCCTAAATTTGGCATACTGTTTCTAGGGCTAGGCTACCACTGCTACCACAGACGCACTAATGTTTTTTAATGTTATGCTGCATTGATAACCAAGTGGGAAGGTGGTATTTACCACATACGACTGGGAAAAATGCACTTTAATGCCCCTTCAACTTGTAATTACTAGTGGGAAATCTCTGAGCTTCAACTTCTCACACATATTGAACTCTGATGTCACCTACTAAGGACCTCGATAAGAGCATTTTTGGCAGTTAAATTTAACAACAAAACATTATTTATAAAAAACTATCTATCAATATGTTTTTTGAACACTTAGTTTACACTTGGGGTCCCAAGTGACGCAGCGGTCTAAGGCACTGCATCTCAGTGCTAGAGGCACAACCGGCCGTGATTGGGAGTCCGATAGGGCGTGAACAATTGGCCCAGCGTCGTCCGGGTTTGGCCGGTGTAGGCTGTCATTGTAAATAAGAATTTGTTCTTAACTAACTTGCCTAGTCAAATGAAGGTTAAACAAATAGCTAGCAACTTGTTGGCCATTAACTTATCGGCATTTATCAATGAGGTCAAAGCATGTGAATGCATCCAACTGGTAATTACTAGGGGTGTGCCGACATGGCCATACTCGTATTCGTAATCTTATCTGTAAATTGACAGTTGACAGTCGGATCGGATGATACTCGTGCTTGTAAAAAACGTCAATGTTTTAACATGCCTAAGTAGTTGGCAAATACCTTTCTCCCTGTACGTTTATAGGCCAAACAACCTGCAGATTAGGAGTTGCGGAGGGGTGTGTGTGTTTGACCTGTGTCTGTGTCCTCAACTTGCAGTGGACAGACCATTTTGCTATCAGTCAGAATGCGCGTTTCATCTTTTTTCCCTACCCTCGCCCGTTTGTTAGATATTAAGCACATTGATAGCTTGATAGCAAACGTCCTTGCCATGTGAATTATCATAGCAGCAGGCTAACGTGAATGATCACACCGAAACAGAAGTGAAAGTGATCGGGTGAAATTATGAAGCGAGTGGACATGGAAATACAGCTTCACTCTATCCAATCAGAACAGCAGGATCAATATACAGCCCGCCCTTCTCTTTACAGACAGGCAAACTAGCCAGTTGAGCTATTTAGACGATGTAGCAGCACCTCACTTGACTGACTGACATGAGAAAGATAAGTGCTGGCACACGAAAATGTATATATTTTTTCGATCACGAATAATACAAAAAATACTCTAATCATAATCGTATCAAGAAAATTGCTCATATCCTTTACGCCACTCGGTCTCCTTAGTGGTGTAGTGGTCTAAGACACTGCATCTCAGTGCAAGAGGTGTCACTGCAGTACCTGGTTCGATTCCAGGCTGCATCACATCCGGCTGGGAGTCCCATAGGGTGGCGCACAATTGGGCCACCGTCGTCCGGGTTTGGCCGGGGTAGTCCGTCATTGTAAATAATAATTAGTTCTTATTTGAATTTTTCTCATTTGTAGAATTTGTTCTTAACTGACTTGCCTAGTTAAATAAATGTTAAATAAAAAACACTAATTTGTCTGCCTACTCGGCACACCTCTAGTATTAACGACACTACCTTCCCACTTGGTTATGAATGCAGCATAAGTTGACGGAGAAATGCTGCGTTCATAACAAAGTGGGAAGGTGCTAAGTACCAGTTGTGAAGTCGTAATACACGTTGGATGCATTCACATGCTTTGAACTCATTGAGAAACTGCAATTGGCTAAAAGCCAACAAACTGCATTAACCATGCTTGTAAACAAATTATTATTGTTACAAAACGATATTCATAGATTGCTTTTTATTGTTGCATTTAACTGCCAAAAATGCTGTTCTGGAGGTCATTTTCTTAGTATGTGACGTCAGAGGTCAGCATATCTAGTAATTACCAGTTGGAGGGGACGTTCAAGAGGAATTTTCCAAGTCGTACATGGCAAATACTACCTTTCCACTTGGTTATGGACGTAGCATTAGGCTAAGACTTCTGTCACTGCAGAGCGTGCCACTGTTCAATGAGGTCGGTGAGGAAATATTAGGGTGAAAGGTTAGGCAACGTTATAACTCCAACGCCAGTAACAAAGCCCACAGTTCCCTTCCGGACACTGCAACAGATCGGCTACTATATCCAATCCTGAGATCCACCGACAAGCCAACTTTCTCCAGCAGACGTGGGCGAGCCTGAACTGAAACAGCAGACGCGCAAGCACGGACCAAACGGTAAAGTAAACAGACATATCCACACTTTCTACCCTAATATTCAGTGTTTGTCTAGTACAAAGGTTTATCGAATTTACATGTTCCGCGTTTAGGAGACGTTGGCCTACACTCATTCAGTCGATTTCGCGGTGGCGTAATTACGCGTTTACTAACGGATTTCGTACGAGTGTGGATTCGCTTTAGCTAAAAGTTGGACTAGTCCCATTCCGTTATCTGGCTGCTTGGATGAGATGCTTACCAGCACGCATGTAGTTTACAGGTAGGGTTCCTCAGCTCCTCGCCTTTTTGTTGTTGTTGCTGAAGTAGGTCTATTCCGCATGTTGACGCCTGAGAAACATTGAACTAACATTACATTACATTACATTTAAGTCATTTAGCAGACGCTCTTATCCAGAGCGACTTACAAATTGGTGCATTCACCTTATGATATCCAGTGGAACAACCACTTTACAATAGTGCATCTAAATCTTTTAAGGGGGGGGGGGGGGGGGGGTAGAAGGATTACTTTATCCTATCCTAGGTATTCCTTAAAGAGGTGGGGTTTCAGGTGTCTCCGGAAGGTGGTGATTGACTCCGCTGTCCTGGCGTCGTGAGGGAGCTTGTTCCACCATTGGGGTGTCAGAGCAGCGAACAGTTTTGACTGGGCTGAGCGGGAACTGTGCTTCCTCAGAGGTAGGGGGGCCAGCAGGCCAGAGGTGGATGAACGCAGTGCCCTTGTTTGGGTGTAGGGCCTGATCAGAGCCTGAAGGTATGGAGGTGCCGTTCCCTTCACAGCTCCGTAGGCAATCACCATGGTCTTGTAGCGGATGCAAACAACACATATTGATCAGTTTAACATTAAGCATAAAGGCTAGCACAGAATAGCTTGGTCGTCTGTTTCAAACCAAGAATTCAACTTCAACCACAGACAACGACTATAGGAATAGGAGTTGGTTTCATGTTGGCTACAGTTGGCATACAAACAGATCTGGGACCAGCCTTGGGTTGAATTGTCTTGTCTGAACACGTGCATATATTGCATTCCATAAAAGCCCATTCATCACAACTATATTTCATTCTGAACGGCTGCTTTAGTTCATTGCTGGGGTGTCATTTCTCTGTATGAAGTGGACATTCGAGATGCATTCGAGATCAAAGTCCTTACAGCCACCTATATAGTAACCCATAGCAACACTGTTGCAAAGTAGCTGAAATGAAGCTTTCTGAAATCCACAGTGGCAGTGCTTAGATGTCTATTCCATTCAATTACCAAATTCTTTAATAGAAAACATAGATGACAATAGTTCATACGCTTTACACAGTGAAATATAGCTTGGTAAGGAATGTACTCGAGGTACACGGGCTCCCTAGTGGTGCAGTGGTCTAAAGCACTGCATCTCAGTGCAAGAGGTGTCACTACAGACACCCTGGTTTGAATCCAGTCTGTATCACATCAGGCTGTGATTGGGAGCCCCATAGGGCGCTGCACAATTGGCCCAGTGTTGCCCGGGGTAGGCCGTCATTGTAAATAAGAATTTGTTCTTAACTGACTTGCCTAGTTAAATAAATAAATAAAATGTAGAGTCTGAAGACTAGGATAGCTGGACTTACTTCTTCAGTTTTATTAGGGGCACAACTTTCACTGGGGACGGGAGCATGAAGAAATTTCAATGTTCTCCCACACAGTTTTATCATTGGAATGTGATACAAAACAAGGCAAATGTGTGCTTTAGGACCATGCGGACGTCTCCGAGCGGTCGGGTAGGCTGTTAATAATATATTTATTGTTATGCCCCCCCCCACTTCAAAAAACCAAAGTTGCGCCCCTGAGTTTTATGCTGCAGTAATCAGCATATTCAGGTAATGAAATAGAATCATTTGAATTACAAGAGAGAATGAGAATGAATTACAAGAGAATGAAAATGTATTTTTGCTCCCAACCCAAAGTAGCTTCATCTGTTTTTATGTCATAACAATAGTTTTCATGACCTGCCCTGAGTAAACATGGCTAAACAATAGTTTTCATGACTTGCCCTGAGTAAACATGGCTAAACAATAGTTTTCATGACTTGCCCATAGAAAACATTGGTACAAAGTCGTTTTCGTGACCTGCCCTGAGTAAACATAGCTGTGATAGGATTTATTAGCATATGCACAAAGGAATGCAAATATTTACCCTGTGATTTCAACCCAAGGCACACAACACATGTTCTACATCTCCCTCTGTCTCTCTCATACACTCAGACCTCAGTCTCCTCCTCCTCTTCCCTCCAGCCAGTCTCTACAGATCTACTGTCTTAGACCTGAGGAGCAGAGCACCATGGTTGTGTCCAAGGCCTGGACGTTACACCAGCACTTCCAGGGTTTCCCCAAGGCTAGTGACTTCCATCTGAGGGAGGAGACGCTGCCGCAGCCCAGGGATGGACAGGTGAGGATAGGATAGGATAGGATCGACTTTGAAGGGCAAATCCACAATTTTCCAACCTTATCTTCATCATATGCAGCACAATACCAGTGTCTACATATGTGGAAATGCTGCATTTCTATGTTTTGTAGAAAAAATATATAACTTTAAAAAGGTTCTACTTGATGACATCATCAAAAGTTAAAACATTTTAAAACAGTGTTTTTCCAACACTGAGATTTGCAGTGACACGGGGAGCAAGAAATCACTGTTTTAATTCTACCCTGTGACGTCACAGAATACTTTTTGAGGACCTTCTTCTCTTTTTAACCACGGATCACAGAAACACACTGTTTTCACATGTAGACACTGGATTGGTGCTGGAGATAAAGAATATGAAGTTGAAAAGTGGCGGAATTGCCCTTTAATGCCCCAGAGGGGTAAATGGTCTTGGACACGTACTGAAGCCCTACCGGGAACTTCACACAAAATGAACACGTTCCTTTTGCAATTCTAACATGTTCCATGGCATGTGAAATGACTTGATAACCTGTGGTTAATACATTTGTACTAGAAACAGGTTATCTGGGCCGAAACGGGGTGGGACTAATCAGAATATTTCCAACAAAAAAACACGTGTTTTCTTTGCAAAACGGTGTCCACTAATGAATACACCCCTTAACAAATTACACATTTTTGTAGCAAAATATTTTCAGTTGCAAAATATTTCGCTACGGTGTGTACTAATGAATAGACCACTGTTCAGGTCCTGTTGGAGGCTGTGTTCCTCAGTGTGGACCCTTACATGAGACCCTACAGCCAGACGATGATGAAGGAGGGAGACGTGATGATTGGATCACAAGTTGCCAAGTAAGGGTACATTATGGGGGAGGGAGGCGAGCATGTGGATGCAAACACACTACAGACTGACTGACACTCGTGTTGACACACTATAGACTGACTGACACTCATGTTGACACACTATAGACTGACTGACACTCATGTTGACACACTATAGACTGACTGACACTCATGTTGACACACTACAGACTGACTGACACTCATGTTGACACACTATAGACTGACTGACACTCATGTTGACACACTATAGACTGACTGACACTCATGTTGACACACTACAGACTGACTGACACTCATGTTGACACACTACAGACTGACTGACACTCATGTTGACACACTATAGACTGACACTCATGTTGACACACTATAGACTGACTGACACTCATGTTGACACACTATAGACTGACTGACACTCATGTTGACACACTATAGACTGACTGACACTCATGTTGACACACTATAGACTGACTGACACTCATGTTGACACACTATAGACTGACTGACACTCATGTTGACACACTATAGACTGACTGACACTCATGTTGACACACTATAGACTGACACTCATGTTGACACACTATAGACTGACACTCATGTTGACACACTATAGACTGACTGACACTCATGTTGACACACTATAGACTGACTGACACTCATGTTGACACACTATAGACTGACTGACACTCATGTTGACACACTACAGACTGACTGACACTCATGTTGACACACTATAGACTGACTGACACTCATGTTGACACACTATAGACTGACTGACACTCATGTTGACACACTATAGACTGACTGACACTCATGTTGACACACTATAGACTGACTGACACTCATGTTGACACACTATAGACTGACTGACACTCATGTTGACACACTATAGACTGACTGACACTCATGTTGACACACTATAGACTGACTGACACTCATGTTGACACACTATAGACTGACTGACACTCATGTTGACACACTATAGACTGACTGACACTCATGTTGACACACTATAGACTGACTGACACTCATGTTGACACACTATAGACTGACTGACACTCATGTTGACACACTATAGACTGACTGACACTCATGTTGACACACTATAGACTGACTGACACTCATGTTGACACACTACAGACTGACTGACACTCATGTTGACACACTATAGACTGACTGACACTCATGTTGACACACTATAGACTGACTGACACTCATGTTGACACACTACAGACTGACTGACACTCATGTTGACACACTATAGACTGACTGACACTCGTGTTGACACACTATAGACTGACTGACACTCATGTTGACACACTATAGACTGACTGACACTCATGTTGACACACTATAGACTGACTGACACTCATGTTGACACACTATAGACTGACTGACACTCATGTTGACACACTATAGACTGACTGACACTCATGTTGACACACTACAGACTGACTGACACTCATGTTGACACACTACAGACTGACTGACACTCATGTTGACACACTACAGACTGACTGACACTCATGTTGACACACTATAGACTGACTGACACTCATGTTGACACACTACAGACTGACTGACACTCATGTTGACACACTATAGACTGACTGACACTCGTGTTGACACACTAGACTGACTGACACTCATGTTGACACACTATAGACTGACTGACACTCATGTTGACACACTATAGACTGACTGACACTCATGTTGACACACTATAGACTGACTGACACTCATGTTGACACACTATAGACTGACTGACACTCATGTTGACACACTATAGACTGACTGACACTCATGTTGACACACTATAGACTGACACTCATGTTGACACACTATAGACTGACTGACACTCATGTTGACACACTATAGACTGACTGACACTCATGTTGACACACTATAGACTGACTGACACTCATGTTGACACACTATAGACTGACTGACACTCATGTTGACACACTATAGACTGACTGACACTCATGTTGACACACTATAGACTGACTGACACTCATGTTGACACACTATAGACTGACTGACACTCATGTTGACACACTATAGACTGACTGACACTCATGTTGACACACTACAGACTGACTGACACTCATGTTGACACACTATAGACTGACTGACACTCATGTTGACACACTACAGACTGACTGACACTCATGTTGACACACTATAGACTGACTGACACTCGTGTTGACACACTATAGACTGACTGACACTCATGTTGACACACTATAGACTGACTGACACTCATGTTGACACACTATAGACTGACTGACACTCATGTTGACACACTATAGACTGACTGACACTCATGTTGACACACTATAGACTGACTGACACTCATGTTGACACACTACAGACTGACTGACACTCATGTTGACACACTATAGACTGACTGACACTCATGTTGACACACTATAGACTGACTGACACTCATGTTGACACACTATAGACTGACTGACACTCATGTTGACACACTATAGACTGACTGACACTCATGTTGACACACTATAGACT
The DNA here is from genome assembly GCF_965601325.2 of Salmo salar. Lineage (NCBI taxonomy): Eukaryota > Metazoa > Chordata > Actinopteri > Salmoniformes > Salmonidae > Salmo > Salmo salar. The sequence continues at coordinate 29,970,772 of NC_138298.1, forward strand.
GACTGACACTCATGTTGACACACTATAGACTGACTGACACTCGTGTTGACACACTATAGACTGACTGACACTCATGTTGACACACTATAGACTGACTGACACTCATGTTGACACACTATAGACTGACTGACACTCATGTTGACACACTATAGACTGACTGACACTCATGTTGACACACTACAGACTGACTGACACTCATGTTGACACACTACAGACTGACTGACACTCATGTTGACACACTATAGACTGACTGACACTCATGTTGACACACTATAGACTGACTGACACTCGTGTTGACACACTACAGACTGACTGACACTCGTGTTGACACACTATAGACTGACTGACACTCATGTTGACACACTATAGACTGACTGACACTCATGTTGACACACTATAGACTGACTGACACTCATGTTGACACACTACAGACTGACTGACACTCATGTTGACACACTATAGACTGACTGACACTCATGTTGACACACTATAGACTGACTGACACTCATGTTGACACACTATAGACTGACTGACACTCATGTTGACACACTATAGACTGACTGACACTCATGTTGACACACTATAGACTGACTGACACTCATGTTGACACACTATAGACTGACTGACACTCATGTTGACACACTATAGACTGACTGACACTCGTGTTGACACACTATAGACTGACTGACACTCGTGTTGACACACTATAGACTGACTGACACTCATGTTGACACACTATAGACTGACTGACACTCATGTTGACACACTATAGACTGACTGACACTCATGTTGACACACTATAGACTGACTGACACTCATGTTGACACACTATAGACTGACTGACACTCATGTTGACACACTATAGACTGACACTCATGTTGACACACTATAGACTGACTGACACACTATAGACTGACTGACACTCATGTTGACACACTATAGACTGACTGACACTCATGTTGACACACTACAGACTGACTGACACTCATGTTGACACACTATAGACTGACTGACACTCATGTTGACACACTATAGACTGACTGACACTCATGTTGACACACTACAGACTGACTGACACTCATGTTGACACACTACAGACTGACTGACACTCATGTTGACACACTATAGACTGACTGACACTCATGTTGACACACTACAGACTGACTGACACTCATGTTGACACACTATAGACTGACTGACACTCATGTTGACACACTATAGACTGACTGACACTCATGTTGACACACTATAGACTGACTGACACTCATGTTGACACACTATAGACTGACTGACACTCATGTTGACACACTATAGACTGACTGACACTCATGTTGACACACTATAGACTGACTGACACTCATGTTGACACACTATAGACTGACTGACACTCATGTTGACACACTATAGACTGACTGACACTCATGTTGACACACTATAGACTGACTGACACTCATGTTGACACACTATAGACTGACTGACACTCATGTTGACACACTATAGACTGACTGACACTCATGTTGACACACTATAGACTGACTGACACTCATGTTGACACACTATAGACTGACTGACACTCATGTTGACACACTATAGACTGACTGACACTCATGTTGACACACTATAGACTGACTGACACTCATGTTGACACACTATAGACTGACTGACACTCATGTTGACACACTACAGACTGACTGACACTCATGTTGACACACTATAGACTGACACTCATGTTGACACACTATAGACTGACTGACACTCGTGTTGACACACTATAGACTGACTGACACTCATGTTGACACACTATAGACTGACTGACACTCATGTTGACACACTATAGACTGACTGACACTCATGTTGACACACTACAGACTGACTGACACTCATGTTGACACACTACAGACTGACTGACACTCATGTTGACACACACTCACCTTTCTCTCTCTCTCTCTCTCTCCAGGGTGATCCAAAGCTATAACCCCAGCTTCCCAGTCGGCTGCCATGTGGTCAGTGATTGTGGATGGAGGAGTCACTGGGTGTGTGATGGGGCAGAGCTGACCCCTGTGCTGCCAGACTGGCCCCAGGACATCCCCCTCTCCCTGGCCCTGGGGGCCATCGGCATGCCTGGGTAGGATGGATGGATGGATTTCGATAGATAGATAGATAGATAGATATGCAGACTGCCCTGTGTGGTTGAGGTGTGTGATATACATTAGTGGTTATAATAGTGCTGATGATGATGATGCTGATGATGATATCTCTCTAGTCTGACAGCTCTGTATGGACTAGAGGAGGTGTGTGATATACATTAGTGGTTATAATAGTGCTGATGATGATGATGATGATGATATCTCTCTAGTCTGACAGCTCTGTATGGACTAGAGGAGGTGTGTGATATACATTAGTGGTTATAATAGTGATGATGGTGGTGATGATGATGATATCTCTCTAGTCTGACAGCTCTGTATGGACTAGAGGAGGTGTGTGATATACATTAGTGGTTATAATAGTGCTGATGATGATGATATCTCTCTAGTCTGACAGCTCTGTATGGACTAGAGGAGGTGTGTGATATACATTAGTGGTTATAATAGTGCTGATGGTGATGATGATGATGATGATGATATCTCTCTAGTCTGACAGCTCTGTATGGACTAGAGGAGGTGTGTGATATACATTAGTGGTTATAATAGTGCTGATGATGATGATGATGATGATGATATCTCTCTAGTCTGACAGCTCTGTATGGACTAGAGGAGGTGTGTGATATACATTAGTGGTTATAATAGTGATGATGGTGGTGATGATGATGATATCTCTAGTCTGACAGCTCTGTATGGACTAGAGGAGGTGTGTGATATACATTAGTGGTTATAATAGTGCTGATGGTGATGATGATGATGATGATATCTCTCTAGTCTGACAGCTCTCTATGGACTAGAGGAGGTGTGTGAGATAAAGAAGGGGGAGACTCTTCTGGTGAACGCTGCAGCAGGAGCCGTGGGCTCAGTGGTGGGACAGATCGCCAAGATCAAGGTACAACATTCCCCCAACGTTCCCAGAGCGTTCCCACAACGTCTCCACAGTGTTAGTTGCTTCCTGAAGATGAGGACAAGTTATGTTCTACATTCCATGTGTCTCTGTGTGTTACCAGTGACTTTCATAATGTATAGTGTGTGTGTGTGTGTGTGTGTGTGTGTGTGTGTCCGTCCTCAGGGCTGCAGAGTGGTGGGCTGTGCGGGGACAGATACCAAGGTGTCCTATCTAAAGCAGCTGGGTTTTGACCAGGTCTTCAACTACAAGACTGTCACCTCTCTGGAGGAATCACTCAGGGAGGCCGCGCCACACGGATACGACTGCTACTTTGAGAACGTGAGGTCGCTGCACCACTCGCACACACGCATTCTTTGTGTATGTGGACATGCGTGTGTGTGGACATGCGTGTTTGTGGACATGCGTGTGTATGTGTGTGTGTATCAAAGCTCAATCTCTCTCTCTCTCTCTCTCTCTAGGTTGGTGGGAAGTTCTCCAGTGTAGTGATGCCTCAGATGAGAGAGTATGGCAGAATAGCTGTGTGTGGAAGCATCTCCATGTACAACGACACCACACCGCAGACAGGTATACTGTCCACACCACAGACAGGTAAACTGTCCACACCGCAGACGGGTATACTGTCCACACCGCAAACGGGTTTACTGTCCACACCGCAGACGGGTATACTGTCCACACCACAGACGGGTATACTGTCCACACCACAGACGGGTATACTGTCCACTCCACAGACGGGTATACTGTCCACACCACAGACGGGTATACTGTCCACACCACAGACGGGTATACTGTCCATACCACAGATAGGTATACTGTCCACACCACAGACAGGTATACTGTCCACACCACAGACAGGATACTGCACCATAGAGTACAACAACACTACACCACAGACAGGTATTTGTTTATATGCCAGGGCTGTTAGTTCACTCCCATATGATCTTACTGTATCTGTATAACTGAATCCGTAGAAATGTTTGTTAATATTTGGCTACTGTATGTGTTTATATTTTAGGGCCGTATGTACACACCTATATGATCTTCAAACAGCTGAGGATGGAGGGCTTCCTGTGTGCTCGCTGGAAACACAAACACCAGCAGTCACTGAGGAGGCTGATGGCCTGGATGACTGAGGTACAGAGAGAGGGTTCTACTAGGATTCTATTGCTAGTATTCTATTATTAGTGTTCAATCACCAGTGTTCCATTACCAGTGTTCTTATATGAGTGTTCTATTACTAATGTTCCATCACCAGTGTTCCATTACCAGTGTTCTTATGTGAGTGTTCTATTACTAGTGTTCATCACCAGTGTTCTGTTACCAGTGTTCTTATATGAGTGTTCTATTACTAATGTTCCATCACCAGTGTTCCATTACCAGTGTTCTTATGTGAGTGTTCTATTACTAGTGTTCCATCCCAGTGTTCTGTTACCAGTGTTCTTATATGAGTGTTCTATTACTAGTGTTCATCACCAGTGTTCCATTACCAGTGTTCTTATATGAGTGTTCCGTCACCAGTGTTCCGTCACCGGTGTTCCGTCACCAGTGTTCCGTCACCAGTGTTCTGTTACCAGTGTTCCATCACCAGTGTTCCGTCACCGGTGTTCCATCACCAGTGTTTTATTAGCAATGTTCCATTACCAGTGTTTTATTAGCAATGTTCCATTACCAGTGTTCTGGTACTAGTGACAATATTGGCCTGGATGACTGAGATACAGGGACAGGGTTCCATTACCAGTGTTATATTACCAGTGTTCTGCTACCAGTGTTTCATTACCAGTGTTATATTACCAGTGTTATATTACCAGTGTTATATTGGCAGTGTTCCATTACCAGTGTTATATTGGCAGTGTTCCATTACCTGTGTTATATTACCAGTGTTATATTGGCAGTGTTCCATTACCAGTGTTATATTACCAGTGTTCCATTACCAGTGTTATATTACCAGTGTTATATTGGCAGTGTTCCATTACTGCCAATATAACACTGGTAATATTGGCAGTGTTCCATTACCAGTGTTCTATTACCAGTGTTCTTATTTGAGTGTTCCATCACCAGTGTTCCGTTGCCGGTGTTCCATCACCAGTGTTCCGTTGCCGGTGTTCTATTACCAGTGTTCCATTACCAGTGTTCCATTACCAGTGTTCTTATTTGAGTGTTCCATTACCAGTGTTCTTATGAGTGTTCCATTACCAGTGTTCTATTACCAGTGTTCTTATATGAGTGTTCTATTACCAGTGTTCTATTACCAGTGTTCTTATTTGATTGTTCCATTACCAGTATTCTATTACCAGTGTTCTTATATGAGTGTTCTATTACTAGTGTTCCATCACCGGTGTTCCATCACCAGTGTTCTGTTACTAGTGTTGCATCACCAGTGTTCCATCACCAGTGTTCCATCACCAGTGTTCTATTAGCAATGTTCTATCACCAGTGTTATATTACCAGTGTTCTGCTACCAGTGTTATATTACCAGTGTTTCATTACCAGTGTTCTGGTACTAGTGACAATATTGGCCTGGATGACTGAGATTCAGGGACAGGGTTCCATTACCAGTGTTATATTACCAGTGTTCCATCACCAGTGTTCTATTAACAATGTTCTATTACCAGTGTTCCATTATCAGTGTTCTGCTACCAGTGTTCTGGTACTAGTGACAATATTGGCCTGGATGACTGAGATTCAGGGACAGGGTTCCATTACCAGGGTTCCATTACCAGTGTTCTATTACCAGTGTTCTATTACCAGTGTTCTGCTACCAGTGTTCTATTACCAGTGTTCAGGACATTCAGGATACAATAGAAACCCATCCAGTAAAGATTCCTTCTGAAAGTAGTTTTAAGTGAATCCAGGAAAACAGTTCTTAAAGACTGTGTAAGCCTGATGGTGGTGAGGATGAATATGACAGTGATGATGGCGGTGATGATGATTACGATGATGAGGTGATGCGCTAATGACGAGGAGGAGGAGAATAAAATGTTTGTGTTGATCCTTCAGGGCAAGCTGAGATGCAATGAACACATCACCAGTGGTTTCAACAACATGCCTGCTGCCTTCATGGGCATGCTACAGGGGGACAACATCGGCAAGGCTGTGGTCAAGGTGTGATGATGTCACAATCACATCAACATTACACTCTTCCAGAACATCTGGCTGAAGCATTCCAGAACTACTCCAGGTTCTAGAACCAGAATCTGTTTCCACTTAACATTCCAGAATCCTTCCTGAATACCACACTCTAGTGTTCTGTTCCATGTTTATCCATAGACCCAGTCAAGACAGGTTTACGTGCAGTGTAATTCAACAGACAGCTAGACAGCTTTAGGTCCAGTGTAATTCAACAGACAGCTAGACAGGTTTAGGTACAGTGTAATTCAACAGACAGGTTTAGGTCCAGTGTAATTCAATAGACAGCTAGACAGGTTTTGGTCCAGTGTAATTCAATACACAGCTAGACAGGTTTAGGTCCAGTGTAATTCAACACACTGCTAGACAGGTTTAGGTCCAGTGTATTTCACCAGACAGCTAGACAGGTTTAGGTCCAGTGTAATTCAACAGACAGCTAGACAGGTTTAGGTCCAGTGTAATTCAACAGACAGCTAGACAGGTTTAGGTCCAGTGTAATTCAACAGACAGCTAGACAGGTTTAGGTCCAGTGTAATTCAACACACAGCTAGACAGGTTTAGGTCCAGTGTAATTCAACAGACAGCTAGACAGGTTTAGGTCCAGTGTAATTCAACACACAGCTAGACAGGTTTTGGTCTAGTGTAATGACATTAACTAAATAAAACATGTCTTCACAATACAATGTTTATAATACATCTAGCATATTGATTATTACTTTTTCTACACCAATGACATAAGATTTGACTAATTACCAGACAGTCCCCACAACCTAGTTGATACTGACCTTAACCCAACACCTAGCAATTTCATAACCTGGTCTATACTGAGTTTATACTGTAGTGACCTTAACCCAACACCTAGCAACCTCATAACCTGGTCTATACTGAGTTTATACTGTAGTGACCTTAACCCAACACCTAGCAACCTCATAACCTGGTCTATACTGAGTTTATACTGTAGTGACCTTAACCCAACACCTAGCAACCTCATAACCTGGTCTATACTGAGTTTATACTGTAGTGACCTTAACCCAACACCTAGCAACCTCATAACCTGGTTTATACTGAGTTAATACTGTAGTGACCTTAACCCAACACCTAGCAACCTCATAACCTGGTCTATACTGAGTGTATACTGTAGTGACCTTAACCCAACACCTAGCAACCTCATAACCTGGTCTATACTGAGTTTATACTGTAGTGACCTTAACCCAACACCTAGCAACCTCATAACCTGGTCTATACTGAGTTTATACTGTAGTGACCTTAACCCAACACCTAGCAACCTCATAACCTGGTCTATACTGAGTTTATACTGTAGTGACCTTAACCCAACACCTAGCAACCTCATAACCTGGTTTATACTGAGTTAATACTGTAGTGACCTTAACCCAACACCTAGCAACCTCATAACCTGGTTTATACTGTAGTGACCTTAACCCAACACCTAGCAACCTCATAACCTGGTCTATACTGAGTTTGTACTGTAGTGACCTTAACCCAACACCTAGCAACCTCATAACCTGGTCTATACTGAGTTTATACTGTAGTGACCTTAACCCAACACCTAGCAACCTCATAACCTGGTCTATACTGAGTTTATACTGTAGTGACCTTAACCCAACACCTAGCAACCTCATAACCTGGTCTATACTGAGTTTATACTGTAGTGACCTTAACCCAACACCTAGCAACCTCATAACCTGGTCTATACTGAGTTTATACTGTAGTGACCTTAACCCAACACCTAGCAACCTCATAACCTGGTCTATACTGAGTTTATACTGTAGTGACCTTAACCCAACACCTAGCAACCTCATAACCTGGTTTATACTGAGTTAATACTGTAGTGACCTTAACCCAACACCTAGCAACCTCATAACCTGGTCTATACTGAGTTTATACTGTAGTGACCTTAACCCAACACCTAGCAACCTCATAACCTGGTCTATACTGAGTTTGTACTGTAGTGACCTTAACCCAACACCTAGCAACCTCATAACCTGGTCTATACTGAGTTTATACTGTAGTGACCTTAACCCAACACCTAGCAACCTCATAACCTGGTCTATACTGAGTTAATACTGTAGTGACCTTAACCCAACACCTAGCAACCTCATAACCTGGTCTATACTGAGTTTATACTGTAGTGACCTTAACCCAACACCTAGCAATCTCATAACCTGGTCTATACTGAGTTAATACTGTAGTGACCTTAACCCAACACCTAGCAACCTCATAACCTGGTCTATACTGAGTTTATACTGTAGTGACCTTAACCCAACACCTAGCAACCTCATAACCTGGTCTATACTGAGTTTATACTGTAGTGACCTTAACCCAACACCTAGCAACCTCATAACCTGGTCTATACTGAGTTTATACTGTAGTGACCTTAACCCAACACCTAGAAACCTCATAACCTGGTCTATACTGAGTTTATACTGTAGTGACCTTAACCCAACACCTAGCAACCTCATAACCTGGTCTATACTGAGTTAATACTGTAGTGACCTTATCCCAACACCTAGCAATCTCATAACCTGGTCTATACTGAGTTAATACTGTAGTGACCTTAACCCAACACCTAGCAACCTCATAACCTGGTTTATACTGAGTTTATACTGTAGTGACCTTAACCCAACACCTAGCAATCTCATAACATGGTCTATACTGAGTTAATACTGTAGTGACCTTAACCCAACACCTAGCAACCTCATAACCTGGTTTATACTGAGTTTATACTGTAGTGACCTTAACCCAACACCTAGCAATCTCATAACATGGTCTATACTGAGTTAATACTGTAGTGACCTTAACCCAACACCTAGCAACCTCATAACCTGGTCTATACTGAGTTTATACTGTAGTGGCCTTAACCCAACACCTAGCAACCTCATAACCTGGTTTATACTGAGTTTATACTGTAGTGACCTTAACCCAACACCTAGCAACCTCATCAAGGGTTTCATATCTCTTGGTGTAACGACTGAGGTGTTGTGTTGACAGTCGCTGGATGAGGGACTAGGCCCCAAATTCACTACAATACATTACATGGGGCGGCATGTAGCCTAGTGGTTAGAGCGTTGGGCCAATAACCGAAAGGTTGCTGGATCGAATCCCTGAGCTGACATGGTAAACATCTGTCGTTTTGCCCCTGAACAAGGCAGTTAACCCACTGTTACCTAGACTGTCATTGTAAATAAGAATTTGTTCTTTAACGGACTTGCTTAGTTAAATAAACATAATGGTATGCATGTATACTTCACTACTAATACAACACCTGATCATTTCTACTGTATATTTAGTGCACTGGAGTCCATAATAATTTCTGATATAATGTTGTCAGTTATTACAAATAAATACTAAAACTGCTTAAAACCTCACATGGATATTCAACACAACTCCTTCAGATAGACTTAATAAAGAGTCAATCTGGGATTCAAACAGCAAAGCGACCAGTCACCCTGCCACTTAGACAATTCCAGACTGCTCCTTCTTTAACCATGGAGCCATAACAATTACAACTAGTGTTCAACATGGATGTGGGTCTGGTTCTCACAGACCCAGTTGATTGTGCGTCTGGTTCTCACAGACCCAGTTGATTTTCATAATGCACCCTACACTGTTCCAGCTCGTCAATGGATCTGATTACCTTTGGGTGACCATAACACAGTCCTCCATGCCAAATAAGTTATTTGGTTTGTTGTTCTTCCTACACCTGTAGTGAAAACAAAGAATCAGCTGTAAAAATCATTCAGTATAATAAAAAAATAAAAAAATTGTCATGTATAAACATTAATATTCATAAACAGTGTACATGCTGTTAATACTTTATTTTCTTATTTGTTAACATTAATGAAGCACTTCTAAACAAAACATCCTAAGCATTTCTAACATATTAATTTATAAACCATTTTTAATGGCCTATTCATGAGAGTTGTTGTAAAGTGTAAGCATATCATGTGGTTGAACAAGACAGAGAACCAGGTGTTCCACTCTCTGGGTAGTAAGGGGCTCAGGCACTCCAGAATCTCCAACAGACCTGCATACAATCACCTACACAACAAACACACACAATAAAACCAGTCATCCTAACCTCCAGCCCAGCTGAAGAGTAGGCTTGCTATGTGAATGCACATACAGTTGTAACCGTTCGAGAGGAGTGCCAATTGTGCAGGGATGGGTGGATTCTGATTGGCCAATGTCTAGTCCTGGTTGGTAGACCTCGGATTCCCCCGCCCCTCACACATACACACGCGGGTCCCTCGAGGAGACCCCTCTTCCCCAGTCAGACTCACGTTATGGTCCCAGAACAACACTATTATGTCCCCTCTGATTTTTCATAGTCAATAACCAACGCTCATAGCAGAGCAGAGAATGCTGTGTGAAGACAGATTTAGACATTCCATATCATTTAACAGTATCATTTCACCTCACCTAATTTATTATAATTGACTAGTTTCTCGCAATTATTTATCCTGGGAAAAGGGAGTGGGTGTCACGCCTGCTCCCGCTCTCCCTCTCTGGCGCTCGAGGGCGCCAGACTGCCTTCACCACGGACACCTGTCACCATCGTTACGCACTTCATCGCACCTGCACATCACCGGTACCATCACGCGCAGCAGCGCATCATTGGACTCACCTGGACTCCTTTAGTTTGTTGATTGCCCCTCCTATATCTGTCTGTTTCTTTGGTTAGATCCCTGTGTCAGCATTAATGTCGTTGTGTGTTCCTGTCCAGGCGCTGTCCCGTCCCGTGTCCGTTGTTAATTAAACGTCCACTCCGTGTACCTGCTTCTCATCTCCAGCATCATCCTTACAGTGGGTTTGGGCGGAAAATCCCAGTAAATCTCGGGAACCTGGTTCCTGCCATTAACCCTATCAGCACCACCAGGCAAAATGCTGATAGGTACAGTATCTGTATCGGCTGTGAATTACAGTAAAAGACGAAAGACAAGTGTAATATTTGCACATTATTACAGTGTCTTAAAGTATTCACACCCCTTGACTTTACCCACATTTTGTTGTGTTAGAGCCTGAATTTAAACTGGATTACATTGAGATGTTTTTGTTACTGTCCTACACGCAATACCCCATAATGTCATAGTGGAATGTTATTTTGCTAATTAATTTAAAATGAAAAGCTGAAATGCCTTCAGTCAATAAGAATTCAACCCTTTGTTATGGCAAGCCTAAATAAGTTCAGGAGTAAAAAGGTGCTTAAAACAAGTCACATACTGTAATAAGTTGCATGGACTCACTCTGTGTGTAATAATAGTGGTTAACATAACATACAAATGATCTGTAAGGGCCCTCAGTCAAGCAGTGAATTTCAAACACAGATTCAACCTCAAAGACCAGGGAAGTTTTACAATGCCTTGTAAAGAAGGGCACCTATTGGTAGATGGGTCAAAATTTAAAAAAAAGCAGACTTTGAATATCCCTACGAGAATGGTGAAGTTGTTAATTGCACTTTGGATGGTGTATCAATACAGCCAGTCACTACAAATATACAGGTGTCCTTCCTAATTCAGTTGCCGGAGAGGAAGGATGAAATGAAATGAAATGAATGCATTCACTACTGTAAGTCGCTCTGGATAAGAGCGTCTGCTAAATGACTAAAATGTAAATGTAAATGAAGGAAACCGCTCAGGGATTTCGCCATGAGGCCAATGGGGACTTTAAAACAGTTACAGAGTTCAATGACTGTGATAGGAGAAAAACTGAGGATGGATCAACAACATTATAGTTACACCACAATACTAATCTAATAGAGAGAAAAGGAAGACTGTACAGAATAAAACATAATTCAAAACATGCAGCCTTTTTGCAACAAGGCAATAAAGTAATACTGCAAAAAATGTGGCGATGTAATTCACTTTTTTTCCTGAATACAAATCCAATACAACACATGACTGAATACCACTCTCCATATTTTCAAGCGTAGTGGTGGCTCCATCATGTTATGGGTGGACTGGTAGTTTTTCAGGATAAAAAAGAAACAGAATGGAGCTAAGCACAGGCAAAATACTAGAGGAAATCCTGGTTTAGTCTGCTTTCCACCAGACTCTGGGAGATTAATTCACCTTTTAGCAGGACAATATATAAAACACAAGGCCAAAGCTACACTGGAGTTGCTTTCCAAGAAGACAGTGAATTTTCCTGAGTGGCCGAGGTACAGTTATTACATATATTTACTTGAAAATCTATGGCAAGAACTGAAAATTGTTGTCTAGCAATGATCAACAACCAGTTTGACAGAGCTTGAGGAATTTTTTAAAATAATAATGAGTAAATGCTGCACAATCCAGGCGTGGAAAGCTCTTATTGACTTACCCAGAAAGACTTGTTGAGTAATAACTGATTTGACAGAAATATCAGCTAGCTAGGATAGCCAGCTGCAGCTATCACCAAGCTATGCTAGCTAGCTACTGTCAGCTTGGCTAAACACAAGGTCAGCGCAGGCTTAAGCCTGGTTTTCAAAATCTGTAGGCAGCATTCTGCCTTCTCCCTACAGTTCTCAGCCTCAATAATCATCACTTGCGTTACGGCTTTCGAAACATATGGCCCTTATCTTTCATCAGCAAGAAGGAATTCTTCAAATAAAAAATATACACTATGTGCGCGTTCATCTGACGAAACTACACTTCCTGAGTTATGCTTACACACAGGTGTTCAGAGCATGTTACAGAGCACAGGTGGTCGTTTCTTGTCTCTGTCTGTTTTCCGTAAACAAGCGCTGTAACATGGAGATGTTTCCGTCTGGGAACACTAACCCTAACCTTATCAAGGTGTATATCAATGTTTTTTTCCCCTCTCTGATATGAAAGATGGGGTCCTTATGCTTCCAAAACCATACCGCAAGCAATGCATGTTAATGTTCAGACCGAGTGTCAGCTATCTTAACAAAACTCCCCCTTACAGAAGACACCTTCGTCCAATGACTCTTGTGTAATATAATGGAACTGAGAGTCATGATCAAGGACTAGCTTTAGCCTACACATAGAACTGAGAGTCATGACCAAGGACTAGCTTTAGCCTACATATAGAACTGAGAGTCATGACCAAGGACTAGCTTTAGCCTGCATATAGAACTGAGAGTCATGATCAAGGACTAGCTTTAGCCTACACATAGAACGGAGAGTCATGACCAAGGACTAGCTTTAGCCTACATATAGAACTGAGAGTCATGACCAAGGACTAGCTTTAGCCTACATATAGAACTGAGAGTCATGATCAAGGACTAGCTTTAGCCTACATATAGAACTGAGAGTCATGATCAAGGACTAGCTTTAGCCTACATATAGAACTGAGAGTCATGATCAAGGACTAGCTTTAGCCTACACATAGAACTGAGAGTCATGATCAAGGACTAGCTTTAGCCTACATAGAATTGAATTAGCTGACCATCTTGAGATGGCGAGTCGGTCGGGAGGAGAGAAGTCCTCAAAACTTTGTTCTCTCCATAGCTTACCAAGCTGTACTCACTACTGCACTTGTTTGTTGTGATTGAATGGCAGACGCACCCAAGAAACACCCATGTCTAACCACACCCCCGAGACAACTTTCATTTACCTTCAGTCATGGCCGCTAGTAGTTCTTATTGAGCATTGATGAAAAACAAAGCCAAATCAGGAAGTGCAATTGCCCTTTTAAAAAGGTCAGATTGAATAGATAGAAACTAGTCGTTCTCAGAAAAGTTATAGCAGTATGAGAATTGACCACTAGATGGTGATCTTGGTATGTCATCTGTGGACATGTGACCAGACCAAGGGGGCCTTCAGCAGCATGCAATGTTTAGGAACGTTCAGATAGAAATATGTTATGTAGAACAAACATGCCTCTCTGACATGTAGAAAAGAAGGAATCATGTCCACTTTATTCATAGCACTTCTATCTGCAATTTTCAATCACGTTTCGCTACTGAACCTGGCCAGAGGCTCTTTCTCAATTGTCTAAAAATCCATCTTCTCCTTGACTCTTCCCCTTCATCTGCACTAGTTGGAAAAATGTTCACAGGTGGAAACAGTATGGCGGAAGGAAGCTCATCATTAGGCTGGCTTAACTTTCACCTGATCAGTTCTTTCAGATCAGTGAAGGAGAGGGAAAAGTTTTAGACAACTGAGAAAGAGCCCATGTGTATGAAGTTAGTGTTGTGTTGAATTAAGAAGGTAGTCCTTGATTCTATAGTTTTAAAGTACATCTTAATCTACCCTACATCCCCACCAATTGTTTTTCAGTCAGCTCATACTTTTCTTTTATACTGTATATTTTCACTTCCTTGTTTTTTTCTCTCCAAGGTCTATTGCCACATTCAAGTCCTATCAGAGTTTAGAGTTATCAGAGGAACGACTTCTCAACTTGGAGTAGGAACTTGGAAATGTTAGCAAACAATTTATAGTGTTCAAAAAACATATAGTTATGTTTATTTTGATAAATAAAGTTTTGTTGTTGTATTTAACTGCAGAAGATGCTGCCATCAAAGTCATTTCCGTGGTAGCTGATGTCAGAGTTCAGCATGTAGGGAAAGTCTGGGTCCAAAGATAATAACTGAGTTTCCAACCTATGTTAAGGACTTGGAAGTTGTTATGAAAGTTTTTTTAAAGTCGGGATCTCGTATTTCAAATACATTTTTTTTTGTCACATGCACCGAATACAAATGAAATGCTTACTTACAAGCCCTTAATGTAACAGTCGTCGTATGGAGTGGACCAAACTGCAGCGGGTATATTAAACATCTTCTTTTATTCGAAGGAAAAAACAAAACACTTACACAAAACACTAACGACGAAAACAGTCCCGTAAGGTGCTCAGACTATACAAGGAAACAACCACCCACAAACACAAGAGAAAACTAACCCACTTAAATATGGCCTCCAATTAGAGGCAACGACAACCAGCTGGCTCTAATTGGAGGTCCTACCAAAACCCCAACATAGAAATTGAAAAACTAGATAAACACATAGAAATAGAAAATATAGAACATAAACCAAAAACCCCGAACACACTAAACAAACACCCCCTGCCACACCCTGACCAAACTACAATAACAAACAAACCCTTAACTGGTCAGGACGTGACAATCTGTTTGGGATAGGGGGCAGTATTTTGACGTCCGGATGAAAAGTGTGCCCAAAGTAAACTGCCTGTTACTCAGGCCCAGAAGCTAGGGTATGCATATAATTGGTAGATTTGGATAGAAAACTCTCTAACGTTTCCGAAACTGTTAAAATAATGCCTGTGAGTATAACAGAACTCATATGGCAGGCGAAAACCTGAGAAAAATCCATCCAGGAAGTGGGATTTTTGAAGTTTGTAGTTTTCTATTGAATGTCTACACAGTATCCGATGACAGTGGGGTCAGATTACACTTCCTATGGCTTCCACTAGATGCCAACAGTCTTTAGAAATTGTTTCAAGCTTGTATTGTGAAAAATGAGTGAGTAAGACCACTTTCTATGACTGGTCTGTCTGAAGTCCCATACTGTTTGGGGCGCGTGTCCGAGAGCGCGCCGTTTGTTGATTTTCCGCTTTCTATTGACAACGCGATTGTCCGGTTGAAATATTATTGCTTATTTATGCTAAAAACAACCTGAGGATTGATTCTAAACATCGTTTGACATATTTCCACAAACTTTACCTATACTATTTTGTCTTTTCGTCTGCCTGTTGTGCGCGCCCTGGAGCTAGTTGATTACTGAACAAAACACGCCAGCCAAACGGAGGTTTTTGGATATAAAGAGGAACTTTATCGAACATTTATTGTGTAACTGGGAGTCATGTGAGTGCAACCATATGAAGATCATCAAAGGTAAGTGATTCATTTTATCGCTATTTCTGACTTTTGTGATTCATCTACTTGGCTGGTAACTGTATGTAATGTTTTGTTAGCTGGGCGCTGTCCTCAGATAATCGCATGGTATGCTTTCGCCGTAAAGCCTTTTTGAAATCTGACACAGCAGCTGGATTAACCTCTCTGGGCCAGTGGGACGCTTGCATCCCACCCTAATCAACAGCCAGTGGAATCGCGTCACGCTAAATGCAAAACCTCATAAATGCTATAACTTCAATTTCTCAAACATATGACTATTTTACACCGTTTTATAGATACACCTCTCCTGAATCGAACCACGTTGTCCGATTTCAAAAAGGCTTTACAGCAAAAGCAAAACATTAGATTATGTCAGCAGAGTACCCAGCCAGAAATAATCACACAGCCATTTTCAAAGCAACTAGCATGCATCACAAATACCCAAAACACAGCTAAATGCAGCACTAACCTTTGACAACCTTCATCAGATGACACTCCTAGGACATCATGTTACACAACACATGCATTTTTTGTTCGATAAAGTTCATATTTATATATAAAAACAGCATTTTACATCGGCGCATGACGTTCAGAAAATCTTTTGCCTCAAATGCTTCCGGTTTAGTAGCGCTACAATTTACAAAATTACTATTCGAAAACATTGTTAAAATGTAATATTGTCATTCAAAGACTTATAGATTAACATGTCTTGAATGCCATCTCTTTGCCAGATTTAAAAATAACTTTACTGGGAAATCACACTTTGCAATAAACGACGTGGTATGCCCAGAAAAATAGTCTAGGCTATACATGTTTTGAGCCATCTTGGAACGATCAACCATCAAAAATACTATTGTAAATAATCCCTTACCTTTGATTATCTTTATCAGAAGGCACTTCTAGGAATCCCAGGTCCATAACAAATGTAGTTTTGTTCAAAAAAGTTAATAATGTATGTCCCAATAGCGTTAGCGCGCTCCGAAGGCTAGTGAAAATGTACCGTCTGCGTCTGACTTGTCGTCAGGAATGAGCAAATTTTTTTTATTTAAGTTCGTTCAAACATGTCAAACGTTGTATAACATAAATCTTTAGGGGCTTTTTCAACCAGGGCTTCAATAATATTCCATTGGGATGGTTGCATTGTCTTTCAAAACGTTTCGAAAAGGGAGAGTACCCATGGGCGCCAACGTCACAATGGTAATGGCCCATTTCCTGTGACCAAGGTAAACATCCTCTCTTTCAGTCAATTTTGATGGTAGGAGGCTCAAAACACTTTGTAAAGACTGGGGACTAGTGGAAGCCATGGGAAGTGCTAAATGAATCGCAAGCCACTGTGTGTTTCAATGGCAAATGTTTGAAGTGATATCCACACATCAGATTTCAGTTTCCTGTCAGGATTTGTCTCAGGGTTTTGACTGCCATATGAGTTCTGTTATACTCACAGACACCATTCAAACAGTTTTAGAAACTTTAGGGTGTTTTCTATCCAAAGCCAATAATTATATGCATATTCTAGTTTCTGGGCAGTAGTAATAACCAGATTAAATCGGGTACGTTTTTTTATCCGGCCGTGCAAATACTGCCCCCTAGCCCTAACAGGTTAACAAGAAGTTAATCTTTAAACTGATGTATAACACTTGTATGTTTTCAGAATTCTTATTATGAGTATTTCTGTTTTTGAATTTGGCGCGCTGCAACTTCACTGGATGTTGGCCAGGGGTTCCGCCAACAATGCAGTTCAAGAAATGGAGTTAAGAAAATATTTACTCAATAAATTCAAGTAAAATATAAAATAAAAAGTAACACAGTAAAATAACAATAACATACATGAAGGGAACATTTTGACATTTGCTGTATGGTTGATGAGAAAGTCCATATTGCAAATGTACGGTCCCTTACTAGACGTCCGCGAACGTTTGTAAAATTTGCGGATGGCGTCGGGCCGTGCACCGGGGCCGGATCTTCCGGGAAGTCATCGAACGGAGTCTCTCGGACATTCGGTTTCCGTTTTATAAAATGTTCAAATTTTGGTCATTTTTCACCTGTCCCGGCAAATACCACAAGAGGGCGAATGGAATCATATTGCAAATGCACAAAACATCACGATTCACGACGTGGCCTTTTCTCCTAAACGGAAAATACTTTGAAGACGAAACTTGGTGAGCATAGGTTTGGCATAATGGGCATTTG
The DNA here is from genome assembly GCF_965601325.2 of Salmo salar. Classification (NCBI taxonomy): domain Eukaryota; kingdom Metazoa; phylum Chordata; class Actinopteri; order Salmoniformes; family Salmonidae; genus Salmo; species Salmo salar. The sequence continues at coordinate 29,988,950 of NC_138298.1, forward strand.
GCTCCGAACAAGATGGAGTTGAGGCCTCAACGCTTTTTGAGTTAAGGCCATTTTCGTGGGATTAAAGGTCAAAAACAAAAATAGAGCGCTAATTTGACCGTTTCACGTCAAAGTACATGAACCTACGGTGTCAGGAAAAAAAGAACCAGACATTTATCTCTCGTAATTCAAAGAAAGTGGGGTTTTTTTGGAAAAAGTTACAGATCCAGTTGCAGCGTGTTCAGATGAATCCATTAAGGCGGGTTTCGGAGCTCTGCGAGATTTCTGTGATTTTCTGTGATTTTCTGAAATAACACACACTCATTCAACCCTCTGTAAATAAGTCAGTTCTTAACGTAAAGACTTAAAACTCAATATTCTATAAGAGCCTAACCCAAGGAGGATATGTGTTCACTTTCAGCTTCCTGTGTCAACCAGAAGTGCCTTAAAATGGTGTCATAGGGGCTGTTTCGAAGGGTTAAAAAGGTCAGATCTTTCCACAACTTCATATGTGTGACTAGGTAACCCTCATGAACTGTAAATCAGTCATTACTCCCAACAGATGTCAAAGAAAAGCTCCTCTCCCCCCACACACACACACACACACCCACACACACCACACACACACACACACACACACACACACAGCAAGGATGGAGTGACACAGTGCGGTGCTTAAAGACACACTGAGCCTGCAATGGCATTACCATTATCTCTAGGCTGTGCCGAGTTCAACGAGATGCCCCGCTTGACCGTAGCTCTAAGCACAGCGACCGTGAGAAAAAGTAGGCCCAAAATGAAGCCTGGCCCTAAATTTCAAGTGCTTTTGGGTGACAGCGAGAGAACCGTTAGGGTTAGAAGCACAATTCGACCTCAGGAATGTTCCTGAGGTCCTTCCAATCTGCGCAAGCATAACCTTGACCATGTGCCATTAACCCTTAACAGTGAAAAGAAGGTGTTAACATCAAAACGTTTGCAATGACTTTTCACCCCATTGGAATACATTGCCTATTCCCCTAAATTCAACCTGAAGCCTATGTGGGTTATGAATGCCTTATGAACCTGTCTTCGATGACATACCATCAGGCCACTATGAGGTCTACCTGTGTTGATTCTAAGCTTCCTGGAGCAACCGGAAGTTGTTAAAAACACCCTAAAGGTGTTTTGATATAACCAGCCTTCAGATTGTGAAAATCACTGCATTCAACCCTATGTAGATCAGTCAATTCTTAACCTGTTATGGCTAGGGGGCAGTATTTTCACGGCTGGATAAAAAACGTACCCGATTTAATCTGGTTACCACTCCTACCCAGTAACTAGAATATGCATATACTTATTACATATGGATAGAAAACACCCTAAAGTTTCTAAAACTGTTTGAATGGTGTCTGTGAGTATAACAGAACTCATTTGGCAGGCAAAAAACTGAGAAGGTTTCATGCAGGAAGTGGCCTGTCTGACAAGGTGTCGTTCTTCTTGTCTCTGTTTATTGAAGAGTGAGGATCTTAGCTGTCCCGTGACACTTCCTACGGCTGCCATAGGGTCTCAGAAGGCGGTAAAAAGCTGAATCGTGGCTTTGCAGGCTCTGGCTGAAAAAAAGTAGCGCGTTTGGGTAGTGGCTGGTTACAGTACTGTGAGACTAAGGGCTCGTGCCCGCGACGACCGAAAGCTTTGTTTACTTTCCTCTGTTTAGCTAAATGGACATTCCCGGTCGGAATATTATCGCTTTTTTACGAGAAAAATGGCATAAAAATGGATTTTAAACAGCGGTTGACATGCTTCGAAGTACGGTAATGGAATATTTAGACTTTTTTTTGTCACGAATTGCGCCACGCGCGCGACCCTTATTTACCCTTTCAGATAGTGTCTGGAACGCACAAACAAAACGCCGCAATTTGGATATAACGATGGATTATTTTGGACCAAACCAACATTTGTTATTGAAGTAGCAGTCCTGGGAGTGCATTCTGACGAAGACAACAAAAGGTAATCAAACTTTTATAATAGTAAATCTGATATTGGTCAGTGCTAAACTTGCCGGGTGTCTAAATAGCTAGCCCTGTGATGCCGGGCTATGTACTTAGAATATTTCAAAATGTGCTTTCACCAAAAAGCTATTTTAAAATCGGACATATCGAGTGCATAGAGGAGTTCTGTATCTATAATTCTTAAAATAATTGTTATGCTTTTTGTGAACGTTTATCGTGAGTAATTTAGTAAATTGTTAGCAAATTCCTCCGGAAGTTTGCGGGGGGTATGCTAGTTCTGAACGTCACATGCTAATGTAAAAAGCTGTTTTTTGATATAAATATGAACTTGATTGAACAAAACATGCATGTATTGTATAACATAATGTCCTAGGTGTGTCATCTGATGAAGATCATCAAAGGTTAGTGCTGCATTTAGCTGTCTTCTGGGTTTTTGTGACATTATATGCTAGCTTGAAAAATGGGTGTCTGATTATTTCTGGCTTGGTACTCTGCTGACATAATCTAATGTTTTGCTTTCGCTGTAAAGCCTTTTTGAAATCGGACAGTGTGGTTAGATAAAGGAGAGTCTTGTCTTTAAAATGCTGTGAAATAGTCATATGTTTGAGAAATTGAAGTTTTTGTATTTTTGAGGAATTTGTAATTCGCACCACGCCTATCATTGGATATTGGAGCAGGTGTTCCGCTAGCGGAACGTCTAGATGTAAGAGGTTAACGTAAAGACTTTAAACTCGGGATTCTGTAAGAGCATACCCCAATCAGGATATGTGTTTACTTATAGCTTCCTGTGCCAACCGGAAGTGCCTTAAATATGGGTCACAGGGGCTGTTTTTGAAGGGTTAAAAAAGTCAGATCATTTCGAAACTTCATATGTGTGACTAGGTAACCCTCATGAACTGTAAATCAGTCATTTATCACATCAGATTTCCCCAAAAAACTAACACACACACATAGCTAGGACATAGTGACACAGTGTGGGGCTTAGAGACATACAGAGCCTGCAATAGTTACCTTCGTTCAAACTATCAAAGAACCGTCAGACCTAGAGCTCTGAAACTTTAGAAACCTGTTCTAGAGTTCAAGTCGATAGTGCACGGTGAGTTATGTGGCTCTAGATGGTTCTCAGACCGAGAAACAGCCTCGTACATTTGCAATAACTTCAATTAATTTTGAAAATGACGACATTTAGAAATGTCCCAGAGTCGCAAGACCAGGTTGTAACGGTCGTCGTAGTAAGTGGACCAAAGCGCAGCGGGTTGAGTGCTCATTATATATTTATTTTGAACACTGAAGAAAACAAAACAAGAAAACGTACGAACGAACAGGAATACAGGCTAAACACAGCTATGCAATCACAACTTCCCACAAAACCCAAACAAAAGACACCCCTCTATATAGGACCTTCAATCAGAGGTAACGAGGAACAGCTACCTCCAATTGAAGGCCAAATCAATAAACTAAACATAGAACTAAAAAGACTAGACTAGAACATAGAAATATACTAACATAGAACAAAGCCCAAAAACCCCGGAAAACACTAACCAAACACCCCTCTACATAAACACACACACCGAACCACATAAAACAAATACCCCCCTGCCACGTCCTGACCAAACTACAATAACAAATAACCCCTTTACTGGTCAGAACGTGACACAGGTGCATTGAAACCGCCTCGGCCCATAGAGACAGACCCCAACGTTTCTCTCCGATAGCTCATTCAAGGACCCCGTAGCAACTCCCGGAAAAAGTGGATTTTCAGCACCAATTAAGGTCGTTGCTCGGGCACTGAATGACCTATCGAGCCGAAACTCGGGATTCGGGGTCGCCTCACATAGGCCTACACATAATGTCAGAGCTGGACCCGCAGCTAGAACGTAACTATGTGTTTTATGTTTTTATTATGTTTTAAACTGAAGAAGCTATGAATTATGGGCCTGCTCTGAAATATGTGATAGTTGGCTTCTAAACGAGTTGGAAAAAGTGTATTTGGTGTCAGATGGTATCAGTTTGGTGTCAGAATGATATCTAATTGACTGATGGACGCTGACTTGCTGGGTGACTTTTGTACATTTGCAATATGTTTAAACAGTGATAGACCATCACCAAAATGACATTCTGAAATCAACACAAACGAGCGATGGAGAGGAACCAGAATCACTGTCCGGCCATCCCGAGTTCATCGGGCCAATCAATTATGCATTTCTGCAGTATTTTTGAGCATGTCAAATTCGTGATGCTAAATGCCCATTGAAACATATTGCAAATGGACAGCTGTGCGCCTGGTGATTGGAACGGGTTACCAGGATAACATTTTTATAATGGTTTTAAATGCCTTTAGGGGGGTGCAAGGGGTCCACGGTTGGGTAGGGAGCACCCCCCATCTGTGCCCATCCAGTAGGGGGCGCCCCTAGTCATTTTGGACATTTTTCAAAAAATCGTTAAAAAACGACTGAGTCCCACTTCTCTCATGTCACCATCGAGCGATGGAGAGGAACCACAGTCACTGCCCGGCCATCTCGAGTTCATCAGGCCAGTCAATTATGCATTTCTGCAGTATTTTTGAGCATGTCAAATTCGTGATGCTAAATGCCCATTGAAACATATTGCAAATGTAACGCACATTTGCAATATGATTCAACAGTGAAAAAACATCACCAAATGGACATGATGAAATCAACACAACGAGCGATGGAGAGGAACCACAGTCACTGCCCGGCCATCCCGAGTTCATTGGGCCAGTCAATTATGCATTTCTGCAGAATTTTTGAGCATGTCAAATTCATGATGCTAAATGCCCATTGAAACATATTGCAAATGTACAGCCGTACACCTGGTGATTGGAATGGGTCATCAGAAGCACATTTTTAAAATGTTTTTTAATGCCTTTAGGGGGGAGCAAGGGGTCTACGGTTGGGTAGGGAGCACCCCCCACCCATGCCCATCCGTGGTCATTTTGGACGTTTTTCAAAAAATCATTAAAAAACAACAGTCCCACTTCTCCCTCATCATACATGACAAATAGACCATCTAGGTTGATTTATGGCTTAAAATTGGGCTATATATCATTTGGGCAGTATAAATGCCATTTTGACATGGTTCACTGACTTTTGGGTTTGGAAACTGACTTCCTATGATCGTACATGGCAAATGGACAAAACATCCTGATTTCGCACATTCAATACTTTCATATTGTATTTGGACATTTCTTATAGCATTTGGCAAAAAAAATAAAAAAAAGTGACTTTTGACTTCGACTTTTGACTTCCTATGAAATCATATTGCAAATGGACAAAACATATGCCTTATGGACAAGTAAAAACAAGACATGACAGAGTCAGCAGCAACATGTTGCAAGATTTGCGTCCGAAAGCACTTTTACGGGGTCGTTGCCCCCGGGTCTTGACTTGTGTTACATTTGCAATAAGAAAATTCACGGTGGCGCGCTCTCGCCATCTATTGTATTTTTGCTGTGATTTGGCACATTCAATACTTTCATACATGTATAATTGACAAACAAAATTATTGAACATTTCATTTGGACATTTCTTATGGCATTTGGCAAAAAAAAGAGAATAAAAAGTTACTTTTGACTTCGACTTTTGACTTCCTATGAAATCATATTGCCTTATGGACAAGCATAAAAAATAAAAAAATGATGTCAATAAAATATGACAAAAGTATGTTCATACAGTTCTTATACATGTGTAATTGACCAAAAAAGTCTAAAGAATTTCGAAAAACGGTCCAGAAAGCACTTTTTTAAGGGGGTGATAAGTTTTCGATAAGTGTTGACTTGTGTTATATTTGCAATAAGAAAATTCACGGGGAGCGCGCTCGCCATCTATAGGATTTTTTTGGTGTGACACTTTGCCATATGACATTTGCAATATGTTTTGGATGAAAATGGGCCAAATTGAGTGGTATTGTCCATCGTGTGTATGTTTTGTGCGGTGCCAATATGTTCCCATTCTATTTTGTCCATTTCATGGGGGTCTTCCCTTAGAAGGCTACAGTGCCTTGCAAAAGTATTCATCCCCCTTGGCATTTAAAAAAAAATTGCATTACAACCTGTCATTTAAATGGATTTTTATTTTTATTTCATATAATGGACATACACAAAATAGTCCGAATTGGTGAAGTGAAACGAAAAAAAAGGGAAAAGTGGTGAGTGCATATGTATTCACCCCCTTTGCTATGAAGCCCCTAAAGAAGATCTGGTGCAACCAATTACCTTCAAAAGTCACATAATTAGTGAAATAAAGTCCACCTGTGTGCAATCTAAGTGTCACATGATCTGTCACATGATCTCAGTATATATACACACCTGTTCTGAACACCACTAAGCAATAGGCACCACCAAGCAAGTGGCACCATGAAGACCAAGGAGCTCTCCAAACAGATCAGGGACAAAGTTGTGGAGAAGTACAGATTGGGGTTGGGTTATAAAAAAATATCAGAAACTTTGAACATCCCACGGAGCACCAATAAATCCATTATTAAAAAAATTGAAGAATATGGCACCACAACAAACCTGCCAAGAGAGGGCCGCCCACCAAAACTCACAGACCAGGCAAGGAGGGCATTAATCAGAGAGCCAACAAAGATACCAAAGATAACCCTGAAGGAGCTGCAAACCTCCACAGCGGAGATTGGAGTATCTCTCCATTGAACCAGTTTAAGCCGTACACTCCACAGAGCTGGGCTTTATGGAAGAGTGGCCAGAAAAAAGCCATTGCTTAAAGAAAAAAATAAGTAAATCCGTTTGGTGTTCGCCAAAAGGTATGTGGGAGACTCCCCAAACATATGGAAGAAGGTACTCTGGTTAGATGAGACTAATATTTAGCTTTTTGGCCATCAAGGAAAACGCTATGTCTGGTGCAAACCCAACACCTCTCATCACCCTGAGAACATTATCCCCACAGTGAAGCATGGTGGTGGCAGCATCATGCTGTGGGGATGTTTTTAATCGGCAGGGACTGGGAAACTGGTCAGAATTGAAGAAATGATGGATGGCGCTAAATACAGGGCAATTCTTGAGGGAAACCTGTTTCAGTCTTCCAGAGATTTGAGACTGGGACGGAGGTTCACCTTCCAGCAGGACAATGACCCTAAGCATACTTCTAAAGCAACACTCGAGTTGTGGGGAAACATTTAAATGTTTTGGAATGGCCTAGTTAAAGCACAGACCTCAATCCAATTGAGAATTTGTGGTATGACTTAAAGATTGCTGTACACCAGAGGAACCCATCCAACTTGAAGGAGCTGGAGCAGTTTTGCCTTGAAAAATTGGAAAAAATCCCAGTGGCACGATTTGCCAAGCTTATAGAGACATACCCCAAGAGACATGCAGCTGTAATTGCTGCAAAAGGTGGCTCTACAAAGTATAGACTTTTTTTGTCTTATTTCTTGTTTGTTTCACAATAAAAAATATTTTGCATCTTCAAAGTGATAGGCATGTTGTATTGACTTCTTGAAACAGAAGACATGCCCCATCGATTTGACTGCAGTGGAGAGAGTCAGCAGTTTTAAGTTCCTTGGCATCCAAATCACCGAGAACTTGACATGGACCAACAACACCACCACTCTCGCCAAGAGGGCGCAACAGCGCCTTCACTTCCTAAGGCGGCTGAAGAAATTTGTTATGTCCCCCCCAGGTACTCTCCAAATTCTAACGCTGTACCATCGTTTGCGTCCTGACTGGCTGCATCATGGCCTGGTATGGGAAGTGCTCTGTCCACGACCGCAAGGCCCTCCAGCAGGTATTGAAGATGGCCCAGTACATCACTGGGGCCGTGCTCCCTTCCCAGTCAGGACGTCTACTCAAAGCGGTGCCTGAGGAAGTCCCGCAGCATCATCAAGTACCCCACATGGCCAGACACTATCTGAGCATTGGGTCTCAGACCAACAGGCTCAGAGACGGTTTCTCTCCACAAGCCATCAGAGTGCTGAACACTTGATCTGGACTGACCAACTGCAATCACTCACGCACACAAGCACACACCTACACATACATACACACACACACACACACATCCACACACACATAGACACCCCCCCACACACATATAAACTAAATGGCATCATGAACATTACCAGGCCATTTTAGCAAAAACCTGGTTGCCTCTTGGCCACAAGTGAATCTTCCAGCAAGACAATAACCTCAAGCACTAATCAAAATCCATAAAGAAATGCTTAATTGACCACAAAATGAACGTTTTGCAATGGCCATCTCAGTCTCCAGACTTGAACCCCATTGATAACATGTGCTTTGAATTGAAAAGGTCATAAAAACAGATGAAGGATATCAATGATCTGGAAAGATTCTATATGGAGGAATGTTCTAAGATCCCTTCCAACGTGTTCTCCAATCTCATAAAACATTTTAGAAAAAGACTCAGTGTCATTATCCTCGAAAGGGAGGGTGCTAGAGTATTGAAAACAGGTTTGCCAATAATTTGGACCCCTGTCTTTTTGAGTAAAGAAAATAATAAATGAAACAAAATCTTTCTCTGAGCAATTGTATTAGTATATAATTATATAATTTCAGATTTTTTTAAGCATACAATATAGCTCAGTGTTTTCATTACTTATTTAATACAGTATTTTTTGCTCATCTTCATCAAGGGTGCCAATAATTATGGACCTCATGCTAAACACAACTTCTGCTACTAGACTTCGTATTTATGTACTGCACAATTTAAACACTTGCTCTTCCTGACACACGTGTAAATATTGTACTATAAATTGTTGAGTGGTTTCCTGTATTTATACATGCAATATGTTTATTCTATTCTACCGAGCCCATTTACTTTAAATGTTTTATTAATATATTTTATTATTTCTTAATGGTGTCACTTTATTGAGAGGGAACATGGAAGTGAGCATTTTGTTGGACAGTGTATACCATGTGTATCCTGTACCGATCCTGTATATTATCATCATATTATACAGAAGATGGCGCCGACAGACATGGAAGCTCTGCGTCGAGCTCCTAAGCAACTTTGCAGTATTTTTATTTTTTTTGTGTGTTATTTCTGACATTATTAGCCCAGAAAGTATTTTGTGTTATTACATAAAGCCGAAAAGAGCTTGTGGATATCAGAGCGGGGGTAACTCAGCAGCATTACGACCAGAAATACTGCTTTCCCGAATTGTATCCTTTGTTCGTACCCCCCAGGGCAATGGAACTTATCCCAGAGGCTGCTCCTAGACGCCGGCGGAGAAGAGATATTCGGAGGGGTCTTCTAGTCTGACTCAGGAGGCATGCACACCATCCACCGCTTTTGAGTATATTACTCGCTAATGTCCAGTCCCTGGACAATAAAGTAGACGAGCTCAGTGCGGGGATCTCCTTACAGAGAGACATCAGGGACTGTAATATACTCTGTTTTACAGAACCATGACTCTCTCTGGATATACTGTCCCCATCCATACAGCCAGCTGGGTTCTCAGTACATCGCACAGACAGGAATAAAGGGAAGAAAAAAGGCGGTTGTGTATGTTTCATGATTAACTACTCATGGTGTGATTGTGATAACTTACAGGAACTCAAGTCCTCTTGTTCAACATGCCTAGAATACCATACAATGAAATGACGACTGTATTACCTCCCAAGAGAATTCTTTTCAGTTATAGTCACAGCCATGTTTATTCCCCCTCAAGCCGATACCACGACGGCCCTATAGCTGGGGATTTTAACAAAGCAAATTTAGGAAAAGGCTACCGAAGTTCTATCAACACATGGCCTGTAGTACTCGCGCATCAAAAACTCTTGACCATTGTTACTCCTCCTTCAGGGATGGCTACAAGGCCCTCCGTTTGGCAAATCAGATCACGATTCCACCATGCTCCTCCCTTCCTATAGGCAGGAAGTCAAACAGGAAGTACCCGTACTAAGGTCTATTTAACGCTGGTCTGACCAATCAGAATCCATGTTTTGATCACGCGGACTGGGATATGTTCTGGGTTGCCTCTGAGAATAACATTTACATGTACACGGACACGGTGACTGAGTTCATCAGGAAGTGTATAGGGGATGTTGTTCCCACTGTGACTATTAAAACCTACCCAAACCAAAAACTGTGGATAGATGGCAGCATTCGTGCAAAACTGAAATTGTGAACCACCTCATTTAAACACTGCATGGTGACTGGGAATATGGTTGAAAACAAACAGTTTAGTTATTCCCACCGTAAGGCAATCACACAGGCAGAACGTCAGTACAGAGACAGAGTGGAGTCGCAATTCAATGGCTCAGACACAAGACATATGTGGCAAGGACTCCATCACGGATTATAAAAGGAAAAGACTGTCATGAAGAGGGCACGTCCAATTCTAGTCATTTCTAATCACGGATTATAAAGGGAAAAGACGGTCATGAAGAGGGCACGACAAAAGCTATTCCCCCTCAGGAGACTGAAAAGATTTGGCATGGGTCCTCAGATCCTCAAAAGGTTCTACAGCTGCACCATCGAGAGCATTCTGACTGGATGCATCCCTGCCTGGTATGGCAACTGCTCAGCCTCCGACTGCAAGGCACTACAAGCTTCCTGCCATCCAGGACCTCTATACCAGGCGGTGTCAGAGGAAGGCCCTAAAAATTGTCAAGGACTTCACACACCCTAGTCATAGACTGTTCCCACTGCTCCCGCACGGCAACGGTACAGGAGCGCCAAGTCTAGGTCCAAGAGACTTCTAAACAGTTTCTACCCCCAAGCCATAAGATTCCTGAACACCTAATCAAATGGCTACGCAGACTATTTGCACTCAATTACATTTGGATACCGCCCCAATACATCCACAGACAATGCAATTGCCATCATACTGCACATTGCCATATCCTATTTGGACAAGAGGAATAACTATGTAAGAATGCTATTCATTGACTATAGCTCAGCCTTCAACACCATAGTACCCTCCAAGCTCATCATCAAGCTTGGGGCCCTGGGTCTGAACACCTCCCTCTGCAACTGGATCCTGGGCTTCCTGATGGGCAGCCCCCAGTTGGTGATGTAGGGAACAGCACCTCCACTATGCTGATCCTCAACACAGAGGCCCCACAATGGTGAGTGCTTAGCCCCCTACTGTACTCCCTGTTCACCTATGACTACGCCTCCAACTCAATCTTCAAGTTTGCAGACAACACAACAGTAGTAGGCCTCCTTTTGAGAAATAGCACAACACACAAACCGTATGTAACCACATGTACTGCGTAAACATGTCATTGAATCATACACATCCAATATGTTACGTCATTGAGATTTCTTCAATTGTTTTTCTATATTAGTTTAAGTTTGAAATGACTTTGGCCAAACAACCCATTCAATCAGTAACTAAAGTATCAGAAACCCCCCCCAAGTTCTGTGCAAGTCCATTTGTAGTCAGTCAGGGGATTTCTTGTAAATCATACTCTCTCCTGCAGTTACATAGCAATACCTTGCTGATTCTTTTTTGATTTTTTTTTTACACAAGTTATAGTTTCAGTTTGAGTCACCTGAAATCCCCTGACAGACTAAAAGGGGGGGAGGGGTCTGAGCAAGTCAGTTTATAGTCAGTAAGGGGATTTCTGTAAATCATGCTCTCTGCTGCAGTTAAATAATGATACCTTTTTTTAAGGGGTAGATCAGCTTTCATATTGCAGATAGATTTTTACTTACATCAAGGGAATTGTTTGCATCATTTCCAATCCCCCATATCTTTTTGGTAAATAATACAGTATATATATATATGCATATATTTTCCTTTATTATTTTCCCCTAACCCTACCACCCCTCCCCTAATTGGATTAAACATAATAATTCAGAATGTTTTCAGACCAGGTTGGAGTTCCATAGCGATTGGGGCCACTTCATCTTCTCGTCTGGGATCCATAGCACATGGGGCAACTTCCTCTTCTCGTCCTACTGTTGCCCCAGATAACATATTGGGGGTCACAGGTCACAGGAAGTACAAAGACACTTCTTCAAACCAATAAACTAATATTCAGCAAAACCCTTTTCTCTACTTCCACTATGACTTTATAAGGCAAAACATCCCAGAGACTTAAGGCTTCATTCTACTTCTCCTTAATCACACAAAATATATTATTCACACAAACAGCAATTATCTACAATCTATCAATACATTATATATTATATATTATGGTCTTCATGACAGTAGAAGCTCTCATAACATATGAACTTTGTATTTCTCTCTTGTATCTGTTCTCGCTCTGCAGACAGATTTGTGTAACTGGTCTTGAGCTGACTCTCTGTCTCCCTCAAGTCACCCATCACTCCTTTATCTGAAGATCAGAAATAGCACAAAAAACATATGTAAACACGTGTACTACCTAAACATGTATTGAATCATACACATCCAATCTATGTTACTTTACTGAGTTTAATTCATATTTTTGCTATGTTAGTTTTTGGTTCAGTTTGAATCACCTGAAATCCCCTGACTGACTACAAAGAGGGGGGGAGGGGTCTGAGAAAGTCAGTTTCTAGTCAGTCAGGGGATTTCTTGTAAATCATACTCTCTGTTGCAGTTACATAACAATAGTTTACTGATTAAATGGGTTGTTTAGACAAGGTAATGTTAGTCATATCACATATCACTGGTCTTTAGCTGTATAAATCAATTCATTTTCATCAGGTTTTTGTCAATAACACTCATGAATGCAACTGTTAATGTCAAATACTTTTTTGTGTTTTAATTGTAGCCCTTATTGTCCTTAAAATAACATTTAAAAATTCTTAATTGTGGGGTAAATATAAGGGCGGGACATGCAGATAAATTAAAGTCAGATAATTGAAAAGCCAATTTTTGCTGGGATCTCTTGACTGATAGGGTTAATCATGTTCTGATGCTGTTGCCCTTGGTCTGAGATTACGCCCCACATCTCATGAATCAAGCCACGTACAAGGTTGTCCTGGAAGAAAACTTGCTTCCTTCTGCTCTGACAATGTTCCCCAACTCTGAGGATTGGTTTTTCAGGCAGGACAATGCTCCATGCTACACAGCCAGGACAATCAAGGTGTGGATGGAGAACCACCAGATCAAGACCCTGTCATGGCCAACCCAATCTCCAGACCAGAATGTGATCAAGAGGAAGATGGATGGTCACAAGCCATCAAACAAAGCCGAGCTGCTTGAATTTTTGCGCCATAAAGTCACCCAACATCAATGTGAAGACTGGTGGAGAGCATGCCAAGACGCATGAAAGCTGTGATTGAAAATCAGGATTATTCCACCAAATATTGATTTCTGAACTCTTCCTAAGTTAAAACATTAGTGTTGTGTTGTTTAAAAATGAATATGAACTTATTTTCTTTGTTATTCGAGGTCTGACAACACTGCATCTTTTTTTGTTATTTTGACCAGTTTTCATTTTCTGCAAATAAATGCTCTAAATGATAATATTTTTATTTGGAATTTGGGAGAAATGTTATCAGTAGTATATAGAATAAAACAAAAATGTTAATTTTACCCAAACACTTAGCTAGAAATAGTAAAACCAGAGAAACTGATCATTTTGCAGTGGTCTCTTCATTTTCTAATAACCGAAAGTGAGAGGTTGTAATCTGAATGAAGGGGAAAAGGCCATTCTTGAGCATGGGTTGAGACATTTGTACTAATCTGCTAGAAAACAAGTTGAGATATAAGTATAGCGTTTAAATGAGTTGTTTACACAGGGTAATCTTAGTTATATCAATGACTCATTGTCACTGTCTAATCGTGACATAAGGCATATATTATATTTGATATACATTATTAGACGTTATTCAGTATGAGATAGTAGAAGCTCTCATAAGATATGAAGATGTGCAGTCAGGTTGGTGTAACTGGGCTTGATCTGTTAGTTATAGTTTCAGTTTGAGTCACCTGAAATCCCCTGACAGACTAAAAGGGGGGGAGGGGTCTGAGCAAGTCAGTTTCTAGTCAGTGAGGGGATTTCTTGTAAATCAAACTCTCTCCTGCAGTTACATAGCAATTTGATCCCCTGCTGATTTTGTACGTTTGCCCACTTACAAAGAAATTATAAGTCTATAATTTTAATGGTTGGTTTATTTGAACAGTGCGAGACAGAATAACAACAAAAAAATCCAGAAAAACACATGTCAAAAATGTTATAAAATTATTTGCATTTTAATGAGGGAAATAAGTATTTGACCCCTCTGCAAAACATGACTTAGTACTTGGTGGCAAAACCCTTGTTGGCAATCACAGAGGTCAGACGTTTCTTGTAGTTGGCCACCAGGTAACAGTGATTGATTTACAGCAGCTATTGAATAATATTATACACCTTGTGTTGAATATGTGTGTTCTGACTGTCTGAATGTGTGCATTCATGCACGTGCGTGCGAGTGCCTTTCTCTCCAACGTCTAGATCAGAGTACCATTCTACCGAAATATATCGTCAGTCTTCTGACTATCATTAACAAACAGCAGAGAGTTCATGAATCAGCAGTGCAGAGAAAGTACAGATGAAGTTGGAAGTTTACATATACTTAGGTTTTTCAACCGCTCCACAAATTTCTTGTTAACAAACTATAGTTTTGGCAAGTCGGTTAGGACATCTACTGTAACTGGGCTTAATCTGTATATTGCTTTGGCGGACCTTGTTTTTTTGTTGTGACATTTGTCAATAAAACTCATGAATGCTGATTGTGTGTTATTATATTCAAGCAAATCTACCCCCGCCCATGCAACAGCATCCTAAAGTAATTTTCCACTGACCCTCTTTCTCCCTCAAGTCACCCATCACTAATTTAAAAAATAACACAAAACTTATGTAAACACGTGTACTACCTAAACATGTATTGAATCATACACATCCAATCTATGTTACTTTATTTTGTTTAATTCATATTTTTTCTGTTTTAGTTTCAGTTTGAGTCATCTGAAATCCCCTGACTGACTTGAAGGGGGATGGGTCGGCGCAAGTCAGTTTCTAGTCAGTCAGGGGAATTCTTGTAAATCATGCTCTGCTACAGTTAAATAATGATACTTTACTGATTAAATGGGTTGTTTAGACAAAGTAATCTTAGTCATATCACTGACTCATTGTCACTGACTCATCGTGACATATGGCATATATTATATTTTATATAGATTATTAGACATTATACAGTATGTGCCAGTAGAAGCTCTTATAAGATATGATCTTTGTATTTCTCACTTTGCATCTGATCTCTCTCTGCAGTCTTGTTGGCGTAACTGGTCTTTAGCTGTATAAATCAATTCATTTTTATCAAGTTGTTGTCAATAACACTCATGAATTCAACTGTTTATGTCAAATAGTTTTGTTTTCTAATTGTAGCCCTTGTTGCCCTGAAAAGAAAATGCTAAAATACTTCATTGTGAGGCTAAATATAAGGGCTGGACATGCAGATAAGTGAAAGTCAGATACTGATCTCGGGACTGATAGGGTTAATCATGTTCTGATGCTGTTGCTCTTGGTGTGAGATTACGCCCCACATCTCTATAAAACATCAGCTGAATCTCTACTTGTAGACATATGACTGTAGGTCCCCAACTCAGCAGGCAGGCAAAGGTAAAGACATCTATAACTGTACTATTTCAACACTAAACACATTGTTGTGTGTGCAAATACAAATGGCTATTTCTGGTATTTCCAGATTTACATATAAAAAGTGAATGTGAAACTTTGTGAGTTTCTTAAGACTGCATACGGTATGCACTTTATTTTATACAATGCCTTCTGTAATAAGTTGTATGAGTGATGAGATGTTTTTTATGTTCATTGTAACAAGACTAACTCATGCAAACGTGCAATTTCTAGATTATTAAAATCGTATAGGCAACACATGCAATATGATGTAGGCATTTTGTCCATTACTCAAATGAAACATATCAGGGACTAACATGGACTTCAAATATAATACAGATGATGCACTTCTAATGCTTATCTTAGTGTTAGATCACAATGTGTCCAGGTTGATGACATGACTTCTGACAAGCTCAAATTGATGTTATGGCGGCAATCAGTAGTTGAAACAATAACAAGGCGTCAATCCCCTTCCCTGTTTCGGTAAAAAGCAAGGTGATGGGGCAGGAGAATTGGAACCACTCTCAAATTCATAGACAGAGCTATGGATGCAAGGACAGACCATCAATGATATCAAAAGTTTTAACCATGTTTTGAGGCTATATAATTTGTTTACATTTACTTTGTTTATATTTTGGGTTTTGAAGGGGTATGACAGTTGAACTAAGCTCATGAGGCATTTCTAAGTTATATTCTTCAAGAATCAATGGGTACATATCATTCATTTATAAGTCCAAAAATGGATGTAGCAACTGCTGATTGCACCTTTAAATGCAAAGAAAGCTAAACAAATTGTGTTCTCAAGAACAAGAAAGCAACCTTCTACACTACCTCAGATGTTCGCTTTGTAACACAAGTCCATTTCTTGTTCTTGAGAATACCATTCGTTGTTCTTCCCTGCTCACACTAGATACACATGTAACGGGTGTCGTAAGGATTGGACCAAGGTGCAGCGGGAACGTGTATACTCCTCTTCTTTATTACATCAAAAGAAGGAAAAACAAACAAATCACGTATACAAAACAACGAACGACACTAAAACAGTCCTGTCAGGTGCACAGACACAAAACAGGAAACAACTACCCACAAACCCCCATAGCACAAACACCCCTATACATAGGACCTTCAATCAGAGGCAACGAGGAACAGCTGCCTCCAATTGAAGGTCAATCAACAAACCCTAAACATAGAAATAGAAAGACTAGACTGAACATAGAAATACACTAACATGGAACATAGACCAAAAACCCCGGAACACTCTAAACAAACACCCCTCTTACATAAGCACATAGACCAACAAACCCCGAGACACTAAACAAACACCCCCTGCCACGTCCTGACCAAACTACAATAACAAAAATACCCCTTTCTGATCAGGACGTGACAACACATTACCATGCTGCTTTAAGATTTGTAACCAACAACAGATATATCACCACTCTACCTAATATCAGTTAGCAGGAAGGCCAACCTAAACTGTAAGGCGATACACACACTGGTACATGTTTGTCTATAAGACCATTTTAGGGCAGCTGCCAATATAGTCAAATTTATTTTTATATAGCCCTTCGTACATCAGCTGATATTCTCAAAGTGCTGTACAGAAACCCAGCCTAAAACCCCAAACAGCAAGCAAAGCATGTGAAAGAAGCACGGTGGCTAGGAAAAACTCCCTAGGAAAAACTCCCTAGAAAGGCCAAAAACCTAGGAAGAAACCTAGAGAGGAACCAGGCTATGAGGGGTGGCCAGTCCTCTTCTGGCTGTGCAGGGTGGATATTATAACAGAACATGGTCAAAATGTTAAAATGTTCATAAATGACCAGCATGGTCAAATAATAATAATCATAGTAGTTGTCGAGGGTGCAACAAGCACGTCCGGTGAACAGGTCAGGGTTCCATAGCCGCAGGCAGAACAGTTGAAACTGGAGCAGCAGCACGGCCAGGTGGACTGGGGACAGCAAGGAGTCATCATACCAGGTAGTCCTGAGGCATGGTCCTAGGGCTCAGGTCCTCCGAGAGAAAGACAGAAAGAGAGAAAGAGAGAATTAGAGAGAGCATATTTAAATTCACACAGGACACCGGATAAGACAAGAGAAATACTCCAGATGTAACAGACTGACCCTAGCCCCCCGACACATAAACCACTGCAGCATAAATACTGGAGGCTGAGACAGGAGGGATCAAAAGACACTGTGGCCCCATCCGATGATACCCCCGGACAGGGCCAAATATAGTGTATTTAAGCACTTTACTCACCCTAAAGAGTCATGGGGAGAGTCATGGGGAGATTCTCAATTGCATACTCCTCGTGTCCTCTCTCCTCTCTCCTTGCCTCCTTCTCAAACCCCATTGGAAAAGCCAGAGTTCCCGCCCCTCTGACCTTCTCCACCAATGGGTTTTGAAAAGGAGGTGAGGAGAGAAGATGCAAGGAGTATGCAATTTGAGATTCTCCCATGTTCATTACCGTCTGAGATCACAGAATTGTATTTTATATAATGTTTCCAACTCAATAACTGAGTTTGTTAAGAGTGACTTTAGCTTTGATGCCCCATCATCTTGAAAGACTTTGGAAAAGTACTTATAACTCAATCATTTTATTTTGATTGATGGATTTAAATTCCAGATTGGAAGGTTGTTGACCACAGATTGCACATGTTTTTAAACCTGCTCTTTTAAACTCTCTTATACACTTGACACTGTTTTAACTTCCATTCATTATTGTTTTATGTTGTGTTGTGTCTCATGTGTATCTGTATGTATGCTAGATTCTTGGCCAGGGCTCACTTGAAAAAGATATGTAAATCTGAATGTAACTTTTCTGGTTAAATTAATGTCAAATAAAATAATGAATTCCATATTAGCAGACATGCATAAATATGACAGCCTCCATGCATTTACCACAAATGCCTAGTTAGCTAAATTTTCCATATCTACCTTGCTCTCCATTACTCTGTTTTGTATCTGCATTAGCAAAGGATGGATGATCTCTATTCTAGCCCCTAGATTATGGATGATCTCTATTCTAGCCCCTAGATTATGGATGATCTCTATTCTATCTCCTAGAGTATGGATGATCTCTATTCTAGCTCCTAGAGTATGGATGATCTCTATTCTAGCCCCTAGATTATGGATGATCTCTATTCTAGCTCCTAGATTATGGATGATCTCCATTCTAGCTCCTAGATTATGGATGATCTCTATTCTAGCTCCTAGATTATGGATGATCTCTATTCTATCTCCTAGATTATGGATGATCTCTATTCTAGCTCCTAGAGTATGGATGATCTCTATTCTAGCTCCTAGATTATGGATGATCTCTATTCTAGCTCCTAGATTATGGATGATCTCTATTCTAGCTCCTAGATTATGGATGATCTCTATTCTAGCCCCTAGAGTATGGATGATCTCTATTCTAGCTCCTAGAGTATGGATGTTCTCTATTCTAGCTCATAGAGTATGGATGATCTCTATTCTAGCTCCTAGAGTATGGATGATCTCTATTCTAGCTCCTAGATTATGGGGGATCTTTATTCTAGCTCCTAGAGTATTGATGATCTCTATTCTAGCTCCTAGATTAAGGATGATCTCTATTCTAGCTCCTAGATTATGGATGATCTCTATTGTAGCTCATAAAGTATGGATGATCTCTATTCTATCTCCTAGAGTATGGATGATC
Organism: Salmo salar; assembly: GCF_965601325.2. Taxonomy (NCBI): domain Eukaryota; kingdom Metazoa; phylum Chordata; class Actinopteri; order Salmoniformes; family Salmonidae; genus Salmo; species Salmo salar. Next base: position 30,008,148 of record NC_138298.1, read on the forward strand.
TCTATTCTATCTCCTAGAGTATTGATGATCTCTATTCTAGCTCCCAGAAGGCTGTGATTTTGGGCTCCTGAGTGGCGCAGCGGTCTAAGGCTCTGCATCTCAGTGCAAGAGGCGTCACGCAGTCCCTGGTTCAAATTCAGGCTGCATCACATCCGGCTGTGATTGGGCGGCGCACAATTGGCCCAGCGTCATCCAGGATTGGCGGGGGTAGGCCGTCATTGTAAATAAGAATTTGTTCTTAACTGACTTGCCTAGTTAAATTAAAACAAAATGTTTTTTTTATTTAAACCCAGAATATAGATTGTGCTGATTTATTGTCAAATTGAACCATGTTGTGCGCCGTTGTTAAAATAACTGTGATTATAGTGTTAAAACAATGACATCATATCTGTATTCTGACATCTTCATGCATGTTAGCCATTTTGAAGCCTGCACAATAAACACTTTATTGCCCTTTAACTGTGTATTGGATATGTCAAAGAATCTTTGGAAGACAATATGTTTTGCAATGTACCAAAAATGTTGCTAAACCTTCAGGGGCAATGCTATGTAGGTGATCTAGAGAATAAATACAAAACAATACCACTGACAGCCAGTGTAAGGAGACCAACATTTGACTAATTTGAGATCTGTTCTTAGTGTTGGTTGATCATCCACTCATTGTATTTTTTGTGAGAGAGTAAACCACTAACAATGTTGTTGTTTTTTACCTTACTTCGAGAAACTCTAAAAACTATATTATGTTTCCCTGCTAGACTTTAGAAGACTGTTACAGCCCGTCCATCTTTAGGTGGTGGGATTCCCCTCCTGGTGGACTTAAAGTGATGGAGAAGCCTGATGATGAGGGGTCACCAGGTGCAACAGGTGGTGAAGGGGATGGAAGAGACGCCACACCAGTTCACAGCACTGGTACTCCTGATGGCATTGCAGCACTAGGAGCTATGCTACAGGGCTTCATGTTGGTTCAACAGCAGCAACAGCAGTCAATGCAAACAATGCAGCAACAGATGCAGCAGCAGATCAGCCAGCTACAGGAGGAGGTGCAGAACGGAAAGACAAAGCAACTGTGTGTTGTGACCCCTCTGCCAGCAGCAAACCCAGACACTTTGACAAGACCAGCTCCTCAGTCCCTAGGCAAGTTGTTCATCATGCAGCTCTTTGAGGATGAAGACACAATTCACAACAATTAAAACAGTTCATAAGAAGTCTGCAAAACAACCACTTTCTGCATGTATGCTGATGTACAATACTTTAACTCACCCTCCATTCTAGGCCCACCAGAGGAGGTATTAGCTGAACACCTTGACAAGAAGGAGGGGGAAGCAGAGAGGGTAAGACACACTTACATAAGATAAGAAGAAAAGGTCCCGAGAAAGTACCACATGATGATGTCATCAACAGCTCTCTACATGTTTGTGAAATTCATAGTAACAGAAAGAACATAGGGTAATACTTTGTATTAACCATCAGTAATAAACCATGTATAAACAGAAAGAACATAGGGTAATACTTTGTATTAACAGTCAGTAATAAACCATGTATAAACAGAAAGAACATAGGGTAATACTTTGTATTAACAGTCAGTAATAAACCATGTATAAACAGAAAGAACATAGGGTAATACTTTGTATTAACAGTCAGTAATAAACCATGTATAAACAGAAAGAACATAGGGTAATACTTTGTATTAACAGTCAGTAATAAACCATGTATAAACAGAAAGAACATAGGGTAATACTTTGTATTAACAGTCAGTAATAAACCATGTATAAACAGAAAGAACATAGGGTAATACTTTGTATTAACAGTCAGTAATAAACCATGTATAAACAGAAAGAACATAGGGTAATACTTTGTATTAACAGTCAGTAATAAACCATGTATAAACAGAAAGAACATAGGGTAATACTTTGTATTAACAGTCAGTAATAAACCATGTATAAACAGAAAGAACATAGGGTAATACTTTGTATTAACAGTCAGTAATAAACCATGTATAAACAGAAAGAACAAAGGATAATACTTTGTATTAACAGTCAGTAATAAACCATGTATAAACAGAAAGAACATAGGGTAATACTTTGTATTAACCATCAGTAATAAACCATGTATAAACTGAAAGAACATAGGATAATACTTTGTATTAACAGTCAGTAATAAACCATGTATAAACAGAAAGAACATAGGGTAATACTTTGTATTAACAGTCAGTAATAAACCATGTATAAACAGAAAGAACATAGGGTAATACTTTGTATTAACAGTCAGTAATAAACCACGTATAGGGCATTTAGAAACAGTTTGCTCACCATGCATTAATCATTACCCCAACATTTGTAGATTATTTATATGAAGTGTTCGATATATTTCCTTTAGAAAACATGAGCTGGCGCACACCCAGATAAAAATATTTTATGTAGAGGTGCTGACTAACGGCCAATAAACTGTAAGCTATAAAAATAAATAAAGTCCCTGGAAGTTTATATATAGAGTGTGCTACTCTCTTTTTTATATAGCTTATATGATATATTTCCTTTAACATCTTGTGCGTATTATTTTACCATTGATATGTTCCAAGCCATTTTGACACCTTAAGGGGGCATCAGGTACAGCTGGAATGTCTACCAACGGCATGCCCATCCTTTAGTGAGAAATTGCACTGGTCGCTCAAAACATTTATAAAGAATAAACAGCAATCACTTTAGATGAGGGGCTCCAAAAGCACTTTACTAGTGATTAGTAAATGGTTAATCAACATGTGGGACTAATGACGACTAAATGGTGAATTCACTATTTAACAATTCCTTATCAATGGCTTATTACAGTGTTTACATATGTAGACACTGGTATGGTGCTGGATTTAATGAACATTTATTTAAAAAGTGGTGGAATTTCCCTTTTTATTTTCATTTTCAGCCTAACCAATGTAATGAATTGATTTAACTGTTTTGTTAGAAATCGGAAGAGGTCCAACAGCCTTTGTCCAAAGCCAATGATGAGACAAAACCAGAGACAGATGGCTCCTCAGGAGGAAACAGAGAAACAACCAGAGGTATTGTCTCCTGTTTTAAAGTTCTTTATACCAGCTCCTTTCATTGCCCTTACACATTATGTCTCCTAAATTACTCAAATGTAAATGTTGTCAATGTAATAACTCATCAAACTGTTGAAGTTGGCACAGTAATGGAACGTGATGTAGCTAGTAGTAGTAGTAGTAGTAGTAGCAGTAAAAGTAGTAGTAGTAGTAGTGGTAGAAGTAGTGGTAGTATCTCATTATACTAGTAGTAGTGGTATCAGTAGTAGTGGTATCTAATTATATAGTAGTAGTAGTAGTAGTAGTATCTAATTATATAGTAGTACTTGTATCTAATTATATATTAGTAGTAGTAGTAGCAGCAGTAGTAGTAGTAGCAGCAGCAGCAGTAGCATTAGAAGTAGTAGTAGCAGTAGTAGAAGTTGCAGTAGCAATAGTAGCAGCAGTCTCAGTAGTAGCAGTAGTATCAACAGTAGTTGTAGCAGCAGTAGTAGTAGCAGTAGTAGTGGCAGTAGTAGTAGTAGCAGTAGCAGTAGTAGCAGCAGTAGCATTAGAATAGAAGTTGCAGTAGTAGTAGTAGTAGCAGCAGTAGCAGTAGTAGAAGTAACAGTAGCAGTAGTAGAAGTAACAGTAGCAGTTGTATTAGTATCTTATTATATAGTAGTAGTATTAGTTGTAGTACTATTGGTATTACTAGTAGTATCTAATTATGTAGTAGTAGTTGTAGTAGTAGTATTTCATTATATAGTAGTAGTAGTAATAGTATCTAATTATATAGCAGTAGCAGTAGTAGTACTAGTAGTATATAATTAAATAGTAGTAGTAGTACTAGTAGTAATAGTATCTAATTATATAGTAGTAGTAGCAGTAGTAGATCATTATATAGTGGTAGTAGTAGTAATAGTATCGTATTATTATTATTATGTAGTAGTAATGTAGTAGTATCTAATTATATAGTAGTAGTGTCTAATTATATAGTAGTAGTAGTATATAATTATATAGTAGTAGTAGTAGTAGTAACTAATTAAATAGTAGTAGTAGTAGTAGTAGTAGTATTAGTTTATAATGATATAGTAGTAGTAGGAGGAGTATAGTAGTATCTAATTATATAGTGGTAGTAGTAGTAGTATTATAATTATGTAGTACTAGTAGTAATAGTAGTATTATAATTATGTAGTACTAGTAGTAGTAGTATTATATAATGATGTAGTAGTAGTATTAGTAGTCGCAGTAGTAACATTATCAAGTTATATAGTAGTAGTAGTAGTAGTAGTAGTACTAGTAGTTATATATATATATATATATATATATATATATATATATATATATATATATATATATATACACTAGTACTACTACTATATATATATATATATATAGTAGTAGTAGTATTAATAGTGGTATCTAATTAAGTAGTAGTAGTATTTTTTGCAAGTCGCACAGTGGTCTAAGGCGCCACTACAGACCCAGGTTCGATCCCAGACTGTGTCACAGCCGGCCGTGACCGGGAGATCACTGGGGCGATGCACAATTGGCCCAGCATCATCCGGGCCAGGGGAGGGTTTGGCCGGCTGGGATTTCCTTGTCATCGTGGTCTAGCGACTTCTTGTGGTGGGCCAGTAAGCTTACTCGGTCGTCAGTTGGACGGTGTTTCCTCCTACACATTGGTGTCGGCTTCCGGGTTAAGTGAGCAGTGCGTCAAGAAGCAGTGAGGACGCATGGCTCTTGACCTTCGCCTCTTTCGAGTCTGTAGGGGAGTTGAAGCGATGACACAAGATCGCAACTGTCAATTGGATATCATGAAAATGGAGGGAAAAAGTAGTATTTTTCATGAGAATGTGTTTGACTGGATCTGTGGGTGATATAATGGTGCAGGATTATATAGTTGACACATTATTAACTTACTTAGTGGTAAGCTAGTCATATTTTTTTTTTACTGGATCCGATCTCACTACATCTACCTTTCCCGTCTGAGATCCTGCCCTTATTAAAGTACTATATCTCAACCTCCATTCCAGGCCCAGCCGAGGTGTCAGGTCAACACGTTGTCAAAAAGGAGGAGGCAGAGAGGGTAATAGACACATTTACATGATTTCTATCCTCAGTGGTAATGCTGATCATGTTCCTATAATATGATATGTTTCTATGATATGTTTCTATAATATGATATGCTCAATGTTATATGAGGTTGAGTTCCAGCCCGTTTTGTACAGATGTAGGATCTTAATTTGTCCTATATTGTCCCAGCAAAATAATCCTGCAGCAACAGGATTTAACATTTAGTCCATAATGTTGCTTGATTGGTGGTTAGGCTGTTAGCTGGCCAAACGTAGGCTACATGAAAAGTGAAATACTATTAAAAGTGTCGGTGGGGGTTTTCAGTGAAATTATGTCAATCACGAAGCTCCTCTGCATTTCCTGCCGTACAGGAAAATTCTCAGCAACAAATATTTATCAAATTAAGATCCTACATCTGCATGTACATTTCCAACATAAGTTATGCAAAGTCAATAACAATAAAATATATATTGTAACTGTGTGGATCTTGTGAAATCACTAATTTGTGGATGTATTATTGACCGGAAGCCCGATCCAGAGATTTCAGCCCCATACCTTTCCAATCCAGAGAAGGGCTTGAAAGAAAAGACTCACCAGGGAGAACAGGGAGAACAAACGGTGGGTAATGACTAGGGTTGTAATGAGTAGGCTACTCTGAAAATATGTATTTCAATAAAATCCAAGATAGAATCCACTGTTGTGCTATCGCATTGCGTGATCTTGTTCCAATGAAATCTATTGGGCACAGTGCTTGATTTGGGAAGGAGCTCACTGGAACTGAGTACCGGCACCTCAAATTTTCTACTGTTTAAATTCCTGCACTTCTTACAGAATATTAGCTCAAATGTATTGTGGAGTTCCTGCACCTAAATATAAACAGTACTGGCCCTATAAATGAGTACCGGCACATATTTCAGTCCAAGTCAAGAACTGATTTCAAGAGATCTGGAATTTTATGGAGGTACACTTAGAAAAAGTGTAATAGTTTATTGTGGACCGTTTGGTGATGTTTTGGCTGCCGTTTTAGCACAGATATACTTTAATAATTTTTTATCTGTGTTACGATGGGAAAATAAAGGTACTGTTTTACCAGTAAAGTCACTTTCCTTTTTCCAAACGTATCACCGCTCCTACATGATGGTCACAACAGGCAATGACAGCCATAGTATGAATTCAGCCCAAACTAGGCATGTCAGACTAGGCATTAATGTGCCCTAATTCTAAATGGAAGCTATTGTGCTTTATCCTCAACAGACCAGAATTGAAGATTCAATGTCATAATGTCTTAAACATGTTAAGACGCAGCTTCCCTGTGGCTCAGTTGGTAGAGCGTGGTGTTTGCAACACCAGCATGGTGTGTGCAACGCCAGGGTTGTGGGTTTGATTCCCACGGGGGGCCAGTACAAAAAAATTAAAATGCATGAAATGTATGAAATGTATGCATTCACTACTGTAAGTCGCTCTGGATAAGAGTGTCTGCTAAATGACTAAAATGTAAAATGTTAACCTATGATTTCAACTTTTTATAGAAATGTGAAGCGGAAGAACCAGTGCCAAAAGCCATAGATGAGCCAAAACCAGAAGAAGGTTCCTCAAGAGAAAACATCAAAACAACCCAAGGTACCACAGCACACTACACATTCAATGATATATGATTTGGTAACACTGTCATTCAAAATTAATTAATAAGCATTTATAAACTATTTACAGGTTATAAGTATGTTTTATGTGTGCACTGTTCCAGCATGTATACAAATTATAAGCATCAGCTGGTTAGCTAGCTCTGTCTCATTGACCACCAAACATTGCTTACGCTAGCTAGCTAGTCACTTTATATATCTTTTTTTCTCAAAATATATGTTAGCTAGCCTCTCTGGGCTAGGTGGGACGTTTGCGTCCCACCCTAGTCAACAGCCAGTGGAATCCCGAGGCGCGATATTCAAATACCTTAGAAATGCTATTACTTCAATTTCTCAAACATATGACTATTTTACACCATTTTAAAGACAAGACTCTCGTTAACCTCTTACATCTAGATTTTCCGCTAGCGGAACACCTGCTCCAATATCCAATGATGGGCGTGGCGCGAAATACAAATTCCTCTAAAATCCGAAAACTTCCATTTTCAAACATATGACTATTTTACAGCATTTTAAAGACAAGACTCTCGTTAATCTAACCACACTGTCCGATTTCAAAAAGGATTTACAGCGAAAGCAAAACATTAGATTATGTCAGCAGAGTACCCAGCCAGAAATAATCAGACTACCCATTTTTCAAGCTAGCATATAATGTCACAAAAAACAAAACCACAGCTAAATGCAGCACTAACCTTTGATGATCTTCATCAGATGACAACCCTAGGACATTATGTTATACAATGCATGCATGTTTTGTTCAATCAAGTTCATATTTATATCAAAAACCAGCTTTTTTACATTAGCATGTGTCGTTCAGAACTAGCATACCCCCCGCAAACATCCGGTGAATTTACTAAATTACTCACGATAAACGTTCACAAAAAACATAACAATTATTTTAAGAATTATAAATACAGAACTCCTCTATGCACTCGATATGTCCGATTTTAAAATAGCTTTTCGGTCAAAGCACATTTTACAATATTCTCAGTAGATAGCCCGGCATCACAGGGCTAGCTATTTAGACACCCACCAAGTTTAGCACTCACCAAAATCAGATTTACTATTAGAAAAGTTTGATTACCTTTGATGTTCTTCGTCAGAATGCACTCCCAGGACTTCTACTTCAATAACAAATGTTGGTTTGGTCCCAAATAATCCATAGTTATGTCCAACAGCGGCGTTTTGTTTGTGCGTTCTAGACACTATCCGAATGGTAAATAAGGGTCGCTCGCATGGCACATTTCGTGACAAAAGATTTCTAAATATTTCATTACCGTACTTCAAAGCATGTCAACCGCTGTTTAAAATCAATTTTTATGCCATTTTTCTCGTAAAAAAGCGATAATATTCCGACCGGGAATCTGCAATTAGGTAAACAGACGAAAGAAAATAAATCACTGGGTCGACTCGGGCACGCGCCTAAGCCCTTTGTCCTCTGATAGACCACTTAGCAAAAGCGCTCGTGTGTTTCAGCCAGGGCTTTGAATTACGTCATTCAGCTTTTTCCCGGGCTCTGAGAGCCCATTGGAGCCATAGGAAGTGTCACGTAACAGCAGAGATCCTTTGTAATGGATAGAGATGACAAAGAAGGCCAAGAAATGGTCAGACAGGGTACTTCCTGTACAGAATCTTCTCAGGTTTTGGCCTGCCAAATGAGTTCTGTTATACTCACAGACACCATTCAAACAGTTTTAGAAACTTTGGAGTGTGTTCTATCCAAAGCTAATAATTATATGCATATTCTAGTTTCTGGGCAGGAGTAATAATCAGATTAAATCGGGTACTTTTTTATCCAGCCGTGAAAATACTGCCCCCTATCCATAACAGGTTAATCTAACCACACTGTCCAATTTCAAAAAGGATTTACAACGAAAGCAAAACATTAGATTATGTCAGCAGAGTACCCAGCCAGAAATAATCAGACACCCATTTTTCAAGCTAGCATATAATGTCACAAAAACCAAAACCACAGCTAAATGCAGCACTAACCTTTGATGAAAGCACATTTTGCAATATTCTGAGCAGATAATCCGGCCATCACAGGCTAGCTATTTTGACACCCACCAAGTTTGGTACTCACCAAACTCAGATTTACTATAAGAAAAATTGGATTACCTTTGCTGTTCTTCGTCAGAATGCACTCCCAGGACTTCTACTTCAACAACAAATGTTGGTTTGGTTCCAAATAATCCATAGTTATATCCAAATAGCGGCGTTTTGTTCGTGCGTTCAAGACACTATCCGAAGGGTGACGGGCCGGGCGCATATCGTGACAAAGAAATTCAAAATATTCCATTACCGTACTTCGAAGCATGTCAAACGCTGTTTAAAATCAATTTTTATGCGATTTTTCTCGTAAAATAGCGAAAATATTCAGACCGGGAGAAGTTGTTTTCGTTCAAAGACTCAAAGAAGAAAATGGACTCTTCACGTGCATGCGCGCGCCCGTCTCATTGTTCTCATATCGACCTCTTACCAAATGCGCTACTGTTTTTCAGCCAGTAACTGCAGAGTCATCATTCAACGTTCTGGCGCCTTCTGAGAGCCTATGGGAGCCTTAGAAAGTGTCACGTTACAGCAGAGATCCTCTGTTTTGGATAGAGATGACAAAGAAGGCCAAGAAATGGTCAGAGAGGGCACTTCATGTTTAGAATTTTCTCAGGTTTTGGCCTGCCATATGAGTTCTGTTATACTCACAGACACCATTCAAACAGTTTTAGAAACTTTAGGGTGTTTTCTATCCAAATCAAACAATTATATGCATATTCTAGTTACTGGGCAGGAGTAGTAACCAGATTAAATCGGGTACGTTTTTTATCCGGCCGTGCAAATACTGCCCCCGTATCCCCAACAGGCTAGCTAAGTTAGCAATGTTACGAATACATCTCCCATCTAATGTCGACATCCGCATACGATTTGAGAGCACTAGTTAGCTCCAAAGATGTTTATAGCTTTGTTTGCATTTTGACAGTGAATTTAGAGCCATTCAGTGTTTAGCTACACCACAAACATTATTTTACCAGGTTTAGGCTACAAACATACTTAAAATCACATGCGCCGAATACGAAAGTGAAGTGCTTACTTACAGTACAAGCCCTAACCAACAATGCATTTTTTTTAGGGGGAGGGGGGTAAAGTCACTTTCCTTTTTCCAAACGTATCACCTCTCCTATATGATGGTCACAACAGGGCAACAACTTCCTTAATGTGAATTTATCGAAGCTAGGCATGTGCCATAATTCTAAATGGAAGTTATTGTGCTTTATCCTCAACAGACCAGAATTGAATATATTGCAGATAGATTGAAGCTTCCATCAATGTAATTGTCTGCATCATTTCCAATCCCCCATATATTTTTTGTAAATATATATATGTATACATACATACATACATACATGCTGTACATACAAACACAAATATATACAGTACCAGTAAAAAGTTTGGACACACCTACTCATTCAAGGGTTTTTCTTTATTTTTACTATTTTGTACATTGTAGTGAAGACATCAAAACTATGAAATAACACATATGGAATCATGTAGTAACTAAAAAAAGCATTAAACAAATCAAAATATATTTTATATTTTAGATTGTTCAAAGTAGCCACCATTTGTCTTGATGACAGCTTTGCACACTCTTGGCATTCCCTCAACCAGCTTCATGAGGAATGCTTTTCCAATAGTATTGAAGGAGTTCCCACATATGCTGAGCACTTGTTGGCTGCTTTCCCTTCACTCTGTGGTCCAACTCATCCCAAACCATCTCAATTGGGTTGAGGTCGGGGGATTGCGGAGGCCAGGTCATCTGATGCAGCACTCCAGCACTCTCCTTGTTGGTCAAAAAGCCCTTACCAGCTTGGAGTTGTGTTTTGGGCCATTGCCCTTTAAAAAAAACAAATGATAGTCCCCCAAACCAGATGGGATGGCGTATGCCTGCAGAATGCTGTGGTAGCCATACTGGTTAAGTGTGCTTTGAATTCTAAATAAAGCACTGACAGTGTCACCAGCAAAGCGCCCCTACACCATCACACATCCTCCTCAATGCTTCATGGTGGGAACCACACATGCAGAGATCATCTGTTCACCTACTCTGCATCTCATGGTGGTTGCAAACAAAAATCAAATTTCGACTCATCAGACCAAAGGACAGATTTCCACCGGTCTAATGTCCATTGCTCGTGTTTCTTGGCCCAAGCAAGTCTCTTCTTATTATTGGTGTCCTTTAGTAATAGTTTCTTTGCAGCAATTTGACCATGAAGGCCTGATTCATGCAGTCTCCTCTGAACAGTTGATGTTGAGAGGTGTCTGTTACTTGAACTCTGTGAAGTATTTATTTGGGCTGCAATCTGAGGTGCAGTTAACTCTAACAACCGTATCCTCTGCAGCAGAGGCAACTCTGGGTCTTCCTTTCCTGTGGCGATCCTCATGAGAGCCAGTTCCATCTTAGCACTTGATGGTTTTTGCAACTGCACTTGAAGAAACTATCAAAATTCTTGACATTTTCTGGATTGACTGACCTTCATGTCTTAAAGTAATGATGGACTTTCATTTCTCTTTGCTTATTTGGGCTGTTCTTGCCATAATATGGACTTGGTCTTTTACCAGATAGGGCTATCTTCTGTATACCACCCCAACCTTGTGTCACGACTCCCACCGAAGGTGGCGCCCCCTCCTGCTCGGGTGGCGCTCGGCGGTCGTCATCACCGGCCTACTAGCTGCCACTGATTCCTTTTCTGTTTTCCCCCTTTCCTTTATTGTTTGCACCTGTCCGTAGCTGGGTTTATTAGCGGGGCTATATGAGCTAGCTGGCCCGCCTGCTCTTTGTGCGGGATTGTTTCCTCTGTGTGTTGCTTGGGTAAGCGCTGTCTGTATTTTGCGCTAGTGCATCGTGTTGCGCTCACTGTATTTTGTCCCCCGTGTTTGGGGCACTTTCATTTTGTGTGCGCTAAGTTCGCATGTTGGGTTGGCAGGTGTTTTGCTTTTGAGCATTAAAAGCTATAACCCTTCTCGCTGCTTCCTGCGTCTGTTTCCTCCTCCACTACGCCCGAACCTTACACCTTGTCACAACACAACTGATTGGCTCAAACACATTAAGTAGGAAAGAAATTCCACAAATTAAATTTTAACAAGGTACACCTGTTAATTCAAATGCATTCCAGGTGACTACCTCATGAAGCTGGTTGAGAGAATGCCAAGAGTGTGCAAGCTGTCATCAAGGCAAAGAGTGGCTACTTTGATGAATCTCAAATCTCAAATATATTTTGATTTGTTTGGCAATTTTTTGGTTACTACATGATTACATATGTGTTATTTCATAGTTTTGATGTCTTCACTATTATTCTACAATGTAGAAAATAGTAAATATAAAGAAAAAACATTCACTGAGTGGGTGTGTTCAGTCTTTTGACTGGTACTGTATTTTCACACACATCTTCTTAAAATACATTTTCCTTTATTATTTTCCACTAACCCTACCACCCCTCCCCTAATTAGAGTAAACTAATGAACAACGAACACGTAGGCTTCTACTTCCAGCGTATACATACTATATACATTTTATGGACACAATCTATTTTACAATAGTTATCTTTGTTTGTTTATACTCCTATCCTTCTGCTACTCTCAACTCCTCCTCGTTATCTTGTAGTTATTAGTCCCACCCTTCAGCCCCACTCAACCCCTCCCATCTATCTCTGAACACCATCCATATTGGATTTCTATTTGCCATATATTTTTAAACTGTACTGTGATGTTTCACAAAAGTTCTGAACCTTTCTATTCTCATAGTTTCTACATTGTAAATTAAGATAAACGTTTTTGCTAAAAGTATTATTTTATTATTGATCGATTGACTATGATTTTTCAAATCACCCTGTAGTGCTATCTGCAGAGTTAGCTCCAGGTAAATGCTGCAATTCTTCAGCCATTCCTGAACCTGTGACCAAAAACATGCTACATACGGACAGTACCAAAACAAATGATCTAATGATTCTGGTTGTATCCCCCATATATATAACATTCTATTGGTTGCAAGAATTTGCTGTAATAATTACATTTTAAATCCGGCGTTGTTTTGCGAATCAGTTCATAAACCATGTGCCATGGAATCGGTACATCGAAAATCTCTTCTCAACTATTTTGCAATCTGTATGCCACAGCTGTCAATTTTCTGGTCCTTAAATTAAACTTTTCTTTCTTATCACAGTTTTCTTTAACCCATTTTGGTCTTTAATGCAGAGCCAACAGAGAAGTTCCTTACTTCTCAGTCTTCCATTTTGCGGTAATGCTGCAATTAGTTGGTTGTAATTTTGGGTAGAGCAGACATTTCCATATATTTTTATTAGCTGCGTGTGTGACATAACTCCACCAGTTATATTTATGATATAATTTACAAAGGTGATCAATTAGTATGCTTGAGTTTAACCACAATATTTGTTGGTTTATTTGTTCTGTCTTTTCTGGTGGATTGAGCTGAAATTGCAACCAACTTTCTACAGCGTGTTTTAAAAATAGCGATATTTGGAGATTATTTCATTTCAAATAACCAAAATTGAGAGGTTGTAATCTGAATAAAGGGGAAAAGGCCATTCTAGACGTTCTTACTAATCTGTTAGAGAACCAGTTTCGATTTAAGTATAACTTTTGTATGACTGATGCCTTTAGTGAGAGGTCTAATGCTTTAATATTTAATAATTTGTCCCCTCCGAATTCATATTCATTACATAAATAGACCCATTTCATTTTGTCTGGTTTGTCATTCCAAATTAAATTGAAAATGTTTTGCTCATATAATACATTTAAAAAAACGGTCTCTAGGTCTAGGCAAGACCATAAACAAATAGGTAAACTGTGATATGACTAAAGAGTTAATCAGGGTGATTTTTCCATAAATAGACAGGTATTTTTCATTTCAATGGTAGCAAGATCTTATCTATTTTTGCCAACTTTCTGTAAAAATGTATTGTAGTGAGATCATTTCTATGTATACCGAGTTATGTCTATATCACTGTCCGACCAATTTATTGTTAAACTACTGTAACGGCTGTCTTCAGAAATGGACCAAGGCGCAGCAGGTATGTGAATACTCATGTTTAATTTCAAATAAGGAGTAAAGCATCCACTTAACAAAACCAATTAAAGGTGACAACAGGCAACAGTTCTGCAGGCTATAAACGCAGTGCAAAAACAACCACCCACAACCCCAAAGAAAAACACACACACCTATATAGGACTTCCAATCAAAGGCAACTCAACACACCGTGCCCTTCAATTGTTAGTCCCAATCAACAACACAAACATTCCCATACACAAAACTGCCACGTCCTGACCCCAAAACTAAAAAACTACTTGGTAATGTGTTTTTTAGTGATCCAATACGTAATATAGTACACAACATAATTTGGTTGTAATCCAGAGAGATTACAAAAAGTATCTAGATCCTCTATAAGGCTGTTGGGATATCCAAATTGTGGTTTTAAAATAAAACATGACTCATCAGCATACAATGACACCTTTGTTTTTAAGATTTTTGATGGATCTGATTTTAATATTTAACATTTCAATGATAAATAGATATGCCGATAGTGGACAACCTTATTTACTCCTCGACAGTTTAATACTTTCTGAAGTAACCATTATTTATTATTTTACACCTAGGATTACTAAACATAACTTTAACCCATTTTAAAAGAGATTCTGCAAAATTGAAATATTACAGGCATTTACATTGCATTCGGAAATTATTCAGACACCTTGACTTTTTCCACATTTACTTAAGTTACAGCCTTATTCTAAAATTGATTAAATTGTGTTTTTTCCTCATGAATCTATACACAACACCTCACATTTACAGAAGTATTCAGATGCTATACTCAGTACTTTGTTGAAACACATTTGTCAGCGATTACAGCTTCCAGTCTCCTACACTACAAGCTGACACTACAAGCTTGGCACACCTGTATTTGGGGAGTTTCTCCCATTCTTCTCTGCAGATCCTCTCAAGCTCTGCCAGGTTGGATGGGGAGCATCGCTGCTCAGCTATTTTCAGGTCTCTCTGGAGATCTTCGATCAGGTTCAAGTCCGGGCTCTGGCTGGGCCACTCAAGGACATTCAGAGACTTGTCCCAAAGCCATTCCTGCATTGTTTTGACTGTGTGCTTAGGGTCGTTGTCCTGTTGGAAGGTGAACCTTTGCCCCAGTCTGAGGTTCTGAGCACTCTGGAGCAAGTTCTCATCGAGGATCTCTCTGTCCTTTGCTCCATTCATCTTTCCCTCGATCCTGACTAGTCTCCCAGTTCCTGCCACTGAAAAAAATCTGTGCCTCGACACAATCCTGTCTCGGAGCTCTACGGACAATTCCTTCAATCTCATGGCTCGATTTTTGCTCTGACATCCAATGTCAACTGTGGGACCTTATATAGATAGGTGTGTGCCTTTCCAAATCATGTCCAATCAATTGAATTTACGACAGGGGGACTCCAATCAAGTTGTAGAAACATCTCAAGGATGATCAATGGAAACAGGATGGACCTGAGCTCAATTTCGAGTCTCATAGCAAAGGGTCTGAATACTTCTCTAAATAAGGTATTTCTGTTATTTCTTTTTTATACATTTGCAAACATTTTGAAAAACCCGTTTTCGTCTAGTTATTCTGGGATATTGTTTGTAGGATATTGTTTGTAGATTGATGATTAAGGCTGTGACATAACAAAATGTTGGATAAGTAAAGTGGTCTGAATACTCTCCGAATGTACTGTACATGTCCATTGGGGTGGAGCCAGAGTAAAGACTGAGGGGATGGGGGGAATAACCATAGGGTGAGTTGCATGACCAGTGAAGGGGTGTGGGGACCAAGTGAAATAAAAAATAATAACAATTATATTTTTTTAAAGTGGGGGGGGGCACTATATCTAGCTATGGCAGAAAGAGTCTTTTAGATATGATCTAATAGACCAGATAGTCATCCTACTATTACAAGTCTGTAAACTACTGTATGTGTGAATTTTAAGCATGTGTAACATGAGCTGTGCAACCTACACTATATATACAAAAGTATGTGGACACCCCTTCAAATGTTGCTGACGGGTGTATAAAATCGAGCACACAGCCATGCAAATCTCCGCAGACAAACATTGGGAGTAGAATGGTCTTACTGAAGAGCTCAGTGACTTTCAACTTTGCTCCGCCATAGGATGCCACATTTCCAACAAGTCAATTTGTCAAATTTCTGCCCCGCTAGAGCTGCCCAAGTCAACTGTAAGTGCTGTTATTCTCTGGAATGATGAATCACGCTCCACCATCTGGCAGTCTGACGGTAGAACGCTACCTGCCGGAATGCATAGTGCCAACTGCAAAATTTGGTGGAGGAGTAATAATGATCTGGAGCTGTTTTTCATGGTTCGGGCTAGACCCCTTAGTTCCAGTGAAGGGAAATCTTAATGCTACAGCATACAATGACATTGTAGACGGTTCTATGCTTCCAACTTTGTGGCAACAGTTTGGGGAAGGCCCTTTCCTGTTTCAGCATGACAACATGCTCAAAAGTGAGGTCCACATGAAATTATTTGTCGAGATTGGAGTGGAAGAACTTGACTGGCCTGCACAGAGCCCTGACCTCAACCCCATCAAACACCTTTGGGACGAATTGGAACGCCGACTGTGAGCCAGGCCTAATCTCCCAACATCATTGCCCGAACTCACTAATGCTCTTGTCGCTTACATTTAGTGGAAAGCATTCCCAGAAGAGTGGAGGCTGTTATAGCAGCAAATGGGGGACCAACTCCATATTAATGCCCAGGAGTTTGGAATGAGATGTTTGATGAGCAGGTGTCAACATACTTTTGGTCATTCAGTGTATTTTATATATTTCTCAAATTACGCACTACTGGGTACCCTCGCTTGAGGCAAGATGAGCTGTCAGCTTGGTATATGGGAATATTCTACTTACAGTATCTACTGTACTTTCAATCCTTTTTTTAAACTGGTACTAGGGGACCTTCATACGAGTCGTGTCATAGAGCAAAACAACTGAAATGTACCTGTTCGGGAGAGTCTCACCTTTACACAGAGGGCTCATTAGTGTGTAACCCAAACAGACAGAAGTTGGCAGAGTGGCTGTACCGACTTCAGACAAGTCCCAACGCGCAGCTTATACTGACAGATTTGTATTGAGATTTTTTTCATGATTTGAATAATCGACCTTAGGGGGTTAAAGATTCTTATCTCGTTAAGGATTCATATGTGAGGCCATGTGCTAAACAGAGTGAGTAAGGTAGTGTAGTAAACAACCAAAGATTAAGACTAAAAGTGGTGAAAGTAGTAGTAAAAAGTATTAGTAAAATACACTTTATCTAGTCCTTGGTCTATATCCTAATCTGACTTTGGTGCAGGCCATGTTGTTCTTCACATTACCGTCTCTGGTAAACACATACTATATAAAATATGTTTGTCAAATGCACAGGATACAGAAGGTGTAAATGGTACAGTGAAATGGTTACTTGAATATTTGCATAGTAGCAATATCAAAAATAGTAAGTGTCAAGATAAAAAATATTGTATATTTGATCATTCTTTTACCGAACAAAAATATAAACGCAACATGTAAAGTGTTGGTCCCATTTTTCATGAATTGAAATAAAAGATCCCAGAAATGTATGTGGCGTTGAGAAGTATTTCCTTAATAAAGGCCTTTCATGGGGAAAAACTAATTCTGATTGGCTGTGCCTGGTTCCCCATTGGGTGGACCTGGCTTCCAAGTGGGTGGGCCTATGCCTTCCCAGGCCCACCCATGGCAGCACCCCTGCATGTTGCGTTTATATTTGTGTTCAGTATAGATGCTTACTCAGACACACTTGTCTGAATTGATGGGTAATATGGGACATTATAGATGACATTATAGATGCTTACCCATGTGAAAGAAATGCTATAACCCCCCCTGCAGGTAGCAAAAGCTAACCAACTAAATTCAATGTTAGCTAGATAGCTAACATTAGGCAATAACTAACAATGCAAATGGATTTCTGGGATACAAATAATATTACCTCACAGATCATACACCTAACGTTATCTAGTGAGCCAGCAAGTTAACGTTTGCTAGCTAACAGTACTGTACGCTTTAACTTGCAAGAAAACGACTTTCTGACTAAATTTGAAATGTATAATATCTGAAAATGTAGCTAGACTCTTACCCGCTTCGCGGCAGACTGGAACCCCTTTAACTCTGTTTTGTTTGTAGCTACAGCTTGTTTGGCCTGCATTGTGTCAAGTCACTCTGACCGTGTGCAGGAAGTAGTCAATCACAACTTTTTCCCACTGACTTTGCCGCCGATAATGCCTGCTAAATTCAGGGCAGAAATGTTGTTGAAAGCAGTACGTAGCAACACTTTTGCAGTTTTCCATGGCTGACATTATATCTTTCAAAAAAGGTAACAAGGATTATGTACACATACTGAGCAGCTCATGTTGTAGAGAGAAGGATGCTACATGGCAGACCAATCCAAACTTATCTCAAGGCATTTCCAGCTCATCCATGATCTCACCCTATCATGGCTAGCGGGAAGGTTCCGTTTTTTTCCGTGGCTAAACCAACTAGGCTCGTAATGTAACAATTTTATTTATAGATGGCATACAAGTTTGTTATTAAGGCACATGAAAGTTCACATGTTGCTGAACCAATTTCTGCCTAAAAAAACAAAATTCAAATGCCTCTCCTGTGAAGTGCGACATATGCATAGCTTCCTGAAACGGGTCACAAATTATCTCTTGCAACAGTAGCATAGTACTGATGTGCGTTCCTGCCTTCTAAACTCTGCTGTGGTATTGTGCTCCAGACTGTCAGAATGAGTTTAATTTAAGAAGTGCAGCATGTCATTCATTTTCTACATGCAAATGGCACTTTTGGGTAGTGCTCAGAGCATGTCTTTCAGAGAGCAGCATTTACTTTTCAACTGGAAGCAATGAGCCCAATCAGTCCTCCATGACAACAACATCACAAACAACAGAGTATGCTAATTAGGGCTATGTTTTTTGGGTTATGCTCAGGTAAAACAGTTTGGCTAATCTATATTTCCATTTTTCGATGTCCTATTCTTGAATATCAAGGGGTATGAAATTAATTAATTAACAACTGGAAATCTGTCAGACTGTGAAAAACTTTTTTTTTTATATAGCCTAATCCTATTATCTGTAGTAGAAAGCAATGGCTTAGAAAAAGTCTACATAACCAACCCATAAAGTAAAATGCAACATCCATTTATGGCCAGCTACAGTATGTAAACGCATTGATTTATTGATTTATCCTACAATTTATGTGGTTCAATTTGTAACATTCAATTTTGTCTTCTTCTAATGGTTCTTAAGCAGGTTGACGTTTATTGGGATGAGTCTTGTCATTAGGGTTAGCAGTGTGGTTAAATTTACGGTTAAGATTTAAAATCTGATTTAATGACTTGGGGGCTGTGCCAGCTTCTAATCTGCGCCGCTTAAGGGGAAAATAATCTTAACGCAACGGAAAGTAATCAGACTACATTACTGAGTTTGGTTAATCAAAAAGTTATGTTACTGATTACAATTTTTAGACAGGTATCTAGTAACTGTAACAGATTACATTTAGAAAGTAACCTACCCAACCCTGGATCTTACACCATTGATATCCTTTGTCTCCGCTTATGGAATGCCCTCTTCAATTCAAACTGGTTTTCAATGGCTTTTAAATCCGTAGACTTAAATGGCCATTGTAAAATTTTCATTTTGTGGCCAATTAACCATTTATTTATGGATTTTGATGTGTACTTGTGGTTATTGTATTGCTGGAAGTCAACCCAAACAGTGTAAAACTGGGACTAAGTGAGTCTCTGCTTGGCACTCAGCATTAACCTCTTAGGGCTAGGGGGCAGTATTTACACCGCCGGATAAAAAACGTACCCGATTTAATCTGGTTACTACACCTACCCAGTAACTAGAATATGCATATACTTATTAGATATGGATAGAAAACACCCTAAAGTTTCTAAAACTGTTTGAATGGTGTCTGTGAGTATAACAGAACTCATATGGCAGGCAAAACCTGAGAGATTCCTTTACAGGAAGTGGCCTGTCTGACCATTTATTGGCTTTCTTTGACATCTCTTTCCAAAACAAAGGATCTCTGCGGAAACGTGACACTTCCCACGGCTCCCATAGGCTCTCAGAGCCCGGGAAAAAGCTGAATGTCGTCATTCCAGCCCCAGGCTGAAACACATTATCGCCTTTGTCAAGTGGCCGATCAGGGGACAGTGGGCTTAGGCGCGTGCACTGGTCGCCCCCGTCTTTCTTTTTTTCCCTCTATTTACCGAAACGCAGATTCCCAGTCGGAATATTATCGCTTTTTTACGAGATAAATTGCATAAAAATTGATTTTAAACAGCGGTTGACATGCTTCGAAGTACGGTAATGGAATATTTAGAATTTTTTTGTCACGAAATGCGCCATGCTCGTAACCCTGATTTACCATTTCGGATAGTGTCTAGAACGCACGAACAAAACGCCGCTATTCGGATATAACAATGGATTATTTTGGACCAAACCAACATTTGTTATTGAAGTAGCAGTCCTGGGTGTGCATTCTGACGAAGATAACAAAAGGTAATCAAACTTTTATAATAGTAAATATGATTATGGTGAGTGCTAAACTTGCCGGGTGTCTAAATAGCGAGCCCGTGATGCCTGGGCTATGTACTTAGAATATTGCAAAATGTGCTTTCACCAAAAAGCTATTTTAAAATCGGACATATCGAGTGCATAGAGGAGGTCTGTATCTATAATTCTTAAAATAATTGTTATGCTTTTTGTGAACGTTTATCGTGAGTAATTTAGTAAAATGTTAGCGAATTCCCCGGAAGTTTGCGGGGGGTATGCTAGTTCTGAACGTCACATGCTAATGTAAAAAGCTGGTTTTTGATATAAATATGAACTTGATTGAACAAAACATGCATGTATTGTATAACATAATGTCCTAGGGTTGTCATCTGATGAAAATCATCAAAGGTGAGTGCTGCATTTAGCTGTCTTCTGGGTTTTGGTGACATTATATGCTGGCTTGAAAAATGGGTGTCTGATTATTTCTGGCTTGGTACTCTGCTGACATAATCTAATGTTTTGCTTTCGTTGTAAAGACTTTTTGAAATCGGACAGTGTGGTTAGATTAACGAGAGTCTTGTCTTTAAATAGCTGTAAAATAGTCATATGTTTGAGAAATTGAAGTAATAGCATTTCTAAGGTATTTGAAAATCGCGCCACAGGATTCAACTGGCTGTTACGTAGGTGGGACGATTTGGTGCCACCTAGCCCAGAGAGGATAAGGAGATATATTGGGGGTAAGGCTCTGTGATAGACTAGTGTTCTGTCCAGGGCGTGTAAACTACTTGTACATCAAGCTGCCTCACGCTACAGAAACAGGACCTGTTATAGTACCTTTATTCCATGCTGTAATATATACAGATACTGATATAGTTCTAGAAACAGGACATGGTATTGTACCTTTATTCCATACTGTAATGTATAGAGATACTGATATAGTTCTAGAAACAGGACATGGTATTGTACCTTTATTCCATGCTGTAATGTATAGAGATACTGATATAGTTCTAGAAACAGGACATGTTATTGTACCTTTATTCCATGCTGTAATGTATAGAGATACTGATATAGTTATAGAAACAGGACATGTTATTGTACCTTTATTCCATGCTGTAATGTATAGAGATACTGATATAGTTCTAGAAACAGGACATGTTATTGTACCTTTATTCCATACTGTAATGTATAGAGATACTGATATAGTTCTAGAAACAGGATCTATGTTCATTGTACCTTTATTCCATGCTGTAATGTATAGAGATACTGATATAGTTCTAGAAACAGGACATGTTATTGTACCTTTATTCCATGCTGTAATGTAAAGAAACGGATAAAGCTCAATCACAATAAACACAGTTAGCTGACAATTTCTCCATTGAATGGATATTTAATTGGTGTTGCAGTAAAATGGTTTCTTCCAAATTTAACCAAACAGAAATTACCAATTCGGAATCTGTTGTCATAATACCTCCCTTTGGAGTTAACATGCTCAGTGGATTTGTAGCTCATACTGTATCTGAATTCACATGCTTCCATTTCTGTGAGTCGCTGTGTCACAGAGATGGTCTGCTGCTGCTTGCTTTAACTTCATCCAAAGTACAGTGTAAACACCTGTTAGGGTGCTTTTCTGCTACACGTTGAAGAGGATTTGTAATCATGGCTATCTTTTCATTTCTATTTACAGGATCCTGTCTGAGGGAGCTGTTGTCAAAGGCTGGACTAGAAGATCATTATGAAAACAAGCTGACGTTAAGTACTGCCCTTGAGATAAATGCTAATACTACATCAGATGAACCACTTAACACTATGCAGTCACTTCCAGGGGCCTTCCTTAAGAAATTAATGATGGCAAATGTGAATGCTAGGAGTGTGAAATGTCTGACCACTGACCAGGAGGTTTCCTATTGTGGTATAGACAACCTGGACACTGACACTGATAGTAGCAATGTAATTAATCCACTGGACCTGATCACAGCCCTGTTTCTGTGTTCAGATGGTTTCCTGCAACAGGAGATGGTCCAGAAAATGTCCACGTGTCAGTTTGCTGTTCCTCTTCTGCTGCCCAACTGTGACACAAAACAAAGCACTTTGATGCTGTGGGCCTTGAGGGACATAGTGAGGAAGTTTAGACCCTCTTTCCAAACGGCCACAAATGCTTTTGTGGAGGAGAGAATTGTTGTCTCTGATATTCCTATGGTGTCCTTTGTTAGGCTAGGAGAGAGCAGCTTGTCCAGGTCTCAGATTTTGAACAAGTTGCTTAGTAACCCTCAACAGTACCATGATACATTTGTTCATTATGATATGGAATGTGGCGATGTTCCTCGCAGAATCTCAGATGGTCTGGTTGAAATCAGCTGGTACCTTCCCTGTGGAAACAGAAACATAGACATGTTCACTAAGCCTGTGGCAGTGGCCAATCTCAGAGGAGACATCGGGTCCTTTGAAACACAGTTCTCCTTTCTGTGTCAAACATCAGCTGCAGTTTACATTTTCATTGATGATTTTGAGGCAGATCTCAAGGTTTTGGAAAGAAAAATCACAAAAGCAGAGTTATTTCTGGTTGTCAACTCTCAGAGAAAAACGTTCAAGGTGGACACATTGAAGAAAATTATCACAAACTACAGTATCAACCCAGCAAATGTGATTGTGAAGAAGAAGCAGAATGATGCAGAATTTGTCAAAACCCTGCAGTCATCTGTGGGTGACAACATCAAAAAAATAAGAAATAGATTGACAATTGAAAACATGGTTGATGTGGCTCATCAGTTTGGGATTCTGGTTGATGAAGACAGTGATGAGTGTCAGAGTGCCAGGAAGATGGCAGATGAAATCACCAGGAACTTCAAAGACACAATGAAATTCAAAGACCAACAGCTACCCTTACAAGGAACAATCTGGAAAGAGCTTTCCCAGTTGGAAAAAGAGAGGTGTAGACTGAGAAATGCACAGAATAATGTCATTGAACACTACAAGAGCTTTCTGAAGAAAAGGGAGGAAGGGCTGAGAGAGAAGCAAAATACATTTGACAAATCAGATGCAATGACAAGCTTCATTTCTGGATTGTCAGTTTCAGGAGCGGAGCGTTCCTACTTCCTCAAATGGATGCGGATAAATCTGGACAATCTGTCACGGCAGAACCTGTCTAGTTTGAGGGACCGGTACAAAGATCTTTGCCAACATTCTCAGGAGAAAAAAGATGACATTAAAGATTTGGATAAGCAAATGTCTGATTGTTCCCTGGGACTTGAACACTTCCTGCGTGAGTTGGGCCAGTTATATGAAGCTGCCTGCTCCCTCCCTGAAAACAGCCCTCAAAGGAAACAGATGGAGCATCTCCCTGGATTGTGTGCTCAGATGCTGTTGGATGGTTTCCCCATTGAGATCGTGGATGGAGATGCATCAAATATCCCTCTGAAATGGATATCAGCTGTTCTATCTCAGCTTCATACTCTTGTCCAATCCAACAGCAAGATACGGGTGGTCACAGTTTTAGGGGACCAAAGCACAGGGAAGTCCACTCTCCTCAACACCATGTTTGGGGTCCAGTTTGCTGTCAGCAGTGGAAGATGTACCAGAGGGGCCTTCATGCTACTGATTAAAGTCAACAAAGACCTCAAGGAGGAGCGAAATGTGACTTCATCATGATCATTGACACGGAGGGGTTGAAATCACCAGAGTTGGCTCAACTAGATGATAGTCATGAACATGACAATGAACTGGCAATAATGGTGATAGGACTCAGTGATGTCACTATCATCAACATCGCCATGGAGAACTCCACAGAGATGAAAGACATTCTACAGATTGTTGTTCATGCTTTTATCAGGATGAAGGAAGTGGGGAAGAAGCCGATGTGTCATTTTGTGCACCAGAATGTGTCAGACATGTCTGCACATGACAACAACATGAGGGACAGGAAGAAGTTGTTGGAACAGTTGAATGAAATGACCCAGGTAGCAGCCAGAATGGAGAAGAAGGAGAATATCACCAAGTTCACTGATGTGATGGAGTATGATCCAGACACAAGCAGCTGCTACATCCCAGGACTCTGGCATGGGACTCCACCTATGGCTCCAGTCAATGCTGGCTACAGTGAGGCAGTGTACAGCTTCAAGAAGACCTTGATGAAAGATTTCAGAAAATGCCAGAGAAATGATGACTTGACACATTTCTTGAAGTGGACACAAAGCTTGTGGGAGGCAGTGAAATTTGAGAAATTAATCTTTAGTTTCAGAAACAGCTTGGTTGCAGATGCATACTCCAGATTATGCTCGGAGTCCAACGGTTGGGAATGGGCCTTCCAGAATGAGATGTATAAATGTGCTGAAACTAAAATGTGCTGAAACTAAAATGACCAATATTGGAATGACAGATCAACATCTCCAGAGGTCCATAAGAGATGTGCTAAATGAATTGATGATAGAAGCAACTGAGACGCTGTCATTGGGAGAAAAGAAAATCCAAGACAATATAGTGAAATACTTTGAAAAGCAAGATGGCCATGTCAATCTAGTGGAAAAATACAAGGAGGACTTTGTGTCCAGTGCCAAAACACTGAGACGAGAGACAGAAAACTCTGTGAAGAACAAACTGCAAGGATTTGTTGAAATCAAAGAGGGAATGACAGAACTGAACAATATCAAGAGCTCTCAGGCAAGTACAATGGAGAAAAAGGTGCTAGATTTGCTTCAGAAATGTAGACAGAATAAATCTGGTCTATCAGGTCAGGCCATCAGTAAAGAGTTTGAGATCATGTGGAAGAAAACTCTTTCTGAGATACACTTCAAAGGACTCCCAAGAAGAGATGTGGCTCAGGATGCCTTCCTTATTTTACGTGGAAATCTTTCAACAAGGGGTGGGAATGTCAATGAGATGTTGGTTCGAATCAACCTGGTGGATTGTGGTAAAGAAGTATTTGTTGTGGAAAATGGGAGTGTAGGGGAGATATGTGTGGCCTTATTTAAGCACTTCGATATCAACCATTACAGGAAGAAACTACAAGAGTTGTGTGTCAACATCATCACACAGTGTCAGTTGTTTATAACACAGAAGGTGGAAAGCAAAACAAATTACCATGATACTCACATCAAAGAGCTGCTGAACAAGATTGATGAATCGTCACAACAACACAAGAATGTTAAAATCAGTGAGAAATGTGAGGTTTCTCTGAAGCTACACATCTGTGGCAGAGCAGCCAGAGAGTTCCAGAAGATGCATAATGATTTCATTGAAGTTAATGACCCAAAGAAGTGTCTGGAACTGTCTAAGAGCAAGTACCTTACTGAGTTCAAAGACTTATTTCATAACCGAGACCAGTGCCAAAAGAAAGCTGAGGACTTCACAAAGCTCTGTTTGCAGCCAGCTGTACAGGACTATGTGACCAAAATGATTGGTCCTGATGTGGTTGATGAAGTGAAGACAGGTAAAGGGTCAAAGGATTACAGCACAAGAGGAGCTTTCCAGTTCTCCATTTTGAAACAACTCCTGACAGATGGACAATATGATAAATATGAAAAGTACATTGACAATTACTAAAGTTTTGTGAAGGACTGGCTGTTTGACCAGATTGTCCAACAACTCTCAGATGAGAACAGTCTGGAGAAATTGGAGAAGAAACATCTTTCAGAGATGGTCAAGATGATCACTGACGCAATCTCTAACATCAGAGAAACAACTGGCCTAAAAAATATAAATGATGTCAAGACATTCATTCAGAACATCTGCAGTGCCCTTAAAGAGAAACTGGTCCTCAAGGATGCTCTGGAGTCCGTCTTGATTCTGCACACTGCAGACACAGAACAGTTTGCTGACTACCTCACAGAGTTTGTGGGAGAAATGGAGCAGTCACTGGCAGCTGACGTACGACCAGGGAGGAGACATCAAAGAGAGACTCAGATCTCTGCCATTCAAGCCTCAGGACGACGATGTTCACCAGTCTGTTTGGCTGTGGAGAGCAATGTCCCTTCTGCGGTGTACCCTGTGAAGCAGGGGGGATAAGGAGCATGCCAACCACCATGCCTCCATTCACCGTCCAGAAGGTATCAATGGTGTATAGGTGGAGGGACCTTCAAATAAGTTAGTAACTGACATATGTTCATCTCTTGTGGTTAGTGGCTGTATCATTCATCCAACGCCTGGAGACTGGAGGAGCATGTTCACCCCTACAAGGACTACCAGACACATTACCCTGACTGGTTAATAACTGGAGATTCCAGCATTGAGGCTTCAGACTACTGGAAGTATGTATGTGATGGCAAAATTCAATGAGAAAATCGCTACAGACAGAGACTCAGCACTCCCTGCAGACATCCCAGAGGACTGGAAGGCTTTAACACCTGATGATGCAATGGAGACCTTGAAAGAGGTCATTCAACATGAAATAAAGTGGATTACTACTGTATATAATGACTCCTGTTAACCAACATGTTAACATATAACTGAATATTAGAAGACTTGACAACCAGAAATAACTCTCATGACGTGGATATATCACAGAATCAAAATATATGGAGGTAGTTGCCCAGACAAGAGTTGTTGAAATAATGTGCACATCCGGAAATACACAACTGGATCACAGAAAGTCATATTTACAAATACATTCATAAACTATATAACCTTTTAGCAATTTACAGATCTGGGTTTTCATCCTAATGTAAGTTTTATTGTGAAAAAAATGCATTTCTTGTTTCAAATAGAGGTATTACACATTCATTATACTTTCAATAATTTACTTAATCAAAAATTAATACTAAGAAGATTTAAAACATGTTTTATTGGGCCACACCTTAATAGTGATTTGTTCAATGACGTGGCCGGTTCTGAAGGTATTTCCCAATGTTCAAAGTCAATCTTGATCAATATGCCTGGATGATGATTTTCTTGTTGTTGTTGATGATGATGATTTTCTTGTTGTTGTTGTTGATGATGATGATGATGATTTTCTTGTTGTTGTTGTTGATGATGATGATGATGATGATTTTCTTCCTGTTGTTGATGATGATGATTTTCTTCTTGTGTTGATGATGATGATGATTTTCTTGTTGTGTTGATGATGATGATGATTTTCTTCCTGTTGTTGATGATGATGATTTTCTTCTTGTTGTTGTTGATGATGATGATGATGATTTTCTTCCTGTTGTTGATGATGATGATTTTCTTGTTGTGTTGATGATGATGATGATTTTCTTGTTGTGTTGATGATGATGATTTTCTTCTTGTGTTGATGATGATGATGATTTTCTTCCTGTTGTTGATGATGATGATTTTCTTCTTGTGTTGATGATGATGATGATTTTCTTCTTGTTGATGATGATGATTTTCTTCTTGTTGATGATGATGATTTTCTTCTTGTGTTGATGATGATGATGATTTTCTTCCTGTTGTTGATGATGATGATTTTCTTGTTGTGTTGATGATGATGATTTTCTTGTTGTGTTGATGATGATGATTTTCTTCTTGTTGATGATGATGATTTTCTTCTTGTTGATGATGATGATTTTCTTCTTGTTGATGATGATGATGATTTTCTTCCTGTTGTTGATGATGATGATGATTTTCTTCCTGTTGTTGATGATGATGATGATTTTCTTCCTGTTGTTGATGATGATGATGATTTTCTTCCTGTTGTTGATGATGATGATTTTCTTCCTGTTGTTGATGATCATGATGATTTTCTTCCTGTTGTTGATGATCATGATGATTTTCTTCCTGTTGTTGATGATCATGATGATTTTCTTCCTGTTGTTGATGATCATGATGATTTTCTTCCTGTTGTTGATGATCATGATGATTTTCTTCCTGTTGTTGATGATCATGATGATTTTCTTCCTGTTGTTGATGATCATGATGATTTTCTTCCTGTTGTTGATGATCATGATGATTTTCTTCTTGTTGTTGATGATCATGATGATTTTCTTCCTGTTGTTGATGATCATGATGATTTTCTTCCTGTTGTTGATGATCATGATGATTTTCTTCCTGTTGTTGATGATCATGATGATTTTCTTCCTGTTGTTGATGATCATGATGATTTTCTTCTTGTTGTTGATGATCATGATGATTTTCTTCCTGTTGTTGATGATCATGATGATTTTCTTCCTGTTGTTGATGATCATGATGATTTTCTTCTTGTTGATGATGATGATGATGATTTTCTTCTTGTTGATGATGATGATGATGATTTCTTCTTGTTGATAATTTTATTAAAATCTTGTTGATGATGATTTATTAAAATATTGTTGATGATGATGATGATTTTCTTGTTGTTGATGATGATAATTGCATTTGTTTTGTTGATGATGATTTTATTTTTGCTGTTAATGATGATGATTAAATGTTTCTAGGTAATAACCACAAAAATGGTGATTATGATAATAATGTGAGTTTGAACTCTTTAGAGCTGGAGGCAATGACTTTCAGTTGGACAAAGTTAATATTGTTTATTGTTATTATCACTTACAAATTGTGTTTTTTTCTGCAGTGAACTCATCGTTTACAGACATATTGTGAGATAATGCAAATTATGAATACAAATCAATCAATCAATAAAACATTATTTGGTTTAAAAACATTTGGTTTAAAAATATTATTTGGCTTCATGAGAAATACGGTACATCAATAAAAAAATGTACACTAATTGTTCACTTGGAATCTGTTCTATACCATTTTAATCAGCTAGAGACAAATAAAGGTACACAAAGTGAGTATCAAGTGTCTCAAAGTAAAGTGCTGATCTAGGATCAGGTCCTCCCTGTCCATGTAGTCTTATTCAATGTGATCTAAAAGGCTAAACGGATCCTAAGTTAGCGCTCTTGCTCTGAATTCTATTGATGTTCTGTGTTCTATTGATATGTTCAGCCCCTGGTAAAAAAAAAACACCAGAATTAACCACTAGATGGGGGTGTTAGTATGTCATTTGTGGAAATGTAAATTACCAAACGTTTCAAAATCCTTTCTCTCCTTGTCTCCTCCACTGAATCTGCACTGATTGGCAGATGCAGCTGCAATTTTAGTAATGTGTTGTCATGCAACATTTGGCATGCTTTTCTAACAATGGCTGCTATAGTATAACAGGCAAACACTTCACACAGCAGGAATATATACAGTACATGCCAGAGAGAGACATATAAGCCTTTGGCACTTCAGATTTATGGCCCTCTCTCAGGCCTAGCTACAGATCTTATCTGAGCAGACACCGTTACTAGCCCGTAAATCAAAGTGCACAAGCAACAGATAGGATTTGGTCGTTCTGGAACCTATAGAAACTTGGTAATGGTACCCTTTACTACAGCAGTAACATCTAAGGCTATACATTGCAGTGGTAACATGAACATGCAAACAATATAAACCTTGCTGATACATATACATAGTAGGCAGCAATTATAATGACTGTAACACTTCTAAAAAAATGTAGTAATGATAGCATGCACGGGGTACACACAAACAATGCTAGCATTAACTGGAAGCTAACAAACCAACACTGCAAAATTATATTACAAATGTATCTTACAATTACTAGGCTGCTTCCTACCATTCTACGATAGCTGCCAGGGACTGACACTCTCAGAAGTCCATTTGGGGTAAAATGAGAGGAGAGCTAGCTCGGAACTGCTGAAACTGGATTTGAAAAATTCTAGCTCTGAAAGACTCCATAAAGTGGTTGATTATTTCAGGCCCTGTGTCTTTACTCGGAAGCAACAGTGAAATATTCAGCAGGCTACTGGCATTACACATCTGGCTAAAAGACTACTGTAGTGCTGTTGGCATAACTTTTATAGATACTTCGACACCTTTTGGAAACAGAAGGTGCCTGGACCCTGTCCCAACAATGACTTATCAGTGACCCAAGCTCTGCTCAGATAATCCCTACTATTGTGTCGCCGAGCTGTCATAATGCTGCTGCAAATATACATTTTCCCAGGGGTGTTGTCAATCATAATCTAAGATACTTCATTTTATCCGACAACTACTGTCAGCAGTAATCATGTGCCTCCTAACCTGAGTTACACTTTTAGCACAGATGGTTTGCCCTAGTAGAAAGCCCACTGTGAGCAGTTCACCCTGCACTATCAGCTCAAATAAATACTACTGTCATGTCTTCTCCCAGCAACGCAATAAAAAACTGGACTCAGTTGACTAACTGTAGCCCGTATGTTGCTCTGCACAATTTGTGTCAGCCTCCTTTGTTCTCTTTCATTAATTACCTGTTTTCGACCACTGGCCTGCCGTTGGCTGGAAGTCCTTTGGTTGGTGAACCATTCTTGATACACATGGGAAACTGTTGAGCGTGAAAAACCCAACAGCTTTGCAGTTCTTGACACACTCAAACTGGTACGCCTGGGACCTACTACCATACCCTGGTTAAAGGCACTTAAATATTTTGTCTTGCCCATTCACACTCTGAATGGCACACATACACAATCCATGTTCAATTCATCTACACTGATTGAAGTGGATTTACAGGTGACATCAATGAGGGATCACAGCTTTCACCTGGATTCACCTGGTCAGTCTGTCATGGAAAGAGCAGGTGTCCCTAATGTTTATACACTCAGTGTATATCCAGAGTCATATTCCTGTAAAGCTTAGAGAATATCTCATGTCAAATGCTGTTGAAGTAATACGGCTACAGGTTCACCTGACTCACTTAAACAGCCACCACTAGCACAGAGAGGTGGCTGCCATAATTGGCCACTTTAATAAATGGAACACCAGTCACTTTAATAATGGCACTTTAAGAAAGTTTACATATCTCGCATTACTCATCTCATATATACTGTATACTGTATCCTTCACTATCTATTCTTTATTATCTATTGCATCTTAGCCGCTCTGTCACTGCTCATCCATATATTTTATACTTATATATTCTCATCCCATTACTAGATTGTGTGTATTAGGTTTTGTTGTGGAATTGTTAGATATTACCTGTTACATACTGCTGCACTGTCAGATCTAGAAGCATAAGCATTTCGCTACACTTGCAATAACATCTGCTAACCATGTGTATGTGACCAATACAATTTGATTTGATAAGTTGACTCTTCCTGTCTCCCTCTCCTTACATGTCCCTCCCTTTCCATTGTGTAACAAGCCGTCATATCATTGCATTATGTTAGTAATCAATAACCTATAACGTGTGTGTGTTTATGTTTATGTATTTCTGTGTAATTATTTAGCTAGTTAGTAAATAAATGATTTAGACAATTTGTGTATCACTGAATTATGACTTTTAGGCTAGGGTTCGTGCAGATTTACGAGGTCAACGACGTTCAAAATGAGACTGATATGAAAAATGTATTAATTGATGGCTGGTATGATAACGATATATTCTGATATATTCTTGAGTTAATTTGGGAAACGGTAACTCATTAAACAAACTTTGCCCGTGGTGCCCTAAGTTACTAATGAGTTAATTGTTACATGATTCATTTAATCATGTAACAATTAAACATAGTTAATTGATTGATAAAATAACAGTCATCACATTAATGGTAGTCACGTCACGACACCAATATACCATAGAAGAAGAAGAAACTTCCGTCCTTATTCCAGCATACACTCAAACTAGAGACGAAGAGCGTGGAACAGAAACAAACTAACAAATCAAATGTTATTTGTCACATGCGCCGAATACAACCTTACAGTGAAATGTTTACTTACAAGCCCTTAACCAACAATGCAGTTTAAGAAAATACCTAAAAATAAAAATTTAAAATAAAAGTAAGAGATAAGAATAACAAATAATTGAAAATAATTAAAGAGCAGCAGTAAATAACAATAGCGGGGCTATATACAGGGGGCATTGGTGTTGAGGTAATTGAGGTAATATGTACATGTAGGTGGAGCTATTAAAGTGACTATGCATACATAATAACAGAGAGTTGCAGCAGCGTTCTGGGGGGGGGGGGGGGGGGAGTCAATGCAAATAGTCTGTGTAGCCATTTGATTAGCTGTTCAGGAGTCTAATGGCTTGGGGGTAGAATATATTTATTTTTAGGGCAGTCCTCTGACACCGCCTTGTATAGAGGTCCTGGACGGCAGGAAGCTTGGCCCCTTTGATGTACTGGGCTGCATGCACTACCCTTTGTAGTGCCTTGTGGTCGGCGGCCGAGCAGTTACCATACCAGGCAGTGATGCAACCCGTCAGGATGCTCTCGATGGTGCAGCTGTAAAACCTTTTGAGGATCTGAGGACGCATGCCAAATCTTTTCAGTCTGCTGAGGGGGAATAGGTTTTGTCGTGCCCTCTTCAAGACTGTCTTGGTGTGCTTGGACCATGTTAGTTTGTTGGTGATGTGGACGCCAAGGAACTTGAAGCTCTCAACCTGCTCCACTACAGCCCTGTCGATGAGAATGGGGGCGTGCTTGGTCCGACTTTTCCTGTAGTCCACAATCATCTCCTTTGTTTTGATCACGTTGAGGGAGAGGTTGTTGTCCTTGCACCACACAATCAGGTCTCTGACCTTTTCCCTATAGGCTGTCACATCCAAAACATTGATAAGTACAATAAACAGCACTTAAATTAAATTTGAAAGCTTGTCTGAATATTCTTTGTACCATACCAAACTGTTACTGAAGGGAGGTAAGCATTTGTGTAATGTATGAACTGAGATTGCTGGTTAACTTGTGTCGACCCACATTGGTAACGTAGCTGAAAACGGAGCGGGGGGAGGGGGAGATGAGTGTGTGTTCTCTTACCAAATGCTGCCCGCAGCTACCATTTATCAATCGCTCATTAAATAGCCAACCATTCTCAAAAGAAAATAGACATGTAGTCTGACAGTATGGGTAGGCTACAATATTGCTTTGCAATGAACATGACATAATTAAGCATTAAGGCCTGAGGGGGTGTGATATAAGGCCAATATATGCAGAGTGTCTGGATTCAGCCCTTAGCCGTGGTATATTGGCCATACCACAAACCCTGAGGTGCCATATCGCTATTATAAACTGGTTGCCAAAATAATTAGAACAGTATAAAGTAATGTCTTGTCATTATACCGCTGGTATATGGTCTGATATATCATGGGTGTCAGCCAATCAGCCTTCAGGGCTCTAACCACCCAGTTTATAATAGCCATGTAATCTCAGAGCAATAACCACCCAGTTTATAATAGCCATGTAATCTCAGAGCCACAACCACCCAGTTTATAATAACCATGTAATCTCAGAGCCACAACCACCCAGTTTATAATAGCCATGTAATCTCAGAGCAATAACCACCCAGTTTATAATAACCATGTAATCTCAGCGCAATAACCACCTAGTTTATAATAGCCATGTAATCTCAGAGCAATAACCACCCAGTTTATAATAACCATGTAATCTCAGAGCCACAACCACCCAGTTTATAATAACCATGTAATCTCAGAGAAATAACCACCCAGTTTATAATAACCATGTAATCTCAGAGCAATAACCACCCAGTTTATAATAACCATGTAATCTCAGGGCCTATACAAAGGCAGGAGAAGATAGAAACACAATCATGTATTGATAAATAAAATATCAACAATTCATATTTTGCATAGAAGTGTGGGCTGTAGGCAGCATTTACTTTGAAATGATTCAATAGACAAACAATCTAGAAGAATGCATGGCCTGTGTTTGGATCTCACTGTTTTAACATTCTGCCCACACCTCTACAGAAATGTGATTCAATTTGCATTTGAGCTTTAGAAACTATCTCCAAATCACACTGTAAACGAGGGTGTTATTTTGTACCATAAAAGGGGAATGGAAAGTGTTTTCCAGGCACGGTTGTAGTGCTCGTGGTATGGCTCTGATTTATCAATAAAAACATAGCTTATATGTTGCGTGCAACAGTTTGAAAAATTCCAATAATTTTCAGCGCAATAATTTAACCTTTAACTAGGCAAGTCAGTTAAGAACAAATTATTATTTATAACGATGGCCTATTATCACCCCAGCCTATAATAAGACACCCATATTACTGACATTATGAAGAGAGTACATAATCACCCTGTAAATATATAACAGACACTCCTATTACTGACATTATGAAGAGAGTACATCATCACCCTGTAAATATATAACAGACACTCCTATTACTGACATTATGAAGAGAGTACAGCATCACCCTGTAAATATATAACAGACACTCCTATTACTGACATTATGAAGAGAGTACATCATCACCCTGTAAATATATAACAGACACTCCTATTACTGACATTATGAAGAGAGTACATCATCAACCTATAAATATATAACAGACACTCCTATTACTGACATTATGAAGAGAGTACATCATCACCCTGTAAATATATAACAGACACTCCTATTACTGACATTATGAAGAGAGTACATCATCACCCTGTAAATATATAACAGACACTCCTATTACTGACATTATGAAGAGAGTACATCATCACCCTGTAAATATATAACAGACACTCATATTACTGACATTATGAAGAGAGTACATCACCCTGTAAATATATAACAGACACTCCTATTACTGACATTATGAAGAGAGTACATCATCACCCTGTAAATATATAACAGACACTCCTATTACTGACATTATGAAGAGAGTACATCATCACCCTGTAAATATATAACAGACACTCCTATTACTGACATTATGAAGAGAGTACATCATCACCCTGTAAATATATAACAGACACTCCTATTACTGACATTATGAAGAGAGTACATCATCACCCTGTAAATATATAACAGACACTCCTATTACTGACATTATGAAGAGAGTACATCATCACCCTGTAAATATATAACACTCCTATTACTGACATTATGAAGAGAGTACATCATCACCCTGTAAATATATAACAGACACTCCTATTACTGACATTATGAAGAGAGTACATCATCACCCTGTAAATATGTGTTTTTATCATTGGGTTTCACACTGTTGGCGGTAGGTGCACTTGATTCAGCAGCCCTAGTAACGGGAAGGAAAAAGTGTTCCCAATTTAAACCATTTCATGTGTCTGAAGGTATAACTCAGAGAGCAAATCAAGTGCACCTATAGGCCTACCACTGGCCAATCAAATAGTTCAGATCACCTTGTCTGCACAGTTTCCTTTTCAATAGACTGCAAAAAGAAGCCTCAAATGCACAGCAAAGGTGATACTGTGAGATTTGAACACCATGACTAGAGTGAGACTCAACGTATACAGCAAAGAGCTGCTGTTTTTATGAGGAAGTTCATGTTTAAGTTATTCAGAACTGTCCACACTTTGTTCAACACCTTTATAAGCCATAAAATGCTCTCCATACTTTCACAAGCTACAACCAGCACTGCTGTGTCAATGAATGATTACAGCAAAGTATTCCAATAAGCCTGCATTGTTATTATTAGCGGCTCGTGTCTTTTGGAGGAATATTTCACTTTCTCTGGTCATAGGAGTAACAACATGAATTGGTGCATGAGACAGAAATAATGCGGTGTGACTTGAGTTTTGCCATCAGCTGGAAGACTGTTTACCCTTTTCTCAGCGGAGGGAAGGAGGGCTGAGGGACGGTGAGTCGGGTGAGAGGCATCCTCACCACTGCTCCCTCCTCCCCTCAGACTGACCATCAATTAGATGCAGGCCATCACTCCAGTAAAAATAAAAAGAAGCAGCAAATGATTTTGCTCACTTTGCTCTGCCTTATGGGGCCCTGGAGGTAACGTTGACTGAGCTCACATATTATAAAACGTGCTCATGATTTAGAAAACGAGCTCATAAATTATAAAATATGCTCACGAATTATTTAAACGTGTGCATGAAATGATATAAAACATTCTCATGATTTATAAAACGTTCTCCCGAATTATAAAACATCCCCAGGAGGCTAGGGAGACAATCTCAACCACCACCACCCGTTCCCGAATCCCGACCAACAGGAGCACACACAACACAGACACATATGCAAGGAACCTGCCATGGAGGAGTGGGTGTTCAGGTGGTTCTTGTGCTAGGCCATGCCCCGGTGCTGGAGAGGTCTGAGTAGATAGCAGCTAACCCACTCTGTTCAGCCCTCCCTACAGACACTAGTAAGAGGTAGACTCAGCAACGGACCCAGAAACAGGTGAGATATTGATGAGGGATGACGACACACAGATATAGAGCGAGAGACACACACACACACACACACACACACACACACACACACACACACACACACACACACACACACACACACACACACACACACACACACACACACACACACACACACACACACACACACACCACACACAGACTGGGTACAGTACTGTACTACAACAAGCAGGGTGAACATCCCCTCCCCTAACACACAGACTGGGTACAGTACTGTACTACAACAAGCAGGCTGAACATCCCCTCCCCTAACACACAGACTGGGTACAGTACAGTACTACAACAAGCAGGCTGAACATCCCCTCCCTAACACACAGACTGGGTACAGTACTGTACTACAACAAGCAGGCTGAACATCCCCTCCCCTAACACACAGACTGGGTACAGTACT
This sequence comes from Salmo salar, assembly GCF_965601325.2. Taxonomy (NCBI): domain Eukaryota; kingdom Metazoa; phylum Chordata; class Actinopteri; order Salmoniformes; family Salmonidae; genus Salmo; species Salmo salar. The sequence continues at coordinate 30,044,979 of NC_138298.1, forward strand.
GTACTACAACAAGCAGGCTGAACATCCCCTCCCCTAACACACAGACTGGGTACAGTACTGTACTACAACAAGCAGGCTGAACATCCCCTCCCCTAACACACAGACTGGGTACAGTACTGTACTACAACAAGCAGGCTGAACATCCCCTCCCCTAACACACAGACTGGGTACAGTACTGTACTACAACAAGCAGGCTGAAAATCCCTTCCCCTAACACACAGACTGGGTACAGTACTGTACTACAACAAGCAGGGTGAACATCCCCTCCCCTAACACACAGACTGGGTACAGTACCGTACTACAACAAGCAGGCTGAACATCCCCTCCCCTAACACACAGACTGGGTACAGTACCGTACTACAACAAGCAGGGTGAACATCCCCTCCCCTAACACACAGACTGGGTACAGTACTGTACTACAACAAGCAGGCTGAACATCCCCTCACCTAACACACAGACTGGGTACAGTACTGTACTACAACAAGCAGGCTGAACATCCCCTCCCCTAACACACAGACTGGGTACAGTACTGTACTACAACAAGCAGGGTGAACATCCCCTCCCCTAACACACAGACTGGGTACAGTACAGTACTACAACAAGCAGGCTGAACATCCCCTCCCCTAACACACAGACTGGGTACAGTACTGTACTACAACAAGCAGGCTGAACATCCCCTCCCCTAACACACAGACTGGGTACAGTACTGTACTACAACAAGCAGGGTGAACATCCCCTCCCCTAACACACAGACTGGGTACGGTACAGTACTACAACAAGCAGGCTGAACATCCCTTCCCCTAACACACAGACTGGGTACAGTACTGTACTACAACAAGCAGGCTGAACATCCCCTCCCCTAACACACAGACTGGGTACAGTACAGTACTACAACAAGCAGGCTGAACATCCCCTCCCCTAACACACAGACTGGGTACAGTACTGTACTACAACAAGCAGGGTGAACATCCCCTCCTCTAACACACAGACTGGGTACGGTACTGTACTACAACAAGCAGGCTGAACATCCCCTCCCCTAACACACAGACTGGGTACAGTACTGTACTACAACAAGCAGGGTGAACATCCCGTCCCCTAACACACACTGGGTACAGTACTGTACTACAACAAGCAGGCTGAACATCCCCTCCCCTAACACACAGACTGGGTACAGTACTGTACTACAACAAGCAGGGTGAACATCCCCTCCCCTAACACACAGACTGGGTACAGTACTGTACTACAACAAGCAGGCTGAACATCCCCTCCCCTAACACACAGACTGGGTACAGTACAGTACTACAACAAGCAGGCTGAACATCCCCTCCCCTAACACACAGACTGGGTACAGTACTGTACTACAACAAGCAGGCTGAACATCCCCTCCCCTAACACACAGACTGGGTACAGTACAGTACTACAACAAGCAGGGTGAACATCCCCTCCCCTAACACACAGACTGGGTACAGTACAGTACTACAACAAGCAGGCTGAACATCCCCTCCCCTAACACACAGACTGGGTACAGTACTGTACTACAACAAGCAGGGTGAACATCCCCTCCCCTAACACACAGACTGGGTACAGTACTGTACTACAACAAGCAGGCTGAACATCCCCTCCCTAAACACACAGACTGGGTACAGTACTGTACTACAACAAGCAGGCTGAACATCCCCTCCCTTAACACACAGACTGGGTACAGTACTGTACTACAACAAGCAGGGTGAACATCCCCTCCCCTAACACACAGACTGGGTACAGTACTGTACTACAACAAGCAGGCTGAACATCCCCTCCCTAAACACACAGACTGGGTACAGTACTGTACTACAACAAGCAGGCTGAACATCCCCTCCCTTAACACACAGACTGGGTACAGTACTGTACTACAACAAGCAGGGTGAACATCCCCTCCCCTAACACACAGACTGGGTACAGTACTGTACTACAACAAGCAGGGTGAACATCCCCTCCCCTAACACACAGACTGGGTACAGTACAGTACTACAACAAGCAGGCTGAACATCCCCTCCCCTAACACACAGACTGGGTACAGTACTGTACTACAACAAGCAGGCTGAACATCCCCTCCCCTAACACACAGACTGGGTACAGTACAGTACTACAACAAGCAGGGTGAACATCCCCTCCCCTAACACACAGACTGGGTACGGTACTGTACTACAACAAGCAGGCTGAACATCCCCTCCCCTAACACACAGACTGGGTACAGTACTGTACTACAACAAGCAGGGTGAACATCCCCTCCCCTAACACACAGACTGGGTACAGTACTGTACTACAACAAGCAGGGTGAACATCCCCTCCCCTAACACACAGACTGGGTACAGTACAGTACTACAACAAGCAGGCTGAACATCCCCTCCCCTAACACACAGACTGGGTACAGTACTGTACTACAACAAGCAGGCTGAACATCCCCTCCCCTAACACACAGACTGGGTACAGTACTGTACTACAACAAGCAGGCTGAACATCCCCTCCCCTAACACACAGACTGGGTACAGTACTGTACTACAACAAGCAGGCTGAACATCCCCTCCCCTAACACACAGACTGGGTACAGTACTGTACTACAACAAGCAGGCTGAACATCCCCTCCCCTAACACACAGACTGGGTACAGTACAGTACTACAACAAGCAGGGTGAACATCCACTCCCCTAACACACAGACTGGGTACAGTACAGTACTACAACAAGCAGGCTGAACATCCCCTCCCCTAACACACAGACTGGGTACAGTACTGTACTACAACAAGCAGGGTGAACATCCCCTCCCCTAACACACAGACTGGGTACAGTACAGTACTACAACAAGCAGGCTGAACATCCCCTCCCCTAACACACAGACTGGGTACAGTACAGTACTACAACAAGCAGGGTGAACATCCCCTCCCCTAACACACAGACTGGGTACGGTACTGTACTACAACAAGCAGGCTGAACATCCCCTCCCCTAACACACAGACTGGGTACAGTACTGTACTACAACAAGCAGGGTGAACATCCCCTCCCCTAACACACAGACTGGGTACAGTACTGTACTACAACAAGCAGGGTGAACATCCCCTCCCCTAACACACAGACTGGGTACAGTACAGTACTACAACAAGCAGGCTGAACATCCCCTCCCCTAACACACAGACTGGGTACAGTACTGTACTACAACAAGCAGGCTGAACATCCCCTCCCCTAACACACAGACTGGGTACAGTACAGTACTACAACAAGCAGGCTGAACATCCCCTCCCCTAACACACAGACTGGGTACAGTACTGTACTACAACAAGCATGCTGAACATCCCCTCCCCTAACACACAGACTGGGTACAGTACAGTACTACAACAAGCAGGGTGAACATCCCCTCCCCTAACACACAGACTGGGTACGGTACTGTACTACAACAAGCAGGCTGAACATCCCCTCCCCTAACACACAGACTGGGTACAGTACTGTACTACAACAAGCAGGGTGAACATCCCCTCCCCTAACACACAGACTGGGTACAGTACTGTACTACAACAAGCAGGGTGAACATCCCCTCCCCTAACACACAGACTGGGTACAGTACAGTACTACAACAAGCAGGCTGAACATCCCCTCCCCTAACACACAGACTGGGTACAGTACTGTACTACAACAAGCAGGCTGAACATCCCCTCCCCTAACACACAGACTGGGTACAGTACTGTACTACAACAAGCAGGGTGAACATCCCCTCCCCTAACACACAGACTGGGTACAGTACAGTACTACAACAAGCAGGGTGAACATCCCCTCTCCTAACACACAGACTGGGTACAGTACAGTACTACAACAAGCAGGCTGAACATCCCCTCCCCTAACACACAGACTGGGTACGGTACTGTACTACAACAAGCAGGGTGAACATCCCCTCCCCTAACACACAGACTGGGTACGGTACTGTACTACAACAAGCAGGGTGAACATCCCCTCCCCTAACACACAGACTGGGTACAGTACTGTACTACAACAAGCAGGGTGAACATCCCCTCCCCTAACACACAGACTGCGTACAGTACAGTACTACAACAAGCAGGGTGAACATCCCCTCCCCTAACACACAGACTGGGTACAGTACTGTACTACAACAAGCAGGGTGAACATCCCCTCCCCTAACACACAGACTGGGTACAGTACTGTACTACAACAAGCAGGGTGAACATCCCCTCCCCTAACACACAGACTGGGTACAGTACTGTACTACAACAAGCAGGGTGAACATCCCCTCCCCTAACACACAGACTGGGTACAGTACTGTACTACAACAAGCAGGGTGAACATCCCCTCCCCTAACACACAGACTGGGTACAGTACTGTACTACAACAAGCAGGGTGAACATCCCCTCCCCTAACACACAGACTGGGTACAGTACTGTACTACAACAAGCAGGCTGAACATCCCCTCCCCTAACACACAGACTGGGTACAGTACAGTACTACAACAAGCAGGCTGAACATCCCCTCCCTAAACACACAGACTGGGTACAGTACAGTACTACAACAAGCAGGCTGAACATCCCCTCCCGTAACACACAGACTGGGTACAGTACTGTACTACAACAAGCAGGGTGAACATCCCCTCCCCTAACACACAGACTGGGTACAGTACTGTACTACAACAAGCAGGCTGAACATCCCCTCCCCTAACACACAGACTGGGTACAGTACTGTACTACAACAAGCAGGCTGAACATCCCCTCCCCTAACACACAGACTGGGTACAGTACTGTACTACAACAAGCAGGGTGAACATCCCCTCCCCTAACACACAGACTGGGTACAGTACAGTACTACAACAAGCAGGGTGAACATCCCCTCCCCTAACACACAGACTGGGTACAGTACAGTACTACAACAAGCAGGCTGAACATCCCCTCCCTAAACACACAGACTGGGTACAGTACTGTACTACAACAAGCAGGCTGAACATCCCCTCCCCTAACACACAGACTGGGTACGGTACTGTACTACAACATCAGGGTTAACATTATTTACTTATTTATACAAGGCTCCATGGGAAATGAAATGTGTATGCCTATTTGATCAACTTTTGAGAAAATGTTTGTAGTTGACTATCAGTCTCCAACTACCATAAGACGTTCAGATCTTCTTCCTCCATGTCCTGCCTTTTAATTCATCTTCTCAAACAGTTTCCCAACTCCAGTCCTCCAGTACCCTCAACAGCCCAACTCCAGTCCTCTAGTACCCCCAACAGCTCAACTCCAGTCCTCCAGTACACTCAACAGCCCAACTCCAATCCCCCAGCACCCTCAACAGCCCAACTCCAGTCCTCCATTGTCCCCTACAGCCCAACTCATCCAGTACCCCCAACAGCCCAACTCCAGTCCTCCAGTAACCCCTACAGCCCAACTCATCCAGTACCCCCAACAGCCCAACTCCAGTCCTCCAGTAACCCCAACAGCCCAACTAAAGTCATCCGATATGCCCAACAGCTCAACTCCAGTCCTCTAGTATCCCCAACAGCCCAACTCCACTCCTGTACTATCCCCAACAGCCCAACTCCAGTCCTCTAGTATCCCCAACAGCCCAACTCCACTCCTGTACTATCCCCAACAGCCCAACTCCAGTCCTCTAGTATTCACAACAGCCCAACTCCAGTCCTCTAGTTTTCACAACAGCCCAACTCCAGTCCTCCAGTATCCCCAACAGCTACACTCCAGTCCTCTAGAATTCACAACAGCCCAACTCCAGTCCTCTAGTATTCACAACAGCCCAACTCCAGTCTTCTAGTTTTCACAAAAGCCCAACTCCAGTCCTCCAGTATCCCTAACAGCCCAACTCCAGTCCTCCAGTATCCCCAACAGCCCAACTCCAGTCCTCTAGTTTTCACAACAGCCCAACTCCAATCCTCTATTATCCCCAACTGCCCAACTCCAGTCCTCCAGTATCCCCAACAGCCCAACTCCAGTCCTCTACTATCCCCAACAGTCCAACTCCAGTATCCCCAACAGCCCAACTCCAGTCCTCTAGTATTCACAACAGCCCAACTCCAGTCCTCCAGTATCCCCAACAGCTACACTCCAGTCCTCTAGAATTCACAACAGCCCAACTCCAGTCCTCTAGTATTCACAACAGCCCAACTCCAGTCTTCTAGTTTTCACAACAGCCCAACTCCAGTCCTCCAGTATCCTCAACAGCCCAACTCCAGTCCTCCAGTATCCCCAACAGCCCAACTCCAGTCCTCTAGTTTTCACAACAGCCCAACTCCAATCCTCTATTATCCCCAACTGCCCAACTCCAGTCCTCCAGTATCCCCAACAGCCCAACTCCAGTCATCCAGTACCCTCAACAGCCCAACTCCAGTACTCCAGTATCCCCAACAGCCCAACTCCAGTCCTCCAGTATCCCAAACAGCCCAACTCCAGTCCTCCAGTATCCCCAGCAGCCCAACTCCAGTCCTCTAGTTTTCACAACAGCCCAACTCCAGTCCTCCAGTATCCCCAACAGCCCAACTCCAGTCCTCTAGTTTTCACAACAGCCCAACTCCAATCCTCCATTGTCCCCTACAGCCCATCTCATCCAGTACCCCCAACAGCCCAACTCCAGTCCTCTAGTACCCCCAACAGCCCAACTCCAGTCCCACAGCACCCTCAACAGCCCAACTCCAGTCCTCCATTGTCCCCTACAGCCCAACTCATCCAGTACCCTCAACAGCCCAACTCCAGTCCTCCATTGTCCCCTACAGCCCAACTCATCCAGTACCCCCAACAGCCCAACTCCAGTCCTCCAGTACCCCCAACAGCCCAACTCCAGTCCTCTAGTACACGCAACAGCCCAACTCCAGTCCTCCAGTACCCCCAACAGCCCAACTCCAGTCCTCCAGTACCCCCAACAGCCCAACTCCAGTCCTCCAGTACCCCCAACAGCCCAACTCCAGTCCTCCAGTACCCCCAGCAGCCCTCCTCCAGTCCTCCAGTAACCCCAACAGCCCAACTCCAGTCCTCCAGTACCCCCAACAGCCCAAGTTTAGTCCTCCAGTACCCTCAACATCCCAACTCCAGTCCTCCAGTATCCCCAACAGCACAACTAAAGTCCTCCGATATCCCCAACAGCCCAACTCCAGTCCTCTAGTATCCCCAACAGCCCAACTCCACTCCTCTACTATCCCCAACAGCCCAACTCCAGTATCCCCATCAGCTCAACTAAAGTCCTCTAGTATTCACAACAGCCCAACTCCAGTCCTCTAGTTTTCACAACAGCCCAACTCCAGTCCTCCAGTATCCCCAACAGCCCAACTACAGTCCTCCAGTATCCCCAACAGCCCAACTCCAGTCCTCTAGTATTCACAACAGCCCAACTCCAGTCCTCCAGTATCCCCAACAGCTCAACTCCAGTCCTCTAGTATTCACAACAGCCCAACTCCAGTCCTCCAGTATCCCCAACAGCCCAACTCCAGTCCTCTAGTTTTCACAACAGCCCAACTCCAATCCTCTATTATCCCCAACTGCCCAACTCCAGTCCTCCAGTATCCCCAACAGCCCAACTACAGTCATCCAGTACCCTCAACAGCCCAACTCCAGTCCTCCTGTACCCCCAACAGCCCAACTCCAGTCCTCCTGTACCCCCAACAGCCCAACTCCAGTCCTCCTGTACCCCAAACAGCCCAACTCCAGTCCTCCTGTACCCCCAACAGCCCAACTCCAGTCCTCCAGTATCCCCAACAGCCCAACTCCAGTCCTCCAGTACCCTCAACAGCCCAACTCCAGTCCTCCTGTACCCCCAACAGCCCAACTCCAGTCCTCCAGTACCCCCAACAGCCCAACTCCAGTCCTCCAGTACCCCCAACAGCCCAACTCCAGTCCTCCAGTACCCCCAACAGCCCAACTCCAGTCCTCCTGTACCCCCAACAGCCCAACTGAAGTCCTCCGATATCCCCAACAGCCCAACTCCAGTCCTCTAGTATCCCCAACAGCCCAACTCCAGTATCCCCAACAGCTCAACTCCAGTCCTCTAGTATCCCCAACAGCCAAACTCCACTCCTCTACTATCCCCAACAGCCCAACTCCAGTATCCCCAACAGCTCAATTAAAGTCCTCTAGTATTCACAACAGCCCAACTCCAGTCCTCTAGTTTCACAACAGCCCAATTCCAGTCCTCCAGTATCCCCAACAGCCCAACTCCAGTCCTCCAGTATCCCGAACAGCCCAACTCCAGTCCTCTAGTTTTCACAACAGCCCAACTCCAGTCCTCCAGTATCCCCAACAGCCCAACTCCAGTCCTCTAGTTTTCACAACAGCCTAACTCCAATCCTCTATTATCCCCAACTGCCCAACTCCAGTCCTCCTGTACTCCCAACAGCCCAACTCCAGTCCTCCTGTACCCCCAACAGCCCAACTCCAGTCCTCCAGTCCTCCTTTACCCCCAACAGCCCAACTCCAGTCCTCCTATACCCCCAATAGCCCAACTCCAGTCCTCCAGTACCCTCAACAGCCCAACTCCAGTCCTCCTGTACCCCCAACAGCCCAACTCCAGTCCTCCAGTACCCCAAGAGCCCAACTCCAGTCCTCCAGGACCCCCAACAGCCCAACTCCAGTCCTCCAGTACCCCCAACAGCCCAACTCCAGTCCTCCAGTACCCCCAACACCCCAACTCCAGTCCTCCAGTACCCCCAACAGCCCTCCTCCAGTCCTCCAGTACCCCCAACAGCCCAACTCTAGTCCTCCAGTACCCTCAACAGCCCAACTCCAGTCCTCCTGTAACCCCAACAGCCCAACTCCAGTCCTCCTGTACCCCCAACAGTACATCTAGGAGCAGTAGCTGTGTGGGCTTCTCTGCCCTCATCACAGTGGACTACCACCTGAATATCTTCATTACTGTGATACTGGCAAGGAAACTGGTGCGGACCATAGTGTTAGAGGTACTACCCCTTCTATCTATCTCTATCACTCTCTCTCTCTATCGCTAGGAGTCAGGAGACGGGTTATTAAAATATAAATGACAAAAAAGCTAGTACATTATTGGCAGTTACTACATTATGGACTACACATTAATGATAAGATTGTCCACTCCTGGTTTAAGTCTGTCCAGTCTTCAGTCTTTTACATGTTGTTTAAATTGCAGTATTCTTCTGTAATTGTTTTGAAATTTCACGTTCCTCTCTCTCCACCCCTTTCTATCTCCTCTCTCCTCCATCTCTCGTCTATCTCCCCTCTCCTCCATCTCTCGTCTATCTCCCCTCTCCTCCATCTCTCGTCTATCTCCCCTCTCCTCCATCTCTCTTCTATCTCCTCTCTCCTCCATCTCTCGTCTATCTCCCCTCTCCTCCATCTCTCGTCTATCTCCCCTCTCCTCCATCTCTCTTCTATCTCCTCTCTCCTCCATCTCTCATCTATCTCCCCTCTCCATCTCTCTTCTATCTCCCCTCTCCTCCATCTCCTGTCCCCAGGGGGAGTAGTTTTGTTCTGGCTGATGAGAAGGGCCTTACAAAGACCATCCAGACCATCTCCTTCCTCAACCTGTTCTTCCCTCTGGTGGTACCCCTGTCCACGTCTGGGCCCCTCAGATGAACATGGTGGTGTATGTTGGAGACCGCAGCAGGGGCATGGTACATCCACTACATGGCAGAGTGAGATCCACGTCTGGGCCCCTCAGATGAACATGGTGGTGTATGTTGGAGACAGCAGCAGGGGCATGGTACATCCACCACATGGCAGAGTGAGATCCACGTCTGGGCCCCTCAGATGAACATGGTGGTGTATGTTGGAGACAGCAGCAGGGGCATAGTACGACCAGGACACAACCTATTTGTTCGCTACATTTAATTCCCTTTAGTATGCAAATATTCCACATAAAAATTGAAGGAGCATATCAGTTTACTATGATTCAGTTTATTTTGAGGGCAAACACTCCACCAGTGATGTAGTTTGTTATGATGTCAGAGCAGAAATGTAATGATGACTCTGAATTAAGTGATGAAAACATGTGTGTTGTCTCTGGCAGCTCCTGAAGTACTGTCTCAGTAACCCTACACCAAGGCAGTGGACAGCTGGTCCAGAGTCATCTCCTACATTCTGGAAGTATGAGGGATGGACTTGTTCTTTCATGTTAGCTCCAGTGTTTCTCCTAGCATTGCTAAGAGGACGGCCTGTTCTCTGCAGACTTATTGTGGCTTATATATCCTTCATCTTTCCACTGAGGTAAATACTGATCTAACATAATTGGACAGGGTCAAAGCAAGGTGTCCATTTTATGGCTTACACCAGTAAACGCTTGTCAGATCAGTGATTTACATCAAAGGCGAAAGATAGGATTCATTTTAAACAAAATAATTCAAACATGTCACATCCCACACGATGCCTCTGTAGTCTTGCCCCCGCCACAGTTTGTGTGGATACCCTCCGCTCCACGACGAGAATGATGCAATGCCAACGCTCTGAGTAGATTCTGAAGGCTGAATACAAGTTTGACTCTCCTTATTGATATCTCCGACTCAGGTACGGCAGTCCTCCACTCTCAGATGAGAGAGACATGAATCCTGTCCAGTTCAGTATGTATTACATTACGTTGTCAGTGGTTTCGTATTATTGGAAATTGCTCCCTGGGATTGGTGTTGTTTTAAGCGTGTACCAAATTGTCAGTGTGTGTGGGATTAGCCATAATACACTGACTGACCGAGGGACAATCACTGACAGAGTCACTGTGTGTGAGATCATTACTGAGAGAGTACCAGGAGTCGTGGTACACAGAGTACTTAGAGAGACCTGCATGACTGGTTGGAAGTCAGGCCAACGCCAGACTGGAGTCTGGACAGGGATTTTACTGCAGTCAAGCGCCTTGTTGGTGCCTGGGTTGAAGCAATAGTTTACCTCTCCTTTGGCTACCTTTTGTTATATAGAGCTATACGTCATTGAGTGATTTGTAAAAACAAATGCTCTTAATATTTGTATGTTGGAAATATGATTTCTAATATGAGTTGTGTGTCACTGTGCTGTTTTCAGTTTAAGACTATATAGTCCACCACCTGATTGACAGGGACCCAAGGACACACCACGTGACCAGGCTCTTCAGCACTCCTGGTACAGTAGAGTGCACACACCTTCTTGCACCTGTTGTTGTGCCCCCCAACAGAGCCTGGTCCTCATATCTCTCTCCCTCAGGCTTGCTGGAGACACAGCCCTGGATAAGAACATCCATTTACCTGCAGGGCCGTTCCTCAGAGAACTAAAGCTAGGTCTCAATTAAACCACAGAGGTCTTAGTTAACCTGGTTTTACTCCTTGATGTTTTAAACCACATTCTAACCTGAAGGGGCAATACAATTCTGTTGATAAATAATATTTTTGGGGAGAGTTTCAGCCTGCCTTTGAACTGGTCAAAACTTAATCCATGAATGTTGAAGAACATGAAGGATTAAATGACCTCAACCCTCATTCTTAAGAGCAGGGAGTAGATGTGTGGGAATACAAAGCCAAATGTATGTGTGGATGTTTTTCACCTTGTAGATACAACCAGCCTTACCCTTTGGACCACCCTTCCATGGATGTTTTCTTCATTCATATTGGAGTTGTTTTTCCAAGCGATTGTGTGGTACAGAGTGAACTTGAATGAAAGAATGTAAATAATCATCCAATAGTCTCATCCTTACATCAGTCACTCTCATGATAAGGTCACGTTCAATTGTTGATACTTTTGGTAACCTATTGCACATACCAACAACACTGACAAAGAAATACTTAGACTTAAAATGTTAACAATCTGATGGCCTTAAGATAGAAGCTGCTTTTCAGTCTCTGTGTCCCAGCTTTGATGCACCTTTACTGACCTCGCCTTCTGGATGTTAGCGGGGTGAACAGGCAGTGGCTCAGGTGGTTGTTGTCCTTGATGATCATTTTTGCCTTCCTGTGACATCGGGTGTTGTAGGTGGCCTGGAGGGCAGGTAGTTTGCCCCTGGTGATGCGTTGTGCAGACCTCACCACCCTCTAGATAGCCGGTTGTGGGCGGTGAAGTTGCCGTACCAGGTGGTGATACAGCCCGGCGAGATGCCCTCAATTGTGCACCTGTAAAAGTTAGTGAGGGTTTTGGGTGACAAGCCATATCTTTTCAGCCTCCTGAGGTTGAAGAGGCACTAGGGCGCCTTCTTCACCACACTGTCTGTGTGCGTGGACCCATTCAGTTTGTCAGTGATATGTACACAGAGGAACTTAAAACTCGTACATACATGTGGAAGCTTATGCTCATGGGGAAAGTAATACTTTCCACATGAATGACCGCTCATTCAGAAAAGAAATGCAACATATATTTACGATTGTATGTCTTTGTCGTCTCTCTGTTGAAACCGATCCGTCTATGGGAAGTGGTTCGATGTAAGTCAATGCTTGTGAAATTCTCTGGTTGTCCATCAGAGGTCACAATGTCCTTTGTAGTGGTAGTAGGCGTCTTCGTCTCAGAGTGTTTGTTAGACTGGATCCTTCAGGTGTTCCACACACGTGGTCTTTGGTCGAGTTTACTAGACTAACAGTACTTAAACAGCTGCAGACTGAATGTTCCGGTGTAGTCTTTATCTTCTTCACTCGAGAGTTTCAGAGGGTCTTACCATTTTCAGGTGTTGTAGTTTTAAACCATTTGTCATGTATTCAGCTTGCACTGCATGTAGACTGGTCTAGTAGTTCTAACCATTTCAACGTGTGGATTGTCCTCACGTTGTCAGGTCTGATATGTTAATTCTTCAGCGAGTCCTTTTAAGCACTCTGTAAAAAGGGGTGAACTCTGACCTTATTCGGGGCCTGGCCACTGACTGACAAAAGTTTTGCAAGAAAAACTATTCTCATTTAGAAGGCAAAAATCATATTGCTATCTTTTCACAAATAGTTTCATATTTAATCATATACGTTTTACAACCTTTAGATGTAAATCTGATATCTACATTGTGAAAGCTCTTAAAGATACAGTTATTTATTTATACCATCCTTAATGATACCACAAAATACTAAATGATATTGCATGATTATTGTTTGGATCCCCATCGACCATTCCAGACATTTGGATTCCAAAACTAATGTACAATCTTTTGATGTTAGAATTTTAGGCCAGAATCTCTCTCTACACACAAATGATTTTTTACTCAATACTGCAGAGCAGAAGGAAGAATTTCTGCTAGGTATTTACAATCCGGTTGTTAAGTCATAAAACTTTGGTGGGAGAGAGAGAGAGGGGGGGGGGTGTCTGGCTATCTGTCAGCCCTGTGCCGAGCTAATCTGGTGCCAATGATGCTCACCAAAGACAGAGAGTCATGACACTGGCAATCACACAATTTAATTTGCATCTACTACGCGGGATTGAAACAGGATTCCCACCAAAAAACGACAAAAAAAAATATAAAATTAAACAAACAAACTTTTCTGTAAAAAAAACTAAAACAGATCGGATCCCTACACAGGCTCAAGGGGAACCTGGGAGGGCGGGTCTTCCGGTGCCAGTACCCCTTGCAAGTCTTCCGATGTAAAATCCTTGAGTCCCAAAAACTTTTCTGCTGCAGCCACAATAATGTCTAGTTTCTTCGACCTCTTTAAGACTTGTGCTGTACAGTTTAGAACTGTGGCAATGAACAAAACCCACCTTTTTAAATGTAATTTTAGCTTCCAAATGAGAGAATTGGGTTTTCATAAGGAAAGTGCCCTGCTTGATCAGTGGCCCACCCCTGTGAAGAGACAGGGGTTATAAACAATGAAACACATCCTTCCCCCTCTCCACTATATAAGCCTTTGACGAAAAGATAACCAGATGTTCCAGTACGTGAGGTCTGCAGCCTCTACGTTAGAAGGACACACGTCAAGTACAGAACTAAGCCAACCTCGGCGTGAGCTTTGGTGGCGAATGGTATGAACTTGGAGCTTATTCACTACAGAAGTGATACTTCCTAGCCGTTGAGTTAGCAGCGGCCGCAGTAGACGTGGGCTAAGAAAGGACGGACGACGGATCCAGTCTAACAACGAACAGACGAAGATACCACCACGTATCCAATTTACCACCAGAGACATTCTTCCGAGGACAGGAAGATCTGTTGGCCAACCCGGCCAGCATGTACGACCAATCTACCGAAGCGCAGCTCAGAGTAAATATTTATTGCATTTTCCTTTTCCAAATGGGCGGTAATTTAGAATGCATAAGATAATGTATTTACGATAGCATAGCTGCTGTTTCTCTGTTCCTAAATCTTCCCGCTCTTTCATTCAAGCCCAACCCCCTTTCCTTTGTGTAACAAGCCATCATACAGGTTCCATCCACCAGGGATGTTTTCTGTATGACATCATTTGTATTCTGTGTATTTGTAATTCTGTGTGATTAGTTTAGGTATTTAGTAAATAAATAATTTAACCCAATTTTGTATTGCTGATTCAACTTGTTAGCCAGGGTTCGTGAAGATAGCCAAGAATTCACAACTTTCATTATGAGACTGAAAATAAGATAAGGGTTAATATTGACTGCTAACGATGTAAAATATTACTAAGTATTTTAAGAGTTTATTCGGAAGATAACGGCTCTATAAACGTTCTTCCGTGGTGCCCCGACTTTCTAGTTAATTACATTTACATGATTAGCTTAATCAGGTAATATTAATTACAGAGAAATAATTGTATAGGTTAGCATGTCATATTCCTTAATCCGGCATAGCCAAAGACACGACAGCTCTTACAGCGTATCTTCCATAACCAAGCTTCACATGCGTAGGTATTTGCTCTTTATCAAAAAACGACAGGACAGACAGACTTTCAAGGACACTAGCTACGACAATCGGGCTGCCTTTGTCATGCTTGTCCCGAATTGCGCGTTCATGTGAATGGGCAAATTGGAAGACACCATGTCAGTAGCGATTGGGTTACGTATGTCTTATATTGTGCTATTGTTCATTAAATGTTTAGCTGAGTGTAAAATGTATGCTCTGATGTTTGTAATGATATGATGAATTTTTGAGTTTGGTATGCTCTGATGGGAGGGGCTTCCCCTTACAAAACGAGTATCTTTCAATTCAAGGGAGGACCTTTTCATTGAGCTGTTGATGGGGCAGCACTGTTTAGCTGTCCCCATAAGGTATACGTTTGTGGCAGTACTGTTTTTCTTTCGGGATCACTATGTAAATAAACATCCATGCACAGAAATGCTTTTGCGGCTCTGCCATCATTTTATTTGGTAGAGTTTTAATTTAATATAGGCTTAAGTTTCAGTTAAGGTTTTTCAGTTTAGCCTTCTGTCTACTCTACGCAACAGAAGCCAAATAATTGTTGTGTAGCAGGAATAAACCAGTCATGTCATAAAATAATAAATGTCCTCCAATATGATTATGATTTAGGCCTATATAATACAAGTAAAATACATATATTAGGTGACATGCTGCTATGTGATCTTCTTAAAAACGGCAATGCAACTGTTTTATCATTAGGCCTAGGTTTTAATGCTTTATTATAATTTCCATGCATCAAATACCTACATTTTCCCCAAAATAACAATATTTGCTTGCAATACAGTTGATCAACCACTAGAAGTTATGCGTATGAATGGTCTGAGATGAGTGGAGATATGCACACTTTCCAGTCAAGTTCAAAATCAATTAATACCAACCTTTACAGAAAAACTGGTGCACTCAAGGTTTAGTCTTTTTTGTGCTGACGCACCTTTGATAAATGAGGCCCCTGGTGACTGAGAAACACAAACACACACCCTTTAAACCCCCTGTGCTCCTTTGAGACCCCTATTTCAAAGTCATTGAGATCTCTTCTTCTATAAGTTGTCTGGAGAGAGCAGTCTCCCACCCACAGTTATCTATAGTAAACATACTGTAGACCCCTATATCTGGAGCGAGCAATCTCCAACCCACAGTTATCTATAGTACACATACTGCAGACCCATATATCTGGAGAGAGCAGTCTCCAACCCACAATTATCTATAGTAAACATACTGTAGACCCCTACAGAAGGTTTGTCTTTTAAAAGTTGCGGCAGACTGCAGCACAGCTTGTGGGATGCCGCAGAATACTATGCCACGTAATTTAAGTGTCAGCCATTGTTGCCAGAATGACACAATTTACCACGATATGCCACCATCTACCACAAACGTTCGCAGCATAAACTCAAAACTTTTATAGGAAGAACCACTGTATATCTGGGGAGAGCAGAGTTTCCAACCCACAGTTATCTATAGTAAACATACTGCAGACCCCTATACAGTGGGGGAAAAAAGTATTTGATCCCCTGCTGATTTTGTACGTTTGCCCACTGACAAAGAAAGGATCTATAATTTTAATGGTAGGTTTATTTGAACAGTGAGAGACAGAATAACAACAAAAATATCCAGAAAAACGCATGTCAAAAATGTTATAAAATGATTTGTATTTTAATAAGGGAAATAAGTATTTGACCCCCTCTCAATCAGAACGATTTTTGGCTCCCAGGTGTCTTTTATACAGGTAACGAGCTGAGATTAGGAGCACACTCTTAACTTCTTAGGGCTAGGGGGCAGTATTTTCACGGCCGGATAAAAAAACTTACCCGATTTCAACTGGTTACTACTCTTTTCCAGGAACGAGAATATGCATATAATTGGTAGATTTGGATAGAAAACACTCTAAAGTTTATAAAACTGTTTGAATGGTGTCTGTGAGTATAACAGAACTCATATGGCAGGCCAAAACCTGAGAAAATTCCATACAGGAAGTGCCCTCTCTGACCATTTCTTGTGCTTCTGTGGCATCTCTGTCTAAAATACAGCATCTCTGCTGTAACGTGACAATTTCTAAGGCTCCCATAGGCTCTCTGAAGGCGCCAGAACGTGGAATGAGATCTCTGCTGTCTCTGGGCTAGGTACAGGAGCGCTGTTTGTGAGTGGTCAGGCTGGTTGCTCAGAGACAGGAGATGCGCGGCCCCGAGAAGTGGCCATGTTTTTCTTTCAGCCTTTGAACAAAAACAACGTCGCCCGGTTGGAATATTATCGCTATTTTACGAGAAAAATAGCATAAAAATTTATTTTAAACAGCGTTTGGCATGCTTCTAAGTACAGTAATG
This sequence comes from Salmo salar, assembly GCF_965601325.2. Taxonomy (NCBI): domain Eukaryota; kingdom Metazoa; phylum Chordata; class Actinopteri; order Salmoniformes; family Salmonidae; genus Salmo; species Salmo salar. The sequence goes on from NC_138298.1 coordinate 30,062,043, forward strand.
GAATATTTTTTATTTTTTTTGTCACGACATGCGTCCGCGCGTCACCCTTCGGATAGGGACCTGAGCGCACGAACAAAACGGAGGATATTTGAATATAACTATGGATTATTTGGAACCAAAACAACATTTGTTGTTGAAGTAGAAGTCCTGGGAGTGCATTCTGACGAAGAACAGCAAAGGTAATCCAATTTTTCTTATAGTAAATCTGAGGTTACTGAGCCTCGACGTTGGCGAGTGTCTGAATAGCTAGCCGTGATGGGCCGGGCTATCTACTCAGAATATTGCAAAATGTGCTTTTGCCGAAAAGCTATTTTAAAATCTGACACCGTGATTGCATAAAGGAGTTCTGTATCTATAATTCTTTAAATAATTGTTATGTATTTTGTAAACGTTTATCAAGAGTAATTTAGTAAATTCACCGGAAGTTTTCGGTGTGTATGCTAGTTCTGAACGTCACATGCTAATGTAAAAAGCTGTTTTTTGATATAAACATGAACTTGATTGAACAAAACATGCATGTATTGTATAACATAATGTCATAAAAGTGTCATCTGATGAAGATCAAAGGTTAGTGTTGCATTTAGCTGTGGTTTTGGTTTTTGTGACATATATGCTAGCTTGAAAAATGGCTGTGTGATTATTTCTGGCTGGGTACTCTCCTAACATAATCTAATGTTTTGCTTTCGCTGTAAAGCCTTTTTGAAATCGGACAATGTGGTTAGATTAACGAGAGTCTTGTCTTTAGAATGGTGTAAAATAGTCATATGTTTGAGAAATTGAAGTTTTAGCATTTTTAAGGTTTTTGTATTTCGCGATTCCACTGGCTGTTGACTAGGTGGGACGATTTACCGAGAGAGGTTAAAGGGAGTGCTCCTAACTGCAGCTTGTTACCTGTAAAAAATACACCTGTCCACAGAAGCAATCAATCAATCAGATTCCAAATTCTTCACCATTGCCAAGACCAAAGAGCTCTCCAAGGATCATAATCTAATGTTTTGCTTTCGCTGTAAAGCCTTTTTGAAATCGGACAATGTGGTTAGATTAACGAGAGTCTTGTCTTTAGAATGGTGTAAAATAGTCATATGTTTGAGAAATTGAAGTTTTAGCATTTTTAAGGTTTTTGTATTTCGCGATTCCACTGGCTGTTGACTAGGTGGGACGATTTACCGAGAGAGGTTAAAGGGAGTGCTCCTAACTGCAGCTTGTTACCTGTAAAAAATACACCTGTCCACAGAAGCAATCAATCAATCAGATTCCAAATTCTTCACCATTGCCAAGACCAAAGAGCTCTCCAAGGATCATAATCTAATGTTTTGCTTTCGCTGTAAAGCCTTTTTGAAATCGGAAAATGTGGTTAGATTAACGAGAGTCTTGTCTTTAGAATGGTGTAAAATAGTCATATGTTTGAGAAATTGAAGTTTTAGCATTTTTAAGGTTTTTGTATTTCGCGATTCCACTGGCTGTTGACTAGGTGGGACGATTTACCGAGAGAGGTTAAAGGGAGTGCTCCTAACTGCAGCTTGTTACCTGTAAAAAATACACCTGTCCACAGAAGCAATCAATCAATCAGATTCCAAATTCTTCACCATTGCCAAGACCAAAGAGCTCTCCAAGGATATCAGGGACAAGATTGTAGACCTACACAAAGCTGGAATGTGCTACAAGACCATCGCCAAGCAGCTTGGTGAGAAGGTGACAACATTTGGTGCGATTATTCGCAAATGGAAGAAACACAAAAGAACTGTCAATATCCCTCGGCCTGGGGCTCCATGCAAGATCTCACCTCGTGGAGTTGCAATGATCATGAGAACGGTGCGGAAACAGCCCAGAACTACACGGGAGGATCTGGTCAATGATCTCAAGGCAACTGGGACCATAGTCACCAAGAAAACAATTGGTAACAGTTGGCCGTGAAGGACGGAAATCCTGCAGCGCCCGCAAGGTCCCCCTGCTCAAGAATACATATACATGCCCGTCTGAAGTTTGCCAATGAACATCTGAATGACTCAGAGGACAACTAGTGAAAGCGTTGTGGTCAGATGAGACCAAAATGGAGCTCTTTGACATCAACTCAACTCGCCGTGTTTGGAGGAGGAGGAATGCTGCCTATGACCCCAAGAACACCATCTCCACCGTCAAACATGGAGGTGGAAACATTATGCTTTGGGGGTGCTTTTCTGCTAAGGGGACAGGACAACTTCACCGCATCAAAGGGACGATGGACGGGGCCATGTACCGTCAAATCTTGGGTGAGAACCTCCTTCCCTCAGCCAGGGCATTGAAAATTGGTCGTGGATGGGTATTCCAGCATGACAATGACCCAAAACACACGGCCAAGGCAACAAAGGAGTGTCTCAAAAAGAAGCACATTAAGGTCCTGGAGTGGCCTAGCCAGTCTCCAGACCTTAATCCCATAGAAAATCTGTGGAGGGAGCTGAAGGTTCGAGTTGCCAAACGTCAGCCTCGAAACCTTAATGACTTGGAGAAGATCTGCAAAGAGGAGTGGGACAAAATCCCTCCTGAGATGTGTGCAAACCTGGTGGCCAACTACAAGAAACGTCTGACCTCTGTGATTGCCAACAAGAGTTTTGCCACCAAGTACTAAGTCATGTTTTGCAGAGGGGTCAAATACTATTTTCCCTCATTAAAATGCAAATCATTTTATAACATTTTTGACGTGCGTTTTTCTGGATTTTTTTGTTGTTATTCTGTCTCTCACTGTTCAAATAAACCTACTATTAAAATTATAGACTGATCATTTCTTTGTAAGTGGGCAAACGTACAAAATCAGCAGGGGATCAAATACTTTTTTCCCCCACTGTATGTGGAGAGAGCATAGTCCAACCCACAGTTTTCTATAGTTAACATACTGTAGACCCCTATATCTGGAGAGAGCACAGTCTCCCACCCACAGTTATCTATAGTAAACATACTGCAGACCCCTATATCTTCCATCTGGAGAGACCATGCAGAGTCATCTATTAAGGAGCCTTTTGGTCCTAGACTTGGCGCTCCGGTACCTCTTGCCGTGAGGTAGCAGAGAGAACAGTCTATGACTTGGGTGACAGGACTCTTTGACATTTATGTGGGCCTTCCTCTGACACCGCCTAGTATATAGGTCCTGGATGGTAGGAAGCTTGGCCCCAGTGATGTACTGGGCCGTACGCACTACCCTCTGTAGCACCTTACGGTCATTTTCCATACCAGGCGGTGACGCAACCGGTCAGGATGCTCTCGATGGTGCAGCTGTATAACTTTTTGAGGATCTGGGGACCCATGCCAAATCCTTTCAGTCTCCTGAGGGGGAAAATGTGTTTTCGTGCCCTCTTCACGACTGTCTTGGTGTCTTTGGACTGAGTTTATACTGTAGTGACCTTAACCCAACACCTAGCAACCTCATAACCTGATCTATACTGATTTTATACTGTAGTGGCCTTAACCCAACACCTAGAGACCTCATAACCTGATCTATACTGAGTTTATACTGTAGTGGCCTTAACCCAACACCTAGAGACCTCATAACCTGGTCTATACTGAGTTTGTACTGTAGTGGCCTTAACCCAACACCTAGCAACATAGTCAAGAGTTTCATATCTCTTGGTGTAATGACTAAGGTGTTGTGTTGACAGTTGCTGGATGAGGGACAGCCCCCACATCCACTACAATACATTACATAATGGTATACAGTACATGTGTTCATCACTACTAATATAACACCTGGTAACTTCTACTGTATATTTAGTGCACTGGACTACATAATAATTTCTGATGTAATGTTGTCAGTTTAATTACAAATAAAAACTGCTTAAAACCTCACATGGATATCCAACACAACTCCATCAGATAGACTTAATAAAGAGTCAATCTGGGATTCAAACAGCAAAGCGACCAGTCACCCTGCCACTTGGACAATCCCAGACTGCCCCTTCTTTAACCATGGAGCCATAACAATTACAACTAGTGTTCAACATGGACGTGCGTCTGGTTCTCACAGACCCCGTTGATTGTGCGTCTGGTTCTCACAGACCCAGTTGATTGTGCGTCTGGTTCTCACAGACCCAGTTGATTGTGCGTCTGGTTCTCACAGACCCAGTTGATTGTGCGTCTGGTTCTCACAGACCCAGTTGATTGTGCGTCTGGTTCTCACAGACCCAGTTGATTGTGTGTCTGGTTCTCACAGACCCAGTTGATTGTGCGTCTGGTTCTCACAGACCCAGTTGATTTTCATAATGCTCCCTACATTGTTCCAGCTCATCAATGGATCTGATGAGCTTTGGGTGACCATAACACAGTCCTCCATGCCAAAGAAGTTATTTGGTTTGTTGTTCTTCCTACACCTGTAGTGAAAACAAAGAATCAGCTGTAAAAATCATTCAGTATAATAGAAAAAGAATGTATAAGCATTAATATTCATAAACAGTGTACATGCTGTTAATACTTTATTTTCTTATTTGTTAACATTAATGAAGCACTTCTAAACAAAACATCCTAAGCATTTCTAACATATTAATTTATAAACCATTTATAATGGCCTATTCATGAGAGTTGTTGTAAAGTGTAAGCATATCATGTGGTTGAACAACACAGAGAACCAGGTGTTCCACTCTCTGGGTAGTAAGGGGCTCAGGCACTCCAGAATCTCCAACAGACCTGCATACAATCACCTACACAACAAACACACACAATAAAACCAGTCGTTCTAACCTCCAGCCCAGCTGAAGAGTAGGCTTGCTATGTGAATGCACATACAGCTGTAACCGTTCGAGAGGAGTGCCAATTGTGCAGGGATGGGTGGATTCTGATTGGCCAATGTCTAGTCCTGGTTGGTAGACCTCGGATTCCCCCGCCCCTCACACTTACACACGCGGGTCCCTCGAGGAGACCCCTCTTCCCCAGTCAGACTCACGTTATGGTCCCAGAACAACACTATTATGTCCCCTCTGATTGTTCGTAGTCAATAACCAACGCTCATAGCAGAGCAGAGAATGCTGTGTGAAGACAGATTTAGACATTCCATATCATTTAACAGTATCATTTCACCTCACCTAATTTATTATAATTTACTAGTTTCTCGCAATTATTTATCCTGGGAAAAGGGAGTGGGTGTCACGCCTGCTCCCGCTCTCCCTCTCTGGCGCTCGAGGGCGCCAGACTGCCTTCACTACGGACACCTGTCACCATCGATACGCACTTCATCACACCTGCACATCACCGGTACCATCACGCGCAGCAGCGCATCATTGGACTCACCTGGACTCCTTTAATTTGTTGATTGCCCCTCCTATATCTGTCTGTTTCTTTGGTTAGATCCCTGTGTCAGCATTAATGTCGTTGTGTGTTCCTGTCCAGGCGCTGTCCCGTCCCGTGTCCGTTGTTAATTAAACGTCCACTCCGTGTACCTGCTTCTCATCTCCAGCGTCATCCTTACAGTGGGTTTGGGCGGAAAATCCCGGTAACCCGGTTCCCGCCATTAACCCTACCCAGCACCACCAGGCAAAATGCTGATAGGTACAGTATCTGTATCGGCTGTGAATTACAGTAAAAGACGAAAGACAAGTGTAATATTTGCACATTGTTACAGTGCCTTAAAGTAAAGTATTCACACCCCTTGATTTGAACCACATTTGATCTGTAAGGGCCCTCAGTCAAGCAGTGAATTTCAAACGTAGATTCAACCTCAAAGACCAGAACACAAATATTTGAAAACATGCATCCTTTTTTCAAAAATGTGGCAATGCAATTAACATTTTGTTCTGAATACAAAGTGTTATGTTTGGGAAAAATCCTTTACAACACATTACGTGAGTACCACCTCAATATGTCTCAAGCAGTGGTGTCTCCATCATGTCTATGGGTATGCTTCGTAATTGTTAAGGACAGCTCGTGCGGCTGACGGACAGAACCTCACCCACAGCGCTGTACATGTCAGTCTGCTGGTTGCAGACAGAACCTCACCCAGAGAACTGTACATGCAGTCTGTCTAGACCGCTAGAACCTCACCAGCGAGCTGTCATGCTCAGTCGTGTTAGATAGATCAGAACCTCACCCAGAGAGCTGTACATGTCAGCTGTGCTTAGACAGACTGAATCTCACCCAGAGAGCTGTACATGTCAGTGCTGGTTTGACTAGACAGAACCTCACCCAGAGAGCTGTACATGTCAGTGTGCTTAGACCAGACTGAACCTCACCCAGAGAACTGCTACATGTCACGTGTGGTTAGACCAGACTGAACCTCACCCACGAGAGCTGTACATGTCAGTGTCGTTTGACAGACCAGGAACCTCACCCAGCAGACCTGCTCACATGTCAGTCGTGGTTCGACAGACAGAACCATCACCCAGAGAGCTGTACATGTCAGTGTGGTCTAGACAGACAGAACCTCACCCAGAGAGCTGTACATGTCAGTGTGCGGTTCAGACAGACTGAATCTCACCCAGAGAACTGTGACATGTCAGTGTGCGGTTAGACAGACAGAACCTCACCCAGAGAACTGTACATGTCAGTGTGGTCTAGACAGACAGACCTCACCCAGAGAACTGTACATGTCAGTGTGGTTAGACAGACAGAACCTCACCCAGAGAACTGTACATGTCAGTGTGTGGTTAGACAGACTGAATCTCACCCAGAGAACTGTACATGTCAGTGTGCGGTTAGCACAGACTGAATCTCACCCAGAGAGCTGTACATGTCAGTGTGGTTAGACAGACTGAATCTCCACCGCAGAGAAGCTGTACATGTCAGTGTGGTTAGACAGACTCGAACCATCACCCAGAGAACTGTGCATGTCAGTGCTCGGTTAGACAGACAGAACCTCACCCATGCGAGCTGTACATCGTCAGTGTGGCTCTAGACAGATGAACCTCACCCAGAGAGCTGTACATGTCAGTGTGGTTAGACAGACAGAATCTCACCCAGAGAACTGCTACATGTCCCCAGTGTGGTTAGACAGACAGAATCTCACCCAGCGAGCTGTCACATGTCAGTGTGGTTAGACAGACAGAATCTCACCCAGAGAGCTGCTACATGTCAGTGTGGTTAGACAGACTGAATCTCACCCAGACGGCTGTACATGTCCCTGTGGTGTCAGACTCCATCTACCCAGAGAGCTGTACATGTCAGTGTGGTTAGACAGACAGAACTCTCACCCAGAGAGCTGTACATGTCAGTGTGGTTAGCGATAGAACCTCCCCAGAGAGCTGTACATGCCTCAGTGTGGAAGCGACTGCAGTCTCACCCAGAGAGCTGTACATGTCAGTGTGGTTAGACAGACTGAATCTCACCCAGAGAGCTGTACATGTCAGTGTGGTTAGACAGACTGACATCTCACCCAGAGAGCTGTACATGTCAGTGTGTGGTTCAGACAGACAGAACCTCACCCAGAGAGCTGCTCACATGTCAGTGTGCTTAGACAGACAGAACCTCACCCAGAGAGCTGTACATGCTCAGCTGTGTTAGACAGACGGAACCTCACCCAGAGAACTGTACATGTCAGTGTGGTTAGACAGCACTGAATCTCACCCAGAGACGCTGTACACTGTCAGTGTGTGGTTAGACAGACCGAACCTCACCCAGCAGAGCTGTACGATGTCAGTGTGGTTACGACAGACAGAACGCTCACCCAGAGAGCTGTACATGTCAGTGGGTTAACAGACAGAACCTCACCCAGAGAGCTGTACATGTCAGTGTGTTAGACAGACAGAACCTCACCCCAGAGAGCTGTACATGCTCAGTGTGGTTAGACAGACAGAACCTCACCCAGAGAACTGTAGCATGTCAGTGTCGGTCTAGACAGACAGAACCTCACCCAGAGAGCTGTACATGTCAGTGTGTGTAGATAGACTAGAACCTCACCCAGAGAGCTGTACATGTCAGTGTGGTTAGACAGACAGAACCTCACCCAGAGTGCTGTACATGTCAGTGTGCGGTTAGACAGACAGAACCTCACCCAGAGAGCTGTACATGTCAGTGTGGTTAGACAGACAGAACCTCACCCAGAGAGCTGTACATGTCAGTGTGGTTAGACAGACAGAACCTCACCCAGAGAACTGTGCATGTCAGTGTGGTTAGACAGACAGAACCTCACTCAGAGAGCTGTACATGTCAGTGTGTTAGACAGACAGAACCTCACCCAGAGAGCTGTACATGTCAGTGTGGTTAGACAGACAGAACCTCACCCAGAGAGCAGACAAATTCTAGATTTGGGCAGACAGACCATCACCCAGAGAACTGTACATGTCAGTGCTGGTTAGACAGCGAAGCTGCATTGACTGTACACCCACTGATGTTAGACTGTAGGTCAACCGTAGCTACACTGTCGTGTGTTCAGAGAGACAGAACCTCACCCAGAGAGCTGTACATGTCAGTGTGTTAGATAGACTAGAACCTCACCCAGCGGAGCTGTACATGTCCAGTGTGGTTAGACAGACAGAACCTCACCCAGAGAGCTGTACATGTCAGTGTGTGGTAGACAGACAGAACCTCACCCAGAGAGCTGTACATGTCAGTGTGGTTAGACGAGACAGAACCTCACCCAGAGAGCTAGAACATGTCAGTGTGTGTAGACAGACTGACCTGACCCAGAGACCGTGGGACATGTCAGCTCGCTAGTTGCAGACAGTTACCACACCCAGAGAGCTGTGGCACCTGTCAGTGTGGGGAGAGACAGGGCCTCACCGCAGATGAGCTGTACATGGTCAATGGATGGTATCGACAGATCAGAACACGTCATCCATGTGTACTGATACCATGTCCATTGCTCCGTTCCAGCCATGATTACGGGCCGTCACCCTGCGAGCTGTGACATTTCAATTGTACACAGATTCGAACCTCACAGACCAGGGAAGCTTTACAATGCCTTGTAAAGAAGGGCACCTATTGGTAGATGGGTCAAAATGTAGTAAAAAAAGCAGACTTTGAATCATCCCTACGAGAGATGGTGAAGTTGTTAGATGACACTTTGCCGATGGTGTATCAATACAGCCAGTCACTACAGAACTATACAGGTGTCCTTCCTAATTCAGTTGCCGGAGAGGACGGATGAAATGAACATGAAATGAATGCATTCACTACTGTAAGTCGCTCTGGATAAGAGCGTCTGCCAAATGACTAACATGTAAATGTAAATGACAGGAAACCGCTCAGGGATTTGCCATGAGGCCAATGGGGACTTTAGAACAGTTACAGAGTTCAATGACTGTGATAGGAGACAAAACTGAGGATGGATCAACAACATTATAGTTACACGCACAATACTAATCTAATAGAGAGAAAAGGAAGACTGTACAGAATAAAACATAATTCATAAACATGCAGCCTTTTTGCAACAAGGCAATAAAGTAATACTGCAAAAAATCGTGGCGATGTAATTCACTTTTTTCTCCTGAACTAGCAGAATCCAATACAACACATGACTGAATACCACTCTCCGATATTGTTCAAGCGTAGTGGTGGCTCCATCATGTTATGGGTGCGACTGGTCAGTTTTTCAGGATAGAAAAGAGAGAACAGCTGGAGCTAAGCACAGGCAAAATACTAGAGGAACATCCTGGTTTAGTCTGCTTTCCACCAGACTCTGGGAGATTAATTCGACCTTTGTAGCAGGACAATATATAAAACACAAGGCCAAAGCTACACTGGAGTTGCTTTCCAAGAAGACAGTGAATTTTCCTGAGTGGCCGAGGTACAGTTATTACATACTATTTACTTGAAAATCTATGGCAAGAATGAAAATTGTTGTCTAGCAATGATCAGCAACCAGTTTGACAGAGCTTGAGGATTTTTCAAGATAATAATGAGTAAATGCTGCACAATCCAGTGTCGTGGAAAGCTCTTATTGACTTACCCAGAAAGACTTCTTGAGTAATAACTGATTTGACAGAAATATCAGCTAGCTAGGATAGCCAGCTGCAGCTATCACCAAGCTATGCTAGCTAGCTGCTGTCAGCTTGGCTAAACACAAGGTCAGCGCAGGCTTAAGCCTGGTTTTCAAAATCTGTAGGCAGCATTCTGCCTTCTCCCTACAGTTCTCAGCCTGCAGATAATGCATCACTTGCGTTATGAGCTTTCGAAACATATGAGCCCTTATCTTTCATCAGCAAGAAGGAATTCTTCAAATAAAAAATATACACTATGTGCGTGCCGTTCATCTGACGAAAACTACACTTCCTGAGTTATGCTTACACACAGGTGTTCAGAGCATGCTACATAGCACAGGTGGTTGCTTCTTGTCTTCTGTCTGTTTTCCGTAAACAAGTGCTGTAACATGGAGATGTTTCCGTCTGGGAACACAAACCCTAACCTTATCAAGGTGTGTATCAATGGTCCCCCCCATCTGATATGAAAGATAAGGTCCTTATGCTTCCAAAACTGTACCGCAAGCAATGCATGTTAATGTTCAGACCAAGTGTCAGGTATCTTAACAAAACTACCCCCTAAAGAAGACATCTTCGTCCAATGACTCTTGTGTAATATAATGGAACTGAGAGTCATGATCAAGGACTAGCTTTAGCCTACACATAGAACTGAGAGTCATGATCAAGGACTAGCTTTAGCCTACACATAGAACTGAGAGTCATGATCAAGGACTAGCTTTAGCCTACACATAGAACTGAGAGTCACGATCAAGGACTAGCTTTAGCCTACACATAGAACTGAGTCATGATCAAGGACTAGCTTTAGCCTACACATAGAACTGAGAGTCATGATCAAGGACTAGCTTTAGCCTACACATAGAACTGAGAGTCATGACTCAAGGACTAGCTTTAGCCTACACATAGAACTGAGAGTCATGATCAAGGACTAGCTTTAGCCTACACATAGAACTGAGAGTCATGATCAAGGACTAGCTTTAGCCTACACATAGAACTGAGAGTCATGATCAAGGACTAGCTTTAGCCTACACATAGAACTGAGAGTCATGATCAAGGACTAGCTTTAGCCTACACATAGAACTGAATTAGCTGACCATCTTGAGATGGCGAGTCAGTGTCGGGAGGAGAGAAGTCCTCAAAACTGTTGTTCTCTCCATAGCAAAGAAATCTTAGTTTACCTCGCTGTACTCACTACCAATTTGTAAGTCGCTCTGGATAAGAGCGTCTGCTAAATGGCTAAAATGTAAAAAATGTACTGCACTTGTTTGTTGCGATTGAATGGCAGACACACCCACGTCTAACCACACCCCCGAGACAACTCTCATTTACCTTCAGTCATGGCCCCTAGTAATTCTTATTGAGCATTGATGAAAAACAAAGCCAAATCAGGAAGTGCAATTGCCCTTTAAAAAAGGTACGATTGAATAGATAGAAACTAGTCGTTCTCAGAAAAGGTTTAGCAGTATGAGAATTGACCACTAGATGGTGATCTTGGTATGTCATCTGTGGACATGTGACTAGACCAATGTGGCGTTCAGCAGGATGCAATGTTTAGGAACATTCAGATAGAAATATGCTATGTAGAACAAACATGCCTCTCTGACATGTAGAAAAGAAGGAATCATGTCCCCTTTATTCATAGCATTTATATCTGCAACTTTCAACCACGTTTCGCTACTGAACGTGGCCAGAGGCTCTTTCTCAATTGTCTAAATATCCATCTTCTCCTTGTCTCCTCCCCTTCATCTGCACTAATTGGAAAAATGCTCACAGGTGAAAAACAGTATGGCGGAATGAAGCTCATCATTAGACTGGTTTAACTTTCACCTGGTCAATTCTTTCAGATCAGTGAAGAGAGGGAAAAGTTTTAGACAACTGAGAAAGAGCCCAAGTGTATGAAGTGTATGAAGTTAGTGTTGTGTTGAATTAAGAAGGTAGTCCTTTATTCTATAGTTTAAAGTACATCTTAATCTACCCTACATCCCACCACCACCAATTGTTTTTCAGTCAGCTCATACTTTTCTTTTATACTGTATATTTTCACTTCCTTGTTTTTTCTCTCCAAGGTCTATTGCCGCATTCAAGTCCTATCAGAATTTAGAGTTATCAGAGGAACGACTTGCTCAACTTGGAGTAAGAACTTGGGAATGTTAGCAAACAATTTATAGTGTTCAAAAAACATAGTTATGTTTATTTTGATAAATAAAGTTTTGTTGTTGTATTTAACTGCAGAAGATGCTGCCATCAAAGTCATTTCCGTGGTAGCTGATGTCAGAGATCAGCATGTGGGGAAAGTCTGGGTCCAAAGATGATAACTGAGTTTCCAACTTATGTTTAGGACCTGGAAGTTGTTATAAAGTTTTTTTAAGTCGGGATCTGTATTTCAAATACATTGTTTTTGTCACATGCACCGAATACAAATGAAATGCTTACTTACAAGCCCTTAACCAACAATGCAGTTCAAGAAATAGAGTTAAGAAAATATTTACTTAATAAACTAAAGTAAAAAAATAGAATAAAAAGTAACACAGTAAAATAACAATAACAAAACAACAATAACAAGGCTACAGTGCCTTGCAAAAGTATTCATCCCCCTTGGCGTTTTTTCCTATTTTGTTGCATTACAACCTGTCATTTAAATAGATTTTTATTTGGATTTCATGTAATGGACATACACAAAATAGTCAGAATTGCTGAAGTGAAACGAAAAAAAAAAGGGAAAAGTTGTGAGTGCATATGTATTCACCCCCTTTACTATGAAGCCCCTAAATAAGATCTGGTGCAACCAATTACCTTCAGAAAACACATAAATAGTGAAATAAAGTCCACCTGTGTGCAATCTAAGTGTCACATGAGCTGTCACATGATCTCAGTATATATACACCTGTTCTGAACACCACTAAGCAATGGGCACCATGAAGACCAAGGAGCTCTCCAAACAGGTCAGGGACAAAGTTGTGGAGAAGTACAGATCAGGGTTGGGTTATAAAAAAATATCCGAAACTTTGAACATCCCACAGAGCACCAATAAATCCATAATTAAAAAATTAAAAGAATATGGAAGCACAACAAACCTGCCAAGAGAAGGCCGCCCACCAAAACTCACAGACCAGGCAAGGAGGGCATTAATCAGAGAGGCAACAAAGAGACCAAAGATAACCCTGAAGGAGCTGCAAAGCTCCACAGCGGAGATAGTAGTATCTGTCCATAGAACCACTTTAAACCATACACTCCACATAGCTGGGCTTTACGAAAGAGTGGCCAGAAAAAAGCCATTACTTAAAGAAAGAAATAAGTAAATCCATTCGGTGTTTGCCAAAAGGCATGTGGGAGACTCCCCAAACATATGGAAGAAGGTACTTTGGTCAGATGAGACTAATATTGAGCTTTTTGGCCATCAAGGAAAACGCTATGTCTGGCGCAAACCCAACACCTCTCATCACCCCGAGATACCATCCCCACAGTGAAGCATGGTGGTGGCAGCATCATGCTGTGGGGATGTTTTTAATCGTCAGGGACTGGGAAACTGGTCAGAATTGAAGGAATGATGGATGGCGCTAAATACAGGGAAATTCTTGAGGGAAACCTGTTTCAGTCTTCCAGAGATTTGAGACTGGGACGGACGTTCACCTTTCAGCAGGACAATGACCCTAAGCATACTGCTAAAGCAACACTCGAGTTGTGGGGAAACATTTAAATGTCTTGGAATGGCCTAGTCAAAGCCCAGACCTCAATCCAATTGAGAATTTGTGGTATGACTTAAAGATTGCTGTACACCAGCGGAACCCACCCAACTTGAAGGAGCTGGGGCAGTTTTGCCTTGAAGATTGGGCAAAAATCCCAGTGGCTAGATGTGCCAAGCTTATAGAGACATACCCCAAGAGACTTGCAGCTGTAATTGCTTCAAAAGGTATCTCTACAAAGTATTGACTGAGGGGTGAATAGTTCTGCACTCTCAAGTTTTCATTTTTTTTGTCTTATTTCTTGTTTGTTTCTTCAAAGTGGTAGGCATGCTGTATAAATCAAATGATACAAACCTCCCAAAAATCTGTTTTAATTTCAGGTTGTAAGGCAACAAAATAGGAAAAATGCCATGGGGGGTGAATACTTTCGCAAGCCACTGTATATACAGGGAGTACAAGTACTGAGTCAATGTGCGGGGGTACATGTTAGTCAAGGTAATTTGTACATGTAGGTGGGGGGGATCAAAGTATGATTACTCAACAAGCTCAAGGCCCTGGGCCTGGACTCTGCCCTCTGCAACTGGATCCTGGACTTCCTGAATGGCAGACCACAGGCTGTGAGGATTGACAACAACACCTACTCCACACTGAATCTTAACCCAGGGCCCCCCCATGGTGGTGTCATCAGCCTTCTGCTGTACTCCCTGATCACTCTGTTGCACGACACCATCTCCATCATCAAGTTTGCTGATGACACCACGGTTGAAGGCCTGATCACTAACAACGACGAGTCAAACTACAGGGAGGAGGTAAGGGAACTGGCACTGCGGTGCCAGGACAACAACCTCTCCCTCAATGTCAGCAAAAGAAAGGAGTTGATTGTCGACTTCAGGAAACAGAAGACATGCCCCATCCACATCACCGAGAACTTGACATGGACCAACAACACCACCACTCTTGCCAAGAGGGCGCAACAGAGCCTTCACTTCCTAAGGCGGCTGAGGAAATTTGTCAAGTCCCCCCCGGGTACTCTCCAAATTCTACCGCTGAACCATCGTTAGCGTCCTGACTGGCTGCATCATGGCCTGGTATGGGAAGTGCTCTGTCCACGACCGCAAGGCCCTCCAGCAGGTGGTGAAAATGGCCCAGTACATCACTGGGTCCGGGCTCCCTTCCCAGTCAGGACGTCTACTCAAAGCGGTGCCTGAGGAAGTACCGCAGCATCGTCAAGTACCCCACATGGCCAGACACTATCAGAGCATTGGGTCTCAGACCAACAGGCTCAGAGACTGTTTCTATTGACAAGTCATCAGAATGCTGAACACTTGATCTGCACTGACCAACTGCAATCACTCATGCACACACCCACACATACATACACACACACACACATCCACACACACCCACCCACACATAGACCCCCCCCAAACACACACACACATAGAAGCTAAATGGCATCATGAACTTTACCAAGTACCAGGACATTTTAGCCTCAGTAAGACAATAACCTCAAGCACTACTCAAAATCCACAAAGAAATGGTTAATTGACCACAAAATTAACATTTTGCAATGGCCATCTCAGTCTCCAGACTTGAATCCCATTGGTAACATGTGGTTTGAACTGAAGAGGGCATAAAAACTGATGAAGAATATCAAGGATCTGGAAAGATTCTATATGGAGGAATGTTCTAAGATCCTTTCCAACGTGTTCTCCAATCTCATAAAACATTTTAGAAAAAGACTCAGCGTCATTATCCTCGAAGGGGAGGGTGTCACATCCTGACCAGCAGAGGGCGTATTGCTTAGTCTAGGTCAGGATGTGGCAGGGGATTTGTGTTTGTTAAATGTTGGGGTTGATGATTGGGACTTCCAATTGAAGGCAGGTGTGTAGAGTTGCCTTTGATTGGAAGTCCTATATAGGTGTGTGTGTTTGTCTTTGGGGTTGTGGGGAATTGTTTTGCACTGCGTTTTTTAGCCTGCAAACTGTTGCTGCTGTCGTATTTATGGTTGCATGTGGATGCTTTACTCCTTTTGTTTTTGAATTAAAACATGAGCATCCATACTTCCGCTGCGCCTCGGTCCTTCTCTCTCAAATACGACATATTCGCCGAAGAGTACGACATATTCCGTGACAGAATTCCCCACCAACACAGGACCAAGCAGCGGAAGAAGGCTGGTGAGGACTGGGAGACACGACAGGTAAGGGAGACCGAGAGGCACCCCCAAGATTTTTTTAGGGGGGGGCACAAGGGCTGTTTGACGGCGTCAGAGCTGCCCGCCAGTCAACAGTCGTCAGAGCTGCCCACCAGTCAACAGTCGTCAGAGCTGCCCGCCAGTCAACAGTCGTCAGAGCTGCCCGCCAGTCAACAGTCATCAGAGCTGCCCGCCAGTCAACAGTCGCCAGAGCTGCCCGCCAGTCAACCATCACCAGAGCTGCCCGCCAGTCAACAGTCGTCAGAGCTGCTCGCCAGTCAACAGTCGTCAGAGCTGCCCGCCAGTCAACAGTCATCAGAGCTGCCCGCCAGTCAACAGTCGCCGGAGTGGCCAGACTGCCCTGAACTGCCGGAGTGGCCAGACTGCCCTGAACTGCCGGAGTGGCCAGACTGCCCTGAACTGCCGGAGTGGCCAGACTGCCCTGAACTGCCGGAGTGGCCAGACTGCCCTGAACTGCCGGAGTGGCCAGACTGCCCTGAACTGCCGGAGCGGCCAGACTGCCCAGACTGTCCCGAGCTGCCAGACTGCCCAGACTGTCCCGAGCTGCCAGACTGCCCCGAGCTGCCAGACTGTCCCGACTGTCCCGAGCCGCCGGACTGCCCCGAGCCGCCAGACTGGTCGGACTGCCCCGACTGCCTGGAACGGCCAGAACCTGAGCCGCCTCCAGGATAGGTGGGTTGGGGAGGGAGGGTGTAGCACAGTGCCGTCGTTGACGGCAGCCACCCTCCCTTCCCTCCCTTATGGTTTAGGGGTTATTGTTTGTTGTTTTTTTGTTGGGGTATTGGGGATTTTCTTGTTTTTCTTAGGTGCATCCTGGAGTCTGCACCTTGAGGGGGGGGTACTGTCACGTCCTGACCAGCAGAGGGCGTATTGCTTAGTCTAGGTCAGGATGTGGCAGGGGGTTTGTGTTTGTTAAATGTTGGGGTTGATGATTGGGACTTCCAATTGAAGGCAGGTGTGTAGAGTTGCCTTTGATTGGTGTGTGTGTTTTTCTTTGGGGTTGTGGGGAATTGTTTTGCACTGCGTTTTTTTAGCCTGCAAACTGTTAATGCTGTCGTATTTATGGTTTCCTGTGGATGCTTTACTCCTTTTGTTTTTGAATTAAAACATGAGCATCCATACTTCCGCTGCGCCTTGGTCCTTCTCTCTCAAATACGACATATTCGCCGAAGAGTACGACATATTCCGTGACAGAGGGTGCTAGAGTACTGAAAACATGGGTGCCAATAATTTGGACCACTACCATTTCGAGTAAAGAAAATAATAAATTAAACAAAATCTTCCTCTGTGAAATTGTATTAGTATATAATTTCAGATTTTTTAAGCATACAATATAACTCAGTGTTTTCATTACTTATTTAATACAGTATTTTTTGATCATTTTTATCAAGGGTGCCAATAATTATTGACCTCCTGCTAAACACAACTTCTGCTACTAGACTTCGTATTTATGTACTGCACAATTTAAACACTTGCTCTCCCTGACACACGTGTAAATATTGTACTATAAATTGTTGAGTGGTTTCCTGTATTTATACATGCTAAATGTTTATTCTATTCTACCGAGCCCATTTACTTTAAATGTTTTATTCATATATTTTATTATTTCTTAATGGTGTCACTTTATCGAGAGGGAACATGCAGAAAGCATTTTGTTGGACAGTGTATACCATGTGTATCCTGTACACATCCTGTATATTATCATCATATTATACAGAAGATGAAGATGAAGATGGCACCGATAGACATGGAAGCTCTGCTCCTAGCTCCTAAGCAACTTTGCAGTATTTCGTTTTTTGTGTGTGTTATTTCTGACATTATTAGCCCAGAAAGTATTTTGTGTTACGTACATCCGGAAAGAACTTGTGGATATCAGAGCGGGGGTAACTCAGCAGCATTACGACCAGAAATATGGCTTTCCCGAATTGGATCCTTTGTTCGTACCCCCCAGGGCAATTGAACGTATCCCAGAGGCTGCTCCATGACACCGCCGGTGGAGAAGAGATATTCGGAGTGGACTTCTAGTCCGACTCAGGAGGTGTGCACACCATCCACCACTTCTGAGTATATTACTCGCTAATGTCCAATCCCTGGACAATAAAGTAGACGAGCTGGTGTATGTTTAATGATTATCTACTTATGGTGTGATTGTGATAACTTACAGGAACTCAAGTCCTCTTGTTCAGCCGGCCTAGAATACCATACAATCAAATGACGACTGTATTACCTCCCAAGAGAATTCTGTTCGGTTATAGTTACAGCCGCGTATATTCCCCCTCAAGCCGAAACCACGACGGCCCTACACTGGACTTTGTGCAAACTGAGGCCGCATTTATTGTAGCTGGGGATTTTAACAAAGCAAATTTTAGGAAAACGCTACCGAATTTCTATCAACACATGGCCTGTAGTACTCGCGCATCAAAAACTCTTGACTACTGTTACTCCCGCTTCAGGGATGGCTACAAGGCCTTCCCTTCGGCAAATCAGATCACGATTCCATCCTGCTCCTCCCTTCCTATAGGCAGAAACTCAAACAGGAAGTACCCGTACTAAGGTCTATTTAACGCTGGTCTGACCAATCGGAATCCATGTTTTGATCACGTGGACTGGGATATGAAGAAGGCCCTAAATATTGTCAAGGACTTCAGACACCCTAGTCATAGGCTGTTCTCTCTGATACTGCACGGCAAGCAGTACAGGAGTGCCAAGTCTAGGTCCAAGAGGCTTCTAAACAGCTTCTACCCCCAAGCCATAAGATTCCTGAACACCTAATCAAATGGCTACCCGGACTATTTGCATCCCCCCCCCCCCTCTTTTTACACCCCCGTCTTGCTCCCGGACAAGCTAAACACCTTTTCGCCCGCTTTGAGGATAACACAGTGCCTCTGACACAGCCCGCTCCCAAGGATTGTGGGCTCTCGTTCTCTGTGGCCGACGTGAGTAAGACATTTAAGCGCGTTAAACCTCGCAATGCTGCCGGCCCAGATGACATCCCTAGCTGCGTCCTCAGAGCATTCGCAGACCAGGTGGTTGGAGTGTTTACGGACATATTCAATCTCTCCCTATCCCAGTCTGCTGTCCCTACTTGCTTCAAGATGTCCACCATTGTTCCTGTACCCAAGAAAGCAAATGTCATCATGAAGTGATTTGAGAGGCTAGTTAAGGATCATATCACCTCCACCTTACCTGACACTCATAGACTCAATTACATTTGCATACAGCCCCAATACATCCACAGACAATGCAATCGCCATCACACTGCACATTGCCCTATCGCATCTGGACAAGAGGAATAACTATGTAAGAATGCTATTCATTGACTATAGCTCAGCCTTCAACACCGTAGTTAGTACCCTCCAAGCTCATCATCAAGCTCGGGGCCCTGGGTTGACTCATTGTCACTGTCTCATTGTGACATATGGCATATATTATATTTTATATATATTATTAGACATTATAGGGCATGTGACAGTTTAGGCTCTCATAAGATATGATCTTTGTATTACTACTTTTGCATCTGTTCTCACTGCAGTCATGTTGGTGTAACTGGTCTTTAGCTGTATAAATCAATTTCATTCATTTTTATCAGCTTTTTGCTAAGGCGGCCCTTATACTGTTTGTGTTCTACTTGTAGCCCTGGTTGTCCTGTAAATAAAATGGTTAAACACTTCATTGTGAGGCTAAATTCAAGGGCTGGACATGCAGATAAGTGAAAGTCAGATACTTGAAAAGCCGATTTTTGCTGTGATCTCGGGACTGATAGGGTTAACCATGTTCTGATGCTGTTGCCCTTGGTCAGAGATTACGCCCACATCTCTATAAAACGTCAGCTGCATCTCCACTTGTAGACATATGACTGTAGGTCCCCAACTCAACAGGCAGGCAAAGGTAAGGACATCTATAACTGTACTATTTCAACAAACACATTGTTGTGTGTGCAAATAGAAATGGCTATTTTTGGTATTTCCAAATTGACATAAAAAAGTTAAATGTGGAACTTGTACGTTTCTTTAGACTGTATACGGTATGCACTTTATTTTATACAATATAGGGTAATACTTTGTATTAACAGTCAGTAATAAACCATGTATAAACAGAAAGAACATAGGGTAATACTTTGTATTAACAGTCAGTAATAAACCATGTATAAACAGAAAGAACATAGGGTAATACTTTGTATTAACAGTCAGTAATAAACCATGTATAAACAGAAAGAACATAGGGTAATACTTTGTATTAACAGTCAGTAATAAACCATGTATAAACAGAAAGAACATAGGGTAATACTTTGTATTAACAGTCAGTAATAAACCATGTATAAACAGAAAGGACATAGGGTAATACTTTGTATTAACAGTCAGTAATAAACCATGTATAAACAGAAAGAACATAGGGTAATACTTTGTATTAACAGTCAGTAATAAACCATGTATAAACAGAAAGAACATAGGGTAATACTTTGTATTAACAGTCAGTAATAAACCATGTATAAACAGAAAGAACATAGGGTAATACTTTGTATTAACAGTCAGTAATAAACCATGTATAAACAGAAAGGGTAATACTTTGTATTAACAGTCAGTAATAAACCATGTATAAACAGAAAGGACATAGGGTAATACTTTGTATTAACAGTCAGTAATAAACCATGTATAAACAGAAAGAACATAGGGTAATACTTTGTATTAACAGTCAGTAATAAACCATGTATAAACAGAAAGAACATAGGGTAATACTTTGTATTAACAGTCAGTAATAAACCATGTATAAACAGAAAGAACATAGGGTAATACTTTGTATTAACAGTCAGTAATAAACCATGTATAAACAGAAAGAACATAGGGTAATACTTTGTATTAACAGTCAGTAATAAACCATGTATAAACAGAAAGAACATAGGGTAATACTTTGTATTAACAGTCAGTAATAAACCATGTATAAACAGAAAGAACATAGGGTAATACTTTGTATTAACAGTCAGTAATAAACCATGTATAAACAGAAAGAACATAGGGTAATACTTTGTATTAACAGTCAGTAATAAACCATGTATAAACAGAAAGAACATAGGGTAATACTTTGTATTAACAGTCAGTAATAAACCATGTATAAACAGAAAGAACATAGGGTAATACTTTGTATTAACAGTCAGTAATAAACCATGTATAAACAGAAAGAACATAGGGTAATACTTTGTATTAACAGTCAGTAATAAACCATGTATAAACAGAAAGAACATAGGGTAATACTTTGTATTAACAGTCAGTAATAAACCATGTATAGGGCATTTAGAAACTCTAGACGTTCCGCTAGCGGAACACCTGCTCCAATATCCAATGATGGGCGTGGCGCGAAATACAAACTCCTCTAAAATACAAAAACTTCAATTTTTTAAACATATGACTATTTCACAGCATTTTAAAGATAAGACTCTCCTTTATCTAACCACACTGTCCGATTTCAAAAAGGCTTTACAACGAAAGCAAAACATTAGATTATGTCAGCAGAGTACCAAGCCAGAAATAATCAGACACCCATTTTTCAAGCTAGCATATAATGTCACAAAAACCCAGAAGACAGCTAAATGCAGCACTAACCTTATATGATCTTCATCAGATGACAACCCTAGGACATTATGTTATACAATACATGCATGTTTTGTTCAATCAAGTTCATATTGATATCAAAAACCAGCTTTTTACATTAGCATGTGACGTTCAGAACTAGCATACCCCCCGCAAACTTCCGGGGAATTCGCTAACATTTTACTAAATTACTCACGATAAACGTTCACAAAAAGCATAACAATTAATTTAAGAATTATAGATACAGACCTCCTCTATGCACTCGATATGTCCGATTTTAAAATAGCTTTTTGGTGAAAGCACATTTTGCAAAATTCTAAGTACATAGCCCAGGCATCACGGCCTAGCTATTTAGACACCCGGCAAGTTTAGCACTCACCAATATCAGATTTACTATTATAAAAGTTTGATTACCTTTTGTTGTCTTCGTCAGAATGCACTCCCAGGACTGCTACTTCAATAACAAATGTTGGTTTGGTCCAAAATAATCCATCGTTATATCCGAATAGCGGCGTTTTGTTCGTGCGTCCCAGACACTATCCGAATGGTAAAGAAGGGTCGTGCGCATGGCGCAATTCGTGACAAGAAAAATCTAAATATTCCATTACCGTACTTCGAAGCATGTCAACCGCTGTTTAAAATCCATTTTTATGCCATTTTTCTCGTAAAAAAGCGATAATATTCCGACCGGGAATGTCCATTTAGCTAAACAGAGGAATGAAAACAAACATTTCGGTCGACGCGAGGCACGAGCCTGAGTCTCACAGTACTCTAACCAGCCACTACCCAAACGCGCTACTTTGTTTCAGCCAGAGCGTGCAAAGCCACGATTCCGCTTTTTGCCGCCTTCTGAGAACCTATGGCAGCCGTAGGAAGTGTCACGGGACAGCTAAGATCCTCACTCTTCAATAAACAGAGACAAGAAGAACGACACCTTGTCAGACAGGCCACTTCCTGCATGAAATGTTCTCAGGTTTTTGCCTGCCATATGAGTTCTGTTATAGTCACAGACACCATTCAAACAGTTTTAGAAACTTTACGGTGTTTTCTATCCAAAGCCAATAATTATATGCATATTGTCGTTACTGGGCAGGAGTAGTAACCAGATTAAATCGGGTACGTTTTTTTTATCCAGCCGTGAAAATGTTGGGTCTAGGGGGCAGCATTTGCACGTCTGGATAAAAAAAATGTACCCGATTTAATCTGGTTACTAATCCTACCCAGTAACTAGAATATGCATATACTTATTATATATGGATAGAAAACACTCTAAAGTTTCCAAAACTGTTTGAATGGTGTCTGTGAGTATAACAGAACTCATTTGGCAGGCAAAACCCTGAGACATTTTCTGACAGGAAGTGGATACCTGATGTGTTGTATTGACTTTAAAGCTATCCCATTGAAAGACACAGGGGTTTAGGAATATTTTGGCACTTCCTATTGCTTCCACTAGATGTCACCAGCCTTTACAAAGTGTTTTGAGTCTTCTGGAGGGAGATCTGACCGAACAAGAGCCATGGAACGGTGATGTCCCATTAGACACCTGGCGCGCTACTTCATGTTGGGTACCCTCGTTCCAATACGTTATAAAAGGCTATGCATTCGTCCACCTTGAATATTATTCATGTTCTGGTTAAAAAGGCCCTAATGATTTATGCTATACAACGTTTGACATGTTTGAACGAACGGAAATATATTTTTTCCCCTCGTTCATGACGAGAAGTCCGGCTGGCTTACATCATGTGCTAACGAGACGGAGATTTTTGGACATAAATGATGAGCTTTTTTGAACAAAACTACATTCGTTATGGACCTGTGATACCTGGAAGTGACATCTGATGAAGAGAATCAAAGGTAATGGATTATTTACATAGTATTTTCGATTTTAGATCTCCCCAACATGACGTCTAGTCTGTATCGCAACGCGTATTTTTCTGGGCACAGTGCTCAGATTATTGCAAAGTGTGATTTCCCAGTAAGGTTATTTTTAAATCTGGCAAGTTGATTGCGTTCAAAAGATGTAAATCTATAATTCTTTAAATGACAATATAATATTTTAACAATGTTTTCTAATTTTAATTATTTAATTTCTGACGCTGACTTGACTGCCGGTTATTGGAGGGAAACGATTTCCTCAACATCAATGCCATAGTAAAACGCTGTTTTTGTATATAAATATGAACTTGATAGAACTAAAAATGCATGCATTGTCTAACATAATGTCCTAGGAGTGTCATCTGATGGAGATTGTAAAAGGTTAGTGTATCATTTTAGCTGGTTTTATGGTTTTGGTGACCCTGTCTTTGACTTGACAAAACATTACACACAACTCTTGTAAATGTACTGTCCTAACATCTAGGTGGGACGCTAGCGTGCCACCTGTGGTGCACTCCATCAACAGCAGGTGCATTTCAAGAGCGGCAAATTTGAATCCAAATAAATGTCAAAATTCAAATTTTTCAAAAATACAACTATGTTACACCATTTGAAAGATAAACATCTCCTTAATCTAACCACGTTTTACGATTTCAAAAAGGTTTTACGGCGAAAGCATAAATTTAGAGTATGTTAGGACAGTACATTTACAAGAGTTGTGTGTAATGTTTTGTCAAGTCAAAGACAGGGTCACCAAAACCATAAAACCAGCTAAAATGATACACTAACCTTTTACAATCTCCATCAGATGACACTCCTAGGACATTATGTTAGACAATGCATGCATTTTTAGTTCTATCAAGTTCATATTTATATACAAAAACAGCGTTTTTACTATGGCATTGATGTTGAGGAAATCGTTTCCCTCCAATAACCGGCAGTCAAGTCAGCGTCACAAATTAAATAATTAAAATTAGAAAACATTGGTAAAATATTATATTGTCATTTAAAGAATTATAGATTTACATCTTTTGAACGCAATCAACTTGCCAGATTTAAAAATAACCTTACTGGGAAATCACACTTTGCAATAATCTGAGCACTGTGCCCAGAAAAATACGCGTTGCGATACAGACTAGACGTCATGTTGGGGAGATCTAAAATCGAAAATACTATGTAAATAATCCATTACCTTTGATTCTCTTCATCAGATGTCACTTCCAGGTATCACAGGTCCATAACGAATGTAGTTTTGTTCAAAAAAGCTCATCATTTATGTCCAAAAATCTCCGTCTCGTTAGCACATGATGTAAGCCAGCCGGACTTCTCGTCATGAACGAGGGGAAAAAAATATATTTCCGTTCGTTCAAACATGTCAAACGTTGTATAGCATAAATCATTAGGGCCTTTTTTAACCAGAACATGAATAATATTCAAGGTGGACGAATGCATAGCCTTTTATAACGTATTGGAACGAGGGTACCCAACATGAAGTAGCGCGCCAGGTGTCTAATGGGACATCACCGTTCCATGGCTCTTGTTCGGTCAGATCTCCCTCCAGAAGACTCAAAACACTTTGTAAAGGCTGGTGACATCTAGTGGAAGCAATAGGAAGTGCCAAAATATTCCTAAACCCCTGTGTTTTTCAATGGGATAGGTTTAAAGTCAATACAACACATCAGGTATCCACTTCCTGTCAGAAAATGTCTCAGGGTTTTGCCTGCCAAATGAGTTCTGTTATACTCACAGACACCATTCAAACAGTTTTGGAAACTTTAGAGTGTTTTCTATCCATATATAATAAGTATATGCATATTCTAGTTACTGGGTAGGATTAGTAACCAGATTAAATCGGGTACATTTTTTTTATCCAGACGTGCAAAAGACCCAAATGAGGAACAGGTGCAAACAATAAGACATAACAAACGAAAAGGAAAAAAGGGGATCAGCGGCGGCTAGTAGGCCGGTGACAACGACCGCCGAGCGCCGCCCGAGCAGGCAGGGGAGCCACCTTCGGTGGGATTCGTGACAGTACCCCCCTCCTGACACGCGGCTCCCGCAGCGCGCTTCACCGACCTCGAGGGCGACCCGGAGGACGAGGCGCAGGGCGATCCCCATGAAGGCGGTGGAACTCCCTCAGTAGTGGGGGGTCCCAAAATGTCCTTCCTGGGTACCCAGCACCTCTCCTCCGCGCCGTACCCCTCCCAGTCGACGCGGTACTCTAGGCCCCCCCCCCCCGAAGTCTGGAGTCCAGAATGGTGCGTATCTTATACGCCGGGGACCCCCAATGTCCAGCGGGGGGGGAGGAACCTCCGGCACCTCACCTTCCTGCATGGGACCAGCCACCACCGGCCTGAGGAGAGACACATGAAACGAGGGGTTAATACGGTAGTAAGATGGAATTTGTAACCGGTAACACACCTCGTTTATCCTCCTCAGGACTTTAAACAGCCCTACACACTGCGGGCCCAGCTTCCGGCAGGGCAAGCGGAGGGGCAGGTTTCTAGCCGAGAGCCAGACTCGATCCCCTGGTGCAAACACAGGGGTCTCACTGCGGTGCTGGTCAGCGCTCTTCTTCTGCCGTCCACTCGCCTTTGTGAGTGCGTCTTGGACGGCTCTCCAAGTGTCCTTCGAGCGCTGCACCCAATTCCCTCCACCGCAGGAGCCTCGGTCTGGCTCTGGTGCCATGGAGCCAGGACCGGCTGGTAGCCCAACACACACTGGAACGGTGACATGTTGGTTGATGAGTGACGTAGAGAATTTTGGGCTATTTCTGCCCATGGCACGTATCTCGCCCATTCCCTGGGCCGGTCCTGGCAATACGTCCTTAGAAGCCTACCCACCTCTTGGTTCACCCTCTCCACCTGCCCATTACTCTCGGGGGTGGAAACCCGAGGTCAGGCTGACCGAGACCCCCAAACGTTCCATGAACGCCCTCCAAACTCTGGACGTGAACTGGGGACCCCGATCAGAAACGATGTCCTCGGGCACCCCGTAGTGCCGGAAGACATGGGTAAACAGGGCCTCCGCAGTCTGCAGAGCCGTAGGGAGACCGGGCAACGGGATGAGACGACGGGACTTCGAGAACCGATCCACAACGACCAGGATAGTGGCGTTCCCCTGAAATACGGGAAGGTCAGTGAGGAAGTCCCACTGACAAGTGTGACCACGGCCGCTGTGGAACAGGGAGGGGGTGTAATTTCCCTCTAGGCAGGTGTCGAGGAGCCTTGCTCTGAGCGCACACCGAGCAGGAGGAAACATAAAACCGCACGTCCTTACCCAAGGTGGGCCACCAGTACTTCCCCCTCAGGTTCCGCACTGTCCTCTCGATCCCAGGGTGACCCGAGGAGGGGAGATTATGGGCCCATCAAATCAATCGATCACGGAGACCAAGCGGTGCGTACTGAACACCTGCCGGACACTGCGATGGTGCAGGTTCCGACCGTAACGCCCGCTCGATCTCCGCGTCCAACTCCCATACCACCGGAGCTACCAAGCACGACGCTGGAAGAATGGGAGCCGGATCGATGGCCCTCTCCTCGGTGTCATATAGGCGGGACAGTGCGTCGGCCTTCGTGTTCTGTGAACCTGGCCGATAAGAGATCGTGAACCGGAAACGGGTAAAGAACATGGCCCTTCTGGCCTGACGCAGATTCAGTCTCCTAGCTGCCCGGATGTACTCGAGATTACGGTGGTCAGTCCAGATGAGGAAAGGGTGCTTAGCCCCCTCAAGCCAATGTCTCCACACCTTCAGAGCATTGACCACAGCTAACAACTCTCTGTCCCCCATGTCATAGTTCTGCTCCGCCGGCCCGAGCTTCCTAGAAAAGAAAGCGCACGGGCAGAGTTTGGGTGGCGTGCCCGAGCGCTGTGATAGCACGGCCCCCACCCCAGTCTCGGACGCGTCCACCTCCACTATGAATGCCAAAGAGGGATCCAGATGAGCCAGCACTGGAGCGACGGTAAACAGCTCCTTCAGGCGACTGAACGCTCTGTTCGCCTCTGCTGACCAGCGCAAGCGCGCCGGACCCCCCTTCAGCAGTGAGGTAATGGGAGCAGCAACTTGACCAAAGCCCCGGATAAACCTCCGGTAGTAATTGGCAAACCCTAAAAACCGCTGCACCTCCTTTACCGTGGTCGGAGTCGGCCAATTACGCACGGCTTTAACGCGGTCATCCTCCATCACCACCCCCGAGGTGGAAATGCGATACCCCAGGAAGGAAACGGCTCGTTTGAAAAACTCACATTTCTCAGCCTTGACGTACAGGTCATTCTCCAGCAGTCACCCAAGCACCTTGCGCACCAGGGAGACATGCGCGGCGCGGGTTGCAGAATAAATCAGTATGTCGTCAATATACACCACCACCCCCTGCCCGTGCAGGTCCCTGAGAATCTCGTCAACAAAGGATTGAAAGACGGCTGGAGCATTCTTTAACCCATACGGCATGAGGAGGTACTCATAGTGGCCCGATGTGGTACTGAATGCGGTTTTCCACTCGTCTCCTCCCCGGATACGCACATGATTGTAAGCGCTCCTGAGGTCCAGTTTCGTGAAAAAACGTGCGCCGTGAAATGATTCCTCCGCCGTAGCGATGAGAGGTAACTGAACCCTACTGTGATGGAATTTAGACCTCGATAATCAATGCACGGACGCAACCCTCCATCCTTTTTCTTCACGAAAAAGAAACTCGAGGAGACGGGTGACATGGAGGGCCGAATGTACCCCTGTCTCAGAGATTCCGTGACATATGTCTCCATAGCCAACGTTTCCTCCTGTGACAATGGGTTCACGTGACTCCTGGGAAGTGCAGCGTTTACCTGGAGATTTATCACGCAATCCCCTCGTCGATGAGGTGGTAATCGGGTCGCCCTCTTTTTACAGAAGGCGATAGCCAAATCGGCATATTCTGAGGGAATGCGCACAATGGAAACCTGGTCTGGACTCTCCACCGTCGTCGCACCGATGGAAACTCCCTTACACCTGCCTGAGCACTCCTCTGACCACCCTCTGAGAGCCCCCTGTCTCCACGAAATATTGGGATTGTGATTGGCCAGCCAGGGAATCCCCAGCACCACTGGAAACGCAGGAGAATCAATGAGGAAGAGACTAATCCGTTCCCCATGATCCCCCTGCATTACCATGTCCAGTGGCACCGTGGCCTCCCTGACCAGTCCTGACCCTAATGGTCGGCTATCTAAGGAGTGCACGGGGAAAGGTTGGTCCAACGTCACCAGGGGAATCCCTAGCCTTAATGCGAGCCCACGATCCATAAAGTTTCCAGCTGCGCCTGAATCGACTAGCGCCTTATGCTGGAAAGAGGGAGAAAACAAGGGGAAAGTTACTAAAACGAACATATGACCAACAGGGAGCTCTGGGTGAGGTTGGTGCTTACTCACCTGAGGTGAACGAGGAGTGCTCCGCCTGCCATCCCGATTCCCAGAGGAGCTCCCCCAGCACCGGTCGGTAGTGTGTCCTCTCCGTCCACACTGGGTACAAGAGGAGCCTCCTCCTCCGGTTCTCCTGGACGCGGCCCCCCCTAGCTCCATAGGGATGGGAGCTGGAGGACCTGGAGGTGGAACCAACAGGGCCCTGTCTGGACGTCCGCGCGCAGCCAGCAGGTTGTCGAGACGAATGGACATGTCGATTAGTTCATCTAGTGAGAGGGTAGTGTCCCGACAGGCTAGCTCACGGCGGACGTCCTCACGGAGGCTACACCGATAGTGGTCCATCAGGGCCCTGTCGTTCCACCCCGCTCCAGCAGCCAAGGTCCGGAACTCCAGAGCAAAGTCCTGTGCGCTCCTCGTCTCCTGCCGCAGGTGGAACAGCCGTTCACCCGCCGCCCGGCCTTCTGCTGGGTGGTCGAACACGGCCCGGAAACGGCGGGTGAACTCGGGGTAGTGATCCCTTGCCAAGTCTGGGCCATACCACACTGCGTTGGACCACTCCAGGGCACGTCCCGTTAAGCAGGAGACGAGGACGCTTACGCTCTCCTCTCCCGAGGGAGTCGGACGAACGGTAGCCAGGTACAACTCCAACTGTAGCAGGAAACCCTGGCACCCAGCCGCCGCTCCATCGTACTCCCTGGGGAGAGCCAGGCGTAGGGCTCCGGGTCTGGACGTTGGTGGAGGGGTAGATGGTGGAGGGGGAATAGGTGCTGGGGATGCGGTAGGGAGGCCACTCCTCTCCCATCGGTCCATCCTCTCCATCATCTGGTCCATCGCTGAGCCGATTCGGTGGAGGATGGTGGTATGGTGGAGGACCCGTTCCTCCATCGATGGGAGAGGAGGGGAGGCTGTTCCTGCTGACTCCATAGTTGTTGCGGGATTCTGTCAGTAGTTGCTAGGAGTGGTGGTAGGAGTCAGGCGCAGAGAGCAGAGGTAAGGAACTTTGTGTTTATTAACCTCTATGGGACCGGCGGGACGAATTCGTCCCACCTACGTAACAGCCACTGCCAGCCTGTGGCGCGATTTTCAAAATCTTCAAAATCCTATTACTTCAATTTCTCAAACATATGACTATTTTACAGCCATTTAAAGATAAGACTCTCGTTAATCTAACCACACTGTCCGATTTCAAAAAGGCTTTACAACGAAAGCAAAACATTAGATTATGTCAGCAGAGTACCAAGCCAGAAATAATCAGACACCCATTTTTCAAGCCAGCATATAATGTCACCAAAACCCAGAAGACAGCTAAATGCAGCACTCACCTTTGATGATCTTCATCAGATGACAACCCTAGGACATTATGTTATACAATACATGCATGTTTTGTTCAATCAAGTTCATATTTATATCAAAAACCAGCTTTTTACATTAGCATGTGACGTTCAGAACTAGCATACCCCCGCAAACTTACGGGGAATTCGCTAACATTTTACTAAATTACTCACGATAAACGTTCACAAAAAGCATAACAATTATTTTAAGAATTATAGATACAGATCTCCTCTATGCACTCGATATGTCCGATTTTAAAATAGCTTTTTGGTGAAAGCACATTTTGCAATATTCTAAGTACATAGCCCAGGCATCACGGGCTCGCTATTTAGACACCCGGCAAGTTTAGCACTCACCATAATCATATTTACTATTATAAAAATGTCATTACCTTTTGTTGTCTTCGTCAGAATGCACACCCAGGACGTCTACTTCAATAACAAATGTTGGTTTGGTCCAAAATAATCCATCGTTATATCCGAATAGCGGCGTTTTGCTCGTGCGTTCCAGACACTATCCGAAATAGTAAAGAAGTGTCGCGCGCTTGGCGCAATTCCTGACAATAAAATTCAAAGTATTCCATTGCCGTACGTCGAAGCATGTCAACCGCTGTTTAAAACCTCTTGGGGCTAGGTGGGACGCTAGCGTGCCACCTGTGGTGCACTCCATCAACAGCAGGTGCATTTCAAGAGCGGCAAATTTGAATCCAAATAAATGTCAAAATTCAAATTTTTCAAAAATACAACTATGTTACACCATTTGAAAGATAAACATCTCCTTAATCTAACCACGTTTTACGATTTCAAAAAGGTTTTACGGCGAAAGCATAAATTTAGAGTATGTTAGGACAGTACATTTACAAGAGTTGTGTGTAATGTTTTGTCAAGTCAAAGACAGGGTCACCAAAACCATAAAACCAGCTAAAATGATACACTAACCTTTTACAATCTCCATCAGATGACACTCCTAGGACATTATGTTAGACAATGCATGCATTTTTAGTTCTATCAAGTTCATATTTATATACAAAAACAGCGTTTTACTATGGCATTGATGTTGAGGAAATCGTTTCCCTCCAATAACCGGCAGTCAAGTCAGCGTCACAAATTAACCTGTTAGGGCTAGGGGGCAGCATTGACACGGCTGGATAAAAAACATACCCGATTTAATCTGGTTACCACTCCTACTCAGTAACTAGAATATGCATATACTTATTACATATGGATAGAAAACACCCTAAATTTTCTAAAACTGTTTGAATGGTGTCTGTGAGTATAACAGAACTCAAATGGCAGGTCAAAACCTGAGAGATTCCTTTACAGGAAGTGGCCTGTCTGACCATTTCTGGAACTTCTTTGCCATCTCTATCATTTACTAAGGATCTCTGCTCTAACGTGACACTTCCCACGTCGTCCATAGGCTCTCAGAGCCCGGGAAAAAAGAGAATGTCGTCATTCCAGCCCCAGGCTGAAACACATTATCGCCTTTCTCAAGTGGCCCATCAAGAGACACTAGCTTATGCGCGTGACCCCGACCGCCCCCGCCTTTGGGATTTTTTCCTCTGTTTGCCGAAAAGGAGATTCCCTGTCGGAATTTTATCGCTTTTCTACGAGAAAAATGACGTAAAAATTGATTTTAAACAGCGGTTGACATGCTTCGACGTACGGCAATGGAATACTTTGAATTTTATTGTCAGGAATTGCGCCAAGCGCGCGACACTTCTTTACTATTTCGGATAGTGTCTGGAACGCACGAACAAAACGCCGCTATTCGGATATAACGATGGATTATTTTGGACCAAACCAACATTTGTTATTGAAGTAGACGTCCTGGGTGTGCATTCTGACGAAGACAACAAAAGGTAATGACATTTTTATAATAGTAAATATGATTATGGTGAGTGCTAAACTTGCCGGGTGTCTAAATAGCGAGCCCGTGATGCCTGGGCTATGTACTTAGAATATTGCAAAATGTGCTTTCACCAAAAAGCTATTTTAAAATCGGACATATCGAGTGCATAGAGGAGGTCTGTATCTATAATTCTTAAAATAATTGTTATGCTTTTTGTGAACGTTTATCGTGAGTAATTTAGTAAAATGTTAGCGAATTCCCCGTAAGTTTGCGGGGGGTATGCTAGTTCTGAACGTCACATGCTAATGTAAAAAGCTGGTTTTTGATATAAATATGAACTTGATTGAACAAAACATGCATGTATTGTATAACATAATGTCCTAGGGTTGTCATCTGATGAAGATCATCAAAGGTGAGTGCTGCATTTAGCTGTCTTCTGGGTTTTGGTGACATTATATGCTGGCTTGAAAAATGGGTGTCTGATTATTTCTGGCTTGGTACTCTGCTGACATAATCTAATGTTTTGCTTTCGTTGTAAAGCCTTTTTGAAATCGGACAGTGTGGTTAGATTAACGAGAGTCTTATCTTTAAATGGCTGTAAAATAGTCATATGTTTGAGAAATTGAAGTAATATGATTTTGAAGATTTTGAAAATCGCGCCACAGGATGGCAGTGGCTGTTACGTAGGTGGGACGAATTCGTCCCGCCGGTCCCATAGAGGTTAAATAATTAAAATTAGAAAACATTGGTAAAATATTATATTGTCATTTAAAGAATTATAGATTTACATCTTTTGAACGCAATCAACTTGCCAGATTTAAAAATAACCTTACTGGGAAATCACACTTTGCAATAATCTGAGCACTGTGCCCAGAAAAATACGCGTTGCGATACAGACTAGACGTCATGTTGGGGAGATCTAAAATCGAAAATACTATGTAAATAATCCATTACCTTTGATTCTCTTCATCAGATGTCACTTCCAGGTATCACAGGTCCATAACGAATGTAGTTTTGTTCAAAAAAGCTCATCATTTATGTCCAAAAATCTCCGTCTCGTTAGCACATGATGTAAGCCAGCCGGACTTCTCGTCATGAACGAGGGGAAAAAATATATTTCCGTTCGTTCAAACATGTCAAACGTTGTATAGCATAAATCATTAGGGCCTTTTTTAACCAGAACATGAATAATATTCAAGGTGGACGAATGCATAGCCTTTTATAACGTATTGGAACGAGGGTACCCAACATGAAGTAGCGCGCCAGGTGTCTAATGGGACATCACCGTTCCATGGCTCTTGTTCGGTCAGATCTCCCTCCAGAAGACTCAAAACACTTTGTAAAGGCTGGTGACATCTAGTGGAAGCAATAGGAAGTGCCAAAATATTCCTAAACCCCTGTGTTTTTCAATGGGATAGGTTTAAAGTCAATACAACACATCAGGTATCCACTTCCTGTCAGAAAATGTCTCAGGGTTTTGCCTGCCAAATGAGTTCTGTTATACTCACAGACACCATTCAAACAGTTTTGGAAACTTTAGAGTGTTTTCTATCCATATATAATAAGTATATGCATATTCTAGTTACTGGGTAGGATTAGTAACCAGATTAAATCGGGTACATTTTTTTTATCCAGACGTGCAAATGCTGCCCCCTAGACCCAACAGGTTAAAATCAATTTTTACGTCATTTTTCTCGTAGAAAAGCGATAATATTCCGACAGGGAATCTCCTTTTCGGCAAACAGAGGAAAAAATCCCAAAGGCGGGGGCGGTCGGGGTCACGCGCATAAGCTAGTGTCTCTTGATGGGCCACTTGAGAAAGGCGATAATGTGTTTCAGCCTGGGGCTGGAATGACGACATTCTCTTTTTTCCCGGGCTATGAGAGCCTATGGAAGACGTGGGAAGTGTCACGTTAGAGCAGAGATCCTTAGTAAATGATAGAGATGGCAAAGAAGTTCCAGAAATGGTCAGACAGGCCACTTCCTGTAAAGGAATCTCTCAGGTTTTGACCTGCCATTTGAGTTCTGTTATACTCACAGACACCATTCAAACAGTTTTAGAAAATTTAGGGTGTTTTCTATCCATATGTAATAAGTATATGCATATTCTAGTTACTGAGTAGGAGTGGTAACCAGATTAAATCGGGTATGTTTTTTATCCAGCCGTGTCAATGCTGCCCCCTAGCCCTAACAGGTTAAATAAAACACAACACGAACGACGCCAACACAACCGGCGTGGAAAAAATGCAAAGTGCCCAGAACAGGTGCACAGCATGCATAAAATATAACAGTAGTAGATCGCCAGCACATCCAAATACAAAACACAACCTGACGCTAAATAATCCCTCACAAACCTGGGTGGGCTAACCAGGCTTAAATAACCAAAATCAAAAGACCCAAATGAGGAACAGGTGCAAACAATAAGACATACCAAACGAAAAGGAAAAAGGGATCAGCGGCGGCTAGTAGGCCGGTGACGACGACCGCCGAGCGCCGCCCGAGCAGGCAGGGGAGCCACCTTCGGTGGGATTCGTGACATTATCAGAGGAACGACTTCTCAACTTGGAGTAGGAACTTGGAAATGTTAGCAAACAATTTATAGTGTTCAAAAAACATATAGTTATGTTTATTTTGATAAATAAAGTTTTGTTGTTGTATTTAACCTCTATGGGCTAGGTGGGACGCTTGCGTCCCACCTACTCAACAGCCAGTTGAATCCTGTGGCGCGTTATTCAAATCCTTAGATATGCTATTACTTCAATTTTTTAAAAATATGACTATTTTACACCATTTTAAAGATAAGACTCTCGTTAATCTAACCACACTGTCTGATTTCAAAAAGGCTTTACAACGAAACCAAAACATTAGATTATGTCAGCAGAGTACCGAGCCAGAAATAATCAGACACCCATTTTTCAAGCTAGCATATCATGTCACATAAACCCAAACCACAGCTAAATGTAGCACTAACCTTTGATGATCTTCATCAGATGACAACCCTAGGACATTATGTTATACAATACATGCATGTTTTGTTCAATCAAGTTCATATTTATATCAAAAACCAGCTTTTTACATTAGCATGTGACGTTCAGAACTAGCATACCCCCCGCAAACTTCCGGCGAATTTACTAACAATTTACTAAATTACTCACGATAAACGTTCACAAAAAGCACAACAATTATTTTAAGAATTATAGATACAGAACTCCTCTATGCACTTGATATGTCCGATTTTAAAATAGCTTTTCGTTGAAAGCACATTTTGCAATATTCTAAGTAGATAGCCCGGCATCACAGGGCTAGCTATTTAGACACCCAGCAAGTTTAGCCTTCACCAAACTCCGATTTACTATTAGAAAAGTTTGATTACCTTTCCTGTTCTTCGTCAGAATGCACTCCCAGGACTTCTACTTCAATAACAAATGTTGGTTTGGTCCAAAATAATCCATAGTTATCCTGTTAGGGCTAGGGGGCAGTATTTGCACGGCTGGATAAAAAAATGTACCCGATTTAATCTGGTTACTAATCCTACCCAGTAACTAGAATATGCATATACTTATTATATATGATAGAAAACACTCTAAAGTTTCTAAAACTGTTTGAATGGTGTCTGTGAGTATAACAGAACTCATTTGGCAGGCAAAACCCTGAGACATTTTCTGACAGGAAGTGGATACCTGATGTGTTGTATTACCTTTAAACCTATGCCATTGAAAAACACAGGGGCTGAGGAATATTTTGGCACTTCCTATTGCTTCCACTAGATGTCACCAGCCTTTACAAAGTGTTTTGAGTCTTCTGGAGGGAGATCTGACCGAACAAGAGCCATGGAACGATGATGGCCCATTAGACACCTGGCGCGCGAGTTCATGTTGGGTACCCTCGTTCCAATACGTTATAAAAGAGAATGCATTCGTCCACCTTGAATATTATTCATGTTCTGGTTAAAAAAGGCCCTAATGATTTATGCTATACAACGTTTGACATGTTTGAACGAACGTAAATATATTTTTTCCCCTCGTTCATGAAGTGAAGTCCGGCGGGCTTAGATCATGTGCTAACAAGACGGAGATTTTTGGACATAAATGATGAGCTTTTTTGAACAAAACTACATTCGTTATGGACCTGTGATACCTGGAAGTGACATCTGATGAAGAGAATCAAAGGTAATGGATTATTTACATAGTATTTTCGATTTTAGATCTCCCCAACATGGCGGCTAGTCTGTATCGCAACGCGTATTTTTCTGGGCGCAGTGCTCAGATTATTGCAAAGTGTGATTTCCCAGTAAGGTTATTTTTAAATCTGGCAAGTTGATTGCGTTCAAGAGATGTAAATCTATAATTCTTTAAATGACAATATAATATTTTACCAATGTTTTCTATTTTTAATTATTTAATTTGTGTTGCTGACTTGACTGCCGGTTATTGGAGGAAAACGATTTCCTCAACATCAATGCCATAGTAAAACGTTGTTTTTGGATATAAATATGAACTTGATAGAACTAAAAATGCATGCATTGTCTAACATAATGTCCTAGGAGTGTCATCTGATGGAGATTGTAAAAGGTTAGTGCATCATTTTAGCTGGTTTTATGGTTTTGGTGACCCTGTCTTTGAATTGACAAAACATTACACACAACTCTTGTAAATGTACTGTCCTAACATACTCTAAATTTATGCTTTCGCCGTAAAACCTTTTTGAAATCGTAAAACGTGGTTAGATTAAGGAGATGTTTATCTTTCAAAGGGTGTAAAATAGTTGTATGTTTGAAAAATTTGAATTTTGACATTTATTTGGATTCAAATTTGCCGCTCTTGAAATGCACCTGCTGTTGATGGAGTGCACCACGGGTGGGACGCTTGCGTCCCACCTAGCCCATAGAGGTTAAGTTCCAACAGCAGCGTTTTGTTCGTGCGTTCAAGACACTATCCGAATGGTAAATAAGGGTCACGCGCACGGCGCATTTCGTGATATAACGATGGATTATTTTGGACCAAACCAACATTTGTTATTGAAGTAGCAGTCCTGGGAGTGCATTCTGACGAAGACAACAAAGGTAATCAAACTTTTGTAATAGTAAATCTGATTTTGGTGAAGGTTAAACTTGCTGGGTGTCTAAATAGCTAGCCCGTGATGGCTGGGCTATGTACTTAGAATATTGCAAAATGTGCTTTCACCAAAAAGCTATTTTAAAATCGGACATATCGAGTGCATAGAGGAGTTCTGTATCTATAATTCTTAAAATAATTGTTATGCTTTTTGTGAACGTTTATCGTGAGTAATTTAGTAAATTGTTAGTAAATTCCCCGGAAGTTTGCGGGGGGTATGCTAGTTCTGAACGTCACATGTCAATGTAAAAAGCTGGTTTTTGATATAAATATGAACTTGATTGAACAAAACATGCATGTATTGTATAACATAATGTCCTAGGGTTGTCATCTGATGAAGATCATCAAAGGTTAGTGCTGCATTTAGCTGTGGTTTGGGTTTTTGTGACATTATATGCTAGCTTGAAAAATGGGTGTCTGATTATTTCTGGCGGGGTACTCTGCTGACATAATCTAATGTTTTGCTTTCGTTGTAAAGCCTTTTTGAAATCGGACAGTGTGGTTAGATTAACGAGAGTCTTGTCTTTAAAATGCTGTAAAATAGTCATATGTTTGAGAAATTGAAGTAATAGCATTTCTAAGGTATTTGAAAATCGCGCCACGGGATTCAACTGGCTGTTGCGTAGGTGGGACGAATTCGTCCCGCCTAGCCCAGAGAGGTTAAAATGGTGTCATAGGGGCTGTTTCAAAGGGTTAAAAAGGTCAGATCTTTCCACAACTTCATATGTGTCTGTAGGCAACCCTCATGAACTGTAAATCAGTCATTTCTCCCAACAGATGTCAAAGAAAAGCTCTCACACACACACACACACACACACACACACACACACACACACACACACACACACACACACACACACACACACACACACACACACACACACACACACACACACACACACACACACACACACACACACACACACAGCAAGGATGGAGTGACACAGTGCGGTGCTTAAAGACACACTGAGCCTGCAATGGCATTACCATTATCTCTAGGCTGTGCCGAGTTCATCGAGATGCCCCGCTTGACCGTAGCTCGCTCGGTCTAAGCACAGCGACCGTGAGAAAAAGTAGGCCCAAAATGAAGCCTGGCCCTATATTTCAAGTGCTTTTGGGTGACAGCGAGAGAACCGTTAGGGTTAGACGCACAATTCAAACTCAGGAATGTTCCTGAGGTCCTCGCAATCTGTGCAAGCATAACCTTGACCATGTGGCATGAACCCTTAACAGTGAAAAGAAGGTGTTAACATCAAAACGTTTGCAATGACTTTTCTCCCAATTGGAATACATTGCCTATTCCCCTAAATTCAACCTGAAGCCTATGTGGGTTTTGAATGCCTTATGAACCTGTCTTCGATGACATACCATCAGGCCACTATGAGGTCTAGCTGTGTCGATTCTAAGCTTCCTGGAGCAACCGGAAGTTGTTAAAAACACCCTAAAGGTGTTTTGATTTAACCAGCTTGCTGATTGTGAAAATCACTGCATTCAACCCTATGTAGATCAGTCAATTCTTAACATAAAGACTTTAAACTCAGGATTCTGTAAGAGCATACCCCAATCAGGATATGTGTTTACTTATATCTTCTTGTGCCAACCGGAAGTGCCTTAAATATGGGTCACAGGGGCTGTTTCGAAGGGTTAAAAAAGTCAGATAATTTCGAAACTTCACATGTGTGACTAGGTAACCCTCATGAACTGTAAATCAGTCATTTATCACATCAGATTTCCCCAGAAAACTAACACACACACATAGCTAGGACATAGTGACACAGTGTGGGGCTTAGAGACATACAGAGCCTGCAATAGTTACCTTCGTTCAAACTATCAAAGAACTGTCAGACCTAGAGCTCTGAAACTTTAGAAACCAGTTCTAGAGCTCAATTCAATAGTGCACGGTGAGTTATGTGGCTCTAGACGGTTCTCAGACCGAGAAACAGCCTCGTAGATTTGCAATTACTTCAATTCATTTTGACATCACGAAAATGACGACATTTAGAAATGTCCCAGAGTCGCAAGACCAGGTTGTAACGGTCGTCGTAGTAATTGGACCAAAGTGCAGCGGGTTGAGTGCTCATTATATATTTATTTTGAACACTGAAGAAAACAAAACAAGAAAACGTTTGAACGAACAGGATTACAGGCTAAACACAGCTATGCAATCACAACTTCCCACAAAACCCAAACAAAACACACCCCTCTATATAAGACCTTCAATGAGAGGCAACGAGGAACAGCTACCTCCAATTGAAGGCCAAATCAATAAACTAAACATAGAACTAAAAAGACTAGACTAGAACATAGAAATATACTAACATAGAACATAGCCCAAAAACCCCGGAAAACACTAACCAAACACCCCTCTACATAAACACACACCCCGAACCACATAAAACAAATACCTCCCTACCACGTCCTGACCAAACTACAATAACAAATAACCCCTTTACTGGTCAGAACGTGACACAGGTGCATTGAAACCGCCTCGGCCCATAGAGACGGACCTCAACGTTTCTCTCTGATAGCTCATTCAAGGACCCCGTAGCAACGCCCGGATAAAGTGGATTTTCAGCACCAATTAAGGTCGTTGCTCGGGCACTGAATGACCTATCGAGCCGAAACTCGGGATTCGGGTCGCCTCACATAGGCCTACACATAATGTCAGAGCTGGACCCGCAGTTAGAACGTAACTATGTGTTTTATGTTTTTATTATGTTTTAAACTAAAGGCGCTATGAATTATGGGCCTGTTCTGAAATATGTGATAGTTGGCTTCTAAACGAGTTGGAAAAAGTGGATTTGGTGTCAGATGATATCAGTTTGGTGTCAGAATGATATCAAACTGACTGATGGACGCTGACTTGCTGGGTGACTTTTGTACATTTGCAATATGTTTAAACACTGAGTGTGAGTCCCACTTCTCTCATGTCACCATCGATCGATGGAGAGGAACCACAGTCACTGCCCGGCCATCTCGAGTTCATCGGGCCAGTCAATTATGCATTTCTGCAGTATTTTTGAGCATGTCAAATTCGTGATGCTAAATGCCCATTGAAACATATTGCAAATGTAACGCGCATTTGCAATATGATTCAACAGTGAAAAATCATCACCAAATGGACATGATGAAATCAACACAACGAGTGATGGAGAAGAACCACAGTCATTGCCCGGCCATCCCGAGTTCATCGGGCCAGTCAATTATGCATTTCTGCTGTATTTTTGAGCATGTCAAATTCATGATGCTAAATGCCCATTGAAACATATTGCAAATGTACAGCCGTACACCTGGTGATTGGAATGGGTCATCAGAAGCACATTTTTAAATGGTTTTTAATGCCTTTAGGGGGAGCAAGGGGTCTACGGTTGGGTAGGGAGCACCCCCCACCCGTGCCCATCC
Organism: Salmo salar; assembly: GCF_965601325.2. Classification (NCBI taxonomy): domain Eukaryota; kingdom Metazoa; phylum Chordata; class Actinopteri; order Salmoniformes; family Salmonidae; genus Salmo; species Salmo salar. The sequence goes on from NC_138298.1 coordinate 30,102,357, forward strand.
AATAGGGGGCGCCCGTGGTCATTTTGGACTTTTTTCAAAAAATCATTAAAAAACAACAGAGTCCCACTTCTCCCTCATCATACATGACAAATAGACCATCTTGGTTGATTCATAGCTTAAAATTGGGCTATATATCATTTGGGCAGTATAAATGCCATTTGGACATGGTTCACTGACTTTTGGGTTTGGAAACCGACTTCCTATGATCGTACATGGCAAATGGACAAACATCCTGATTTGGCACATTCAATACTTTCATATTGTATTTGAACATTTCTTATGGCATTTGGCAAAAAAAAGAAAAAAAAGTGACTTTTCACTTCAACTTTTTACTTCCTATGAAATCATATTGCAAATGGACAAAACATACGCCTTATGGACAAGTAAAAAAAAAATTATGACTATAAAATATGCCAAAATATATGTTCATGCAGCTCTTATACATGTATAATTGACAAAACAATCGAAAGAATTTAGAAAAACGGTCCAGAAAGCACTTTTTTAAGGGGGTGATACGTTTTTGAAAAAACTTTCAAATTTTCGACATTTTACTGTTGGTTCTTGACTTGTGTTACATTTGCAATAAGAAAGTTCACGGTGGAGCGCGTTCGCCATTTATTGGATTTTTGCTGTGATTTGGCACATTCAATACTTTCATACATGTGTAATTGACAAAATAATTTGTGGACATTTCATTTGGACATTTCTTAAGGCATTTGGCAAAAAAAAGAGAATAAAAAGTTACTTTTGACTTCGACTTTTGACTTCCTATGAAATCATATTGCCTTATGGACAAGCATAAAAAGATAATAAAATGATGTCAATAAAATATGACAAAAGTATGTTCATACAGTTCTTATACATGTGTAATTGACCAAAAAATCTAAAGAATTTCGAAAAACGGTCCAGAAAGCACTTTTTTAAGGGGGTGATAAGTTTTCGATAAGTGTTGACTTGTGTTATATTTGCAATAAGAAAATTCACGGTGGAGCGCGCTCGCCATCTATAGGATTTTTTTGGTGTGACACTTGGCATTTGCCATATGACATTTGCAATATGTTTTGGATGAAAATGGGCCAAATTGAGTGGTATTGTCCATCGTGTGTATGTTTCGTGCGGTGCCAATATGTTCCCATTCTATTTTGTCCATTTCATGGGGGTCTTCCCTTACAAGGCTACAGTGCCTTGCAAAAGTATTCATCCCCCTTGGCATTTAAAAAAAAAAAATGTTGCATTACAACCTGTCATTTAAATGGATTTTTATTTTGATTTCATATAATGGACATACACAAAATAGTCCGAATTGGTGAAGTGAAACAAAAAAAAAGGGAAAAGTGGTGAGTGCATATGTATTCACCCCCTTTGCTATGAAGCCCCTAAAGAAGATCTGGTGCAACCAATTACCTTCAAAAGTCACATAATTGGTGAAATAAAGTCCACCTGTGTGCAATCTAAGTGTCACATGATCTGTCACATGATCTCAGTATATATACACCTGTTCTGAACACCACTAAGCAATGGGCACCACCAAGCAAGTGGCACCATGAAGACCAAGGAGCTCTCCAAACAGATCAGGGACAAAGTTGTTGAGAAGTACAGTTCGGGGTTGGGTTATAAAGAAATATCCGAAACTTTGAACATCCCACGGAGCACCAATAAATCTATAATTAAAAAAATTGAAGAATATGGCACCACAACAAACCTGCCAAGAGAGGGCCGCCCACCAAAACTCACGGACCAGGCAAGGAGGGGCATTAATCAGAGAGCCAACAAAGATACCAAAGATAACCCTGAAGGAGGTGCAAAGCTCCACAGCAGATATTGGAGTATCTGTCCATAGAACCAGTTTAAGCCGTACACTCCACAGAGCTGGGCTTTATGGAAGAGTGGCCAGAAAAAAGCCATTGCTTAAAGAAAAAAATAAGTAAATCCGTTTGGTGTTCGCCAAAAGGTATGTGGGAGACTCCCCAAACATATGGAAGAAGGTACTCTGGTTAGATGGAGACTAATATTGAGCTTTTTGGCCATCAAGGAAAACGCTATGTCTGGTGCAAACCCAACACCTCTCATCACCCTGAGACACCATCCCCACAGTGAAGCATGGTGGTGGCAGCATCATGCTGTGGGGATGTTTTTAATCGGCAGGGACTGGGAAACTGGTCAGGATTGAAGGAATGATGGATGGCGCTAAATACAGGGAAATTCTTGAGGGAAACCTGTTTCAGTCTTCCACATATTTGAGACTGGGACAGAGGTTCACCTTCCAGCAGGACAATGACCCTAAGCATACTGCTAAAGCAACACTCGAGTGGTGGGGAAACATTTAACCTGTTAGGGCTAGAGGGCAGTATTTACACGGCCGGACAAAAACGTACCCGATTTAATGAGTGTACAAAACATTAAGGATACCTGCTCTTTCCATGACAGACTGACCAGGTGAATCCAGATTAAAGTTACGATCCCTTATTAATGTCACTTGTTAAATGAAGGATGAAGGAGAGGAGACAGGTTAAAGAAGGATTTTGTAAGTGTGCCATTCAGAGGGTGAATGAGCAAGACAGAAATATTTAAGTGCCTTTGAACGGGGTATGGTATGTGCCAAGAGCATAAGTTTGGGTCAAGAACTGAAACGCTGCTGGGTTTTTCACGCTCAACAGTTTCCCATGTGTATCAAGAATGTTCCACCACCCAAAGGACATCCAGCCAACTTGACAACTGTGGAAGGAATTGGAGTCAACATGGGCCAGCTTCCCTGTGGAATGCTTTCAACACCTAGTAGAGCCCATGCCCTGATGGATTGAGGCTGTTCTGAGGGCTAAATGTTTTGTACACTCAAATGTAATGAAATGTTTTACAGATAACAGATAACACTTAACATTTCTCAAAAATTAAACAATCTGAAAAATGTAAATGTTGAAAAAGAAAGTCCTCAAGCTTTCAGTAAAGAGATACAACTTCCTCTCAGATAATGGCTGAACTATGCCTCTTTTAGCCTCCACAAAAGGCCAAAATCTCTTCATTAGGCTGCTAGGTGTTTCACTAAGGATTGCCATAATGTTTTAAGAAGATGTTTTACCTAGAGCTGTGGAGGTCATGACATTTAGTCAGCTGGTTATTGTCATGCAATAGACTGTCTGTGCCACAGTAATTGACCGTGATTTAATGAATTGTTTACAAGGTTACCATGAACTTTTTACAAGGTTTAATGTTTGATTTGATACATTAAATAATTCATGACTAATTTGCCAGTAAGAAACTGCTAGCCATTGGCTGTTAACAGCTGCTAACTGGCAAGCACAAAAGTGAACAACTTCGGGAGTACAGACCACAAGAAATCAGCTGCCGAAAATGCACAGTCAAAGAAGAGAATATTCTGTCAAGGAAGTTATTTTTTTTATTTGAAATAAAGGCATACTAAGACAAAATTAATGTGACGGGTAAATGATAACACATTAGTGCATTTATTAAAATACTGGAAGTGAATGCTGGAATTAAACAAAACTATGCAAATGAGCAAAAGGTGTGTGCATTAAGGAAATAGACACCTGGCTCAAATAGAAACCTGTCTCTAATAAGCGCCTGTTGTTTCCAGTGATTTATGCAAATAAACCCCTGGGCTATTAATTTCAGGTGGGACGCTAGCGTGCCACCCGTGGTGCACTCCATCAACAGCAGGTGCATTTCAAGAGCGGCAAATTTGAATCCAAATAAATGTCAAAATTCAAATTTTTCAAAAATACAACTATGTTACACCATTTGAAAGATAAACATCTCCTTAATCTAACCACGTTTTACGATTTCAAAAAGGTTTTACGGCGAAAGCATAAATTTAGAGTATGTTAGGACAGTACATTTACAAGAGTTGTGTGTAATGTTTTGTCAAGTCAAAGACAGGGTCACCAAAACCATAAAACCAGCTAAAATGATACACTAACCTTTTACAATCTCCATCAGATGACACTCCTAGGACATTATGTTAGACAATGCATGCATTTTTAGTTCTATCAAGTTGATATTTATATCCAAAAACAGCGTTTTACTATGGCATTGATGTTGAGGAAATCGTTTCCCTCCAATAACCGGCAGTCAAGTCAGCGTCACAAATTAAATAATTAAAATTAGAAAACATTGGTAAAATATTATATTGTCATTTAAAGAATTATAGATTTACATCTTTTGAACGCAATCAACTTGCCAGATTTAAAAATAACCTTACTGGGAAATCACACTTTGCAATAATCTGAGCACTGTGCCCAGAAAAATACGCGTTGCGATACAGACTAGACGTCATGTTGGGGAGATCTAAAATCGAAAATACTATGTAAATAATCCATTACCTTTGATTCTCTTCATCAGATGTCACTTCCAGGTATCACAGGTCCATAACGAATGTAGTTTTGTTCAAAAAAGCTCATCATTTATGTCCAAAAATCTCCGTCTCGTTAGCACATGATGTAAGCCAGCCGGACTTCTCGTCATGAACGAGGGGAAAAAATATATTTCCGTTCGTTCAAACATGTCAAACGTTGTATAGCATAAATCATTAGGGCCTTTTTAACCAGAACATGAATAATATTCAAGGTGGACGAATGCATAGTCTTTTATAACGTATTGGAACGAGGGTACCCAACATGAAGTAGCGCGCCAGGTGTCTAATGGGACATCACCGTTCCATGGCTCTTGTTCGGTCAGATCTCCCTCCAGAAGACTCAAAACACTTTGTAAAGGCTGGTGACATCTAGTGGAAGCAATAGGAAGTGCCAAAATATTCCTAAACCCCTGTGTTTTTCAATGGGATAGGTTTAAAGTCAATACAACACATCAGGTATCCACTTCCTGTCAGAAAATGTCTCAGGGTTTTGCCTGCCAAATGAGTTCTGTTATACTCACAGACACCATTCAAACAGTTTTGGAAACTTTAGAGTGTTTTCTATCCATATATAATAAGTATATGCATATTCTAGTTACTGGGTAGGATTAGTAACCAGATTAAATCGGGTACATTTTTTTTAATAAATATTAACAATTAATATGCTATCCTTTGCACATGAACGCTCACTCATTCGGAAACAATTGCAATCAATATATATATTTACGCTCAGTGTGTCGTCGGGATCCTTGTTGGAGAGTTTTTGTCCTGTTGGAGAGTTTTTGTCCGCGTTCTCTCTCTCTCTCGGTTAGAATGGATCTTTCAAAGCGACATCCGTTCATGTCGTTATAGAATGGATGTTTCGTCGGTCTTTGCGTTCAATGATACCGAATTTCTAGCTGCAGACTAGTAATTAATATCAAAGACTTGTTATTATTCTGTCGGTATCGATAGTCTAAAAGTTTAACCACGTGGTATGGTTAAAGCTCAGTAGAGGAATGCATGGTCAAACCTATTGGCCAACTCATAATGGAGTGGAGGCCTGGTCTAAGAAAGAAATTCTGGGTGGGGGTTTATATACTGAACGTAGAAAAGGCTGTCACATGACGCCTTGTCCTGTCTGTGTCCCTGGGGGCATGCCGATGACTTAGTTAAGCTTTGAACAGAAATATAATTCTCTCACATTAACATCAGTACATAGCATCTCAACATAATCCAAATAGCTTTATCCTTATTAATACATTTTATACAACCATTTAGATGTAAGTCCCAGCGCTGAGGCTATCAAATAAACATTATTATGGTAATATGGCAATATTGTCTCTCACGAGTTTCATAAAATTGTACCAAGCGGACCAGTTCGTAGCTGGATTCTTCACCGATCTTTTATACCTTCTCCAGAACATAAATGTCGTTCGGTTCCCCGTCCGGAGAGGTGGAAGAATTCCTTTGTCTCTTTATGAAACCATTCTGTCTCAAAACTATGGCCTGTGAGGCAGGACATTCCCTTTGGAATTTACGACCGCATTCTGACCACAGCAGCCAGGGTAGGGGGAGGTAGGTAGGGGGATGTTGCATAGAAAAGGCCTGGTGCAGAGGGAGGGGGTTCAACTGTGCTCGCTGTACCCAGAGAGAGGGCAACGTCATGACAAAACCCACACGTGGTTTGTGGTTATGAGGCCGGTTGGATGGACTGCCAAATTCTCTGAAACAACATTGGAGGCGTCTTATGGTAGAGAAATGAACATTAAATTCTCTGGCAACAGCTCTGGTGGACTTTGCTGCAGTCAGTGTGCCAATTGCACGCTCCCTCAAAACTTGAGACATCTGTGGGATTATGTTGTTTGACACAACTGTACATTTTCGAGTGGCCTTTTATTGTCCCCAGCACACTACATGTTGCATTTATTTTTTGTTCAGGGTAAATTCGTTTTTAAAATACAGCAGTTCTTGTGTTTTATACTTTTTCATAACGGCAAGGACAAGTTTAATGTCATATGACAATATAATGTTCATTATGTCACTGTGAAAACTGGCTCCAGACATGTCGATAGACCAACTGTAAACCAGCCTATACTTATAACCTTTAGTTTAGAAATGCTTATTAATAAAACATTTATGATAGTGTTACCAAGTCATATGTTATTAAAAGTGGAGTATGTCGTGGCAACCATTTACATTTTAGTCATTTAGCAGACATGAGTTGTAAGGCCAATGAATGGAGCTGGTATGAAGAACTTTAACAGGAGACAATACCTTGGGATGTTTCCCTGTTTCTTCCTGAGAATCCCTCCTCTGGTTTCGACTCATCTCTGACTTGTTTCAGTGGCTTTTCCTCTTCACAGTTCTATAAAAAGTAGAATTCACAGGTTAACATGTTTAATACATTATGTTGAATCTACAACTGCAGGTCTGTTGAGAATAAAGCACAACAGGTTCAGAATTAGGGATATTTAATGCCGTGTTCAGCATGTATAGTTTTGGTTTAATGCACACTAAGGGTACAGTCAGACTGATCGCATGAACATGGCTGAAATCGTATAGAACATACATCATTATCAGTTTTTGTGTGTCAAAAGTATCACTCCAGTCAAATAATTTCTGATGCCTGACGAGTTGCATACATTAAAAGACGGAGCGTTTGTGTGCTTTTTTGTTTTGTTTTACAATCATCTCCTTTGTCATTCATCCAGCAACAGATAACTCACATAAAAAAAGCAGAAGTTCCACACAAAATCCCAATGTGTCTACATTGATAATGTCACATCATAGGGGATAGACAATACATTTGGAAAAAGTTACTTTATATTTTTTACATAAAAATGTCCTACTTTGAGCCCAAACTCTAGTGGATTACTTGCTACCAACCCGTTTTTGGAAAAGTAAAGTAACGTGATGGCAAGCCATTTTATTTCCATGGCAATTTCCAAACGTCCACTAGGGGCAACGTGCGTGCCTGTTACCATCTAGTACAGGGGGATTCAAACCTTTCCTTGGAGACCCCCAGACATTTCACAATTTTGCTGTAGACCTGAACTAGCTCACTGATTCATCTAACCAAGGGCTTGATGATTAGTTGACAAGTTGAATCAGGTATGCTAGTTCTGGAATAGTTCAAATCCATGGAACGGCTGGGGGTCTAAGAGGAGAGGTTTGACTACCTCTGATCTAATAAGCTCGTGACAAGTCAGGGTGATTAGGATGGGTGTGAGGATGGGCTAAAACTGCAAGCTACAGCTCTGAGCATTGTGGGTTCAATCCTAGTGCTAGGCACAATTTTCTTAAATATATATATATTTCTTTTACCCTATCCTAAACCATAAAGCGACAATCTGTGATTGCTACATCCACGTTTTTACTTTTAAATGAATGATAGGTAGCCACTTACTCATGAGCTTAGTTCAACAGTCGAACCCCATCAGAACCCATAATATACGCTTTTTTTTTTACTTCATTCATTGTAAACAAACAATATAGGCTCAGGTTTCTGTTTTTACCAAAACAGAGGTCGGCAGACGCTTTGTTGTTTCAACTGCTGATTGGCCCTTTAAAAGGTGAAGGTACAATATATCCATTTAAAACAGCAGCCATAACATCACCAAACAGTCCATGATAACTTATTCAACTTTTATAGTGTACCTAAAAGCAGTGCAACAATGTCACCTTTTTCCCCCGGATACAAATGTGGAAAAAAAATAAATCAAGGCTTTCTATAATCTCTGAGTTACTCAACCGTTCCACAGGCACAAGGTGTACTGGGCTTTCCTGGTGCTCTCAAGGAAGAGAATAGTCAACAGTGAGAAACACAGGCAGGAGATCACTACCGGTTTCCGGACTTCTTGTAGCAGTAGAAGTATGGTTTCAACATGTTGACATGACACAGCCAGGTTTGTTTTTCTGCGCTTCGGCCTGACGTCATCACTAACGAAACCAGGACATGGTCACTCACATCGAAAGTGTGGGTTCAGGGCTTTCAATCATACCAAACTTTCATTTCTGTTTGGGCCTTCTCCAGATTCTTACTAGCAAACTCACAGGAGCGGGGAAATCTGTATTGAAAAGCGTAAACCTGCTCCAACAAATTTGTTTTTGAGGTGTTGTCCTGCAACAACTTCTCTTTCAGCAAGCACAAAGGACCTCTGACGTGATATCCAAACATGAGCTCATTCAGACTGAAACTCCCACGCTGTAAATAGCACAAGAGGGACCCCTTCATCCCTGTCTTTCTCGAACTCAAAGCAGTAAGCTCTCAATGTATACTTCAAAGTTTTATTAACTCTCTCAAGAATACCAAAGCACTCTTTTCTTTTGGCAAAGGACCAACACAGTCCACCAGAACCCTGCTGAAAGGTTTGTCAAAATCAGGAATAGGATACAAAGGTGCAACCAAAACAGCTTGATTTGGTTTACCCATCCGCTGGCAAATGTAACAGGCTTTACCGTATGCCACAGCATCCTGTTACAGACCAGATACGGTCAAACATACGTCTGCCATAAAACCATTGTGAGCCAACCTCAGTATCTGTTATCGAATTGCTTTTTGGGAAAACCAAAGGGTGTGCAATGTGTGTCCCTCCACTTTGAACAATACAAAGTTTGAGTGAGGTGTCTAGGTCATGTGACCAAGGAGCTATTGAAATTATAAGTCAGAAATGGAAGGTAAAATGAATAAATGAAGTTCAAAGAAATGTAATCATTTTTGAGAACTCCACAGGGTAGGGGCATACAACACTTTGAACTTTTGAATTATTGAATTTTAAGTGATTTATATATACGTTTGGACATACCTACTCATTCAGCTTTGCACACTCTTGGCATTCTCTCAGCTAGCTTTACCTGGAATGCTTTCCCAACAGTCTTGAAGGATTTCCCACATATGCTGAGCATTTGTTGGCTGCTTTCCCTTCACTCTATGGTCCAACTCATCCCAAACCATCTCAATTGGGTTGAGGTTTGATATTGTGGAGGCCAGGTAATCTGATGCAGCATTTCATCAATCTCCTTCTTGGTCAAATAGCCCTTACAGAGCCTGGGGGTGTGTTGGGTCATTATGCTGTTGAAAACAAGTGATAGTCCATCTAAGCGCAAACCAGATAGGATGACGTATAGCTGCAGAATGCTGTGGTAGCCATGCTTGTTAAGTGTTCCTTGAATTCTAAATAAATCACAGATAGTGTCACCAGCAAAGTACCCCCACACCATCACACCTCCTCCTCCGTGAATCACGGTGGGAACCACACATGCGGAGATCATCCGTTCTCCTACTCTGCGTCTCACAAAGACACGGCGGTTGGAACCAAAAATCTCAAATTTGGACCAAAGGATAGATTTCCACCGGTCTAATGTCCATTGCTCATGTTTCTTGGCCCAAGCAAGTCTCTTCTTCTTATTGGTGTCCTTTAGTAGTGGTGTCTTTGCAGCAATTCGACCATGAAGGCCTGATTCACACAGTCTCCTCTGAACAGTTGATGTTGAGATGAGTCTGTTACTTGAACTCTGTGAAGCATTTATTTGGGATGCAATTTCTGAGGCTTTTAACTCTAATGAACTTATCCTCTGCAGCAGAGGTAACTCTGGGTCTTCCTTTCCTGTTGCAGCCCTCTTGAGAGCCAGTTTCATCATAGCGCTTGATAGTTTTTGCAACTGCACTTGAAATTTTCCGGACTGACTGACCTTCATGTCTTGATGTAATGATGGACTGTCGTTTCTCTTTGCTTGTTTGAGCTGTTCTTGCCATAATATGGACTTGGTATTTTACCAAATAGGTCTATCTTCTGTATACAACCCCTACCTTGTCACAACACACCTGATTGGCTCAAATGCAATAAGAAGGAAAGGCACGGCACACCTGTTAATTGAAATACATTCCAGACAAAGGGTGGCTACTTTGAAAAATCTCAAATATAAAATATATTTTGGATTTGTTTAACGCTTTTATTTGGTTACTACATGATTCCATATGTGTTACTTCATAATTTTGATGTCCTCACTATTATTCTACAATGTAATAAAAATGTAAAAATAAAGAAAAACCCTTGAATGAGTAGGTATGTCCAAACTTTTGACTGGTACTGTACGTCCAACTCCTTTTCGTTGACAGGTGGGACAAGCCGGCTGTCTGACCAAGATCAAACTCCGTTGAGGGTGCAGGATAGCCTGCCTGGATTCGGAGTGTTTCCAAATCCAATTCTCTTAATCAAATGGCTGCTCACGTTCTTCTTGTTTTTCAATGTGCTCAGAACTCGTATTTTAGTTGCTCCAACTTTGCCTTTAGTTCTAACTCTCTTAGTTGTACATCTACGGAGTACTCTACCACATGTAGGAACCTTTTCATTATTCTTCCCTCTCTGGGAGGATTTCCTCCTCTACCAAAGCAGTACCAATTAACTGACTACTGCTTTTGGATCGACATGTACCACTTTGATGTCATAATGCCTTGCAATGATGAGCAGTTTCACCTTCGTACATGTATCTCCATAGTAGGATTTTCCACAAATGCTTTCCACAAAAACTTAAGGTCCATATTTTTCATTATTAGCCTGTGTGTTTATGCAACTTTCAAAATTATTTCACCAATCTTATAACCCCTCTGAGTGATTGTCAGTAACATAAACTCTACCACAAAATTGTATTTTAAACACTCAAATATCTGGGCACAGTAGAGCTTCAGAGTAGTTGATTAGAGCTCATGGGAAACAAAATCCCGGACGAGCCCCTATTTTGTTACGTTTATGGGGGTGTGCACTGAAAGTTGACTAGCAACAAGAATCTGGGACCGGGAAAGGCGGCGCACAATTGGCCTAGCGTTGTCCGGGTTAGGGAAGGGTTTGGCCAACCGGGATGTCATTTGCGCTATATCGACTCCCTGTGGCAGGCCGGGCACATGCACACTGACCTCGGTCGCCAGTTGTACGATGTTTCCTCCGACACATTGGTGAGGCTGGCTTCCAGGTTAAGCGAGCAGTTTGTCAAGAAGCAGTGCGGCTTGGCAGGGTTGTATTTCGGAGGAGTTTATGAGGCTCTCGACCTTCAGCTCTCCCAAGTTTGTACAGGAGTTGCAGCGATGGGACAAGACTGTAACTACCAATTGGGGAGAAAACTGGGTAACAAAAAAATAAAAAGAATAAAAAAGATATATCCACAGTTGCTAATAGTTACTGGTAGCTACTGTAGCTAGATGTATTGGTCCAGGGAGTAGGTTAGCTAGCCTCTAGCTTCGCCGGTAAAACTCCAATATCACAGCTAAACTCTGCATTCATCCATTATCATTCAATTCCGTTGCAGAAGAGGGAGGAGGAGAGTGGATAGTCTTTGCTATGTAGTAGCTACTGTTAACTGTGCTGTGCTCCATAGCAATTAGCACATGGAGGAAGGTGAAGATGTCCACGCCCGATGAATCAATTTTGATAAGGAACCATAGATTTGTGTTCTGAGGGTGGAACTACACAAGCATTTCCACACTACGACAGGAATTAGGTCTAAACAAAGTACCACATTATTAGTCATAATACCCATAAAACCTAGCAGTCAAACACAAAGGGGATTTTAGAAACACTTCAAATAAGGATTGTGTTTCGTGTAGACTTACTCTGTCGGTTAGCTGCTAATGTGGCTATGACACAGAACTACAAATACCTTTCTCAAGCTGCATGACACTCACCAGTGCCATGATGATCTGGACAAGACCGACAAATCAAGGCATTAACTAACTAATGTTAGCTAAATCTAGTCATTAATTAATTGGCTAAATTTGTTTAAATGTATAGTTCTGTGAACTGTCTTGGGCATGTTCTAAAATTTACACAATACCTGTTATCTAGCTAGTTAGCTAGTTAGCAACATTAGCCTGGCTACATGGCTATATTAGCCTTCTATTTGTCTAGTCATTTAAATATATAATTCATAAAAAAAATGTACCTTTCTTTGGCTTTTATTAAACAGAGGTTTAGCTTGCTAGTTGCAACCCCCTAGAGTCAATTGATGCACCGGTGCATCAATCTAAATGACTTTTTTTTTTAAATCCCCATCAACTTTAAGGTAGAGATGGTTTTTTTTTATTGGATGTATCTCAATCCATTGCATCCATCAGTGTCGCACTTCCACATCTGTGCTGAAGGGTGGCACAGTTAGAGCACTGTTTGTCAGACCATGAGACTTCCCTAAGGGCTTGACTTACAAGCTAATGTGACCCCACTGTGGAAAGGAGAGATTCTCCCGACTACAAAGGTTAAAACATTTTTATGGAAGTATGAAGATAGTTTTGTCCCTACCCAAAAATATGGGTTAAATGTGTAAAACATAAAACCTTGTTTCTTAGAAGTTTTTATTGATTGTCTTTTTTTGCCATTTATGAATATGTTATTCAATGCATTTCTCTGGGCTATAGTAATAAAGACGAAATTCAATATTTTGTCAATTAATTATTTTATTTTATACCTAAAGGGGTCCTAAAATTCAAATAGCTAAATGATTCATAGTATGACCATCTTAAAATAATTCCATATGTCAGTTTATAACCCCCGACTTCTTAGTCTCTAGAGAATGAACTAGCTAGCTAACTTACATGGTGAAGCTAGACGTTCTTGATAATGTTTGTTTGTGTCTGTGGGGAGGGGTTGGTAGCCTACTTGAAGTCCTACTCGACTTGTAGCTACCCTAGCCCTTTCCAGTCTGATCGGAATTTTCCACATCTTGCTGAATCATGACCTGTGCATATATGAAACATTATATATTTTGAAAGCTGAGATGATGACATACAATTGCATCCCATTAATGAAATTGTAATCAGTCAAGAAATAACACCTGTGGAAATGTGTATTTTATATGAAAATCTTTGCTTTTTACCAAACAAGTTAGAGAAAAACTATCTTCATTAGAAAGTGGCAGTTGTTTTGTAAGGACTGAAGATCTGAAATCAGAATAGAAATACATTTTACTGTGAACAAATTACAGCTGTCTTTGCGGCCAACAGTATTTGACACTCTTATCTGGATAGTATGTTAAAAACAAATCTGCACCAAAACACATTACAAATAGCATTGTCTTAAATATGATAAGGAAAGAAAAACAAGTAATTTAATATCAATGAAACAAGAACTTTATTGAAAGAATGAGGTTAGAGGAATACATTTTCTCCCTCTCCTTCCAGTCATCTACAGGATCACTGACCATGTTAAAATGCCCACAGTATTCCAGATAGTAGCTCATGTGCCTGTGTAATGTGTTATCTATGACACTGTTATGCAAGCAGACAGTATTTCAACCACAAAATATGTACCCAAGACCAACTGAAGTCTTATCAGAAACGTGTTTCATTGTTTTCTCAGCTTTTAATGTCCTAAAAAAACAGTCAACCTGACAACATTTTGACATTTTGCACAGTAGCAATCTTTCAACTGTATTGGAGTTTTTGCATTTTCTCCCCGGTCCCTAAACAAAACCGACAAATTTATCCTTGTCAACTAACGCATTAATTCTGTCAATGTAAGACATTATTCTGGAAAGCACTACTTTATTTAGTCTTGTGGGTCAACAAATTATGACAGAAGAGAAGCTGCATGTACTGTACAGTGCATTTGGAAAGTATTCTGACCCCTTCACTTTATCCACATTTTGTTACGTTACAGCCTTATTCTAAAATTGATTAAAGTATTTTTTTCTCTCATCAATCTGCACACAATACACCATTATGCCACCACAATACCCCATAATGAAATAGCAAAAACAGGTTTTTAGAAATGTTTGTTAATTTATTAAAAATAAAAAAAGGAAATATATAATTTACATAAGTATTCAGACCCTTTACTCAGAACTTTGTTGAAGCACCTTTGGCAGCGATTACAGCCTTGAGTCTTCTTGGGTAAAACACTACAAGCACGGCACATCTGTATTTGGGGAGTTTCTCCCATTCTTCTCTCCAGATCCTCTCAAGCTCTGTCAGGTTGGATGGGGAGCATCGCTTCACAGATATTTTCAGGTCTCTCCAGAGATGTTCGATCGGGTTCAAGTCCGGGCTCTGGCTGCGCCACTCAAGGACATTCAGAGACTTGTCCCGAAGCAATTCCTGTGTTGTCTTGGCTCTGTGTTTAGGGTCGTTGTCCTGTTGAAGGTGAACCTTCGCCCCAGTCTGAGGCCCTGAGTGCTCTGGAGCAGGTTTTCATCAAGGATCTCTCTGTACTGTACTGTGGGACCTTATATAGACAGGTGTGTGCCTTTCCAAATCATGTCCAATCAATTGAACTTACAACAGGTGGACTCCAATCAAGTTGAAGAAACATCAAGGATGATCAATGGAAACAGGATGCACCTGAGCTCAATTTCGAGTCTCATAGCAAAGGGTCTGAATACTTATGTAAATGAGATATTTCTGTTTTCATTTTTTATACATTGGCAACATAAAAAAATACTATTTTCACTTTGTAATCATGGGATAGGCAAAATGTTTATTTAATACATTTTAGAACAAGGCTGTAACGAAACAAGATGCTTAAAAAGTGAAAGGGTCTGAATACTTTCCGAATGCATTGTATCTAACCATATTTGACAAACAGATGGCCTACCAAATGTCAGAAGTTATAATATGGCCTAACAAATGTTGGAGGGCATTGTGTCAAGAAGCAGTGTGGCTTGGCTGGGTTGTGTTTCGGAGGATGGATGGCTCTCGACCTTCGCCTCTCCCGAGTCCGTACGGGAGTTGCAGCGATGGGACAAGACTGTAACTACCAATTAGATAACATGAAATTGGGGAGAAAAATGGGTAAACAAAATAAATACAAATAACTAAAACTGGCCAACTACCCCAGTAGAGGGGGGTCTTTAAAACTTTGGTTAGCCAGCACCTTTGATCTCCATCCAGGAGGGCAAGTCATGACAGCCAGGACCAGCCTTTCAAAGTACTACATGGCTACAGATGTGAGTGCCATGGGTCCGTAGTCATTTAGGCAGGTAGACTTAGTGTTCTTGGGCACAGGGACTATGGTGGTCTGCTTGAAACATGTTGGTATTACAGACTCAGACAAGGAGAGTTTGAAAATGTCTGTGACGACACTTGCCAGTTGGTCAGCGCATGCTCAGAGTACACGTGATGGTAATCCATCTGGCCCTGCGGCCTTGTGAATGTTGACCTGTTTAAAGGTCTTACTCACATCGGCTACGAGAGCGTGATCACACAGTTGTTCGAAACTGATGCTGATGCTCTGATACATGTTTCAGTATTACTCGCCTCGTAATTTAGCTCATCTGGTAGACTCGTGTCACTGGGGAGCTCGCGGCTGTGCTTCCCTTTGTAGTCTGTAATAGTGTGCATGCCCTGCCACATCCGATGAGCGTCGGTAGCCAGTGTAGTACGATTCGATCTTAGTCCTGTATTGATGCTTTGCCTTTTTGATGGTTCGTCGGAGGGCATAGCAGGATTTCTAATAAGCTTCCGGGTTAGAGTCCCACTCCTTGAAAGCGGCAGCTCTACCCTTTAGCTCACTGCAGATGTTGCCTGCAATCCATGGATTCTGGTTAGGGTATGTACAGTCACTGTAGGGACGACGTCATCGATGCACTTATTGACAAAGCCAGTGACTGATGTGGTGTACTCCTCAATGCCATTGGAAGAATCCCGGAATATATTCCAGTCTGTGCTAGCAAAACAGTCCTGTAGCTTAGCATCTGCTTTATCTTACCACTTTTTTATTGACCGAGTCTCTGGTACTTCCTGCTTTCATTTTTGATTGTAAGCAGGAATCAAGAGGATAGAATTATGGTCAGATTTTCCAAATGGAGGGAGAGTTTTGTATGCGTCTCTGTGTGTGGAGTAAAGGTGGTCTAGAAATGTTTCCCCTCTGGTTGCACATTTAACACGCCGGTAGAAATTAGGTAAAACGGATTTAAGTTTCCCTGCATTAAAGTCCCCGGCCACTAGGAGCACCGCCTCTGGATGAGCATTTTCCTGTTTGTTTATGGCTGCATACAGCTCACTGAGTGAGGCCTTAGCGCCAGCATCGGTTTGTGGTGGTAAATAGATAGCTACGAAAAATATAAATGAACACTCTTGGTAGATAGTGTGGTCTACAGCTTATCATGAGATACTCTACCTCAGGCGAGCAAAACCTTGAGACTTCCTCAGATATCATGCACCAGCTGTTGTTTACAAATATACATAGACCGGCACACCTTGTCTTACCAGAGGCTGCTGTTCTATCTAGCCGATACAGTATATAACCCGCCAGCTGTATGTTATTCATGTCGTTTTTCAGCCACGACTCGGTGAAACATAAGATATTATAGTTTTTAATGTCCCGGTGGTAGGATATACGTGCTTGTAGTTCATCCACTTCATTATCCAGCGATTGTACGTTGGCCAAGAGTACCGATGACAAAGGCAGATTAGCCACTCATCGCCGGATCCTTACAAGGCACCCTGATCTCCTTCTGCGATATCTCCGTCTCTTTCTCCTGCTAATGACGGGGATGAGGGCCTTGTCTGGAGTAAATCCCTCTTGTCTGACTCATTAAAGAAAAAAAATGTTTCCAGTTCAAGGTGAGTAATCGATGTCCTGATGTCCAGAAGCTCTTTTCGTTCCTAAGAGACTGTAGCAGCAACATTATTTACAAAATATGTTACAAACAATGCGAAAAAACAAACACAATAGCACGGTTGGTTAAGAGCCCATAAAACGGCAGCCATCCCCTCCGGCGCCATTAGAACCTTCACCCATTTTCCCCATGTTGCTTCCATCACTTGTTCTTCTCCAGATTTGATAACATCTAGAATCAAAAACAAGTTTTATAAGTGTTGTGGTGTACAGTTGTTTAGGGTTGTGCGGTATCCAGATTATCATACCATTTCTATTCCATACCAGGGTATACGGTATTACCGGAAGTGCACACAAGGGGCAATTAGCATTTTCCAATCTGAGATTAAATAGAGCTGGATAGGGAATAGAGCCAGGGAAAGCCTACATGAAACACAGACCTTGTTTGAAGTGGTTCTTAAAATCCCCTATAGGAAAAATTGATGGTGAAAAAACTATTGGAACAATTTCCGTGTTAGACAGCTAGGTTTTAAGGGAATTATGACGCGTCCACTTAGGCATCTCTGCCTCTGACGTAAAAACATTTTTGGCTTCCACACAAAATTACTTCTTTATTTATTTTTTGTGATGGGATGATTGATACTCCAACATTCTGATGCAGTTTTCAAAGCACTACTGATTCAATATAATGTACTGATGCTTATATCAAAGTAACAATACAATGTGATGATGACGTTCGAAGCTTCAGACATCAGACTACCATCTGACAGGTGTCGGAACTCGGAACTGATGCACTGCGACATCTGCTGGAAGCTTTTTGTTTTTATCTAGATATTTTACCTTCTTAGCAGGTGGAAAGATCAACAAGATCTCACAGTCTCACCTCAGAATTAGATGTTCATCCATGTTTCACAAACAACACATTTCCAAATTGTTCCAAACGTCAAATTTCTAAGTTTTGAAGCTCAGGTCGAGTCAAGTTCTTAATTTTGGCCGCTGGTTCAAACTAGGTGAACAATATGCCAATGTGTCCTTCAGCAAGGCACTTGACCCTATTTGCTCCTGTAAGTCACTTTGGATAAGAGCGTCCGCTAAATGACTCAAATGTAAATCGGGTCCCTCTCCTATCATTGCCCATATAAAAACATTTTCCAACTAATTAATCACTGTCAGAACCTATAGGGTTCTGATTTATACCTGGATAGGTAACCAGATTTAAAAAAAGCTCTGGGCCCCAGCGAAAAAAACAATTTCCTCCACCACTCTGGGACCTGTGGTGCCACCTCTGCATCAGGGCATCATCGTCCCAGAAATCGTTGCATTCGGTTGGGTGGGGGGGATTGTGAAAGGATGCAGTTTGGCATAAAAAAACAACAATTGATTTGACCACTCGAAACCCAAAATTAGGGACTTGTGACTTGACTCGACCTGAGCTGTGGAACTTGGCACTTTACTTGAGACTTGCCCATTATTACTTTGGACTTGAAGGTTAAGACTTGAGACTTGCTCATGATTTTTGCAAAATTGTGACTAGGTTCCATCTCTGCGGTGCAGTGCGTGCTTTGCATCGAGCTTTGTGCCTAGCCTGCGCAACCTGTAATTTCCGTGAATCTGATTGGTCAAGACACAGAACACAACGCACAGAATCTGCAGCACTCCAATATTGTGAGCGAGATGACAAATCAAGTCATACAGCTCAAGTCCTAGTTAAGTCAAGAGTCATACAGTAGATGCTCAAGTCGATTGGCAAGTCACAAAATGTGCAACTCGAGTAGTACTCAAGTCCAAGTCACATGACTCGAGTCCACATCTCTGTCCATTTGTATGCTTCCCATCCTTAAAGTTTCCTTTTTTGCATAATTTTACTTTCATTTTTGTACACCAGCTTCAAAATAGGATATTTTTGGTTATTACAAAGATGGTACACTGATGCTCTACACTATACATTGCTTGCTAGGTCACATAAACAAGTTTTAATTAGCAAAACTAAAATAACATAACACATTACAGGAACATGCTTACCACTGAGGATGTAAATTATGTAAGTGTGTCTTACCATCTCTGCCTCCTTATCCTTGTCAATGTTTTCACGTAATACTTCCTCTGCTGGGCATTTCTTGTCAAGGTGTTCACCTAATACCTCCTCTGCTGGGCCTTTCTTGTCAAGGTATTCACCTAATACCTCCTCTGCTGGGCCTTTCTTGTCAAGGTGTTCACCTAATACCTCCTCTGCTGGGCCTTTCTTGTCAAGGTGTTCACCTAATACCTCCTCTGCTGGGCCTTTCTTGTCAAGGTGTTCACCTAATACCTCCTCTGCTGGGCCTTTCTTGTCAAGGTGTTCACCTAATACCTCCTCTACTGGGCCTTTCTTGTCAAGGTGTTTAACATCTCTGCAACATCGACTTCCCATGAGATGCCAGATGTTACTCCCTTGAGGGGTGCCCTGTTCCGAAGAGACACAGGACATGTAAAACTTCTCAAATCGGCTGAGACGCACCACACATTCCTTCTGATCCTCAGAAGTACAAAAAATATCGAAACAAGCCCGCCTTTCGTGATCCTCACACCCTTCACTTTACCCAGTACTCTCTCCACAATTGTGATATCTGAAATAGATTTTTTAAGATTGGTAATCCGATCAGCTGCTCCTCATTATCAAACTGTACTCCTACAAGATACTGTAAGAAGGGATATTCTCAGCACTGTACTCTACCTTGCTCCGTTTTCCATTCTTTTGGACAATAGTCCAATTGTCCTTGATTCCACCACCATTAGATTCAAGATCCACATCAGCTTCCGCCATCTTTCATTGACCTTTGCAAAGCATCCGTTCCGCAGTATACCTTTGAAAACCATTGAAAACTACACGCAGAAAAGTCGTGCTATTTGTATTTGAGCATAGATGGGTTAGCTGACAAAGTTTAGAAAATGATGTGCACGCTTCCATGGGGCAGAAGTCAGCGTGTTGTTGTGTTTCTGGATGGCCAAATTACCAGCAAGAATGACAAGAATCTTCCATGTGGAGAATCGTAAGTGACTCATTTCAGCTCATTTCATCTTGTTATTGATACTATGTCTTATTTTGAGGGGTTTTGATGAAGACATGCAATGCTAAAATTCGCTAGCTAAGCAACAACTGTAATGATGTATTTGAGGGGAAACAAGTGCTTTCTTTGCAAATGGACACTGCTCAAAAAAATAAAGGGAACACTGAAACAACACAATGTAACTCCAAGTCAATCACACTTCTGTGAAATCAAACTGTCCACTTAGGAAGCAACACTGATTGACAATAAATGTCACATGCTGTTGTGCAAATGGAATAGACAACAGGTGGAAATTATAGGCAATTAGCAAGACACCCCCAATAAAGGAGTGGTTCTGCAGGTGGGGACCACAGACCACTTCTCAGTTCCTATGCTTCCTGGCTGATGTTTTGGTCACTTTTGAATGCTGGCGGTGCTTTCACTCTAGTGGTAGCATGAGACGGAGTCTACAACCCACACAAGAGGCTCAGGTAGTGCAGCTCATCCAGGATGGCACATCAATGCGAGCTGTGGCAAGAAGGTTTGCTGTGTCTGTCAGCGTAGTGTCCAGAGCATGGAGACGCTACCAGGAGACAGGCCAGTACATCAGGAGACTTGGAGGAGGCCGTAGGAGGGCAACAACCCAGCAGCAGGACCGCTACCTCCGCCTTTGTGCAAGGAGGAGCAGGAGAAGCACTGCCAAAATGACCTCCAGCAGGCCACAAATGTGCATGTGTCTGCTCAAACGGTCAGAAACAGACTCCATGAGGGTGGTATGAGGGCCCGACGTCCACAGGTGGGGGTTGTGCTTACAGCCCAACACCGTGCAGGACGTTTGGCATTTGCCAGAGAACACCAAGATTGGCAAATTCGCCACTGGCGCCCTGTGCTCTTTACAGATGTAAGCAGGTTCACACTGAGCACATGTGACAGACGTGACAGAGTCTGGAGACGCCGTGGAGAACGTTCTGCTGCCTGCAACATCCTCCAGCATGACCGGTTTGGCGGTGGGTCAGTCATGGTGTGGGGTGGCAATTCTTTGGGGGGCCGCACAGCCCTCCATGTGCTCGCCAGAGGTAGCCTGACTGCCATTAGGTACCGAGATGAGATCCTCAGACCCCTTGTGAGACCATATGCTGGTGCGGTTGGCCCTGGGTTCCTCCTAATGCAAGACAATGCTAGACCTCATGTGGCTGGAGCGTGTCAGCAGTTCCTGCAAGAGGAAGGCATTGATGCTATGGACTGGCCCGCCCATTCCCCAGACCTGAATCCAATTGAGCACATCTGGGACATCATATCTCGCTCCATCCACCAACGCCACGTTGCACCACAGACTGTCCAGGAGTTGGCGCTTGCTTTAGTCCAGGTCTGGGAGGAGATCCCTCAGGAGACCATCCGCCACCTCATCAGGAGCATGCCCAGGCGTTGTAGGGAGGTCATACAGGCACGTGGAGGCCACACACACTAGTGAGCCTCATTTTGACTTGTTTTAAGGACATTACATCAAAGTTGGATCAGCCTGTAGTGTGGTTTTCCCCTTTAATTTTGAGTGTGACTCCAAATCCAGACCTCCATGGGTTGATAAATTGGATTTCCATTGATTATTTTTGTGTGATTTTGTTGTCAGCACATTCAACTATGTAAAGAAAAAAGTATTTAATAAGATTATTTCTTTCATTCAGATCTAGGATGTGTTGTTTAAGTGTTCCCTTTATTTTTTGGAGCAGTATATTTATGTTTTCAATAATCATTGGAGACCAAATATAGCATACTTGTTGTCAACAATCTAAACCAACCCCGTCTGTTTTGCGCCATGGTTTTACACGAGTCAGTTTTGTTGCTAAACAACCAACCCACCTGTATGATTGGCCAATCAAACACCACTATGCTACCGCAAGCCACAACATCTGGAGCAGTACAGCTACTGACAGAACAATGAGACAGATGTTTCACTGGACGTTTCAATGTGAAGCGTCCGCTTGGCGTTTCCACTCACTACCAAATATAGTAGTGAGAGGAAGCCCATTGGCCGGAGGTGGGAAAAGATGGAAGGGGATGGATTTTAGCAGACATTCTGCACATTTGGGGTATAGATATGGGTATCAAATCAAATTTTATTAGTCACATGCGCCGAATACAACAGGTGTAGACCTTACAGTGAAATGTTTACTTATAAGCCCCTAACCAACAATGCAGTTTAAAAAAATAAGAATAAGAAATAAAAGTAACAAGTAATTAAAGAGCAGCAGTGAAATAACAATAGCGAGACTACATAAAGGGGGTACCGGTACGGTTCAATGTGCGGGGGCACCGGTTACTCGAGGTAATGGAGGTAATGTGTACATGTAGGTAGAGTTATTAAAGTGACTATGCATAGATAATAACAGAGAGTAGCAGCGGTGTAAAAAGGGGGGGCAGTGCAAATAGTCTGGATAGCCATTTGATTAGATGTTCAGGAGTCTTATGGCTTGGGGGTAGCAGCTCTGTGGAAGCCTCTTGGAACTAGACTTGGCACTCCTGTACAGCTTGCAGTGCGGTAGCAGAGAGAACACTCTATGACTAGGGTGGCTGGAGTCTTTGACAATTTTTAGGGACTTCCTCTGACATCGCCTGGTATATAGAGGTCGTGGATGGCAGGAAGCTTGGCCTCAGTGATGTACTGGGCCATACGCACTACCCTCTGTAGTGCCTTGCGGTCGGAGCCTGAGCAAAGGCAAAGGGTGGCTATTTGAAGAATCTCAAATATAAAATATATTTTGATTTGTTTAACAAACATGAACACCACACAAGGGTTATCACTTTTTTTGTCCCTACATTTTGCCTAAGAACACAGCCATGAATAAAGAATGGCACCAACGCATCCTCCAAGAGCAACTTCTCCCAACCATCCAGGAACAGTTTGGTGATGAACAATGCCTTTTCCAGCATGATGGAGCACCTTGCCATAAGGCAAAAGTGATAACTAAGTGGCTCGGGGAACAAAACATCTATATTTTGGGTCCAGACCTTAATCCCATTGAGAACTTGTGGTCAATCCCCAAGAGGCGGGTGGACAAACAAAAACCCACAAATTCTGACAAACTCCAAGCATTGATTATGCAAGAATGGGCTGCCATCAGTCAGGATGTGGCCCAGAAGTTAATTGACAGCATGCCAGGTCGGATTGCAGAGGTCTTGAAAAAGAGGAGTCAACACTGCAAATATTGACTCTTTGCATCAACTTCATGTAATTGTCAATAAAATCCTTTGACACTTATGAAATGCTTGAAATTATACTTCAGTATTCCATAGTAATATCTGACAAAAATATCTAAAGACACTGAAGAAGCAAACTTTGTGGAAATTAATATTTGTGTCATTCTCAAAACTTTTGGCCACGACTGTACATACAGTTCAAGTCGGAAATGTACATACACTTAGGTTGAGTCATTGAAACTCGTTTTTCAACAACTCCACAAATTTCTTGTTAACCTGTTGGGGCTAGGGGGCAGTATTGAGAATTTTGAAAAAAATATGTGCCCATTTTTAACTGCCTCCTACACCAACTCAGAAGCTAGGATACAAAATATAGTTTTGGCAAGTCGGTTAGGACATCTACTTTGTGCATGACACAAGTAACTTTTCCAACAATTGTTTACAATTTACACATTCTTTGATTTCTGAACCTATATACATTTTACGGACACAGTATATTTTACATGAGTTCTCTTGTTGTTATTAGTCCCACTCTTCATCTCTACTCAAGCCTCCCATCTATATCTTAACACCATCCAGCTTTGTAAAAAATAAATTACATATAGCCTTTACAAAAGTCATACTTAATTTTATGTCAATTTAGAAAAACAAAACACCCATTTATTGTATCAGGCTTGTGTCTTGTAATAGTGACTATATAGATGTCCTTACCTGCTTGCTGAGTTGGGTATCTGGAGTTGTATGTCTACAAGTGGAGCTACAGCTGATGTTTTATAGCGATGTGGGTACTAGTTGTACTTCATGAAGTGACAGGTCACCCTTAGCTTGAAGGCTTACCCTTTCTAGACAGTCAGGTGATTTCTTGTTAATCACAGAGGTTGTTCCAGTCTGTCTCGTTCAGGTGCAGGAACAGTTGCCCCACCCTTGCATGCCGCATGCCTCACCTGCAACAACTTCAGGGATTCCTGTTTTTCCACAAGGCTGTTGACAACCAAAGCAACTGTGACTGTTGTTGTTTAACAAAGCAGTCAACCTATTTCCTGTAGTCTCAAACTGATTAAACGTTTTGTTTAATGTAATAAAGTTGACTTTTAATATATTCTTCAGATGGAGAACATGTATTAAATCATGTAAAAATAATGCCATTCAAATAAATTGACTCACCCACATACAGTGGGGTCTAGAATTATTGGGTCCCTTGATAAAATTTAGCAGAAAATACTATTTTAAAAAATCATACAAATACTGAGCTATATTGTATGCAACAAAATATATATATATATTTTATACTAGTACAATTTACGATCTAGTATGATCTTAAAAAGATAGGGGTCCAAATAATTGGATCCCTTGTATAACGACGCAGGGCGAGACCCAGATGCAGACACCGGAGGCAGATGGTTCGAGTTGCTGATATTTATTAAGAAGCAGAACAAGAGAAAACAAGGATGTCGTCAAAGTAGACAAGGGGCAGGCAAGAGGCAGGTCGAGGACAAGCAGAAGTTCATAAAGCAGGCGAGAGTCCAAAAGGTACAGGGCGGCAGGCAGGCTCGAGGTCAGGCAAGGCTAATTGTTCAGGCAGGCGACCACAGTGTCAAGGCAGTCAAAGTGTCAGAACCTAGAAGGACTACAAAAACAGAGACTATGAAATCCAGGAGCCCGGAAAAACACGCTGGTTGACTTGACAAGACAAGACGAACTGGCCACAGACAAACAGAAAACACAGGTATAAATACACTGAGGATAATGGGGAAGATGGGTGACACCTGGAGGGGGTTGGAGACAAGCACAAAGACAGGTGAATCAGATCAGGGTGTGACACCCTGTTTTCAATACTCTATCATCCTCCCCTTGCGAGGATAACAACGCTGAGACCTAAAACAAAGAAAAAATATAAAAGAGATTGGAGAACACATTGGGAGGGAATTTAGACCATTCCTCCATAGAGAATCTTTCCATATCCTGAACATTATTCATCTGTGCTTATGGATGCCCTCTTTAATTCAAACCACAGGTTTTCAATGAGGTTCAAGTCCGGAGACTGAGATGGCCAAAATGTTGTGGCCCTACAAACTATAATATGACCCCACCATCGAAAGTTGAGATTCACATGAACACGTACATTTCGGTTGTTTTACTCTTCGATGAACACAAGCCTCACAAGACTCATCTGAACCCGGTACCAATTAAAAACAATTAATTGAATTACTTTAATGCCAAAAAATGGGTTCAAACTTTAGAACCCAGTTCCTACATTTGAATATAAACATTTATTTTTATCAAACAAAACTATACTACATTTTATCTTTGGGACCCTCAGGATGACAAATCAGAGCAAGATTACTGAATATAAGTTCATGATTTACCTTCAGAGGTCAATGTATTGTTGTGCACTCTCCTCAAACAATAGTATGTTATTGTTTCACTGTAATACCTACTGTAAATTGGACAGTGCCGTTAGATTAAAAGGAATTTAAGCTTTCTGCAAATATACGACATGTCTATGTCCTGGTTGGATGTTACTTACAATGTAATTCTAGTCACATTAGCGCACGTATAGGGACACCAATCCCATAGAGGTTAACTTATCCAGCAAGTTATTACGTTATTCGGTGGTAATTACATTATCAGGTGAGTAGCAATGTTTTGTATTAATAATGTAATAACTTCAACTGATCATGTAATAACTACAGTCAGTGTTTTTATGCATTATTTCCCTCATTTTGATGAACATACCACACTCCACTAATTGGAAGCACAAACACAAACCAATGCACATGAACGCATACACACACACTCACAACCACACATGGGATTGTACACACACACACACACACACACACACACACACACACACACACACACACACACACACACACACACACACACACACACACACACACACACAAACCAACGCACATGAACGCATACACAAACACACACTCACAACCACACATTGGATTGTACACATGTACACACACACATACACACACACACGTTACCCTTTATGTGAAGGGGTATTCATAACACCTTGATGAAACCAGATACTGTGTTGCAGTATCATTCATAACAACTGTCATAACACATTTATTCAGCCAGGGATTCTTAAAAGTAGGGATGATCCTTGTCCAGCAGGGAAATTACATTTGTATATATATATATATTTGTAAGATAAAAAAATAAATATATATATATATATATATATATATATATATATATATACATATATATATATATATATATATATATATATATATTTAAGGGGAATTTTATAAGGAAAGAGTTTTGGTTTTGTAATTTTCTAAATATTTTCAATATTATTAATTTCTATGTCGGCTCTGTGCAAAGAAATGCCCTTGTCCAGAGAAAAGGATCACAAGATTTCAAACTCCCCCCAAAAGTGTTTAAAATTAATATTAACTGAAAAATAATGTTATGTTGTTTCTTGCAATAGCCCTCGGTGACTCTTTGAAAATGTATATCAAAATTGTGATTACAAATTTGGAGATATAGTCAACTCTGTTAGATTTGTCTAAAATCCTGAATGAATCTGTAATTAGAAGGGTCATGAGCAGCGTCATGAGCAGGGTCATGAGCAGGGTCATGAGCAGGGTCATGGGTCCAGCAGGGTCATGAGGACCCTGTGTCGGTTTCGTTCCACCTACATATATAAAATATATATATACATTATTTGATGAAACATTGAATTTGACCTTACTGCTATTAGCCCATAGAAACGCACTTTGAATAACAGATTCATACATGGTAAAACTGTACAAAAAAAAAGGAAGTTTGTTTTAAAGTTTCTGCCCTATATCTGAGACATATAAGAAAGATCAGGAAATAATAGTTATATTTTTTGCCACATATTTAATGCCTTTTTTTAGGCACTAAACTACCTCCATATATATTACTTTCATTCATTTTTTAAACGTACCGGACTACCTTCAGATGAGTCTTGTGAGGGTTGTGGGCGTTCTTAAGCAAAATATACTGATGTGGTTACATTTCTCCTGGCCCATCCTTCAACTTTTTCACAAAACAGAGGCAGGGGTGCCCTCTTTGTTATTTTTTGAACCGGGGATTGGTCCTTTAAAGTGTTTTGGCTGTATAGACAAATATATTGTAGGTAGATAAGTGATAATCCACTGAGGGACTTTTATCTTATTATGAAGGAATTTTGTATGCTTATCAAGCATGAACACATGACCTATGACCCCTAAAATGCTGATACTGCACTTTGCCATTGTATGACCTTAAACAACTATATGGGTAATGCAGATGGAAAGTGCAATATCTAAAATCTAAATGTGTAACAGTTCACCCATATTACAAAATTACATATTGGTTTCCGTACCCTGTAAGCAGTCTATGGACAAGTTATGACAGCAATCAATGCTTTGGTTTTGTTTCCTGGCAACAGGGTCGGTGTTATGGGCGGTCCTTAGGAGGCCTAGCCCGCCCTACCATACCTCCTAGCCCGCCCTACCATACCTCCTAGCCCGCCCTACCATACCTCCTTGACCGTCCAAATAAAATATTGATATATTGATCATTTACTTGACCCAGACGAGTGCAGACAGAAAGAAGCATAAATCTCAGATAAAGCGTCCAAGCGAGCGAAACAGCGCCCCTCTGTCTCAGTAGGTGTAGACCATGTATCTGATCCTGTCTGGACAGTGAAACAGCACCCCTCTGTCTCAGTATGTGTAGACCATGTATCTGATGCTGTCTGGACAGTGAAACAGCGCCCCTCTGTCTCAGTAGGTGTAGACCATGTATCTGATGCTGTCTGGACAGTGAAACAGCGCCCCTCTGTCTCAGTATGTGTAGACCATGTATCTGATGCTGTCTGGACAGTGAAACAGCTCCTCTCTGTCTCAGTATGTGTAGACCATGTATCTGATGCTGTCTGGACCGTGAAACAGCGCCCCTCTGTCTCAGTATGTGTAGACCATGTATCTGATGCTGTCTGGACAGTGAAACAGCGCCCCTCTGTCTCAGTAGGTGTAGACCATGTATCTGATGCTGTCTGGACAGTGAAACAGCGCCCCTCTGTCTCAGTATGTGTAGACCATGTATCTGATGCTGTCTGGACAGTGAAACAGCTCCTCTCTGTCTCAGTATGTGTAGACCATGTATCTGATGCTGTCTGGACCGTGAAACAGCGCCCCTCTGTCTCAGTATGTGTAGACCACGTATCTGATGCTGTCTGGACAGTGAAACAGCTCCCCTCTGTCTCAGTATGTGTAGACCATGTATCTGATGCTGTCTGGACAGTGAAACAGCGCCCCTCTGTCTCAGTATGTGTAGACCATGTATCTGATGCTGTCTGGACAGTGAAACAGCACCCCTCTGTCTCAGTATGTGTAGACCATGTATCTGATGCTGTCTGGACAGGGAAACAGCGCCCCTCTGTCTCAGTATGTGTAGACCATGTATCTGATGCTGTCTGGACAGTGAAACAGCACCTCTCTGTCTCAGTATGTGTAGACCATGTATCTGATGCTGTCTGGGCAGTGAAACAGCGCCCCTCTGTCTCAGTATGTGTAGACCATGTATCTGATGCTGTCTGGACAGTGAAACAGCACCCCTCTGTCTCAGTATGTGTAGACCATGTATCTGATGCTGTCTGGACAGTGAAACAGCGCCCCTCTGTCTCAGTATGTGTAGACCATGTATCTGATGCTGTTTGGACAGTGAAACAGCGCCCCTCTGTCTCAGTATGTGTAGACCATGTATCTGATGCTGTCTGGACAGTGAAACAGCACCTCTCTGTCTCAGTATGTGTAGACCATGAATCTGATGCTGTCTGGACAGTGAAACAGCACCCCTCTGTCTCAGTATGTGTAGACCATGTATCTGATGCTGTCTGGACACTGACACAGCACCCCTCTGTCTCAGTATGTGTAGACCATGTATCTGATGCTGTCTGGACAGTGAAACAGCACCCCTCTGTCTCAGTATGTGTAGACCATGTATCTGATGCTGTCTGGACAGTGAAACAGCACCCCTCTGTCTCAGGATGTGTAGACCATGTATCTGATGCTGTCTGGACAGTGAAACAGCAAACCTCTGTCTCAGTATGTGTAGACCATGTATCTGATGCTGCCTGGACAGTGAAACAGCACCTCTCTGTCTCAGTATGTGTAGACCATGTATCTGATGCTGTCTGGACAGTGAAACAGCACCCCTCTGTCTCAGTATGTGTAGACCATGTATCTGATGCTGTCTGGTCAGTGAAACAGCACCTCTCTGTCTCAGTATGTGTAGACCATGTCTCTGATGCTGTCTGGTCAGTGAAACAGCACCCCTCTGTCTCAGTATGTGTAGACCATGTATCTGATGCTGTCTGGACAGTGAAACAGCACCCCTCTGTCTCAGTATGTGTAGACCATGTATCTGATGCTGTCTGGACAGTGAAACAGCACCATCTCTGTCTCAGTATGTGTAGACCATGTATCTGATGCTGTCTGGACAGTGAAACAGCCCCTCTGTCTCAGTATGTGTAGACCATGTATCTGATGCTGTCTGGCCGGAAATAGTATGACATGCCATACTCTTTTGGTCCAGACAGCATCTGATACATGGGCTACATACTGTGTAGTAAGACAGAGGGGCTTTGTTTCGCTCGCATGGATGTGTCTTCCATTGAGATTGTTTAAGCAAAGAGGAAGAGGTGAAGCGAGAGGGCTCACTCTCGCCAAAATCTGTCCAGAACTAACCCAATGTGTTTCTATTGGCATAATATGCAGACCTAAGCTTGTAGCCTGCCTTCCTGCCTTTGGGACAACTAATCCCATTGTTCGGGCGGAGCATCACGTCATTATATACAGATCTCTGGTTTCAGCCTCTTGCGAATTGGAAGGGAAAGTTGCCGGGTGCATCCTGTGCACTGTTTGGATGCTGGCTTCCCCTAAAGTAAATTGATGTTTTGCCAAAATGATATAATTACTCCTGCCTAAATATAATCATTCAAAATACTTCACCAGAGGGCATGACTTCGCCACAGAGGATCATTAGCTTATTTACAAATATGTTTTTGTTATGGATTGTTACACATCACAAGTGCGTAGGCCAAGGCCTATGTGGGAAGCCTGCAATTTGGGCAGAGCACGTGGCAATAGGCCTAGCTGATTGAGTTGTGGATGTCAGTGAAAAGCATCTAAAATATGTGTGAAGATAATGTGTCTTGAGTATAATGGAAAATGTTGCAACAAGAAGAAGGGGAGGTGGGTGTGGTGGAGGCATCTCTCTCCAGAATGGATGCACTTCATCAGCAATTCCAGAATGCGCTCAGCTGTCGCCTTCCAATTCTTGAGCATTCATTGTTT
The DNA here is from genome assembly GCF_965601325.2 of Salmo salar. Classification (NCBI taxonomy): domain Eukaryota; kingdom Metazoa; phylum Chordata; class Actinopteri; order Salmoniformes; family Salmonidae; genus Salmo; species Salmo salar. The sequence continues at coordinate 30,132,805 of NC_138298.1, forward strand.
AATTGTGTGAATTGTTTGCCCTTTGTTAATTGTTTATCAATTCCCCATTACATATGTCACCAGTAGGCCGTGTAAATATACTGTTTATACCCGGTCATTTGGTTACATTAAATTCTGTTAATGCATGTATTAACCTCTTGGGGCTAGGTGGGACGCTAGCGTGCCACCTGTGGTGCACTCCATCAACAGCAGGTGCATTTCAAGAGCGGCAAATTTGAATCCAAATAAATGTCAAAATTCAAATTTTTCAAAAATACAACTATGTTACACCATTTGAAAGATAAACATCTCCTTAATCTAACCACGTTTTACGATTTCAAAAAGGTTTTACGGCGAAAGCATAAATTTAGAGTATGTTAGGACAGTACATTTACAAGAGTTGTGTGTAATGTTTTGTCAAGTCAAAGACAGGGTCACCAAAACCATAAAACCAGCTAAAATGATACACTAACCTTTTACAATCTCCATCAGATGACACTCCTAGGACATTATGTTAGACAATGCATGCATTTTTAGTTCTATCAAGTTCATATTTATATACAAAAACAGCGTTTTACTATGGCATTGATGTTGAGGAAATCGTTTCCCTCCAATAACCGGCAGTCAAGTCAGCGTCACAAATTAAATAATTAAAATTAGAAAACATTGGTAAAATATTATATTGTCATTTAAAGAATTATAGATTTACATCTTTTGAACGCAATCAACTTGCCAGATTTAAAAATAACCTTACTGGGAAATCACACTTTGCAATAATCTGAGCACTGTGCCCAGAAAAATACGCGTTGCGATACAGACTAGACGTCATGTTGGGGAGATCTAAAATCGAAAATACTATGTAAATAATCCATTACCTTTGATTCTCTTCATCAGATGTCACTTCCAGGTATCACAGGTCCATAACGAATGTAGTTTTGGTCAAAAAAGCTCATCATTTATGTCCAAAAATCTCCGTCTCGTTAGCACATGATCTAAGCCAGCCGGACTTCTCGTCATGAACGAGGGGAAAAAATATATTTCCGTTCGTTCAAACATGTCAAACGTTGTATAGCATAAATCATTAGGGCCTTTTTTAACCAGAACATGAATAATATTCAAGGTGGACGAATGCATAGCCTTTTATAACGTATTGGAACGAGGGTACCCAACATGAAGTAGCGCGCCAGGTGTCTAATGGGACATCACCGTTCCATGGCTCTTGTTCGGTCAGATCTCCCTCCAGAAGACTCAAAACACTTTGTAAAGGCTGGTGACATCTAGTGGAAGCAATAGGAAGTGCCAAAATATTCCTAAACCCCTGTGTTTTTCAATGGGAGAGGTTTAAAGTCAATACAACACATCAGGTATCCACTTCCTGTCAGAAAATGTCTCAGGGTTTTGCCTGCCAAATGAGTTCTGTTATACTCACAGACACCATTCAAACAGTTTTGGAAACTTTAGAGTGTTTTCTATCCATATATAATAAGTATATGCATATTCTAGTTACTGGGTAGGATTAGTAACCAGATTAAATCGGGTACATTTTTTTTATCCAGACGTGCAAATGCTGCCCCCTAGACCCAACAGGTTAATTACAGTCAATTAGCCTACCGTTCTCATTCTCGGAGTGGAAACATTATTTGCAGAGTTCACAAGCTGTTTGCACTCCCCCTTTCTATGACCTTAAACAACTATATGGGTAAATGCAAAGTATAGGATCTGAAATATAAATGTGTTAATCCATCTTTCTTGTTGTTTTTCTGTTTGATGGAAACAGTTTGAGAGTTCTAACTACATTCTAGATGTATTTAATGGTTTTATGTAGACATGTTTTCATGTTTTGAATGTAATCCTGAATCATTTTTTCAGTATTAAGCCTTCCCTGTAGCTCAGTTGGTAGAGCATGGTGTTTGCAACGCCAGGGTTGTGGGTTCGATTCCCACGGGGGCCAGCACAGACAAAAAAATATATTAAAAAAAAAAATGTATGAAATGAAATGTATGCATTCACTACTGTAAGTCGCTCTGGATAAGAGCGTCTGCAAAATGACTAAAATGTGAAGGTAAAAATGTAACGATTTAATCATGGAGAATGTTTAAATTTGACATTGTATAAATATAGTTACAATGGTGTCAGTTGTCATATTAACCTCTATGGGCTAGGTGGGACGCAGGCGTCCCCCCCCCCCGTGGTGCACTCCATCAACAGCAGGTGCATTTCAAGAGCGGCAAATTTGAATCCAAATAAATGTCAAAATTCAAATTTTTCAAACATACAACTATTTTACACCCTTTGAAAGATAAACATCTCCTTAATCTAACCACGTTTTACGATTTCAAAAAGGTTTTACGGCGAAAGCATAAATTTAGAGTATGTTAGGACAGTACATTTACAAGAGTTGTGTGTAATGTTTTGTCAAGTCAAAGACAGGGTCACCAAAACCATAAAACCAGCTAAAATGATGCACTAACCTTTTACAATCTCCATCAGATGACACTCCTAGGACATTATGTTAGACAATGCATGCATTTTTAGTTCTATCAAGTTCATATTTATATCCAAAAACAGCGTTTTACTATGGCATTGATGTTGAGGAAATCGTTTCCCTCCAATAACCGGCAGTCAAGTCAGCATCACAAATTAAATAATTAAAATTAGAAAACATTGGTAAAATATGATATTGTCATTTAAAGAATTATAGATTTACATCTCTTGAACGCAATCAACTTGCCAGATTTAAAAATAACCTTACTGGGAAATCACACTTTGCAATAATCTGAGCACTGCGCCCAGAAAAATACGCGTTGCGATACAGACTAGTCGTCATGTTGGGGAGATCTAAAATCGAAAATACTATGTAAATAATCCATTACCTTTGATTCTCTTCATCAGATGTCACTTCCAGGTATCACAGGTCCATAACGAATGTAGTTTTGTTCAAAAAAGCTCATCATTTATGTCCAAAAATCTCCCTCTTGTTAGCACATGATCTAAGCCCGCCGGACTTCACTTCATGAACGAGGGGAAAAAATATATTTACGTTCGTTCAAACATGTCAAACGTTGTATAGCATAAATCATTAGGGCCTTTTTTAACCAGAACATGAATAATATTCAAGGTGGACGAATGCATACTCTTTTATAACGTATTGGAACGAGGGTACCCAACATGAACTCGCGCGCCAGGTGTCTAATGGGCCATCATCGTTCCATGGCTCTTGTTCGGTCAGATCTCCCTCCAGAAGACTCAAAACACTTTGTAAAGGCTGGTGACATCTAGTGGAAGCAATAGGAAGTGCCAAAATATTCCTCAGCCCCTGTGTTTTTCAATGGCATAGGTTTAAAGGTAATACAACACATCAGGTATCCACTTCCTGTCAGAAAATGTCTCAGGGTTTTGCCTGCCAAATGAGTTCTGTTATACTCACAGACACCATTCAAACAGTTTTAGAAACTTTAGAGTGTTTTCTATCCATATATAATAAGTATATGCATATTCTAGTTACTGGGTAGGATTAGTAACCAGATTAAATCGGGTACATTTTTTTTATCCAGCCGTGCAAATACTGCCCCCTAGCCCTAACAGGTTAATGTTAGCTAACTTTTACATACTTTGTTTGCTATCTTACCATTGTCTGGTTATTTACATTTCAATGAGAGTTCAACCAAACATTTTCCGTGGGAATGTGCCATCTTTATTCTGGGGATCACTGGCTGTCTCATGGTGTGTCTGAGGGTGTCATGATTGGTTTGACCTGAACTCGGAGCCTGACAGAAAACCAAGACAAACCACAGTAACTGCAGTCAAATCACGGTGGAACAAAGACAGAGTACAGTAACTTCACTTACTGCTGTTTGCCTTGGATTTTACTTGGAATTTGTAGTCACTATTTGACACTCCATTTTCTCTGAAACTGAATATAATTGAACCAGGACACTTTGTGCCAAGATAAACCAGATACTACAAAGCTGGATTTCAGTCTTAACTTTTGACCAAAATGTGAACAGTAGTTACTGCTGTTTGCAATAGTATGGCAGAATAGCTGTTCACATAATCCTAATAGACCAACCTCTTCATGGACTGCATTGGAACCTTGTCTTCTTTTAGGGAGTGAACTAGTATGCTCAGATTGAATTAAAACGGTTATTTTAACAATGCTGGGTATGCATCTTGTTGACACTCATCCAGTGATACATTAACCCCTGAATGCGTTGTCTGCAGCATTGTCACATGACAGCTACATCAGCTGTTCAATTTCACTTACAGGCAAGTCAACTGATTTCGGATTGGGAAGTAGGTCCCAAAGTGCTCTTCCAAGTGTTAGAGGTGAGCAGTCATCACTCGTGTGGGACACTTACTGATGCTGTTGTTTGTTAGAAAAATGCACAGTCGAGGGAAGGGGGCATGGTTCGTTTTTGAAAGACTCTCTCTCCAATAATAATAATTTCCTCTGAATCCACTGATTCGGTATCTCATCTGTAGAATGTTTTTGTATTTCCCCTGGATACTTTTGTTCAGTTCGTTCAGTTTCCCAAATATGTCTGTTACCTCCGCAAGGAGACACATTTTCTTTTCATTAAACATAAATTCTTCTTTTTTTCAGTGGCGATTTTAGCATGGGGGGCAAAAAAATATATAAAATGTTGATGAATGCCAGCAAAGCCACTACACAACAGAACACAACACTAAACAATACATTAACTGTACTATAACGGTGACAAACAGTGCACACAAACCTGAACCAACAGCAGAGTCCCAACATTTTACCACTGCTACACCTGGCTATCAGCGGAGCCTTGTCTGGCAGCGAAACATTTAATTCAGCCTCATTTACTGCCTTGTAAAAAAAACAAAGCTGATATGGCTGACTCGCTTAAACAAATGTAGTTTCTACTGACAATTGAGATGTACAAACTACGGCATAAGGGAACGGTGAGCGGATAAGAGGCATTCTGTAATTTCGATGAAGACACTAATGAGCGAGCTAAGAAGGACATAGTCAATAAAACTATTTGTTCAGCACTTTTGAAATGTACAGTGACAAATTTCAGAACATGGGCCTTTCTTACAGTATTCTCCCTGTACTCCAAGTCAGAACCGTAGGATAAATAAAGGGGGTCTATAAGCAGACAATGAAAGCTCTTACAATATTCGATGAAGACATTTCTCTAAAACAGGCTACAGGCTACATGTGCATCACCAAGTCAGAACAGTAGGCTAAGTTATGAGAGGGAAAGGGACCACATGTTTAGGGCGATGCACATGGGTTGATAACAACTTACTACACAACATACACTTAGTATTACTTTCTTAGCTACAGTATACATATCTCCCTGGCATATTACATAATTTATGCAGTAGCATACAAGACATTTTTGGACTCTCCTTGTTGTGCTGTACTCACTTGAACAGTAAAGTGGTGCAGGGGGTCCTTCTTGTGGGAAAATCTTGGATTTATGGTGGATTTATGGTGCTTTCAAGACAACTGGGAACTCGGGAAAAAAACAAGGTTGAATCATGATGTCGGTGATCTTCAGGTTGGATATCTAGAAAGAGGCCCGAGTTCCCGACTTGGAATTATGAGTTAGATGACCGTTCAAAACGTATTTTCCCAGTCGGAGCTCATTTTTTTCCAATGTCTCAGTTGTCTTGAACTCACTCAAGTCTGAGATTTCCCAGTTCCGAGTTTCCAGTTGTTTTGAACTTAGCAGAAATCATGCTGGATTGACAGCATCGCCAATGTTTTCAACCTTTTCTGGCCCATGTTGTTGCATGTGTTTATCCTTTTAAGGTTGGAAAAGAGACCCTTAAACCCAGACTTGGACCACACACCCTCTCCACTGAATAGCAGGAATGTGATTGCTATGCAACACTTGCTGTTAGCCACTGATTCCTTCTAAACCACTCATTGTTGAATTTGTTATTTCCAACTTGTTGTGTAATGTTTATGTCCAATGGCCGATGAGCACCGATGTGTTTTATCTATAATTTCTCTTCATATGACAAGGATTGAAAAGGTTTTGCCAGTGGATTGTCAACTTGATTCATGATGATGACTGATGACTGCTTGTCTAGCTTGATAGCTAAGATTTTGAAAGTATGATATTGACATGATCAGCCTAATAAAAGCTACGGTAGATGTAATGGTGATTTGACGTCATTTTATTTATGGCCAATGACTTTGAGCCTTCTTGGATGGGCACTTCTAATGTAAATCTATGGCAGCACCAAAGGGGCTTGAATTGTCGAGCTCTCCTTGTAGATTTTGTGGTGACGTAGTGTCCCATGTGTGACAGAACACTGAGCCAATCACAGCGCAACTAGAGAATGCAGAAAATGATCATATCTGGTGAAATGGAGAAAATAAGTATTTGAGAAGTGAAAACATATGCATCCAACTGTAATATATTGGTTTGTAAATAATACAAATGTAGCAAAATGTACCGAGTGAAATGTAAGATTGGAGTAACGTGTGTTTTAAAGTTTAAACACCCTGCATGATGTGTTTACATCAGGATATCAGTTACCTTATTTGGCCAAACAATAATGAACTAACGTACCATTGGACGGTGGGTTCAGATACAAGGTAACGTGGTTAATTTGGGTTTATCCTGAAAATGTGTAAGTGGTTGGAAACGGGTAGTATGTGTAGCTACAGAATACTGCACAAATGTTTTAAAAGTGAATATTTGATCAAACAGGAGTATTGTGCTGCTGGTTGGGCAGAGTTTGCACTTTTGGGACTATCATATTGGTTCCTTTGTACTGGGTAAGCTAAGTAAAAAATATATACTAACATTACGAGAGAGAGGTCAAAGAAAAAAACTGTTTCTTGATCAGCACTTTCTCTGGGACGCTTTGTGAATACAGGCTCTGGTCACATGTCCATGCATGACACAACACATCTAGTGTTCAATTCTGGTACTGCTTTAACTTCACTGATAAGGACTATTTTCTATCTATTAACTAAAGTGTTTTTACTGTGCTATGTCAACTAATAACTGACATCCTTTAGAAGGAAAACACTGGAGTTACTATTAGTACATTACAACACTTAGTAATACAGTATATCTGGATCACAGTATATAGATGTATTTAGTCAGTAGAATGAACACATGATACATATGGAACAGAATGGACACAAATATAGAACACTGCTGCATTTGAAATGGGTTGATAACTGTAAAAACTTCAATGATATTTTTTTATATGCACACCACAATGGTACATTTAAAAAACATAATAGTAAATTATGGTAAAAAATAATAATATGTAAACCACAGTTAGAGACTATGAATCCACAGTTCCACTCCCCTGGGCCTGATGAATGGTGGACAAACTCCACATAGACATGGTCTCTTTAAAGACATCACATATATCTTTCAATGTAGTTATACATAGAAACAAAAACAGGTTCAGCCTAACACAGTGAAAACCAGTTCAACTCTATAAGATAGGGAATTACATTAGCTATTATAATTAGACTACAGTGTGAATGGTTTTTCATACACACAGTATTTTCGAGGAGCACATGGTCCATCCTTCCAATTCTTCAATGGGTCTGATGCCGTCTGTGAGATCTCAACACAAGCCACCTTGTCATTCAAGTTATTTGGTTCCCCTTCCATCCAATACCTATAAACAACACAGTGAATCAGAGTTGAAAATCATCCAATACAACATAGAGAATATTAACCTAGTCCCCAGGCTCAATTGTTACCATCCGACAGAGAGGGAGAGAGAGAGCTGGCTGAGGACGAGATTATCAGACTGTAAAAAGTAATTTCTTACAACAGAAAAAATGGTGTAAAAGTCCTCCAGAACATGTTCCTTACGTAGAGGTTAAATGGTGTTTTGCCAACCCACTCCCAGATTCCGTATTAACCCTGTAAATACACAGAATTATACCTGTAACCGCACAGAATTAACCCTGTAACCATGCGGAATGTATGCTTGAAAAATAGACTTTCATCAAGATTACATCAAATTTTGAAGTGAAACTATGAGATCAGGTTGCAGCCTCAGCTATAGTATAGGTCTAGATATAGTCTCATGCAAACATGCTATTCTGACAGGAAGTATATTTTATAAATTGACAGTTACATGAACATTGGTGATACAATTGGTTACACATGTTGAATACTAATCAGAGAAGTAGATAATAATAATAATAACAACAACAACAACGAAACAGTAGTATTATAGTATTACTAATATATATTATATTACCTGTTCTTCTCTGCTGTTTATAATAACCAAGGCAGCACACATTGTTCTGCACTTTCTCTGACTGCCCCCAGCTGTTTCCATCCTGGAGGAGACATAAAAACAGCTGGTGCCAAACTTCCACCATCCATCCAGACAGGGTTCCTCTGAGATAAACACAACAGAACAGCAGGCATTTAAACATCTACAAATATATTACATCTCTTCTAAGTATGAAATAAAATTGTACTTCTAAATAAGAAAATAAAAGACTGCACTCACCATAGAACCTAAGCCTGGTCTGTAACTGGTCTCTCACAGTGATCCTGGTATTTAGACTATTCTGCAACTGGTCTCTCTCTTTAGTCCTTGAGTTAAGACTAATCTTTAATTGATCTCTTTCAGCAGTCATAACTTTAAGATTATTTTGCTGCTGGTCCCTGTCTTTGGTCCTTGTGGTGAGACTATTTTGTAGCTGGTCTCTCTCTGTGGTCCTGGAATATAGGCTATTCTGTAGCTGGTCTCTCTCGGTGGTCCTGGTATTTAGGCTGTTCTGTAACTGGTCTCTTTCTGTGGTCCTGATATTTAGACTGTTCTGTAACTGGTCTCTCTCAGTGGTCCTGGTATTTAGACTATTCTGTAGCTGGACTCTCTTTAGTTGCATCTGAAAAAGGGAAACGTCAATCAAAATGTGTAGCTGTCACAACATTGACTACAAATGTTTTAGTAAAAAACAATAGAGAGAATACAGTAGATGGTTTGTGTTCAAAAATGATTGATGATCTATTTTATGTGTCACGTGGTTATGCCCATATATGTACATCCGGTCATGCCATTCTCACGCTATCGAGTGAGTGCTTATGTAACCTGATAGTGCATCTGTTTAGGGTAAAGCATGTGTTTGCATTTAAGTTGTCAAGGTGATTGATGTGTAGTGACCTTGTTGAACTATGGAATGTGTTTGAACATTTGAAAGAGTAGGGCAATGTTGTAGTGAACTTATGTCTCTACTGTTTAGTGATGTTGTATAGGCAACAGTAATTTCCGGGGTGGTAGAGTATTGGTCAGTATAAGTAAAGAGCTGTGAACACCACGAGCGACAAGAAACCTTGAGAGATAAACCACAGAAGACTCTAATAAAGATATAAAACATTGCTCCTAGATCAATTTTAGGTGTATTGTGATTTAACTTCAATGAATGAGATCGCTGTCTCTCTCTCTCTCTCCGTGTGTGTGTGTGTGTGTGTGTGTGTGTGTGTGTGTGTGTGTGTGTGTGTGTGTGTGTGTGTGTGTGTGTGTGTGTGTGTGTGTGTGTGTGTGTGTGTGTGTGTGTGTGTGTGTGTGTTGACAAGGATCTGTAGCGTCCGGGGGGGGAGCTAATGACCTATGTCACCCCCCCCCCCCCCCCCAACATGTGGCTGTGTGTGGGAGGTTGTTCGGTTACAAGCAGAGAAACATGCTGATAACATTATTTTATAGGAAAGGAATTAAAAAATAATTATACATGTAAACATTTAAAGGATATAAATGGCATTTATGTATAAACATTTTAGAAGAAAATACAAGGGTTTTAAAAAGAAAAATGTATTTACCTTCAATGAATGACAGCTCTTCCTCTGGCCGGGGCGGCAGCGTAGCCTAGTGGTTAGAGAATTGGATTAATAACCGAAAGGTTGCAAGCTCAAATCCCTGAGTTGACAAGGTACAAATCTGTTGTTCTGCCCCTGAACAAGGCAGTTAACCTACTGTTCCTAGGCTGTCATTGAAAATAAGAATTTGTTCTTAACTGATTTTCCTAGTTAAATAAAGGTTAAAAAAAAAAAATCTTTGTTTGTGCAGGCTGCATGGTAGGTGTCAGGTTACGAGCTGTGGGTTGACACACAGAGAGAGAATCCTGATCAAGGAGCAAATGCCTTATTTTATATGAATACAGTAAAAAAAAAGATATATACAGTGGGGAGAACAAGTATTTGATACACTGCCGATTTTGCAGGTTTTCCTACTTACAAAGCATGTAGAGGTCTGTAATTTTTATCATAGGTACACTTCAACTGTGAGAGACAAACATCCAGAAAATCACATTGTATGATTTTAAGGAATTAATTTGGATTTTATTGCATGACATAAGTATTTGATACATCAGAAAAGCAGAACTTAATATTTGGTACAGAAACCTTTGTTGGGAATTACAGAGATCATACGTTTCCTGTAGTTCTTGACCAGGTTTGCACACACTGCAGCAGGGATTTTGGCCCACTCCTCCATACAGACCTTCTCCAGATCCTTCAGGTTTCGGGGCTGTCACTGGGCAATACGGACTTTCAGCTCCCTCCAAATATTTTCTTTTGGGTTCAGGTCTGGAGACTGGCTAGGCCACTCCAGGACCTTGAGATGCTTCTTACAGAGCCACTCCTTAGTTGCTCTGGCTGTGTGTTTCGGGTCGTTGTCATGCTGGAAGACCCAGCCACGACCCATCTTCAATGCTCTTACTGAGGGAAAGAGGTTGTTGGCCAAGATCTCGCGATACATGGCCCCATCCATCCTCCCCTCAATACGGTGCAGTCGTCCTGTCCCCTTTGCAGAAAAGCATACCCAAAGAATGATGTCGGAGCATGGTTCCTCTCTAGTTTTAATCCTAGGTTTATGACTTCTAGGGAGTGTTTCCTAGATGCTGTGCTTCGACATATGCATTGATGGGTCTTAGATTTTTAGACTGGGTATCTGTAAAACACTTTGTGACAACAGCTGATGCAAAAAGGGCTTTTAAGAAATACATTTGGTTGATTGACAGATTTGTATTATTATAAAAAATTATATAATAATTTAATATAATATAATAATATTTCATAATCTTTATTATTATTATGTTACAGGTGAGACATACCCATAAATGTCAACGTCTTGTCAAGTGCTCAAATCTGTACAGCACCCCCAGACAATCATGTACAGTAGCTCCAACTTACAAGAATGGGTTTACAAGGCAGTGATGAAAACAGTTTATATGAGCACTAATTCAAACATACAATGATATATATTTGATAGAATTACCCATTCAACACTGCTGTTGTGTCTTTGGCATCATTAAACTGAAGACATGTTTATCAAATAAATCTCTGTAATTATTATTACGCGATTAAACTGATTAATCGTGTAACTGTAATTAACTAGGAGGTCGGGGCACAAAGGAAAATATTCAGTTACACAGTCATGCGCTATGCTCGTGACCGTGGATTACCATTCTGATAGTGTCTAGAACTCACGAACAAAACGCCGCTATTCGGATATAATGATGGATTATTTTGGACCAAACCAACATTTGTTATTGAAGTAGCAGTCCTGGGTGTGTATTCTGACGAAGACAACAAAAGGTAATGACATTTTTATAATAGTAAATATGATTATGGTGAGTGCTAAACTTGCCGGGTGTCTAAATAGCGAGCCCGTGATGCCTGGGCTATGTACTTAGAATATTGCAAAATGTGCTTTCACCAAAAAGCTATTTTAAAATCGGACATATCGAGTGCATAGAGGAGGTCTGTATCTATAATTCTTAAAATAATTGTTATGCTTTTTGTGAACGTTTATCGTGAGTAATTTAGTAAAATGTTAGCGAATTCCCCGAAAGTTTGCGGGGGGTATGCTAGTTCTGAACGTCACATGCTAATGTAAAAAGCTGGTTTTTGATATAAATATGAACTTGATTGAACAAAACATGCATGTATTGTATAACATAATGTCCTAGGGTTGTCATCTGATGAAGATCATCAAAGGTGAGTGCTGCATTTAGCTGTCTTCTGGGTTTTTTGTGACATTATATGCTGGCTTGAAAAATGGGTGTCTGATTATTTCTGGCTTGGTACTCTGCTGACATAATCTAATGTTTTGCTTTCGTTGTAAAGCCTTTTTGAAATCGGACAGTGTGGTTAGATTAACGATAGTCTTATCTTTAAATGGCTGTAAAATAGTCATATGTTTGAGAAATTGAAGTAATAGGATTTTTAAGGTTTTGAAAATCGCGCCACAGGATAGCAGTGGCTGTTACGTAGGTGGGACGAATTCGTCCCGCCTAGCCTAGAGAGGTTAATGAACTTGCACACCGAGTCAGCGTATTCGTCAATGTTGTTGTTCGCAGAAATGCGGAACATATCCCAGTCCACGTGATCGAAGCAATCTTGAAGCGTGGATTCCGATTTGTCGGACCAGCGTTGAACAGACCTGAGGGCGGGAGCATCCTGTTTTAGTTTCTGTCTATAGGCTGGGAGCAACAAAATGGAGTCGTGGTCAGCTTTTCCAAGGGAGGGCGGGGGAGGGCCTTATATGCGTCTCGGAAGTTAAAATAACAGTGGTCTAGGGTTTTGCCCGCCCTGGTAGCACAGTCGATATGCTGCTAGAATTTGGGGAGCCTTGTTTTCAGATTAGCCTTGTTAAAATCCCCGGCTACAATAAATGCAGCCTCAGGATATGTGGTTTCCAATTTACATAGAGTCCAATGAAGTTCTTTCAGGGCTGTCGATGTGTCTGCTTGGGGGACATAGGTCATTAGCTCCCCCCCCGGACGCTACAGGTCCTTGTCAACACACACACACACACACACACACACACGCGCGCACACACACACACACACACACACACACCACACACACACACACACACACACACACACACACACACACACACACACACACACACACACGGAGAGAGAGAGACAGCAATTTCACTCATTGAAGTTAAATCACAATACACCTAAAATTGGTCTAGGAGCCATGTTTTATTTCTTTCTTCTTTAGAGTCTCTGTGGTTTATCTCTCAAGGTTTCTTGTCGCTCATAGTGTTCACAGCTCTTTACTTATACTGACCAATACCCTACCGCCCCAAACCCCCACCCACCCACGGAAATAACTGTTTTATATACAATGTCACCAAACAGCAGAGACATAAGCTCACTACCACAGTGCCCTACTCTTTACATTTTTTCAAACACGTTCCACAGTTCAACAAGGTCACTACAAATCAATCACCTTGACAACTTTAATGCAAACACATGCTTTACCCTAAACAGATGCACTATCAGGTTACATAAGCACTCACTCCATAGCGTGAAAACGGAAGGACCGGATGTACATATATGGGCACAACCACATGACACAAAAAATAGGTCATCAATCATTTTTGAACACAAACCGTCTACTATATTCTCTCTTACATACTATTTAGAAACGTAATGTTTAGTAAAAATGAATGCAGTAAGTAACAAATATTAACATACTAGGCTCACATTTAATTTGGGTACACTGCATCCCCTTATCTGGTAACTAGCTGTCAAATACCTGTGTCTTTAACAGATGAATCAAGATAGGTTTCATGCCCTTTTCTACAATAAAAGAATGCTGAGATTTTGAACAAATAATCAATCCACTGTTCTCTCCCATACTGTATAGTTGTATCATTATGCTTATATGAATCAGAGTCCTTGCAGCAATAATCCGTATATTCAAACAGCTCAGTGATTGCAGTGCTATAATACCAAACACAGTTGAATGTACAGTGCCTTCAGATAGGATTCATAGCCCTTATTCCACATTGTGTTGTGTTACAGTCTGAATTCAAAATGAATAATAAAAATAAATCTCACTAAACTACACACAACACACCATAATGACAAAGTGAATATATGTTTTTAGAAATGTTTGCAAATGTATTGAACGTACAGAACTATCAAATTGACATACGTATTCACACCCCTGACTCAATACATGTTAGAATCACCTTTGGCAGGGATTACAGCTGTGAGCATTTCGGGGTAAACTGCCAAGAGCTTTGTACACCTGCATTGTACAATATTTGCACATTATTCTTTTTACAATTGTTGACCATTGCTGGAGAGCCATTTTCAAGTCTTGCCATAGATTTTCAAGCCCATTTAAGTCAAAACTGTAACTAGGCTATTCGGGAACATTCAATGTCATCTTGGTAAACAATTACAGTGTATATTTGACCTTGTGTTTTAGGTTATTGTCCTGCTGAAAGGTGTTTTTCTTCCAGTGTCTGTTGGATAGCAGACTCAACCAGGTTTTCCTCTAGGATTTTACCTGTGCTTATAGCTATATTCCATTTCTTTTTATCCTAAAAAACTCAGTAGTTCTTTGCCGATGACAAGGATACCCATGACATGATGCAGCCACCACCATGCTAGAAAATATTAAGATTGGTATACAGTTGTGTGTTATGTTGGATTTGCCACAAATTTAACGCAGTATCATATCTGATCTTATAAATTACCATATATCTGACCTCATACAGTATCATATCTGATCTCATGCCCACGACTCTAGCCATATCATATCTGATGTCATGTATTACCATATCAGATCTCATACATTACCATATCATATCTAATCTCATAAATGATCATATCATATCTGATCTCATAAATTACCTTTATCTGATCTCATAAAGTAACATATAATATCTGATCTCATACATTAACATATCATATCTGATCTCATAAATTACCATATCTAATCTAATAACAGCTCCTTTTGGAGCTATTACAGCTTGATGACGTCATTGAGCAGCACTTTCTTAGGACATTTCTTTTCATCTTTTTAATGACAGAATGTAGAAATGTACCCAGGAAGGTTGTGGGTGGTGGAGAACAGATCCCCTAATGCCGCGTTCAAAACACCTGGGAACTCGGAAATCTCTGACTTCAGGTCTTGCAAACTATCACAGATTACAAAGGGAAACCCAGCCGCGAGCTGTCCAGTGATGCGAGCCCACCAGACGAGCTAAATTCTGTCTATGCTCGCATCGAGGCTAGTAACACTGATCCATGCAAGCGAGCACTAACTGTTCCGGACGACTGTGTTCAAGCTCTCTGTAGGCAGTGTGAGTAAGACTTTCAAACAAGCTAACATTCACAAGGCCGCAGGGCCAGACGGATTACCAGGACATGCGCTGAACAGATGGCAAATGTCTTCACTGACATTTTCAACCTCGACCCTGACCCAGTCTGTACTACCTACGTTTCAAACAGATCACCTTATTCCCTGTGCTCAAGAACACCAAGGCAACGTGGCGGGCTGCCCCAGGTGGTGGGGGTAGGCAACAACACATTCGCCACGCTGACCCTCAACATGGGGGCCCCTCAGGGGTGCGTGCTTAGTTCCCTCCTGTACTCCCTGTTCACCCACGACTGTGTGGCCGTGAACAACTCCAACACTATCATTAAGTTTGCAGTTTGCAGACGACATGACGGTGGTAGGCCTGATCACAGACGACGATGAAACAGGGAGGAGGTCAGAGACCAGGCTGTGTGGTGCTAGGACAACAAATCTAATCCAAATCAAATCAAATTTAGTGGTCAAATACACATTTTTATAAGCTGTTATTGCGGGTGTAGCGAATTACTTCTGTTTCTGGCTCCAACAGTGCAGTAATATCTAACAATTCACAACAATACACACAATACACACAAATCTAAAAGTAAAATAATGGAATTAATGAATATACAACAACAACCTCTCCCTCAGCAAGGCAAGGTAGCAGATCTTGGACTACAGGAAACAGAGAGCAGAGCACGCCCCCATCCACATCAACAGGGCTGTAGGGAAACAGGTCGAGAGCTTCAAGTTCCTCGGTGTCCACATCACTAAGGGATTATCGTGGTCCACACACACCAACAGTTGTGAAGAGGGCACGACAATGCCTCTTCCTGCTGAGAAGGATGAAAATATTTGGCATGGGCCTTCAGATCCTCAAGAAGTTCTGCAGATGTACCATTGAGAGCATCTTGACTGGCTGCATCACCGCTTGTTATGGCAACTGCTTGGCATAACCTCAATGTGCTACAGAAAATCTATAGAAAATCAGCAGACCGTCTTCTGATCTGCATTTGGGGAAAGGCAATAGCTACTATGTTGAACAACTGAATGCGTTCTTCCGCTTTTAACCAAACGCCTCTGAATCAGAGAGGTGTGGGGGGCTGCCTTAATCAACGTCTATGTCATCGGCATCCGGGGAGCAGATGTTGTTGGGGAGTTAACTGCCTTTCGGTTACTGGCCCAATGTTCCTAACCACTAGACTAGCTGTCGTCTCTAATGTGTTACTGGCCCAACATTCCTAACCACTAGACTAGCTGTCGTCTCTAGTGTTTTACTTCCCCAACGTTCCTAACCACTAGACTAGCTGTCGTCTCTAGTGTGTTACTTCCCCAACGTTCCTAACCACTAGACTAGCTGTCGTCTCTAGTGTGTTACAGGCCCAACGTTCCTAACCACTAGACTAGCTGTCGTCTCTAGTGTGTTACTTCTCCAACGTTCCTAACCGCTAGACTAGCTGTCGTCTCTAATGTGTTACTGGCCCAACATTCCTAACCACTAGACTAGCTGTCGTCTCTAGTGTGTTACTTCCCCAACGTTCCTAACCACTAGACTAGCTGTCGTCTCTAGTGTGTTACTGGCCCAACGTTCCTAACCACTAGACTAGCTGTCGTCTCTAGTGTGTTACTGGCCCAATGTTCCTAACCACTAGACTAGATGTCGTCCCTATTGTGTTACTGGGTAAACGACCAGCCAGGCTTTTGAGTATCCCAAGAGGAGAGTTTCTTTCTACGCTTTGTAACAAAGAGAAAATGGTGCCAATAGCGCAAAGGACATTTAAACACATCTTGACAATGTATTCATGTTGACATTATCCAAATTAAACAGAGTTGACCTTCAAATCAAATCAAATTGTATTTGTCACATACACATGGTTAGCAGATTTTAATGCGATTGTATAATAATCCTTTTTCACACTATCATGCTGACTTACTCACACTCCAACCATACTATGTACAAAGTGTCCTTATAATATTCACTAGTGAAGTCATCATAATGAATTCTCAAATTAGAATAATTTTGAATTAAGGCAATAATTAAAGCTCATGCTTCTTGCATATAGTGGTCCTATGCTCACTGTAGGAACGTGTCACGACTTCCTCCTTGTTCGGGCTGCGTTCCCGGTCGACGTCACCGGCTTTCTAGCCACCGCCGCTCCATTTTTCATTTATCCATTTGTTTTATCTTGTTCCCTGCACACCTGGTTTTCATTCCCCAATCACACGACATGTATTTAGTCCTCTGTTCCCCCTCATGTCTTTGTGTGTGATTGTTTCGTGTTACGTGTCATTTTTGACATGCTATATTCTGGTGTGCATTTATTCCGTGTTTTATATCACGAGGTATGTTTATTCGATGGTACTTTATTATTGGGACTGTTTGCACGTTTTTGCACTTTGGCATGTTGGATGGAGGTTTCGACGCAGTGGTGTCCGTCTGTTGGTTTCTCCTGCCTAAATAAAGTGTGCGCCTGTTCACAGCTCTCCTGCACCTGACGTCGCTCCCAGTACGCACACCATTGACAGAACGCATACAGAACATTACAGTCCTTTATAGGACTGTTCCAGCAATTATGTAAATGCATAACCATAACCATAACTCAGTGTTTGAAAACGGTTTGATATACAGTGTCCTCTAATTTTCGGGATAGGGAAGCATTTTATATTATTTTGGCTCTATACTCCAAAAGATTGTATTTGAAATCAAACAATGACTATAAGGTTAAAGTGCAGACTGTCACCTTCAATTTGAGGGTATTTTCATCCATTTAGAAATGACAACACGTTTTGTACATAGTCCCCCATTTTTCTATCTATAACACCTAGGGCTCTATTTTAACAAACCTAACACAATGGTAAATCTAAGCGCAGGCGGTAGTGTTGGAGATTTAGGGGTCAGAGATATTTTGGCTATTTTCACTATTACAATTATCGGTGCACTTGCTGGCGTTGGCGCAGAAGGGCTGTTTTTTTTTATAAATAAGTTGTGGGTGTGACGAGGCTTGGCCCTTCACTGGTCAATTAGAACGTTCTCAGTGACGAAATATGTGGTTTCTTCAAGTTGTGTATTTTTGGTCTTTTATGTATTGCCTTGAAATCAACTCCAATTCCAATATCAGTCCGTTATAGTTTGTTAAATGGCTTACAGAAACAAATAACTAAATGTAGACCTACGTCACGCCTGCTCCCGCTCCTCTTCCCTGGCACTCCCCAGCATTACGCACTCCTGCCACCATCATTACGCACACCTGCCTTCCCCCATCACACGCATCAGATATTATTGGACTCAACTGGACTCAATCACCTGTGTCATACCACCCCTACAGTATATCTGTCTGTTCCCAAGCTCTGTTCACGGCTTCAGGATTAATGTTAGTATGTCGTTATGTTACCTGGTGCTGACGCTGTTCCTGTCCTGTTTGATGTCTGTGCTATATTAAATATTGACTCCCCGTACCTGCTTCTCATCTTCAGCGTCGGTCTTTACAACCTATCCAGTCTTTGCTAAATAGGTTAACTTGAACACATTTGCAGTCCACATTGTTCTAAGTAATTGCATGTATTCAATAGTATTCACAATGATATAGGGGCTAGGCCTACTATAAATTGTTTGAAATAGTCTATGTCACACTTACAGGCACCATCATTTCTCCCGTGGGCATATAATATTAAAACAATGCAGACTATGGAGGGTTTAACGCACATCCAAAACGGGACCTGCATGGCTAAAATAGTCTGGGCCTTCCTGCAATGTATAGATAAAAAGGGGATTGTCAGCTCACTGTTTACTCCTCTCAAACCTGATATTTTAATAAAGCTTTGGTGATGAAGATTTATTTCCAAGCATTCTCTAGAATCAAACCCTTTAACAATAGCATTGACTGCTTCACGATTGCATTGGGCAGACATAAAACAAAGCTTTCATTGAAAGGAGGGGAGGCTATGCTTGGTTTCTAATCAAATAAAACGAAATGGGGATTTGTTTTTGTATGTTTCTAAATATGAAATATACAGGCACCAAAAGCACATTAGGTAACTATTGTTCCATGTGCATATGGGCAGTTTGAGTCACGGCTGGATAGCCTGCGTTTCTACTGTCAAAATTCATGACATAACCAACTGCATTACCGCTAAAACCAGCTTTTGGTTGGTTTTTGGTTGGTCTTCGGTTGGAAAATGCCAGTACACCAGTTTTTAAATGAGGAAATCTCAAACTAACGTGTCAAACCCACGCCTTAATGCCAGCCAAAAAAACAGCCCTTAACATCCTAAGAACCGTTTTTGGAAGAATGGGTTCTTTCATGATTCTTTAGAAGCCAAGAAGGGTTCTACCTAGGACCATATATCATATTTCAGGGAGATTTTCTGAATAGTTGGTTAACTGTAATATCTGTGTTTTTGCATTGATTGGTTGTGTCACGTCCTGACCTGTAAAGGGGTTATTTGTTATTATAGTTTGGTCAGGACGTGGCAGGGGGTATTTGTTTTACATGGTTTTGAGTGTGGGTTTATGTAGAGGGGCATTTTATTTATGTTTCCGGGGGTTTTTGGTTTAGTTCTATGTTGTACAGTTCTATGTCTGTTTCTAGGGTGTTTATTTTTATGTTTAGTATTTGGGATTGGGGCCTTCAATTGGAGGCAGCTGGTTATCGTTGCCTCTGATTGAAGGTCCTATAATTAGGAGTTTGTTTGTTTTGGTGATTGTGGGAGATTATTCTTTGTACTGCTGTGTGAGCCTACAAGACTGTTTGTCGTCCGTTCATCGTTTTCTTGTTTTGTTTTCGTGTTAAATAAAATGAGCATTCACATACCCGCTGCATTTTGCTCCATCCATTACGACGACCGTGACAGAATCTCACACCACCAACGGACCAAGCAGCGGAGAAAGGAGCATCAGGTGGACTATTGGGAGTATGTGGACTATTTGGAGACTTGGACATCGGAGGAGATCCTGGACGGGGCTGGACCATGGCACCAGGCTGGGGAATACCGTCGCCCACCGGAGGAGATAGAGGCAGCCAAGGCAGAGCGGCGCCGGTATGAGGCTATGAATGCACCGATAAGGAAGCAGGAGAGGCAGCCCCCCAATTTTTTTTTGGGGGGGGGCACACGGGTAGTTTGGCTAGGGCAGGCAGAAGACCTGAGCCAACTATCTGTGATTATTATGGGGAACAGAGGATCAGAGGAGCACCGTACTATGCGGAAGTCCGCACGATCTCGCCTATGCGCACGAACAGTCCGGTGAAAATGATTCCAGCCCCTCGCAAGTGCCATGCTCGAGTGAGCTCTCAGGCCGTAGGGATTGTATGCTCCAGACCGCCAGTAATGCTTCATGGCCCAGTGTATCCTGTTCCCGCTCCTCGCACTAGCCCTGAGGTGCATGTCTCCAATCTGGTACCGCCAGTACCAGCACCACGCACCAGGATTCCAGTGCGTCAGACCAGTCCAGTACGTCCTGTTCCCGCTCCTCGCACTAGCCTTGAGGTGCGTGTCTCCAGTCTGATACCTCCAGTACCAGCCCCACGCACCAGGCTTCCAGTGCGTCAGCCCAGTCCCGAGCTTCCGACGACAGTACCTCGTCCAGAACTTCTGGCAACAGTGCCTCGTCCAGAAATTCCGGCAACAGTGCCTCGTCCAGAGTATCCGGCAACAGTGCCTCGTCCAGAGCCCGGCGCGGCCCCGAGGCGGCCCACTGTCTGGAACCAAGAGAGACGGCCCACTGTCCGGAACCGAGTTAGACGGCCCACTGTCCAGAACCGAGTGAGAGGGCCTACAGTCCGGAACCGAGTGAGAGGGCCTACAGTCCGGAACCGAGTGAGAGGGCCTACAGTCCGGAACCGAGTGAGAGGGCCTACAGTCCGGAACCGGTGAAGCCAGAGTCGCCCTACAGTCCGGAACCGGCGCAGCCAGAGTCGCCCTACAGTCTGGAACCGGCGCTCCCAGAGTCGCCCTACAGTCCGGAGCTCCCAGAGTCGGCCTACAGTCCGGAGCTCCCAGTCGCCCTACAGTCCGGAGCTCCCAGAGTACAGTCCAGGGTCTGCAGTGACTGGCTTCAGGCAGAGGTATTCAGTGGGGGTGGATTGGTCAGGTAGGGGACTAAGGCCTGAGCCTGAGCCACCTCCACTGTAGGAGGTTTGGGGAGGGGGGGTGTTGCACTGGAGCCGTCGGTGATGGCAGCCACCCTCCCTTCCCTCCCTTTAGATTAGGGGTTTCTTTTGTAGATTTTTTGTTGTCAGGTGCATCCGGGGTCTGCACCTTTGGGGGGGGGTACTGTCACATCCTGACCAGTAAAGGGGTTATTTGTTATTATAGTTTGGTCAGGACGTGGCAGGGGGTATTTGTTTTATATGGTTTTGAGTGTGGGTTTATGTAGAGGGGCGTTTAATTTATGTTTCCGGGGGTTTTTGGTTTAGTTCTATGTTGTACAGTTATATGTCTGTTTCTAGGGTGTTTATTTCTATGTTTACATAATATAGATGGTTACTTAAGGCATACACTAAAATAGGGTGATTGGTCAGTGTGGACAGGTAGGCAAACGTCTAAAAACCCCAAATTTTGGGATTGGACAACTTTAGCATTTTCATCATGTTCAACATTTGCGTTTTAGCTAATTAGCAACTTGTCAACTACTTACTATATTTTAGCTACTTTGCAACTACTTAGCATGTTAGCTAACCCTTCCCCTCACCTTAACCATAACCCTTTTAGCTAACCCTTCCCCTAATCCTAACCTTAATCCTTTTAGCTAACACTGACCTCAACCTTAAACCTTTTAGCTAACCCTGACCCTAACCTTAAACCTTTTAACCCAACATTCTGTAAAAGGGAAAAGTTCATCAAACACTATCACACCATTGAATCTGAGAAATGTTTCAGTCAAAACAAACAGTAACTCACTATTAACGTATAGCAAACTTACAGTAGACAAACAGGCCTATGATCCCAGTGCAGATACTCCAGAGGGTGTCTTCCACCACAGAAAATGTGCTGAATCACAGAGTATTATGTCAGATATTTGTGGCTTATCTCTGGTTGTAAGGGTTTAGTTGCTCTATTGATCATTAAGGAACATGTATTTACTGCAGTACTCTCACCTGTTAAAGTGTGTGTGTTTCCATCTGTGTGTGATTTGATTTATACTTTAATATTTAACACGAACACCATCATCCTTTTCCTGGGCTTGTTGGCGTACATGTACTGTAAGTGTCATCATCAATATCCGGTCTGCATTGTTGGATACTCTTATTGAGTAAAATATGTTAAAAAAAAGTTATATACCTCTAAACCCATTGTCCCGTATGTCCCGTACGAACGTAACAAAATATACTGAGTGATCGTGAAATGTAAAATTGAAGTTACGTGCCCTCGTGTTTTAAAGTCCAAAAGACCCCACATTCTGTGTCAACATCAAGATAGCTGTTACCTTATTTTGATAAGCAATTATGAAATAATATACCTCTGGATGATAGGTTCAGATATACAGTAACATGTGGTTAACTTGGGCTTATCCAGAAAATGTCTGGGTGGTTGGAAACAGACACTATGAGTAACTTAAGTTCAGTCAACTGAAAGTTTGTATTGTGTCGCTAGTTGGGCAGAGTTTTCACTTTTGGGACGATCCCATTGGTTCCTTTGTACTGGAGTGATTTAGAAGGAAATCACTGGAGTTACTATCAGTACATTACAACACTTAGTAATACAGTATACCTGACAAGTAAATTACATACCTGGATCATAGTATATACATGTATTTAATCAGTAGAATGAACACATGGTACATATGGAACAGAATGGAAGCGAAAACAGAACACTGCTGCATTTGAAATGTATTGATAACTGTAAAAACTTATATGAAAACAGCATCTTGTTAAATTGTTATATGCACACCATAATGGTAAAAATCTAAACCACAGCTAGAGCCTACTAGACCACAGTTCCACTCCCCTGGGCCTGATGAATGGTAGACTCCACATAGCTCTGGTCTCTTTAAAGACATGAATACATCTTTCAATTTAATTACACATAGAAACAAAAACAGTTTAAGACTAACAAAGGGAAAACCAGTGCAATTCCATAAGATAAGGGCTTACATTTAGCTATTATAATTAGACTACGGGGTGAACGGTTTTTCACACACCCAGTATTTTGGAGTAGCACATAGACCATTCTTCCAACTCTTTAATGGGTCTGATGCCGTCTGTGAGATCTCAACACACTCGTCATGCATGTTATTTGGTTCCCCTTCCATCCAATAGCTATAAAAAACACAGAGAATCAGAGTTGAAAATCATCCAATACAACATAGAGAATCAGACAGTTAACCTAGTCCCCAGGATCAGTTGTTACCATTCTACATAGAGAATCAGACAGTTAACCTAGTCCCCAGGATCAGTTGTTACCATTCTACAGAGAGAATCAGACAGTTAACCTAGTCCCCAGGATCAGTTGTTACCATTCTACATAGAGAATCAGACAGTTAACCTAGTCCCCAGGATCAGTTGTTACCATTCTACATAGAGAATCAGACAGTTAACCTAGTCCCCAGGCTCAGTTGTTATCATTCTACATAGAGAATCAGACAGTTAACCTAGTCCCCAGGCTCAGTTGTTACCATTCTACAGAGAGAGAGGGAGACAGAGAGCTGGGTGAGGAGAGGATGATCACACTGTAAAAAGTAATTTATTACAACAGAAAAAAGAGTGTAAAAGTCCTCCAGAACCTGTTCACTCACGTAGGTTTAAATAGTGTTATGCCAATCCACTCCCAGATTCCATCTTTTTTATATGTACCAATCCAGACATTCTTCTTAAATCCATTGATAAATATCTATAATATAATTTTGGAAGAAAAACAATGGGCATTATTTAATCTCCACAGCAGAGAAACACTTTTACATGTTATAAATAATAGTAGTAGTAGTCTAATAGTAGTAGTAGTAGTATAATGTACTCAGCCTGGTCACTAGAAATACAAGGGGATTCAGAATGTTTGAAAAGGTCCTGAGTACTTCCATATATTCCTTCCTCAGTGCTCACTAAAACAATACCAAACTGTTGCAGAACACTGGTGCAAACTCATGATGCCCAGAGGGGAAGCGTGCTCAGACCACACAGACCAAGCACTCTGCTCTGACGACTGCACCACGACAGTTCGCAATGCTCTAGCAAGCTGGGAGAGTACTTGATGGAAACAGAGCGTTGTGTTTAATCATTTTAGTTTTAAGCATTCCCCAACCCATAACCCAAACCTTAACCACTAACCGTAAGTGTTTTAACCCTGTAACCACACCGATTTAACCCAGTAACCACACAGAATTAACCCTGTAACCAAACCGATTTAACCCAGTAACCACACAGAATTAACCCTTTAACCATGTGGAATTAATGCGTCAAAAAATATATTAATCTAGATTACATTTGAATTTAGAAGTGAAACTATGAGATCAGGTTGCAGCCTCAGCTTCTATACTATAGAATAGGTCTAGATATAGTCTCATGAAAACTTACTTTGCTGACAGGAAGTATATTTTATAAATTGACAGTGATATGAACATTGGTGATACAATTGGTTACACAGGTTGAATACTAATCAGAGAAGTAGATAATAATAATAATAATAAAGAAACAGTAGTATTATAGTATTACTAATGTGTTATCTATTACCTGTTCTTCTCTGCTGTTTATAATAACCAAATCAGCACCCATTGTTCTGCACTGCCGCTGACCGGCCCCAGAGCTGTCCATCGTGGAGGAGACATAGTAACAGCTGGTGCCAAACTTCCACCATCCATCCAGACAGGGTTTCTCTGAGATAAACGGAATAGAACAGCAGGCACGTAAAAGTCGATAAATATATTATGTCTCTTCTAAGTATGAAATAAAATGATACTTCTAAATTAGGAAAATTAAAGACTGCACTAACCATAGAACCTAAGGCTGTTTTTTAACTGGTCTCTCTCTGTGGTCCTGGTATTTAGACTATTCTGTAACTGGTTTCTCTCAGTGGTCCGGGTATTTAGACTATTCTGTAGCTGGTCCCTCTCCCGAGTTATTGTGGTGAGAGTATTGTGCAACTGGTCTCTGTCTTTAGTTTTGGTTGTGAGACTATTCTGTAGCTTGTTTTTCTCTGCGGTCCTGGTATTTAGACTATTCTGTAACTGGTTTCTCTCAGTAGTCCTGGTATTTAGACTATTCTGTAGCTGGTCTCTCTCTGTGGTCCTGGTATTTAGACTATTCTGTAACTGGTCTCTCTCAGTGGTCCTGGTATATAGACTATTCTGTAACTGGTCTCTCTCAGTGGTCCTGGTATTCAGACTATTCTGTAACTGGTCTCTCTCTGTAGTACTGGTATTTAGACTATTCTGTAACTGGTCTCTCTCAGTGGTCCTGGTATTTAGACTATTCTGTAGCTGGTCTCTCTCCCGAGTTATTGTGGTGAGAGTATTGTGCAACTGGTCTCTGTCTTTAGTTTTGGTTGTGAGAATATTCTGTAGCTTGTTTTTCTCTGCGGTCCTGGTATTTAGACTATTCTGTAACTGGTTTCTCTCAGTAGTCCTGGTATTTAGACTATTCTGTAACTGGTCTCTCTCCGTGGTCCTGGTATTTAGACTATTCTGTAGCTGGTCTCTCTCTGCGGTCCTGGTATTCAGACTATTCTGTAACTGGTTTCTCTCAGTAGTCCTGGTATTTAGACTATTCTGTAACTGGTCTCTCTCCGTGGTCCTGGTATTTAGACTATTCTGTAACTGGTCTCTCTCCGTGGTCCTGGTATTTAGACTATTCTGTAACTGGTCTCTCTCAGTAGTCCTGGTATTTAGACTAATCTGTAGCTGGTCTCTCTCCGTGGTTATGGTATTTAGACTATTCTGTAACTGGTCTCTCTCAGTGGTCCTGGTATATAGACTATTCTGTAACTGGTCTCTCTCAGTGGTCCTGGTATTCAGACTATTCTGTAACTGGTCTCTCTCTGTAGTACTGGTATTTAGACTATTCTGTAACTGGTATCTCTCAGTGATCCTGGTATTTAGACTATTCTGTAGCTGGTCTCTCTCCCGAGTTATTGTGGTGAGAGTATTGTGCAACTGGTCTCTGTCTTTAGTTTTGGTTGTGAGAATATTCTGTAGCTTGTTTTTCTCTGCGGTCCTGGTATTTAGACTATTCTGTAACTGGTTTCTCTCAGTAGTCCTGGTATTTAGACTATTCTGTAGCTGGTCTCTCTCCGTGGTTATGGTATTTAGACTATTCTGTAACTGGTCTCTCTCAGTGGTCCTGGTATATAGACTATTCTGTAACTGGTCTCTCTCAGTGGTCCTGGTATTCAGACTATTCTGTAACTGGTCTCTCTCTGTAGTACTGGTATTTAGACTATTCTGTAACTGGTCTCTGTCAGTGGTCCTGGTATTTAGACTATTCTGTAGCTGGTCTCTCTCCCGAGTTATTGTGGTGAGAGTATTGTGCAACTGGTCTCTGTCTTTAGTTTTGGTTGTGAGAATATTCTGTAGCTTGTTTTTCTCTGCGGTCCTGGTATTTAGACTATTCTGTAACTGGTTTCTCTCAGTAGTCCTGGTATTTAGACTATTCTGTAACTGGTCTCTCTCCGTGGTCCTGGTATTTAGACTATTCTGTAACTGGTCTCTCTCAGTGGTCCTGGTATTCAGACTATTCTGTAACTGGTCTCTCTCAGTGGTCCTGGTATTTAGACTATTCTGTAACTGGTTTCTCTCAGTGGTCCGGGTATTTAGACTATTCTGGAGCTGGTCTCTCTCCCGAGTTATTGTGGTGAGAGTATTGTGCAACTGGTCTCTGTCTTTAGTTTTGGTTGTGAGACTATTCTGTAGCTTGTTTTTCTCTGTGGTCCTGGTATTTAGACTATTCTGTAACTGGTTTCTCTCAGTAGTCCTGGTATTTAGACTATTCTGTAACTGGTCTCTCTCCGTGGTCCTGGTATTTAGACTATTCTGTAACCGGTCTCTCTCAGTGGTCCTGGTATTTAGACTATTCTGTAACTGGTCTCTCTCAGTGGTCCTGGTATTTAGACTATTCTGTAACTGGTCTCTCTCAGTGGTCCTGGTTTTTAGACTATTCTGTAACTGGTGTCTCTCTGTAGTACTGGTATTTAGACTATTCTGTAACTGGTCTCTCTCAGTGGTCCGGGTATTTAGACTATTCTGTAGTTGGTCTCTCTCCCGAGTTATTGTGGTGAGAGTAGTGTGCAACTGGTCTCTGTCTTTAGTTTTGGTTGTGAGACTATTCTGTAGCTGGTTTTTCTCTGCGGTCCTGGTATTTAGACTATTCTGTAACTGGTTTCTCTCAGTAGTCCTGGTATTTAGACTATTCTGTAGCTGGTCTCTCTCAGTTGTCCTGGTATTTAGACTTTTCTGTAACTGGTTTCTCTCAGTGGTCCTGGTATTTAGACTATTCTGTAGCTGGTCTCTCTCAGTGGTCCTGGTATTTAGACTATTCTGTAGCTGGTCTCTCTCAGTGGTCCTGGTATTTAGACTATTCTGTAGCTGGTCTCTCTGCCGAGTTATTGTGGTGAGAGTATTGTGCAACTGGTCTCTGTCTTTAGTTTTGGTTGTGAGACTATCTGTAGCTGGTTTTTCTCTGCGGTCCTGGTATTTAGACTATTCTGTAACTGGTTTCTCTCAGCAGTCCTGGTATTTAGACTATTCTTTAGCTGGTCTCTCTCAGTGGTCCTGGTATTTAGACTATTCTGTAACTGGTTTCTCTCAGTGGTCCTGGTGTTTAGACTATTCTGTAGATGGTCTCTCTCAGTGGTCCTTGTATTTAGACTATTCTGTAGCTGGTCTCTCTCAGTGGTCCTGGTATTTAGACTATTCTGTAACTGGTTTCTCTCTGCGGTCCTGTTATTTAAACTATTCTGCAACTGCTCTCTCTCTTTGGTCCTTGAGTTAAGACTATTCTTTAATTGATCCCTTTCAGCAGTCATAACCTTTAGACTATTTTGATGCTGGTCTCTATCTTTGGTGCTTGTGGTGAGACTATCTTGTAGTTGGTCTCTCTCTGTCGTCCTGGTATTTAGGCTATTCTGTAGCTGGTCTCTCTCCTTAGTTTTTGTGTTAAGGCTATTCTGCCATTGATCTCTTTCCTGTGTTCGTGTGGTGAGAGTATTCTGCAACTTGTCTTTCTCCTTAGTTGTGGTTTGAGGTATTCTGTAGCTGGTCTCTCTCTTCTGTCAGGGTGTTGTAGCTGGTCTGTATCTCATCTCTCTCTTTAGTCAGGTTGTTGTTACTGTTCTGTAGCTCTCTTCTGTCAGGGTGTTGTAGCTGGTCTGTATCTCATCTCTCTCTTTAGTCAGGTTGTTGTTACTGTTCTGTAGCTGGTCTCTCTCTTTAGTCAGGGTGTTGTAACTTGTCTGTAGCAGGTCTTTCTCTTTTTGAAACTGGTCTCTCTCTTTAGTCAGGGTGTTGTAACTTGTCTGTAGCAGGTCTTTCTCTTTTTGAAACTGGTCTCCCCTTTAGTCAAGTTAAGACAGCTGGTGGGTTGCCGATCTCCTTCTTTAGTCAGAAGGCTGTAATTGGCATGTTGGTCTCTGTTGTGTAGTGATGATCGTTGACTCCATCTGTAAAAGGGAAAGTTAATAAATTATTCAAATATGTGTAACTATCACACCGTTGACGTTTACCAAACGTTTACCTACTTACAGTACCTACTTACGTTTACCTACTTACAGTAGACAAACAGGCCTATGATCCCAGCCAGTAGGATAACACACAGCAGCCCCAGACACACTGCAGCAACTCCAGAGGGTCTCTTCCACCACTGAAAATGTACTGAATCACAGGGAAATATCATGTAAGAGCTTTGAACTCTCTCTGGTAACATTTAAAAAAACATATATTATCCAGGATGTTAAGGAACAAAAGCTGTGAGTTTGTACTTGAATTGATACCTGAAAATGTAACACTGGGCTTGTTGGGAGACGTGTCATCATCAATATCCATGGTCTGCATTGTTGGATTCTCCACCTGTGTTTGTATAGATTGTCTCTTACATTTCTAGAACTCAAATGCTATATTTTCCTCTGTTACTTCAGCTCTAGTGTAGGTTTGTATCTGTGTCTTATGTTTTGTCAAGTCAAATACTTGAAGTGAGTTTGACTTCACTTACCCAGTACAAAGGACAAAATAGGATAGTCCCAAATGCAAACTCGACCCAAGTAGTGACCCATGTATGGTGGTCAAGCTACATCAAGCACACTTCAGTATTTGACATACATAGTTATGTACTTTTGGCCCAGTTACGGTTCACCTGCTTAGTCCCCCAGAGACACTAACATAATACATAAGAATCAGATAATAAACACTCCTCATAAAATGATGATATCTGGTTAAATAGAGAAAATAAATCTTACCACAGTCTTTGAGAGATGAAAACGGATACATCCAAATATGTTACATTGGTTTGTTAAGACGAACGAAACGAGATGTACTGAGTGAGGATGAAATGTAAGATAACATGTCCACATGTTTTTTTATAGGCTGAACTTTTTGTGTCAACATCAGCATATCCTTTCAATTATTTGGTCAAACAAGTATGAACTAATATACCACTGGATGGTGTGTTCAGATACAAGGTAACGTGGTTAACAGGCAGTAAGTCAAACTCAAGTCATACTGAAGGTTCAATTTACTGAATGCTGCATGGTAGTGTTTCATTTCCCCTCTCTCTCAAGCACATAAGCTATAGGGGTCAAAGGTAAACTTTAGTTTAAAATGAATGGTTGAATGTTCAGCTACTCCAAAATTCTAAAGCTTGGAAAACTTGGAAGGCTGAATGTGGCAAGGCAAAATGTGTCTATACCTTATTTAAAGCCCTGTCAACTGCCATTTTATAATAATGTTCAGTATTCAAACTGGGTTCTGAACTTTCTAACCTTGCTCCTGTCCCGACCTACAGTAACTCAGTAACTGGTTGCTGAACCCTGTTCGGGAGGAGGGTGCTAGAATGGTTTTAGCCAACAACAGATTCACCAAACTGTCCATTACAGTCCTAGCTGGTAACGTCATAATCACTCTATATATATAAAACGCTATTGTAAGGTCTCTAGCTGACCTATTTTAGGGTCACTAGCTGGCCTAATGTAGGGTCTCTAGCTGGCCTATTGTAGTGTCACTAGCTGGCCTATTGTAGGGTCACTAGCTGGTATAATGTATGGTCCCTAGCTGGTCCATTGTAGGGTCACTAGCTGGCTTATTGTAGGATCTCTAGCTGGCCTATTGCAGTGTCACTAGCTGGCCTATTGTAGGGTCACAAGCTGGCTTATTGTAGGGTCACTAGCTGGTCTATTATAGGGTCACTAGCTGGTCTATTATAGGGTCACTAGCTGGTCTATTGTAGGGTCACATACTGGCCTATTACAGGGTCGCAAGCTGTTCTATTGTAGGGTCACAAGCTGGTATATTGTAGGGTCATAAGCTGGCTTATTGTAGGGTCAGAAGCTGGCCTATTTTAATGGTCTCCAGCTGGCTTATTGTAGGGTCATTAGCAGGCCTATTGTAGGGTCACTAGCTGGTCTGTTGTAGGGTCACTAGCTGGCCTATTGTAGTGTCACTAGCTGGCCTACTGCAGGGTCTCTGGCTGGCCTATAGTAGGGTCATTAGCTGGCCTATTATAGGGTGTCTAGCTGGCATATTGTAGGGACACTAGTTGGCCTATTGTAGGGTCACTAGCTTGCCTATTGCAGGGTCACTAGCTGGCCTATTGTGTGGTCACTAGCTGGCCTATTGTAGGGTCTCTAGCTGGCCTATTGTAGGGTCACTAGCTGGCCTATTTTTGGCTCCCTAGCTGGTCTATTGTAGGGTCACTAACTGGCCTATTGTTGGGTCACTAGCTGGCTTATTATAGGGTCACAAGCTGGCTTATTGTAGGGCCACTAGCTGGCCTATCGTAGTGGTCTCTAGCTGGACTATAGTAGAGTCATTAGCTGTCCTTTTGTGGGGTCACTAACTGGCTTATTGTAGGGTCTCTAGCTCACCTATTGTGGCGTCACTAGCTGTACTATAGTAGAGTCATTAGCTGGCCTATTGTAGGGTCACTAGCTGGTCTATTGTAGGGTCACTAGCTTAATATAGAGTTGCTAGGAATTCTATTATAGGGTCTCTGTCAGGCCTATTGTAGGGTCACTAGCTTAATGTAGTGTTTCTAGGTAGCCATTTGTAGAGTTGCTAGCTAGCCTATTGTAGAGTTTGCTAGCTAGCCCATTGTAGAGTATCTACGTAGCCTATTGTAGAGTTGCTAGCTAGCCTATTGTAGAGTGGCTAGCTAGCCTATTGTAGAGTAGCATATTGCCACGCCTCATAGTGCCTACTGTAGGTCAAGCTAGATCATGTGTTTTACTATGACTTTGAGAGTTGAAAAGGGATTCATCTGAATATGTTATATTAGTGTATTGTTAAGACAGACATAATGAAATGTACTGATTGAGTATTAGTATGACTGGAGTAAAGTATCCTTATGTTTTTTTATCGTTAGAATGACCCCACAGTATGTGTTAACATAAGCATATCCTTTAGCTTATTTGGACAAACAATAAATAAGTATTATGTGGTTAACTTGGGCTTGGAAACAGGCAGTATGTGTTACTAAAGTTCACACTCAAACTGAAAGTGCAAGTTACAGAATGCTGCATAGAACTGTTTCATATCCGCACTCTCTCTAGCACAAAAGCTATAGGGGTAAAGATATATACTTTCGGTTACAATTAAATGACTTGTTTCTCCACTATTACAAGGCTTGGAAAATATTGAAGGCTGAATGCCATCATACCTTATTTAAAGCCCTGTCATCTGCCATTTTATAACAGTGTTCAGTGTTCAAACTTTGTTCTGAACTTTCTAACTCTTTTTGTGTCCTGACCTACATTAACCGAGTGCTTGTTGCTAACTGGGTAGCTAGCCTGATGGAGAGGCACCTGCCTGCTGAGTGCTTGTTGCTAACTGGGTAGCTAGCCTGTTTGTAGAGCCACCTGCCCTGCTGAGTAATTGTTGCTAACTGGGTAGCTAGCCTGTTGGAGAGCCACCTGCCTGCTGAGTGCTTGTTGCTAACTGGGTAGCTAGCCTGTTTGTAGAGCCACCTGCCCTGCTGAGTAATTGTTGCTAACTGGGTAGCTAGCCTGTTGGAGAGCCACCTGCCTGCTGAGTGCTTGTTGCTAACTGGGTAGCTAGCCTGTTTGTAGAGCCACCTGCCCTGCTGAGTAATTGTTGCTAACTGGGTAGCTAGCCTGTTGGAGAGCCACCTGCCTGCTGAGTGCTTGTTGCTAACTGGGTAGCTAGTCTGTTGGAGAGCCACCTGCCAGCTGAGTGCTTGTTGCTAACTGGGTAGTGTTAATGTTGCGACAGTTCATTTCTGGTAACAGAACAAATAGTCAGCACATAGTAACTTCTGATTTAGCTGTACTTTAATTAATGCAAACACGTGTGTGGTAAATGGGTTGTTCGTATATACGGTCTCGCTGTTTTACCTCGCAGGGCAAAACAGAGAAGAGAGCGTCACATTCTATTGTTCTCTCATTTATACCGAGAGATATTTCCCGCTCAATGCCGACCTGTCCGAGGGAGGAGGAGCGTGGTTTAAACTTGCTCCTCCTGTCGTCGGCGTGCAGGCTGATCCCAGCGTCGTGACGCACTTCCTGTTGCCGGTTCTAGTTCTTGTCTTCAACAGATGATTTACTCGTAGTTTATGTACTTAGCATAGCTTCCCCAGTATTATAAAGGTTATGCATATAAATAGCCAGTTCAACCCTAACAGTAGCTAGTCTGTTGGAGAGCCACCTGCCCTGTTAAGTGCTTGTTGCTAACTGGGTAGCTAGCCTGTTGGAGAGCCACCTGCCAGCTGAGTGCTTGTTGCTAACTGGGTAGCTAGTCTGTTGGAGAGCCACCTGCCCTGTTAAGTGCTTGTTGCTAACTGGGTAGCTAGCCTGTTGGAGAGCCACCTGCCCTGTTAAGTGCTTGTTGCTAACTGGGTAGCTAGCCTGTTGGAGAGCCACCTGCCCTGTTAAGTGCTTGTTGCTAACTGGTTAGCTAGCCTGTTGTAAGGCCTTGTTGGTCCTACAGTAGGTCAACCAAG
Organism: Salmo salar; assembly: GCF_965601325.2. NCBI lineage: Eukaryota > Metazoa > Chordata > Actinopteri > Salmoniformes > Salmonidae > Salmo > Salmo salar. Next base: position 30,165,956 of record NC_138298.1, read on the forward strand.
ATCATGTGGTTTACAAGAAACTGTATAGGACGATAAGAAGTCACATGGTACCAATGCGGAGTGTTAGGTGGATTCCTTCTTATTACCCTGACACAGCTCCTCCACTTCTCCTTTTCTCACACCAAACTTTCATATTTTCATCTTTCACTTTCCTCTCTCTCTCTCTCTAGTTTCTGTAGATTATTTATACGTTTGTAAATCTAAAGAAAGTGCTGCATCAGCAGACTCAAGGGCCATATTTATCAAACATCTCAGTGCAGGAGTGCTGATCTAGGATCTTTATGAACAAGGTCATGTGGACAGGGATTTTTATTATATTTTATTTTATTTAACCTTTATTTAACTTGGCAAGTCAGTTAAGAACGCATTCTTATTTACAATGATGGCCTATCAAAAGGAAAAAGGCCTCCTGTGGGGACGGGGCCTGGGATTAAACATTTAAAATACAATATAAATATAGGACAAAACACACATCACAACAAGAGAGACAACACTACATAAAGAGAAACCTAAGACAACAACATAGCAAGGCAGCAACACATGACAACACAGCATGCTAGCAACACAACATAACAACAACATGGTAGCAATACAACATGGTAGCAGCACAAAACATGAAACAAACATTATTGGGCACAGTCAACAGCACAAAGGGAAAGAAGGTAGAGACAATAATACATCACACAAAGCAGCCACAACTGTCAGTAAAAGTGTCCATGATTGAGTGTTTGACTGAAGAGATTGAGAAAGAACTGTCCAGTTTGAGTGTTTGTTGCAGCTCATTCCAGTCGCTAGCTGCAGCGAACTGAAAAGAAGAGCGACTCATGAATATGTGTGCTTTGGGGACCTTTAACAGAATGTGACTGGCAGAACGGGTGTTGTATGTGGAGGATGAGGGCTGCAGAGATATCTCAGATAGCGGGGAGTGAGGCCTAAGAGGCTTTTATAAATAAGCATCAACCAATGGGTCTTGCGACAGATATACAGAGATGACCAGTTTACAGAGGAGTAAAGAGTGCAGTGATGTGTCCTATTGTAACACCCTGGCCATAGAGAGGGGTTTTGTTCTTTATTTTGGTTAGGCCAAGGTGTTACATTGGGTGGGCGTTCTATGTTCCTTTTTCTATGTTTTTGTATTTCTTTGTTTTGGGCCGTATGTGGCTCCCAATCAGGCACAGCTGAAGCTCGTTGTTGCTGATTGGGAGTCACACATAAGGAGCATGTTTTTCCTTTGGGTTTTGTGGGTAATTGTTTCTGTTCAGTGTTTCACCTGACAGAACTGTTGGCTGTCAGTTTCTTATTATGTATTTGTATAGTGTTCCATTTTATAATTAAATATGATGAACACTAACTCCGCTGCGTTTTGGTCCACTCTCTCTTCAGACAGCCCTTACAGAATCCCCCACCAAGAAATGGACCAAGCAGCGGAGGAAGGAGAAGAGCTATCGGGACTCATGGACGTTGAAAGAAGTGGAGAGAAGCTATCTGTAGTCGTGGACTTGGGAGGAAATCCTGGACGGTAAAGGACCTTGGGCTCAGGCTGGGGATTATCGCCGCCCGCAATGGGAGATCGAGGCGGCGAGAGCTGAGAGGCGCTGGTAGGAAGAGAGGGAGCGCAACGGACACGGGAGGCAGCCCCAAAACATTTTTGGGGGGGGGCACACGGGGAGATTGGCGGAGTCAGGTGGTAGACCTGAGCCAACTCCTCGTGCTTACAGGAGGCAGCGCAGTACTGGTCAGCCACCGTGTTATGCGGTAAAGCGCACGGTGTCCCCAGTACGCGTTGATAGCCCGGAGCGCTACATGCCAGCCCCACGCAAGTGCCATGCGAGAGCAGGCATCGAGCCAGGACGGGTTGTGCCAGCTCAGCGCATCTGGTCTCCAGTGCGCCTCCTCGGTCCAGGTTATCCTGCACCGGCGTTGTGCACTGGGTCTCCGGGGCGCTGGGAGGGTCCAGTTCGCCCAATGCCTGCTCTTCGCCCGTGCCGGGCCAAAGTGGGCATTCAGCCTGGAGTAAGCATGTCGAGCGTCCGTACCAGAACTCCCGTGCTCCCCCACAGCCCGGTTTATCCTGTGCCTCCTCCTCGGACCAGGCCTCCAGTGGGTCTCCCCATCCTCGTCCGTCCTGTGCCTCCTCCTATGTCCAGGCCTCCAGTGGGTCTCCCCATCCTGGTCCGTATTGTGCCTCCTCCCAGGACTAGGCCTCATGAGTGGCCCGCTTGTCAGGAGCTGCCAGAGTGGCCCGCTTGTCAGGAGCTGCCAGAGTGGCCCGCTTGTCAGGAGCTGCCAGAGTGGCCCGCTTGTCAGGAGCTGCCATCGCCGCCCGCCAGCCGGGTGCAGCCATCGCCGCCCGCCTGTCAGGAGCTGCCAGAGTGGCCCGCTTGTCAGGAGCTGCCAGAGTGGCCCGCTTGTCAGGAGCTGCCAGAGTGGCCCGCTTGTCAGGAGCTGCCAGAGTGGCCTGCTTGTCAGGAGCTGCCATCGCCGCCCGCCAGCCGGGCGCAGCCATCGCCGCCCGCCAGCCGGGCGCGGCCAGGGTCGCCTGCCAGCCAGGCGTGACAAGGGTCACCCGGCAGCCGGGCGAAGTCAGGGTCGCCCACCAGACCTTCGGCGCGGCCAGGTGCACCACCTAAGAGGGCGACGCCAAGGGTGGGGTAGAGGCCACGTCCCGCACCTGAGCCGCCGCCGTAAGAAGGCCCACCCGGACCATCCCCTTCAGTATCAGGTTTTGCGGCCGGAGTCCGCACCTTGGGGGGGGGGGGGGGGGGGGGGGGGTACTGTAACGCCCTGGCCATAGAGAGGGATTTTTGTTCTTAATTTTTGTTAGGCTGCGTTTTGGTCCACTCTCTCTTCAGACAGCCCTTACACCTATAAGGAGCATTGGTGGCAAATCTGATGGCCGAATGGTAAAGAACATCTAGCGCTCGTGAGCACCCTTACCTGCCGATCTATAAATTATGTCTCTGTAATCTAGCATGGGTAGGATGGTCATCTAAATCAGGGTTAGTTTGGCAGCTGGGGTGAAAGAGGAGCGATTACGATAGAGGAAACCAAGTCTAGATTTAACTTTAGCCTGCAGCTTTGATATGTGCTGAGAGAAGGGCAGTGCACCATCTAGCCATACTCACAAGTACTTGTATGAGGTGACTACCTCAAGCTCTAAACCCTCAGAGGTAGTAATAACACCTGTGGGAAGAGGGGCATTCTTCTTACCAAACCACATGGCCTTTGTTTTGGAGGTGTTCAGAACAAGGTTAAGGGAAGAGAAAGCTTGTTTGACAATAACAAAGCTTGTTGTAGAGCATTTAACACAAGATCTGGGGATGGGCCAGCTGAGTATAAGACTGTATCATCTGCATATAAATGGATGAGAGCGCTTCCTACAGCCTGAGCTATGTTGTTTATGTAAATTGAGAAGAGCATGGGGCCTAGGATTGAGCCTTGGGGTACTCCCTTGGTGACAGGCAGTGACTGGGATTGCAGATTCTTTTACTTTATACACTGCACTCCTTGAGAGAGGTAGTTAGCAAACCAGACCAAAGACCCCTCAGAGACACCAATACTCCTTAGCCAGCCCACAAGAATGGAATGGTCTATCGTATCAAAAGCTTTGGCCAAGTCAATTAAAATAGCAGCACAATATTGCTTAGAATCAAGGGCAATGGTGACATCATTGAGGACCTTTAAGGTTGCAGTGACACATCAATAACCTGAGCGTGAACCAGATTGCATACTCGAGAGAATACTGTAGACATCAAGAAAGCCAGTCAACTGAATATTGACACGTTTTTCCAACACTTTTGTTAAACATGGAAAAATAGAAATAGGCCTATAACAGTTAGGATCAGCTTGATCTCCTCCTTTAAATAAAGGATGAACTGTGGCTGCCTTCCAAGCAATGGGAACCTCTCCCAGAAAGGAGAGACGGGTTAAAAAGGGTGGAGATAGGTTTGGCGATGATAGGGGCAGCAACCTTAAAGAATAAAGGGTCTAAACCATCTGACCCAGATGTTTAAGGAGCTCCTTGATCACCTCGGACTCAGTGACTGCCTGCAGGGAGAAACTTTGTAGCGGGGCAGGGGAAAAAGCGGGAGAAGCATCGGGGATAGTCGCATTAGAAGGGGTGGGAGATGAGGAAATGTTGGACGGGCAAGGAGGCATGGCTGAGTTAAATAGGAATCCTGACAATGAAGTGGTGATTAAAGAGCTCAGCAATGTGCTTCTTGTTAGTAACAACCACATCATCAACATTAAGGGACATGGGCAGCTGTGAGGAGGAGGGTTTATTCTCCAGGTCTTTAACCGTTTTCCAGAACTTCTTGGGGTTAGACCCACAGAGAGAGAACTGCTCCCCTTAAAGTAACTAACTTTGGCCTTCCGGAGTGAGTGCACATATTTCTCATTTGCCTAAACGAGAGCCAGTCAGCCTGACTATGCGTGGGCCGAGCCTTTCGCCAAATGCAAATCTTATTATTATTATTATTATTATTTTTTTTTACCCCTTTTTCGTGGTATCCAATTGGTTGTAGTTACAGTCTTGTCTCATCGCTGCAACTCCCGTACGGACTCGGGAGAGGTGAAGGTCGAGAGCCATGCGTCCTCTGAAACACAACCCAATCTAGCTGCACTGCTTCTTGACACAACGCACATCCAACCCGGAAGCCAGCCCCACCAATGTGTCCAAGGAAACACCGTACAACTGCCGAACTTAGGTTGGAGTCATTAAAACTCGTTTTTCAACCACTCCACAAATTTCTTGTTAACAAACTATAGTTTTGGCAAGTCGGTTAGGACATCTACTTTGTGCATGACACAAGTAATTTTTACAACAATTGTTTACAGGCAGATTATTTCACTCATAATTTATTGTATCACAATTCCAGTGGGTCAGAAGTTTACACTAAGTTGACTGTGCCTTTAAACAGCTTGGAAAATTCCAGAAAATTATGTCATGGCTTTAGAAGCTTCTGATAGGCTAATTGGCATCATTTGAGTCAATTGGAGTTGTACCTGTGGATGTATTTCAAGGCCTACCTTCAAACACAGTGCCTCTTTGCTTGACATCAACGGAAAATCCAAAGAAATCAGCCAAGACCTCAGGAAAAAAATTGTAGACCTCCACAAGTCTGGTTCATCCTTGGGAGCAATTTCCAAATGCCTGAAAGTACCACGTTCTGATAGGCTAATTGGCATCATTTGAGTCAATTGAAGTTGTACCTGTGGATGTATTTCAAGGCCTACCTTCAAACTCAGTGCCTCTTTGCTTGACATCATGGGAAAATCAAAAGAAATCAGCCAAGACCTCAGAAAACTGTCATTTTTGTTTTGGTTGAGAGTTATATAAACGTATGTGATTTTACCTCTGTTTCTCAAACCGAATGAGTATTAGCCAAAAAGAAAAAAAGTGTCTGTTTTGTCTTTAAGCGTTGACAGCCAGTAGACACAATTTTTATATTGAAGGAGGCAACACATTATAGTTGATCATATTGTGAGATGGAAGTTACTTTCTGTTTGTTGTGAGCAAACTTGTCCAACAAAAATATGGAGCGAGCAGTCGCACTACGCTTCGCTCCACAGGTAATATTACACTTCATTACATTACAACGGTTTGATTTGTTTGATCTGAGCAATTTTTCTTCGCTAGCTACATAGCCGTCTTTGTATCAAAGATAATTGTGTAGTTTAGAGTAATTAGAGTAATTATCGAGGTTAGCTATCTTCGTTCTCCTAACGTAGTCATCACTGCTAGCTAGCTAGTCAACACTGCTAGCTAGCCAACCAGCCAACTTCTACCGACTAGCAGCACTGTAGAAACTATTACATTACAACGGAACGACTTGATTAGTGTAGTGTTAGTGTTAGTTAGCCAGCTACATAGTTGTCTTTGCTGTCTTTGCATCTAAGATAATTGTGTAGTTTAGAGTAATTATCGAGGCTAGCTAGCCAGCCGCGACGCGACGCCAGACTTAGTCAACACACCTAGTCATCATTAACCCACTGCTAGCTAGCCAACCGTTACCGACTAGCAGCGCTGTAGATACTAATACTTTACAAAGGAACGATTTGACTATTGCAGTGTTAGCTAGCTAGCTACATAGTTGTCTTTGTCATAGCTTGATAATTGTGTAGTTTAGTAATTATCGAGGTTAGCTAGCCAGCTATTTCCGTCCCCCGCGACGGCATTTTTCCAAACCCAGCCAACTATTACCGACGAGCAGCATTGTAGAAACTAAATACATTACAAAGGAACGTCTTGATTAGTGTTATGTTAGCTAGCTACAAAGTTGCTTTTGTATCATGACAAGGTGTAGTACTGAAACTATCGAGGTTACATAGCCAGCTACACGTTCAAAGTCAACAACGCAGCCACTGCTAGCTAGCCTACTCCACCAGCCAGCAGTACTGTATCATTTTCGTCATTTTAGTCAATAAGATTTTTGCAACGTAAGCTTAAACTTTCCGAACATTCGAGACGTGTAGTCCACTTGTCATTCCAATCTCCTTTGCATTAGCGTAGCCTCTTCTGTAGCTTGTCAACTATGTGTCTGTCTATCCCTGTTCTCTCCCCTCTGCACAGGCCATACAAACGCTCCACACCGCGTGGCCGCTGCCACTCTAACCTCGTGGTCCCAGCGCGCACGACCCACGTGGAGTTCCAGGTCTCCGGCAGCCTCTGGAACTGCCGGTCTGCGGCCAACAAGGCTGAGTTCATCTCAGCCTATGCTACCCCCCAGTCCCTAGACTTCCTGGCGCTGACGGAAACATGGATTACCACAGATAACACTGCTACTCCTACTGCTCTCTCCTCGTCTGCCCACGTGTTCTCGCATACCCCTAGAGCATCGAGCCAGCGGGGTGGTGGCACTGGAATCCTCATCTCTCCCAAGTGGACATTCTCTCTTTCTCCCCTGACCCATCTGTCTATCTACTCATTTGAATTCCATGCTGTCACAGTTACCAGCCCTTTCAAGCTTAACCTGTTGGGGATAGGGGCAGTATTTGCACGGCTGGATAAAAAACGTACCCGATTTAATCTGGTTACTACTCCTGCCCAGTAACTAGAATATGCATATAATTATTGGCTTTGGATAGAAAACACCCTAAAGTTTCTAAAACTGTTTGAATGGTGTCTGTGAGTATAACAGAACTCCTATGGCAGGCCAAAACCTGAGAAGATTTCAAGCAGGAAGTGGCCTGTCTGAGAAGTAGTGTTTCATCTTGGCTCTTTTTATTGAAGACTCAGGATCTGTGCAATAACGTGACACTTCCTACGTCTTCCATAGGGTCTCAGAGCCCGGGAAAACGTTGAACGATATCGAGGCAGGCTCTGGCTAAAACACTTTATCGCTTTTGGCAAGTGGCCACTCAGAGTACTATGGGCTTAGGCGCGTGCCCGCTTCGACCGAATGGTTTCTTTTCCTTTGTCTGTTTATCTAAACGCAGATTCCCGGTCGGAATATTATCGCTTTTTTATGAGAAAAATGGCATAAAAATTGATTTTAAACAGCGGTTGACATGCTTCGAAGTACGGTAATGGAATATATTATTTAGCCTTTAGGATAGTGTCTAGAACGCACGAACAAAACGCCGCTCTTTGGATATAACGATGGATTATTTTGGACCAAACCAACATTTGTTATTGAAGTAGAAGTCCTGGGAGTGCATTCTGACAAAGACAACAAAGGTAATAACATTTTTCTTATAGTAAATCTGACTTTGATGAGTGCTAAACCTGCTGGGTGTCTAAATAGCTAGCCCTGTGATGCCGGGCTATCTACTGAGAATATTGCAAAATGTGCTTTCACCAAAAAGCTATTTTAAAATCGGACATATCGAGTGCATAGAGGAGTTCTGTATCTATAATTCTTAAAATAATTGTTATGCTTTTTGTGAAAGTTTATCGTGAGTAATTTAGTAAATTCACCGGCAGTGTTCGGTGGGAATGCTAGTCACATGCTAGTCACATGCTAATGTAAAAAGCTGGTTTTTGATATAGATATGAACTTGATTGATCAAAACATGCATGTATTGTATAACATGATGTCCTAGGGTTGTCATCTGATGAAGATCATCAAAGGTTAGTGCTACATTTAGCTGTGGTTTGGGTTTATGTGACATTATATGCTAGCTTGAAAAATGGGTGTCTGATTATTTCTGGCTCGGTACTCTGCTGACATAATCTAATGTTTTGCTTTCGTTGTAAAGCCTTTTTGAAATCGGACAGTGTGGTTAGATTAACGAGAGTCTTATCTTTAAAATGGTGTAAAATAGTCATATTTTTTAAAAATTGAAGTAATAGCATATCTAAGGATTTGAATAACGCGCCACAGGATTCAACTGGCTGTTGAGTAGGTGGGACGCGCAAGCGTACATAACCCCTATAGTACCCTAGAAACCCCAGTAGTTTCCTCAGCTCTCTCACGTTTGTTGGTGGCCTGTTTACCAGTTCTTGCACTGCTACAATTTCTTTAACATCCTTACCATTTATCGCCCTCCAGGTTCCCTTGGAGAGTTCATCAATGAGCTTGACGCCTTGATAAGTTCCTTTCCTGAGGATGGCTCACCTCTCACAGTTCTGGGTGACTTTAACCTCCCCACGTCTACCTTTGACTCATTCCTCTCTGCCTCCTTCTTTCCACTCCTCTCCTCTTTTGACCTCACCCTCTCACCTTCGCCCCCTACTCACAAGGCAGGCAATACGCTTGACCTCATCTTTACTAGATGCTGTTCTTCCACTAATCTCATTGCAACTCCCCTCCAAGTCTCTGACCACTACCTTGTATCCTTTTCCCTCTCGCTCTCATCCAACACTTCTCTCTCTGCCCCTACTCGGATGGTATTGCGCCGTCCCAACCTTCGCTCTCTCTCTCCCGCTACTCTTTCCTCTTCCATCCTATCATCTCTTCCCTCTGCTCAAACCTTCTCCAACCTATCTCCTGATTCTGCCTCCTCAACCCTCCTCTCCTCCGTCTCTGTATCCTTTGATTTTCTCTGTCCCCTATCCTCCAGGCCGGCTCAGTCCTCCCCTCCTGCTCCGTGGCTCGACGACTCACTGCGAGCTCACAGAACAGGGCTCCGGGCAGCCGAGCGGGAATGGAGGAAAACTCGCCTCCCTGCGGACCTGGCATCCTTTCACTCCCTCCTCTCTACATTTTCCTCTTCTGTCTCTGCTGCTAAAGCCACTTTCTACCACTCTAAATTCCAAGCATCTGCCTCTAACCCTAGGAAGCTCTTTGCTACCTTCTCCTCCCTCCTGAATCCTCCTCCCCTCCCCCCCCCCTCCTCCCTCTCTGCGGATGACTTCGTCAACCATTTTGAAAAGAAGGTTGACGACATCCGATCCTCGTTTGCTAAGTCAAACGACAACGCTGGTCCTGCTCACACTGCCCTACCCTGTGCTTTGACCTCTTTCTCCCCTCTCTCTCCAGATGAAATCTCGCGTCTTGTGACGGCCGGCCGCCCAACAACCTGCCCACTTGACCCTATCCCCTCCTCTCTTCTCCAGACCATTTCCGGAGACCTTCTCCCCTACCTCACCTCGCTCATCAACTCATCCTTGACCGCTGGCTACCTCCCTTCCGTCTTCAAGAGAGCGAGAGTTGCACCCCTTCTGAAAAAACCTACACTCGATCCCTCCGATGTCAACAACTACAGACCAGTATCCCTTCTTTCTTTTCTCGCCAAAACTCTTGAACGTGCCGTCCTTGGCCAGCTCTCTTGCTATCTCTCTCAGAATGACCTTCTTGATCCTAATCAGTCAGGTTTCAAGACTGGGCATTCAACTGAGACTGCTCTTCTCTGTGTCACGGAGGCTCTCCACACTGCTAAAGCTAACTCTCTCTCCTCTGCTCTCATCCTTCTAGACCTATCTGCTTCCTTTGATACTGTGAACCATCAGATCCTCCTCTCCACCCTCTCCGAGCTGGGCATCTCCGGCGCGGCCCACGCTTGGATTTAGTCCTACCTGACAGGTCGCTCCTACCAGGTGGCGTGGCGAGAATCTGTCTCCGCACCACGTGCTCTCACCACTGGTGTCCCCCAGGGCTCTGTTCTAGGCCCTCTCCTATTCTCGCTATACACCAAGTCTCTTGGCTCTGTCATATCCTCACATGGTCTCGCCTATCATTGCTATGCAGATGACACACAATTAATCTTCTCCTTTCCCCCTTCTGACAACCAGGTGGCGAATCGCATCTCTGCATGTCTGGCAGACATATCAGTGTGGATGACGGATCACCACCTCAAGCTGAACCTCGGCAAGACGGAGCTGCTCTTCCTCCCGGGGAAGGACTGCCCGTTCCATGATCTCGCCATCACGGTTGACAACTCCCTTGTGTCCTCCTCCCAGAGTGCTAAGAGCCTCGGCGTGACCCTGGACAACACCCTGTCGTTCTCCACTAACATCAAGGCGGTGACCCGATCCTGTAGGTTCATGCTCTACAACATTCGCAGAGTACGATCCTGCCTAACACAGGAAGCGGCGCAGGTCCTAATCCAGGCACTTGTCATCTCTCGCCTGGATTACTGCAACTCGCTGTTGGCTGGGCTCCCTGCCTGTGCCATTAAACCCCTACAACTCATCCAGAACGCCGCAGCCCGTCTGGTGTTCAACCTTCCCAAGTTCTCTCACGTCACCCCGCTCCTCCGCTCTCTCCACTGGCTTCCAGTTGAAGCTCGCATCCGCTACAAGACCATGGTGCTTGCCTACGGAGCTGTGAGGGGAACGGCACCTCCGTACCTTCAGGCTCTGATCAGGCCCTACACCCAAACAAGGGCACTGCGTTCATCCACCTCTGGCCTGCTCGCCTCCCTACCTCTGAGGAAGCACAGTTCCCGCTCGGCCCAGTCAAAACTGTTCGCTGCTCTGGCACCCCAATGGTGGAACAAGCTCCCTCACGACGCCAGGACAGCGGAGTCAATCACCACCTTCCGGAGACACCTGAAACCCCACCTCTTTAAGGAATACCTGGGATAGGATAATCCTTCTAACCCCCCCCCCCCCCCCCCTTAAAATATTTAGATGCACTATTGTAAAGTGGTTGTTCCACTGGATATTATAAGGTGAATGCACCAATTTGTAAGTCGCTCTGGATAAGAGCGTCTGCTAAATGACTTAGCCTGTTAGGGCTAGGGGGCAGCATTGACACGGCTGGATAAAAAACATACCCGATTTAATCTGGTTACCACTCCTACTCAGTAACTAGAATATGCATATACTTATTACATATGGATAGAAAACACCCTAAATTTTCTAAAACTGTTTGAATGGTGTCTGTGAGTATAACAGAACTCAAATGGCAGGTCAAAACCTGAGAGATTCCTTTACAGGAAGTGGCCTGTCTGACCATTTCTGGAACTTCTTTGCCATCTCTATCATTTACTAAGGATCTCTGCTCTAACGTGACACTTCCCACGTCGTCCATAGGCTCTCAGAGCCCGGGAAAAAAGAGAATGTCGTCATTCCAGCCCCAGGCTGAAACACATTATCGCCTTTCTCAAGTGGCCCATCAAGAGACACTAGCTTATGCGCGTGACCCCGACCGCCCCCGCCTTTGGGATTTTTTCCTCTGTTTGCCGAAAAGGAGATTCCCTGTCGGAATTTTATCGCTTTTCTACGAGAAAAATGACGTAAAAATTGATTTTAAACAGCGGTTGACATGCTTCGACGTACGGCAATTGAATACTTTGAATTTTATTGTCAGGAATTGCGCCAAGCGCGCGACACTTCTTTACTATTTCGGATAGTGTCTGGAACGCACGAACAAAACGCCGCTATTCGGATATAACGATGGATTATTTTGGACCAAACCAACATTTGTTATTGAAGTAGACGTCCTGGGTGTGCATTCTGACGAAGACAACAAAAGGTAATGACATTTTTATAATAGTAAATATGATTATGGTGAGTGCTAAACTTGCCGGGTGTCTAAATAGCGAGCCCGTGATGCCTGGGCTATGTACTTAGAATATTGCAAAATGTGCTTTCACCAAAAAGCTATTTTAAAATCGGACATATCGAGTGCATAGAGGAGGTCTGTATCTATAATTCTTAAAATAATTGTTATGCTTTTTGTGAACGTTTATCGTGAGTAATTTAGTAAAATGTTAGCGAATTCCCCGTAAGTTTGCGGGGGGTATGCTAGTTCTGAACGTCACATGCTAATGTAAAAAGCTGGTTTTTGATATAAATATGAACTTGATTGAACAAAACATGCATGTATTGTATAACATAATGTCCTAGGGTTGTCATCTGATGAAGATCATCAAAGGTGAGTGCTGCATTTAGCTGTCTTCTGGGTTTTGGTGACATTATATGCTGGCTTGAAAAATGGGTGTCTGATTATTTCTGGCTTGGTACTCTGCTGACATAATCTAATGTTTTGCTTTCGTTGTAAAGCCTTTTTGAAATCGGACAGTGTGGTTAGATTAACGAGAGTCTTATCTTTAAATGGCTGTAAAATAGTCATATGTTTGAGAAATTGAAGTAATATGATTTTGAAGATTTTGAAAATCGCGCCACAGGATGGCAGTGGCTGTTACGTAGGTGGGACGAATTCGTCCCGCCGGTCCCATAGAGGTTAAATGTAAAATGTAAATGTCTTAAGGGGGAAGGTGTTACAGGCTTAGTTTTTTTTTTTCATTTCCATTTTGAGGTTGGATGTCATATTTAGCACGTGGGGAGCACCGATTGGTGTCACCTCGTAATAAAACAGATAAAAGAGAGTAGGGAGAACAATAATGTACTAGACAGGAAATGTCTTTAATCTCGGTTTAATGAGTTATTGAATAAGCAGGAAGTACACATTGTTTATGTTCAGAATAATAAAAGCACAAGAAGCAAACATACCTGATAAACATATAAAGTCATTTTAAATGTATTTAGAAGTGTAGTACTTAACAGTAATTGATTGACAGCGGCTATCGAATGATATTATACCCTATTATATAGCTCATTGATTGACAAATGAATAAATTATTGTGTCAGCTTGTGTATCGGACATGAGTCGGTCATGATTGGTTGCTCATGGTCACGTGATGAGGTAGCCCCGCAAGTGACTTCAAAATCAGTGTCAGCTCTCAGCCCAAAAGGGAATTTCCCCTGTCTAACTAAGACGTTGTTTTCTCCCGTGGGAGACTCAGGTTCAGATCAGTGTCTTTGTGTGTGTGTGCGTGTATGAATGTGTGCATGTGTTTGTGTTTGTGTGTTTCTCTCCCAGCTGTAGTTCAGAGTACCATTCTATCAAATCACACCAGTCTTCAGACCATCATTAACATACAGTAGAGAGTTCATTAATCAGCAGTGCAGAAAAAGTACCTATGGGAAGCATATTTCTCACAGATCCATGGTTGTGAAGAGGAGCAATAATAATTCCACCATACTCCATGGCCTGATGATTTGTAATAGATGAACCTACAGTTCCAGTCTGTACGACCAGGTTCTCCTCTCCACCAGTAGCTGCAGTAGAAACAACACAGAGTTAGACTGACCACTCTTTCAGAACCTAGAGTATGAACAACACAGAGTTAGACTGGCCTCTCTCAGAACCTAGAGTATGAACAACACAGAGTTAGACTGACCACTCTCTCAGAACCTAGACGATGAACAACACAGAGTTAGACTGACCACTCTCTCAGAACCTAGAGTATGAACAACGCAGAGTTAGACTGACCAATCTCTCAGAACCACTCTCTCAGAACCTAGAGTATGAACAACACAAAGAATCAGTCCTACTCCTTCCACTGTGGTCAGTGTTATTATAGAGCAGTAGTCTCTTAACTTGGGGTGGTCAGTGTTGTTATAGCAGTAATCTCTTACCTTGGGGGTGGTCAGTGTTACTATACATCAGTAGTCTCTTACCTTGGTGTGGTCAGTGGGGTGCCGTCCACCCATTTCCAGGTCCCCTCAGTAATAGAGTCAGTCAGACCAATCCAGACATAATTGACTGATTCAAACCCATTGACGAATGTCTGTTGAGGCATAAAAAAAGCATTGTTAATAACACATGATGGACTAATAAAGTAGCTCTCTGTCTCTGTCTCTCACCTGTTCCTCTTCACTGTTAATGATCACCAGATCTGCTCCTCTCTCCAGACAGTCCTGTCTACTCTTCTCCCAGGATTTCCCCTCAGTAGAGACGTAGTAACAGGTGCAGCCAAACCTTCTCCATCCTTCAGGACAGTACCCTAGAAGTTTGACCTTTACCATATTTGACACTTGAATGTAATGAAAAATAAGAAAAACATGACACAGATAAAGCTAATGAACCCTTCCAATGAGCTGATTGAGATTCCACCTTGCAGCTTTAGAAAATAATGAATATGTTCTGGTGATTTCCCACAGCAGTCGTTTGTGTGAATTGCCTGTTTGCCTTTAGCTTTTACACTGAACAAAAATACAAACGTAACATGCAACAATTTCAAAGATTTTACTTAGTTTCAGTTCATATAAGGAAATCAGTCCATTGAAATAAATTCATTAGGCCCTAATCTATGGATTTCACATGACTGGGAATACAGATATGCATCTGTTGGTCATAGATACCAGTCAGTATCTCGTATGACCACCATTTGCCTCATGCAGTGCGACACATCTCCTTCACATAGAGTTGATCAGCCTGCTGATTGTGGCCTGTGGAAAGTTGTCCCAGTCCACTTCAAATGCTGTGCAAAGTTGCTGGTTATTGGCGGGAACTGGAACATGCTGTTGTACACGTTGATCCAGAGCATCCCAAACATGCTCAATGGTTGACATGTCTGGTGAGTATTCAGGCCATGGAAGAACTGTGAATTTTTCAGATTCCAGGAATTGTGTACAGATCCTTGCTACATGCAAATTAGCTTCCCTGAGATGATTTCTGACAGTTTGCACCGAAATTCTTCTGTTGTGCAAACCCAGTTTCATCAGCTGTCCAGGTGGCAGGCGAAGGAGTCAGATGTGGAGGTCCTGAGCTGGCGTGGTTACACATGGTCTGCGGTTGTGAGGCCGGTTAGAAGTACTGCCAAATTCTCTAAAACGACGTTGGAGGCGGCTTACGTTAGAGAAATTAACCTCTTGGGGCTAGGTGAGACGCTAGCGTGCCACCCGTGGTGCACTCCATCAACAGCAGGTGCATTTCAAGAGCGGCAAATTTGAATCCAAATAAATGTCAAAATTCAAATTTTTCAAAAATACAACTATGTTACACCATTTGAAAGATAAACATCTCCTTAATCTAACCACGTTTTACGATTTCAAAAAGGTTTTACGGCGAAAGCATAAATTTAGAGTATGTTAGGACAGTACATTTACAAGAGTTGTGTGTAATGTTTTGTCAAGTCAAAGACAGGGTCACCAAAACCATAAAACCAGCTAAAATGATGCACTAACCTTTTACAATCTCCATCAGATGACACTCCTAGGACATTATGTTAGACAATGCATGCATTTTTAGTTCTATCAAGTTCATATTTATATACAAAAACAGCG
This sequence comes from Salmo salar, assembly GCF_965601325.2. Taxonomy (NCBI): domain Eukaryota; kingdom Metazoa; phylum Chordata; class Actinopteri; order Salmoniformes; family Salmonidae; genus Salmo; species Salmo salar. The sequence goes on from NC_138298.1 coordinate 30,181,419, forward strand.
TTTTACTATGGCATTGATGTTGAGGAAATCGTTTCCCTCCAATAACCGGCAGTCAAGTCAGCGTCAGAAATTAAATAATTAAAATTAGAAAACATTGGTAAAATATTATATTGTCATTTAAAGAATTATAGATTTACATCTCTTGAACGCAATCAACTTGCCAGATTTAAAAATAACCTTACTGGGAAATCACACTTTGCAATAATCTGAGCACTGCGCCCAGAAAAATACGCGTTGCGATACAGACTAGACGTCATGTTGGGGAGATCTAAAATCGAAAATACTATGTAAATAATCCATTACCTTTGATTCTCTTCATCAGATGTCACTTCCAGGTATCACAGGTCCATAACGAATGTAGTTTTGTTCAAAAAAGCTCATCATTTATGTCCAAAAATCTCCGTCTCGTTAGCACATGATGTAAGCCAGCCGGACTTCTCGTCATGAACGAGGGGAAAAAATATATTTCCGTTCGTTCAAACATGTCAAACGTTGTATAGCATAAATCATTAGGGCCTTTTTTAACCAGAACATGAATAATATTCAAGGTGGACGAATGCATACTCTTTTATAACGTATTGGAACGAGGGTACCCAACATGAAGTAGCGCGCCAGGTGTCTAATGGGACATCACCGTTCCATGGCTCTTGTTCGGTCAGATCTCCCTCCAGAAGACTCAAAACACTTTGTAAAGGCTGGTGACATCTAGTGGAAGCAATAGGAAGTGCCAAAATATTCCTAAACCCCTGTGTTTTTCAATGGGATAGGTTTAAAGTCAATACAACACATCAGGTATCCACTTCCTGTCAGAAAATGTCTCAGGGTTTTGCCTGCCAAATGAGTTCTGTTATACTCACAGACACCATTCAAAAAGTTTTGGAAACTTTAGAGTGTTTTCTATCCATATATAATAAGTATATGCATATTCTAGTTACTGGGTAGGATTAGTAACCAGATTAAATCGGGTACATTTTTTTTATCCAGACGTGCAAATGCTGCCCCCTAGACCCAACAGGTTAACATTCAATTATCTGGCAACAGCTCTGGTCGACATTCTTGCAGTCGCCATGCCAATTGCATGATCCCTCAACTTGAGACATCTGTGTTGTGTTGTGGACAAAACTGCACAATTTAGTGGCCTTTTATTGTGCCCAACACAAGTTGCACCTGTGTAATTATTATGCTGTTTAATCATCTTCTTGATATGCCACACCTGTAAGGTGGATGGATTATCTTGGCAAAGGAGAAATGCTCACTAACAGAGAAGTAAACAAATTTGTGCACAACATTTGAGAGAAATACGTTTTTTTGTGCGTATGGGACATTTCTGGGATCTTTTATTTCAGCTTATGAAACATGGGACTAACACTTTACATGTTGCATTTATATTTTTGTTCTACAACATTTTCACGTTAAACATAACTTTTGCAACTATTATTTATTCCCACATTGAATATGTAGGTAGCTTTGCATGAGCCTTGTCTTGTGAGAGGCCAGAACAGCTCATTGGATCTAGTCTCCTGCTCCTGTTTCTGTAGTGTGAGGCAGCTTGATGTACAAGTAAACACTTCCAATGTATCTGACATCTCTAATCTCTTCTAGAATTAATATTTATAAAACTGGGTCAATGAATTACATTACACTTCAGATCCCCCCAGTTTCTACACAGATCGGAAAAAATGCCCCTTCAGTTATGCTGCACCTTACATGTGGAACAATTTACAAAAAACTCTTAGAATGGATGTTCTGGTGCCTCTTGGGCAATTCAAAAAATAGATCTTTGATCTTTTAACTGTTAATTGTGAATGTTTTCTTAAGGGGTTATGTCTTGTGTCTAAGTAGTTGTGCATGTATGCGTTTATTTCTTTGTATTGAAAACAGGTCTCTACTGCAAATGAGACCTTGGTCCTAGTTGATCCTGTTTAAATAAAAATCTAAGTACACCCGCTGGACACTAATCTATCATAGGACCTTACCTCCACTTTATCTCCTCAATGCATTAGGAGGGGGTGGCTGGCCTTACATTTGCCTTTGATCTTCCAGTTCAGCCATTCTATCCCTTTCTGTAGATGGTCACGCTCCATAGTTGTTATGTTCAGACTCTTCATCAACTTGTCTATTACAGTGGTCCTGGTATTTAGTCTATTCTGTAACTGGTCTCTCTCTGTGGTCCTGGAATTTAGACTATTCTGCAGCTGGTCTCTCTCTTTAGTCAGGGTGTTGTAACTGGTCTGTAGCTGTTCTCTCTCTACAGTTGCATCTGAAAAAGGGAAAAGTCAATCAAAATGTGTAGCTGTCACAACATTGACTACAAAGGTTTTAGTAAAAAACAATGTTCACTTAAAGGAATCCAACAGGCCTAGAATCACAGCCAGTAGAACACACACTACAGCAACTCTGGAGGTCTTCCACCACTGAAAATGTACTGAATAACAAGTTATTAAAGTCAGAAATTTGGTAATGTGTTAATGTGTTTTACTGTATCATCAGTGTTTTATTTGAGCGATCCTGCGGGAACAGGAACAGCACCTCTGTTTTGGACTGATGGATTCCAGAACCTATTTGGCCGGATCCGCTACCTCTCGTGGCATGAAAAATAATTGTTACTGTTTGCTATGTATTTTTTTTTAAATTAAAGCAAGAGTTTCCTCCTTGTTAATTCTCCAGCCACCTAAAACAAATGCAATGTGAAAATGTAGATTTTCAGCCTGCGCCTGATCTTCTGAGAATACTAAACTTTAAACTACATTATTACACATGATGTTATTTCTAAATGGTTCACCTGATATGGATAAAAATACCCTAAAATTAAAGCTGACGGTCTGCACTTTAACCTCGTAGTCATGATTTAAAATCAAAACTTTTGGAGTATAGAGCCATAAGAAGAGAACATGCTTCACTGTACCAATAACTACAGAGGGTACTGTAGGTAGGGGTAAGGTAACAACAGGTAGTCTCAATATTAACAGAGGGTACTGTAGGTAGGGGTAAGGTAACAACAGGTAGTCTCAATATTAACAGAGGGTACTGTAGGTAGGGCTAAGGTAACAACAGGTAGTCTCAATATTAACAGAGGGTACTGTAGGTAGGGGTAAGGTAACAACAGGTAGTCTCAATATTAACAGAGGGTACTGTAGGTAGGGGTAAGGTAACAACAGGTAGTCTCAATATTAACAGAGGGTACTGTAGGTAGGGGTAAGGTAGAGGCAGGTAGTCTCAATATTAACAGAGGGTACTGTAGGTAGGGGTAAGGTAACAACAGGTAGTCTCAATATTAACAGAGGGTACTGTAGGTAGGGGTAAGGTAACAACAGGTAGTCTCAATATTAACAGAGGGTACTGTAGGTAGGGGTAAGGTACAACAGGTAGTCTCAATATTAACAGAGGGTACTGTAGGTAGGGGTAAGGTAACAACAGGTAGTCTCAATATTAACAGAGGGTACTGTAGGTAGGGGTAAGGTAGAGGCAGGTAGTCTCAATATTAACAGAGGGTACTGTAGGTAGGGGTAAGGTAGAGGCAGGTAGCCTCAATATTAACAGAGGGTACTGTAGGTAGGGGTAAGGTAACAACAGGTAGTCTCAATATTAACAGAGGGTACTGTAGGTAGGGGTAAGGTAGAGGCAGGTAGCCTCAATATTAACAGAGGGTACTGTAGGTAGGGGTAAGGTAACAACAGGTAGTCTCAATAATAACAGAAGGTACTGTAGGTAGGGGTAACGTAACAACAGGTAGTCTCAATATTAACAGAGGGTACTGTAGGTAGGGGTAAGGTAACAACAGGTAGCCTCAATATTAACAGAGGGTACTGTAGGTAGGGGTAAGGTAGAGGCAGGTAGTCTCAATATTAACAGAGGGTACTGTAGGTAGGGGTAAGGTAACAACAGGTAGTCTCAATATTAACAGAGGATACTGTAGGTAGGGTAGGGTAACAACAGGTAGTCTCAATATTAACAGAGGGTACTGTAGGTAGGGGTAACGTAGAGGCAGGCAGTCTCAATATTAACAGAGGGTACTGTAGGTAGGGGTAAGGTAACAACAGGTAGTCTCAATATTAACAGAGGGTACTGTAGGTAGAGGTAAGGTAGAGGCAGGTAGTCTCAATATTAACAGAGGGTACTGTAGGTAGGGGTAAGGTAACAACAGGTAGCCTCAATATTAACAGAGGGTACTGTAGGTAGGGGTAAGGTAACAACAGGTAACCTCAATATTAACAGAGGGTACTGTAGGTATTGGTAAGGTAACAACAGGTAGTCTCAAAATTAACAGAGAGTACTGTAGGTAGGGTAAGGTAACAACAGGTAGTCTCAATATTAACAGAGGGTACTGTAGGTAGGGGTAAGGTAACAACAGGTAGCCTCAATATTAACAGAGAGTACTGTAGGTAGGGTAAGGTAACAACAGGTAGTCTCAATATTAACAGAGGGTACTGTAGGTAGGGGTAAGGTAGAGGCAGGTAGTCTCAATATTAACAGAGGGTACTGTAGGTAGGGGTAAGGTAACAACAGGTAGTCTCAATAATAACAGAGGGTACTCTAGGTAGGGGTAAGGTAACAACAGGTAGTCTCAATAATAACAGAGGGTACTGTAGGTAGGGGTAAGGTAACAACAGGTAGTCTCAATAATAACAGAGGGTACTCTAGGTAGGGGTAAGGTAGAGGCAGAGTGTTGGTGAGATCCTGAGTTGGTGTGTGTTTTTCTTTTAGTTTTTCAGAGGTAAACCTTAGTGGGCATCCATGGTGGGTGTCTTTAGAACCCCTAACTAGTGGCTTTGCCATCTTTCAGTGGGAACCCCCATGGTGTCTTTAGAACCCCTTACTAGTGGCTTTGCCATCTTTCAGTGGGAACCCCCATGGTGTCTTTAGAACTCCTTACTAGTGGCTTTGCCATCTTTCAGTGGGAACCCCCATGGTGTCTTTAGAACCCCTTACTAGTGGCTTTGCCATCTTGCAGTGGGAACCCCCATGGTGTCTTTCAGAATCCCTTACTAGTGGCTTTGCCATCTTTCAGTGGGAACCCCCATGGTGTCTTTAGAACCCCTTACTAGTGGCTTTGCCATCTTTCAGTGGGAACCCCCATGGTGTCTTTAGAACCCCTTACTAGTGGCTTTGCCATCTTTCAGTGGGAACCCCCATGGTGTCTTTAGAACCCCTTACTAGTTAGTGGCTTTGCCATCTTTCAGTGGGAACCCCCATGGTGTCTTTCAGAACCCCTTACTAGTGGCCTTGCCATCTTTCAGTGGGAACCCCCATGGTGTCTTTAGAACCCCTTACTAGTGGCTTTGCCATCTTTCAGTGGGAACCCCCATGGTGTCTTTAGAACCCCTTACTAGTGGCTTTGCCATCTTTCAGTGGGAACCCCCATGGTGTCTTTCAGAACCCCTTACTAGTGGCTTTGCCATCTTTCAGTGGGAACCCCCATGGTGTCTTTCAGAACCCCTTACTAGTGGCCTTGCCATCTTTCAGTGGGAACCCCATGGTGTCTTTAGAACCCCTTACTAGTGGCTTTGCCATCTTTCAGTGGGAACCCCCATGGTGTCTTTAGAACCCCTTACTAGTGGCTTTGCCATCTTTCAGTGGGAACCCCCATGGTGTCTTTCAGAACCCCTTACTAGTGGCTTTGCCATCTTTCAGTGGGAACCCCCCATGGTGTCCTTACAAACCCTTTACCCAGTGGCTTTGCCATCTTTCAGTGGGAACCCCCATGGTGTCTTTAGAACCCCTTACTAGTGGCTTTGCCATCTTTCAGTGGGAACCCCCATGGTGTCTTTAGAACTCCTTACTAGTGGCTTTGCCATCTTTCAGTGGGAACCCCCATGGTGTCTTTAGAACCCCTTACTAGTGGCTTTGCCATCTTGCAGTGGGAACCCCCATGGTGTCTTTCAGAATCCCTTACTAGTGGCTTTGCCATCTTTCAGTGGGAACCCCCATGGTGTCTTTAGAACCCCTTACTAGTGGCTTTGCCATCTTTCAGTGGGAACTCCCATGGTGTCTTTAGAACCCCTTACTAGTGGCTTTGCCATCTTTCAGTGGGAACCCCCATGGTGTCTTTAGAACCCCTTACTAGTGGCTTTGCCATCTTTCAGTGGGAACACCCATGGTGTCTTTCAGAACCCCTTACTAGTGGCCTTGCCATCTTTCAGTGGGAACCCCCATGGTGTCTTTAGAACCCCTTACTAGTGGCTTTGCCATCTTTCAGTGGGAACCCCCATGGTGTCTTTAGAACCCCTTACTAGTGGCTTTGCCATCTTTCAGTGGGAACCCCCATGGTGTCTTTCAGAACCCCTTACTAGTGGCTTTGCCATCTTTCAGTGGGAACCCCCATGGTGTCTTTCAGAACCCCTTACTAGTGGCCTTGCCATCTTTCAGTGGGAACCCCATGGTGTCTTTAGAACCCCTTACTAGTGGCTTTGCCATCTTTCAGTGGGAACCCCCATGGTGTCTTTAGAACCCCTTACTAGTGGCTTTGCCATCTTTCAGTGGGAACCCCCATGGTGTCTTTCAGAACCCCTTACTAGTGGCTTTGCCATCTTTCAGTGGGAACCCCCCATGGTGTCCTTACAAACCCTTTACCCAGTGGCTTTGCCATCTTTCATTGGGAACCCCCCATGGTGTCTTTAGAACCCCTTACTAGTGGCTTTGCCATCTTTCAGTGGGAACCCCCATGGTGTCTTTAGAACCCCTTACTAGTGGCTTTGCCATCTTTCAGTGGGAACCCCCATGTTGTCTTTAGAACCCCTTACTAGTGGCTTTGCCATCTTTCAGTGGGAACCCCGATGGTGTCTTTAGAACCCCTTACTAGTGGCTTTGCCATCTTTCAGTGGGAACCCCCATGGTGTCTTTAGAACCCCTTACTAGTGGCTTTGCCATCTTTCAGTGGGAACCCCCATGGTGTCTTTAGAACCCCTTACTAGTGGCTTTGCCATCTTTCAGTGGGAACCCCCATGGTGTCTTTCAGAACCCCTTACTAGTGGCCTTGCCATCTTTCAGTGGGAACCCCCATGGTGTCTTTAGAACCCCTTACTAGTGGCTTTGCCATCTTTCAGTGGGAACCCCCATGGTGTCTTTCAGAACCCCTTACTAGTGGCTTTGCCATCTTTCAGTGGGAACCCCCCATGGTGTCCTTACAAACCCTTTACCCAGTGGCTTTGCCATCTTTCAGTGGGAACCCCCCATGGTGTCTTTAGAACCCTACTAGTGGCTTTACCATCTTTCAGTGGGAACCCCCATGGTGTCTTTAGAACCCCTTACTAGTGGCTTTGCCATCTTTCAGTGGGAACCCCCATGTTGTCTTTAGAACCCCTTACTAGTGGCTTTGCCATCTTTCAGTGGGAACCCCCATTGTGTCTTTCAGAACCCCTTTTGAAACCCTTTCTGTTTTTGGTTGTTGAAGTGATTATCTTTGTTAGTTCCCTTTTCTTGTAGCGATGACATTGTGTTTGTGTTTTGGGAATGTAAAACTGACACATCCATTATGATTTGTTAATTTACATTAGTCTTTTTGATAACTAGTCAAAGTTTGACGGCAGACATAATACTTAAGTAGGGTAATTCGTTACCTGTGGTGAGGGTTGTTGACACAGGTTGACTCTGCTTTCCATTTTCCAGCACAGTGCAGACAGTGACAGAGTATTGAGTACCACATTGCAGGTCAGAGAGAGTGATGCTGGGTGAAGACGTGGTAGTGATGTGTGTTTCTGTCCCTGGACAGTGGTAGGAGATCTGGTAATGATGTTGGGTTTGGTCCAATCCTGGTGGCTGGCTCCAGCTAACAGCAGCTGATGCGGTGTCAACAGTTAGCTGTGCAGGAGCAGGGGGTACTAAGCAAAACAGGTTTTTACCATTTTTAGCTAATTTATTAAAAAAACAACAACAACTGAAATATCACATTTACATAAGTATTCAGAACTTCAGACCCTTTACTCAGTACTTTGTTGAAGCACCTTTGGCAACGATTACAGCCTCGAGTCTTCTTGGGTATGACGCTACAAGCTTGGCACACCTGTATTTGGGGAGTTTCTCCCATTCTTTTCAGATCCTCTCAAGCACTGCCAGGTTTGATGGGGAGAGTCGCTGCACAGCTATTTTCAGGTCCGGGCTCTGGCTGGGCCACTCAAGGACATTCAGAGACTTGTCCTGAAGCCAATCCTACGTTGTTTTGGCTGTGTGCTTAGGGTCGTTGGCCTGTTGGAAGGTGAACCTTCGCCCCAGTCTGAGATCCTGAGCACTCTGGAGCAGGTTTTCATCAAGGATCTTTCTGTACGTTGCTCCGTTAATCTCTCCCTCGATCCTGACTAGTCTCCCAGTCCCTGCCGCTGAAAAACATCCCCACAGCATGATGCTGCCACCACCATGTTTCACCATAGGGATGGTGCCAGGTTTCCTCCAGACGTGACAATTCACATTCAGGCCAAAGAGTTCAATCTTGGTTTCATCAGACCAGAGAATCTTGTTTCTCATGGTTAGAGTCTTTTAGGTGCATTTTGGCAAACTACAAGCGGGCTGTCATGTGCCTTTTACTGAGGAGTGGCTTCCGTCTGGCTACTCTACAATAAAGGCCTGATTGGTGGAGTGCTGCAGAGATGGCTGTCCTTCTGGAAAGTTCTCCCATCTCCACAGAGGAATTCTGTAGCTCTGTCAGAATGACACAGTCACCTACCTGACTAAGGCCCTTGCTCAGTTTTGGCTGGGTGGCCAGCTCTATGAAGAGTCTTGGTGGTTGCAACCTTCTTCCATTTAACAATGATGGAAGCCACTGTGTTCTTGAGGACCTTCAATACTGCAGACATTTTTTGGTACCCTTCCCCCCGATCTGTGCCTCGACACAATCCTGTTTCGGAGCTCTACGGACAATTCCTTCCACCAAATTGGTTGGTTTTTGCTCTGGCATGCACTGTCAACTGTGGGACCTATATTGACAGATGTGTGCCTTTCCAAATCACATTCAATCATTTGAATTTACCACAGGTGAACTCCAATCAAGTTGTAGAAACATCTCAAGCAGGATCAATGGAGACATTGTGCACCTGAGCTCAATTTCAAGTCTCATAGCAAAGGGTCTGAATACTTATGTAAAAAAATGTATATATATATATTTTTTAAATAAATTTGCAACAAATTCTAATAACCATTTTTTTCTTTGCCATTATGGGGTATTGTTTGTAGATTGATGAAAAGCAAAATATATAAAATCAATTTTAGAATAAGGCTGTAACGTAACATTATGTGGGAAAAGTAAAGGGGTCTGAATCCTTTCAGAATGTATTGTATAAACAAAGTTTATAGATTTCAGCACCAAACTGCATTTTGAGATCTGGGGAAATCACATATTGCCATTTTGATAACCAGAACTAATACTTAAGTAGGGTACTTACTTGTGGTGAGGGTTGTTAACACCAGTTGACTTTGCCTTCCAATTTCCAGCACAGTGCAGACAGTGACTGAGTATTCAGTACCAGGTTTCAGGTCAGAGAGAGTGATGCTGTGTGAAGATGTGGTAGTGATGTGTGGTTCTGTCCCTGGACAGCGGTAAGAGATCTGGTAATGATGTTGGGTTTGGTCCAATCCTGGGGTTTGGTCCAATCCTCCAGCTAACAGCAACTGATGTGGTGTCCACTGAGTCAACAGTCAGCTGGTCTGGAGCAGGAAGTACTAAGGGAAAATAAAAACATTATTGTCAGGGTTACAGTTTAACTCCAGATATACACTGAGTGTACAAAATATTAAGGATACCGGCTCTTTCCATGACAGACTGACCAGCTGAATCCAGATGAAAGCTAATGAATTTATTTAAAATTCACAGATTTCCTTATATGAACTTTAACTTTGTAAAATTATTTCAATTGTTGCATGTTGCATTTATATTTTTGTTCAGTATAATACGTCAAATGTGTTTCGATTTCAGTAGCTGTCTGTGGGTAAAATCACAGGGGAATTCCCCCCCGGAATACCCCCCCAGAGAGCAACCTCTGTCCAGTGAAGTGAAGTCCACAAAGCATATTGCATGTACAGTAACTGACAGTTACCTGACCTACAGCATGGTAAAGCAAGGTAATGCTTCAGAAATGTTCTAACCAATAAAAAACTACTGATTTAGAATCATGGAGAGTTATCGAAAGTCGCAAAGAAAACAGGAGCTGCCTTCACTATTTCCACTATTTCACCAATCCCCTCTGCATATAATACAGTGACACATATGATGTGGCTGTTGTAATGACTGTCCACGAGAATCCAAATAGGTCAGATCAGGTTTGCAATGAATAACTTCAATCAGACCCCCTCTCACCCATAGAGGGGAAAGGAAAGAACTAGGACGGATTAGCTCACTCCCTGTTGAAAATCAAATGAGAACATTCAGGCTCTCCCTCAAGATCCACCAAAGGAATGTCTTTGTTTCAGCAGACTTTTTCCCGCTGAAACTTTAAATCTTTCAAAAGCGAATACTGGAACAATATTTTGAAAGTAGAACATGGGGAATGGTTAGAGGTGATCTATTGGACACTAAGGTCATTCTGTTTGTTATTTTGTAATGTAATAAAAAAAATGTTATAAAGGAAATACTGTAACTTGGAAAGCATACCCACTACATCCTATGCGTTGTGCATGTAATATGAAAAATGCTTAAAGTATTTTTGTTAAGAGAGGGATGTGATTTAAGTAGCTCTAAGAGATAATTGTTTTTCAAAACTTTGCACAGTTACTAGTCACCGCCCGAAGTGAGAGCAGAGAGCGTGTCAGCCTGATGGAATCGCCCCCTTTGAGCAGAGTGTATAAATGGTGGGAAAAGAAATTAACATACTAAATCAGCTACACGTTTAAAATGGTTGGAACTTTGAACCTCAACATGAGGTGAAGAAAATAAACTCACTTCCCGGACAATCACTGGTACGGCTGATTAGCTGTCCTATTTAAGGTATCTTCGAAAGCTAATTTAAGTAGGACCATCTGCTACTCTGCTCAAACAACCTTTTTACGCTACTCTCATCACCCCACTGAGGATGCATCGATAAGGCTGGCTAGCTTATCTTCAAAGAAGCAACTTCAAGAGCGAATGGAAGGAAAATCATTTCTTTAGTTCTGTTCAGGACTGCATGACAAATCACCGGATACCGAACAACTACAGAGGAGAACAACAGTAGAAGACTTGCTGGAACCCTTTAACCCAATCAGAGCCTTAAAAGCGTGCCACGAAAAGGCCCACCTACCTTTCCAAGGCAGCCATGTCCACTGACAGAGATACATGGCGAAACAGGCATTTCAAAGAGGGCTGTGGTTCGTGTGCAAAGTTAATATAACCTAACCCCTCTGAATCAGAGAGGTGCGGAGGGCTGCCTTAATCGACATCCACGTCTTCGGCGCCTGGGTAACAGTGGGTTAACTGACTTGCTCAGGGGCAGAACAACAGATTTTTACCTTGTCAGCTCAGGGATTCGATCTAGCAACCTTCTGGTTACTGGCCCAATGCTATAACCACTAGGCTTTAATTAGCTACTAAGTAAATAATTAAAACAAAATCTGTAGTTCTGAAACATAAGTAAGGCTCAGGTTTTTGCAGATGCAACGAGGTTACGACTGTTCAGAATGATGATATGATACGAGGTTATGATTAATACGTTGACTGTTTATAGACGTGATAGGTAAAGACTTTGTTAGAGTTTAATTTGGGAGATGTTAGCTCTTTAAAGAACCGCTCTCGTGGTGCCCCAGATCCTAATGAGTTAATTGTTACGTGATTATTTTAATTGGATAACAATGAAACATAGTTCATTGATTAGATAAATAACAGTCCTCAGATTATGGCAAAGTCAAGTCACTACACTGTCCATGGTTCTGATTTGATGATTTTGAAAGGTCATGTAACTGTCTGTTACTGTACATGCACAGCCCTAGTTCTAACAACAAAACAAAAAATGTATTTGTAATGAAACAAAATCTCTCTAGTTACTGGTAATGAGATGATGAGCTGTAATTGGGGGAATATTTCTTACTAGTGCAAATTGTTGTAGAGACAGGTTCACTCTGTTCCCCATTGCTCAGCACAGTTGTAACACTAACAGTGTACTCGGTGCCAGGTTGCAGGTTTGAGAAAGCTTTGTGGCAGTCGTCAGTAATGGCTGCGAGTGGGATCTGTTCCTGGGATGCAGTGTGGATATGAGGAAGCGCTGTGGGACTTTCTCCATCCCTTCAGCCTTGGACCAGTGGAGAGTGAAGGAGGTCTCTTCCAAATGGTTTATCTTTAAATCTCTGGGTGGGACCACTGGAACAAAAATCAAGATTTGTTTAGAATAGAGGATGTGCTGTTTGAGACGAGAGTCCAAAAATGTCTCTAGTAATGAATGACTGATGTCTGAATAAAACCACAAGTTAGCCTACTGTACCTGTGGATAGGGATGCTGAGACCCATCTGCTTTGTCTTCCATCTTCTCCCTCTGTTGCCATGTTGAACTGGTAGTTTTCACCAGGTTTGAGGACTGCTTATTTCAAGATGATGCCCACGTTTCACTCTTGTTGAGCTTGTTTCACCGTCACACCCCCAGGTCACTCTGTATGTCTGTGGTCCTGTCAGCCACTGAGGAGAACTACAGCTCAGAGACACAGAATACTAATGTCAGCAGCAGGACATGGATTCACCAGGAGGTGGCATCACTGGTGAAGGATTAATGAGAGAGAGAGAAAAACAGATTTTATTGACAATAAAATGACTAAAACAAATGTATTATTCATCCCAGCAGTTAAGGGACAACAATTGATATCTTAGTAAATGTATCCTCTTAAATGTAGATTTAAATTAAATACTATGGTTTGTGTCAGTTTATTCTGTGTTTCCATACCTACCATCATCTGAGGACAGCATTGCGTGCTGGTCACCATAACAACTCTTAAAGTGTGGGAACAAAATAAGAATCAGTAATTTCTTTAACAACATGAAATTGTTACTTTGACAAATGTACAACAGATATTTTAAAGTCAAGACACGTCAACTGCTTTTGACATACACGTAACCTACAAATAAATATATATATATTTTTTTATTTCATCTTTATTTAACCAGGTAGGCAAGTTGAGAACAAGTTCTTATTAACAACTGCGACCTGGCCAAGATAAAGCAAAGCATTTCGACACATACAACAACACAGAGTTACACATGGAGTAAAACAAACATACAGTCAATAATACAGTACAAAAATAAGTCTATATACAATGTGAGCAAATGAGGTGAGATAAGGGAGGTAAAGGCAATAAAGGCAAAGGCAATAATAATAAATAATAATAAATAAAGGTAAAGGCAATAAAAAATAAAGGAAACACTTGAGTAAATGAGGAATACAAAGATATTGAAAGCAGGTGCTTCCACACAGGTGTGGTTCCGGAGTTAATTAAGCCATTAAATCATCCCATCATGCTTAGGGTCATGTATAAAAATGCCCAATTGCCCATTATTTTGGCTACCATGGCTAGAAGAGATCTACGTGACTTTGAAAGAGGCGTCTCAAAGGAGAATAAGGGCTTTAAAGGGTGTGTGTCTGTCGCCAGGTCTCAAACCAATGGAACACTTATAGGAGACTGGAGCCACGCCTGAGGCAGCGTTTTCCACCACAATCAACAAAACACCAAATTATGGAATTTCTCATGGAAGAATGGTGTCGCATCCCTCCAATAGAGTTCCAGACAACTGTAGAATCTATTTAAAGGTGTATTGAAGCTGTTCTGGCTCATGTTGGCTCAACTCCTTGTTAAGATACATTATGTTGGCAGATACCTGTATATTCCTTCACAGCGTTCCCACTTATATGGGCACTGAAGTTATCCTGAATGTTTTGCAACGGTGAAGGAGACGTGCAGTGTGCCAGGAAACAAACACAACTGCACGTTTCATTGCATTCTAAAAAATATAATTTTTAGGATAAAACACTGACGGTGCCGTCACACATTACAACAATAGTTCTGTTGATACTGTACCTGACCTAACTTTTCAGCGTCCTCAGAACTGTACTGTACAACCCTGAGTAATGAAACGAGATGAAACTGTAGCTACCTATCTTGTAATGGTAACCTAGGCTATCTTGTAATGGTAACCTAGGCTATCTTGTAATGGTAACCTAGGCTGTCTTGTAATGGTAACCTAGGCTGTCTTGTAATGGTAACCTAGGCTGTCTTGTAATGGTAGCCAAAGATAAAATAAATAAGCAAGTTTAGCCGACTTGATATAAATAAATTATAGTCATTATGTAATTAGGTTATTTCGTTGTCATTTTCATGTCGGTCATGTTTTAGGAAATTGTATTAGGCAGGTCATTCCTACAATGTGGTGCCTTTTGGACCTTAAACCTTTTGGAGAAAGAAAACTCATAATATATTTAGCAGTATTCTATCAGAAAAAGGACATGTCTGACTTTCAGAAAAACATATTGGTCAAGCTCAGGCACTTAATTATTTTAGATGCATTTTCCAACCTGTTAGGTGCATAATCCTAACAAGGTGGAATTTAGCAGAGTGGAAATGTTTTGGCTAAATTAGTCATAGTTTTGTGAGTGAGCAAGTTTGAGCTAGCATAATGGTGGACACTTGAACAGGATTTGAACTTCTCTATCAAACATTTTTTAACATTTAGAAATGTTGTTAATTTTCTCTGTTATTTAATCTAACCGGGAGACATGTATGAGTGGGTCATACAGACTAACATCATGAAACATGGAAAAATAGATAAAACTGAGTGTTTATATTTCTGTATCTTAAGACCATTGTTTTCCCACCAAAGAAATTATGACACTTCCTGAATGTGGTGTCATCTTAGGAAATGGTTATTTTCTTAAATGGAGACAAACAAACTAATAGGGTGGAAAGTGATATCAGGGACACACAGAACATCTTAAATACAATAATAATTAATGAAATAATACAAATAATTAAAAAATAAAAACATTATTGATGAGAGAATTTAACTAGGACTATAAAATAATGAAGAAAGATTCAATATTTTATGGCTTATATTTCTTGTGGAAGTTGGTGAACAACATCCAGGGATATGGCAAAAACACCATCCACTGAAGAAAAGTGTTCAAAATACATACGATTCCCTTTCAGGATAAATGTTTTTGTTTTTAAGGACCTTATATTTAAAGCCTTTTGGAATCCACATTTGAAACTAAATAAAAAGTGATATTTCCTGGAGACAGAAAATGCAACACATTGTAGAAATTAATCAGGCCTAGGCTAGACACCATTCCACCTGAACCTGGTCATGGCTAGATGGGATAGAGTTTATGTATAATTGACATCAAAGTTGCACCATTCTAACCCAAATGTTCCTACCTGCCCAACCATAGAGAATAATAGAGGCCTCTAGTGGCCAAAGATTAATGTTATTATGGGCAGCGCCATTGCGGGATTCCATCGGATTAATGTGGTCAACTATGTGGGACTTCCAACTTCACTGGCTTAAAAAGAAAATGTACTACTTTAAAATGAAGATACCATCATGGCGCTGCCCATGATTTCAGAGATGCTAAATGGCATAGATACAAAGATGAGTCCTCTATCTATCGCCATGGTCCAACCTCAAACTGCCAAAAGTGTAATTTTTACAGTTTTTACGCATCCGTTTTGTCCGGGTTGACTGGGAGCAGCTGCGACGGGAAATCATAGGCCATGTCTGAAATCTGTATTGCCCACTACTTACTAAAACTACATAGTGTAGTAATCGTACTACATACTATATAGAACGTACTGTTTAGTAAAACTGAATGCAGTAAGTAAATACCTGAGTGTGTAATGAAGATTCTCTTCCTCGAAATCTACCAAAGCCGAAATTAGTATACAATCCTGGCATTTAAAGTACTCACTCTTAGAAATGTTACATTATTTTCCAAATTTCACATAATATAAAACTCCCTATTTTCGCCCATCCTGACATGCCTACTAATTAAAAGCATGTATGGGTATACACAGAACAAAAGTAACGGAACTCAATTCTGCTTATAGCGCAGTCAATGACATGGCCGCCTTTCAAAGTGTGGAAGAAATACACTGTATACACTCGATTTCCTGTTGTTTCTTTCAACATAAGAATGTATTATTTTAGGATAAATATATTAATATATCGGCATAATAGATTACATATCAGCGTCAGATCGCTGTGTAAAAGAGAACACGTTTCGTAGACTTCTTTGTGCGCCCCCACCTTACTGGGCCTAGTTGGGTATTCTATATGTTTACCTGCCATTTATTAGCAAGAAGTTGAACATCGGTCTTATTATCTTCACGTTTCGTTGGGATAAATAAGAAGTGACGCCTAACGATCTGACACCTGACTTATATAATACAAATATTAACCTACCATTTCTCCTGCTATTGAGCAGTCTCGCATGAAGCTACATAAAATAGTTGTCGAATTTACTTTCTGTTTCTTACAGGAAAGAACTTGGACAAACAACCTCCCCCCCCGTAAAAGAAAACAGGACTACGTTTTCTAAGAGGCAGAGTATGTAGTTCTGATATTTGTCATTTTTCTGGTGTCAAATATTGAGCGTATACATCTTGGCATTGGCGTACGCCGCAAACTCTATTCTACATGAAAATATTTGAGCTCAGGGATGATTTCAAAGCAGTACAGAGACACAATAAAATATTAATTATACTCAGTGCGTTTATTAAATAAAGAGATTGGTCACAGAGATTAAATGACAGAACCTGCTCTTTCTACACCTTTCTCCCTTTCTCTTTCATCCCTCTCTCTCCCTCATCCTTTTTCTTTCCATTCCCTCTATTTATTCATACTTATTGTAGTTTATTTGGGAACGTTCACCACAATTAGAAATAATGTTCATGAGTTGTATTGATTTTTTATGTGTTCATTTATTGTCCTATTAACAATTGTTATTTTAAAAAGTATTACATTTTAAATCTTGTACATCTTGGTTTGTTTAATCTTTAACAGATGAGTCAAGATAGGTTTCATGCACTTTTCTACAAAAAAGAATGCTGAGATTCTGAACAAAGAATCAATCCACTTTTCTCTCCCATACTGTATAGTTGTATCATTATGCTTATATGAATCAGAGTCCTTGCAGCAATAATCCGTATATTCAAAAAGCTCAGTGATTGCAGTGCTATATTACCAAACACAGTTCAGTGCCTTCAGATAGGATTCATAGCCCTTATTCCACATTTTGTTGTATTACAGCCTGGCTTCAAAATGAATAATAAAATAAATCTCACTAAACTACACACAACACACCATAATGACAAAGTGAAAATGTGTTTTTAGAAAAGTTTTCAAATGTATTGAACGTACAGAACTATCAAATTTACATACGTATTCACACCCCTGACTCAATACATGTTAGAATCACCTTTGGCAGGGATTACAGCTGTGAGCATTTCGGGGTAAACTGCCAAGAGCTTTGTACACCTGCACTGTACAATATTTGCACATTATTCTTTTTACAATTGTTGGCCATTGCTGGAGAGCCATTTTCAAGTCTTGCCATAGATGTTCAAGCCCATTTAAGTCAAAACTGTAATTAGGCCATTCGGGAACATTCAATGTCCTCTTGGTAAACAATTACAGTGTATATTTGACCTTGTGTTTTAGGTTATTGTCCTGCTGAAAGGTGAGTTTGTCTCCCAGTGTCTGTTGGATAGCAGACTCAACCAGGTTTTCCTCTAGGATTTTGCCTGTGCTTATAGCTATATTCCATTTCTTTTTATCCTAAAAAACTCAGTAGTTCTTTCCCGATGACAAGGATAGCCATGACATGATGCAGCCACCACCATGCTAGACAATATTAAGATTGGTATACAGTTGTGTGTTATGTTGGATTTGCCACAAATTTAACGCAGTATCATATCTGACCTCATACAGTATCATATCTGATCTCATAAATTACCATATCATATCTGATCTCATACATTACCATATCATACCTGATCTCATGAATTACCATATCATATCTGATCTCATAAATTGCCATATCATATCTAATCTCATAAATGATCATATTATATCTGATCTCATAAATTACCTTTAACTGATCTCATAAAGTAACATATCATATCTGATCTCATACATTACCATATCATATCTGATCTCATAAATTACCATATCTAATCTAATAACAGCTCCTTTTGGAGTTATTACAGCTTGATGATGTCATTGAGCAGCACTTTCTTAGGACATTTCTTTTCATCTTTTTAATAACAGAATGTAGAAATGTACCCAGGAAGGTTGTGGGTGGTGGAGAACAGATCCCCTAATGCCGCGTTCAAAACACCTGGGAACTCGGAATTCTCTGACTTCAGGTCTTGCAAACTATCACGGATTACAAAGGGAAACCCAGCCGCGAGCTGTCCAGTGATGCGAGCCCACCAGACGAGCTAAATTCCGTCTATGCTCGCATCAAGGCTAGTAACACTGATCCATGCAAGCGAGCACTAACTGTTCCGGAGGACTGTGTTCAAGCTCTCTGTAGACAGTGTGAGTAAGACTTTTAAACAAGCTAACATTCACAAGGCCGCAGGGCCAGACGGATTACCAGGACATGCGCTGAACAGATGGCAAATGTCTTCACTGACATTTTCAACCTCGACCCTGACCCAGTCTGTAATACCCACATTTCAAACAGGCCACCTTATTTCCTGTGCCCAAGAACACCAAGGCAACGTGGCGGGCCGCCCCAGGTGGTGGGGATAGGCAACAACACATTCACCACGCTGACCCTCAACACGGGTGCCCCTCAGGGGTGCGTGCTTAGTTCCCTCCTGTACTCCCTGTTCACCTGTGACTGTGTGGCCGTGAACAACTCCAACACTATCATTAAGTTTGCAGTTTGCAGACAACATGACGGTGGTAGGCCTGATCACAGACGACGATGAAACAGGGAGGAGGTCAGAGACCTGGCTGTGTGGTGCTAGGACAACAAATCTAAACCAAATAAAATAAAATTTAGTGGACAAATACACATTTTTAGCAGACGTTATTGTGGGTGTAGCGAAATACTTGTGTTTCTGGCTCCAACAGTGCAGTAATATCTAACAATTCACAACAATACACACAATACACACAAATCTAAAAGTAAAATAATGGAATTAAGGAAAATACAACAACAACCTCTCCCTCAACATCAGCAAGACAAAGGAGCTGATCTTGGACTACAGGAAACGGAGGGCAGAGCACGCCCCCATCCACATTAACAGGGCTGTAGGGGAACAGTTCGAGAGCTTCAAGTTCCTCGGTGTCCACATCACTAAGGGATTATCGTGGTCCACACACACCAACAGTCGTGAAGAGGGCACGACAATGCCTCTTCCTGCTGAGAAGGATGAAAATATTTGGCATGGGCCTTCAGATCCTCAAGAAGTTCTGCAGATGTACCATTTAGAGAATCTTCACCGGCTGCATCACCGCTTGTTATGGTAACTGCTTGACATAACCTCAAGGTGCTACAGAAAATCTACAGAAAATCAGCAGACCGTCTTCTGATCTGCATGTGGGGAAAGGCGATAGCTACTAAGTTGAACAACTGAATGCGTTCTTCCTCTTTTAACCAAACGCCTCTGAATCAGAGAGGTGTGGGGGGCTGCCTTAATCAACGTCTATGTCATCACCGTCCGGGGAGCAGATGTTGTTGGGGGGTTAACTGCCTTTTGGTTACTGGCCCAACGTTCCTAACCACTAGACTAGCTGTCGTCTCTAGTGTGTTACTGGCCCAATGTTCCTAACCACTAGACTAGCTGTCGTCTCTAGTGTGTTTCTGGCTCAACGTTCCTAACCACTAGACTAGCTGTCGTCTCTAGTGTGTTACTGGCCCAACGTTCCTAACTGCTAGACTAGCTGTCGTCTCTAGTGTGTTACTGGCCCAGCGTTCCTAACCACTAGACTAGCTGTCGTCTCTAGTGTGTTACTGCCCCAACATTCCTAACCACTAGACTAGCTGTCGTCTCTAGTGTGTTACTGGCCCAACGTTCCTAACCACTAGACTAGCTGTCGTCTCTAGTGTGTTACTGCCCCAACGTTCCTAACCACTAGACTAGCTGTTGTCTCTAGTGTGTTACTGGCCCAACGTTCCTAACCGCTAGACTAGCTGTCGTCTCTAGTGTGTTACTGGCCCAACATTCCTAACAACTAGACTAGCTGTCGTCCCTAGTGTGTTACTGGGTAAACGACCAGCCAGGCTTTTGAGTATCCCAAGAGGAGAGTTTCTTTCTACTCTTTGTAACAAAAAGAAAATGGTACCAATAGCGCAAAGGACATTTAAACACATCTTGACAATGTATTCATGTTGACATTATCCACATATAACAGAGTTGACCTTCAGATCAAATCAATTTTTATTTGTCACATACACATGGTTAGCAGATTTTAATGCGATTCTATAATAATCCTTTTTTACACTATCATGCTGACTGAATCACACTCCAAACATACTATGTACAAACTGTCCTTATAATATTCACTAGTGAAGTCACCATAATGAATTCTCAAATTAGAATAATTTTTAATTTAGGCAATAATTAAAGCTCATGCTTCTTGCGTGTCATGAGTGGTCCTATGCTCGCTGTAGGAACGTGTCACGACTTCCACCGAAGTCGGCTCCTCTCCTTGTTCAGCCTGCGTTCCTGGTCGACGTCACCGGCTCTCTAGCCACCGCCGCTCCATTTTTCATTTATCCATTTGTTTTGTCTTGTTCCCTGCACTCCTGGTTTTCATTCCCCAATCACACTACATGTATTTATTCCTCTGTTCCCCCTCATGTGTTTGTGTGTGATTGTTTCGTGTTATGTGTCATTTTTGACATGCTATATTCTGGTGTGCATTTAGTCCGTGTTTTATATCACGAGGTATGTTTATTTGATGGTACTTTATTATTGGGACTGTTTGCGCGTTTTTGCACTTTGGCATATTGGATGGAGGTTTCGACGCAGTGGTGTCCGTCTGTTGGTTTCTCCTGCCTAAATAAAGTGTGCGCCTGTTCACAGCTCTCTGCTCTCCTGCACCTGACGTCGCTCCCAGTACGCACACCATTGACAGAACGCATACAGAAAATTACAGTCCTCTATAAGACTGTTCCAGCAACTTTGTAAATGCATAACCAGGTCAGCTCAGTGTTTGAAAACGGTTTGAGATACAGTGTCCTCTAATTATTGGGATAGGGAAGTATTTTATATTATTTTTTCTCTATACTCCAAAAGATTGTATTTGAAATCAAACAATGACTATAAGGTTAAAGTGCAGACTGTCATCTTCAATTTGAGGGTATTTTCATCCATTTAGAAATGACAGCACGTTTTGTACATAGTCCCCCATTTTTCTATCTATAACACCTAGGGCTCTATTTTAACAAACCTAACACAATGGTAAATCTAAGGGCTCTATTTTAACAAACCTAACACAATGGTAAATCTAAGGGCTCTATTTTAACAAACCTAACACAATGGTAAATCTAAGTGCAGGTGGTAGTGCTATAGATTCAGGGGTCAGAGATATTTGGGCTATTTTCACTATTACAATTATCGGTGCACTTGCTGGCGTTGGCGCGGAAGGGATGTTTTTTTTTAATAACCTCTTACATCTAGACGTTCCGCTAGCGGAACACCTGCTGCAATATCCAATGATGGGCGTGGCGCGAAATACAAACTCCTCTAAAATACAAAAACTTCAATTTTTCAAACATATGACTATTTCACAGCATTTTAAAGATAAGACTCTCCTTTATCTAACCACACTGTCCGATTTCAAAAAGGCTTTACAACGAAAGCAAAACATTAGATTATGTCAGCAGAGTACCAAGCCAGAAATAATCAGACACCCATTTTTCAAGCTAGCATATAATGTCACAAAAACCCAGAAGACAGCTAAATGCAACACTAACCTTTGATGATCTTCATCAGATGACAACCCTAGGACATTATGTTATACAATACATGCATGTTTTGTTCAATCAAGTTCATATTTATATCAAAAACCAGCTTTTTACATTAGCATGTGACGTTCAGAACTAGCAAACTTCCGGGGAATTCGCTAACATTTTACTAAATTACTCACGATAAACGTTCACAAAAAGCATAACAATTATTTTAAGAATTATAGATACAGACCTCCTCTATGCACTCCATATGTCCAATTTAAAAATATCTTTTTGGTGAAAGCACATTTTGCAATATTCTAAGTACATAGCCCAGTCATCACGGGCTAGCTATTTAGACACCCGGCAAGTTTAGCACTCACCAATATCAGCTTTATTATAAAAGTTTCATTACCTTTTGTTGTCTTCGTCAGAATGCACTCCCAGGACTGCTACTTCAATAACAAATGTTGGTTTGGTCCAAATTAATCCATCGTTATATCCGAATAGCGGCGTTTTGTTCGTGCGTCCCAGACACTATCTGAAATGGTAAATCAGGGTCGCGCGCATGGCGCAATTCGTGACAAAAAAAATCTAAATATTCCATTACCGTACTTCGAAGCATGTCAACCGCTGTTTAAAATCAATTTTTATGCCATTTTTCTCGTAAAAAAGCGATAATATTCCGACCGGGAATCTCCTTTTAGCTAAACTGAGGAAAGTAAACAAAGCTTTCGGTCGACGCGGGCACGCGCCTGAGTCTCACAGTAATGTAACCAGCCACTACCCAAACGCGCTACTTTGTTTCAGCCAGAGCCTGCAAAGCCACGATTCAGCTTTTTGCCGCCTTCTGAGACCCTATGGCAGCCGTAGGAAGTGTCACGGGACAGCTAAGATCCTCACTCTTCAATAAACAGAGACAAGAAGAACGACACCTTGTCAGACAGGCAGCTTCCTGCCTGAAACCTTGTCAGGTTTTTGCCTGCCAAATTAGTTCTGTTGTACTCACAGACACCATTCAAACAGTTTTAGAAACTTTGGAGTGTTTTCTATCCATATGTAATAAGTATATGCATATTCTAGTTACTGGGTAGGAGTGGTAACCAGATTAAATCGGGTATGTTTAATATCCAGCCGTGAAAATACTGCCCCCTAGCCATAACAGGATAAACAAGTTGTGGGTGTGACTAGGCTTGGCCCTTCACTGGTCAATCAGAACGTGCTCCGTGACGAAATATGTGGTTTCTTCAGGTTGTGTATTTTCGGTCTTTTATGTATTGCCTTGAAATCAACTCCAATTCCAATGTCAGTCCGTTATAGTTTGTTAAATGGCTTACAGAAACAAATAACTAAATGTAGACCTACGTCACGCCTGCTCCCGCTCCTCTTCCCTGGCACTTGAAGGCGCCAGGCTCCCCAGCATTACGCACTCCTGCCACCATCATTACGCACACCTGCCTTCCCCCATCACACACATCAGATATTATTGGACTCAACTGGACTCAATCACCTGTGTCATACCTCCCCTACAGTATATCTGTCTGTTCCCAAGCTCTGTTCCCGGCTTAAGGATTAATGTTAGTATGTCATTATGTTACCTGGTGCTGACGCTGTTCCTGTCCTGTTTAATGTCTGTGCTATATTAAATATTGACTCCCCGTACCTGCTTCTCATCTTCAGCGTTGGTCTTTACAACCTATCCAATCTTTGCTAAATAGTTTAACTTGACCCATTTGCAGTCCACATTGTTCTAAGTAATTGCATGGCTTCAATAGTATTCACACTGATATAGGTGCTAGGCCTACTGTAAATTGCATTACGGCTAAGCATGGACATGCCAAACATTGTCAATAAGCAAGATTAAATTCATTGTTGATAAGGCCTAATAAGAGAATGAATAATTCGAATCAAATTAAAACAAAATAACTTGTTTTAAATATTCTATGTCACACTTACAGGCACCATCATTTCTCCCGTGGGCATATAATATTAAAACAATGCAGACTATGGAGGGTTTAACGCACATCCAAACGGGACCTGCATGGCTAAAATAGTCTGGGCCTTCCTGCAATGTATAGATAAAAAGGGGATTGTCAGCTCACTGTTTATTCCTCTCAAACCTGATATTTTAATAAAGCTTTGGTGATTTAGATTTATTTCCAAGCAGTCTCTAGAACCAAAGCCTTTAAAACTTGTTGGGGCTAGGGGGCAGTATTTTCACGGCCGGATAAAAAATGTACCCGATTTAAACTGGTTACTACTCTTGCCCAGAAACAAGAATATGCATATTATTAGTAGATTTGGATAGAAAATATTCTAAAGTTTCTAAAACTGTTTGAATGGTGTCTGTGAGTATAACAGAACTCATATGGCAGCCAAAAACCTGAGAAGATTACAAGCAGGAAGTGGCCTGTCTGACAATTTGTGGTCCAACTGTTGCATCTCTATCAAAATTACAGTATCTTTGGGGTTACGTGACATGTTCTAAGGCTTCCATTGGCTCTCTGAAGGCGCCAGAAAGTGGATTGGGGTGTCTGCTGTCTCTGGGCAAGGTACAGGAACTCTGTTTGAGAGTGGTCTGCCTGGTGGCTCAGAGCCTGGAAATGCACGGTCACGAGAGATCACCATGTTTTTCTTTCCCTATTTGAATGAATACAACGTTGTCCGGTTGGAATATTATCGCTATTTTACGAGAAAAATCGCATAACAATTGATTTTAAACAGCGTTTGACATGCTTCTAAATACGGTAAAGGAAC
Source organism: Salmo salar (assembly GCF_965601325.2). Lineage (NCBI taxonomy): Eukaryota > Metazoa > Chordata > Actinopteri > Salmoniformes > Salmonidae > Salmo > Salmo salar. Next base: position 30,206,015 of record NC_138298.1, read on the forward strand.
ATTTTGAAATTTTTGGTCACGGAGCTATTTGAATATAACTATGGATTATTTGGAACCAAAACAACATTTGTTGTTGAAGTAGAAGTCCTGGGAGTGCATTCTGACGAAGAACAGCAAAGGTAATCCAATTTTTCTAATAGTAATTCTGAGTTTACTGAGCCTCGACGTTGGCGAGTGTCTAAATAGCTAGCCGTGATGGCCGAGCTATGTACTCAGAATATTGCAAAATGTGCTTTTGCCGAAAAGCTATTTTAAAATCTGACACCGCGATTGCATAAAATAATTGTTATGTATTTTGTGAACGCTTATGCTGAGTAATTTAGTAAATTCACCGGAAGTTTTCGGTGTGTATGCTAGTTCTGAACATCACATGCTAATGTAAAAAGCTGGTTTTTGATATAAATATGAACTTGATTGAACAAAACATGCATGTATTGTATAACATAATGTCCTAGGAGTGTCATCTGATGAAGATCATCAAAGGTTAGTGCTGCATTTAGCTGTGTTTTGGGTTTTTGTGACATATATGCATGCTTTGAAAATGGCTATGTGATTATTTCTGGCTGGGTACTCTCCTGACATAATCTAATGTTTTGCTTTCGCTGTAAAGCCTTTTTGAAATTGGATAATGTGGTTGGATTAAAGAGAGTCTTATCTTTCAAATGGTGTAAAATAGTCATATGTTTGAGAAATTGAAGTTATAGCATTTTTAAGGTTTTTGTATTTTGTGCCACGGTCTTCCACTGGCTGTTGAATAGAGTGGGACGCTCACGTCCCACGTTTCCCATAGAAGTTAACCTCTCTAGGGTATGTCGTCCCACCTACTGAAATAATCAGACACCCATTTTTCAAGCTAGCATATAATGTCACATAAACCCAAACCACAGCTAAATGCAGCACTAACCTTTGATGATCTTCATCAGATGACACTCCTAGGACATTATGTTATACAATACATGCATGTTTTGTTCAATCAAGTTCATATTTATATCAAAAACCAGCTTTTTACATTAGCATGTGACGTTCAGAACTAGCATACCCACCGCAAACTTCCGGTGAATTTACTAAATTACTCAGCATAAGCGTTTACTCAGCATAAGCGTTCACATTTTGCAATATTCTGAGTAGATAGCTCGCCATCACGGGCTAGCTATTTTGACACCCACCAAGTTTGGCCCTCACCAAACTCCGATTTACTATAAGAAAAATTGGATTACCTTTGCTGTTCTTCGTCAGAATGCACTCCCAGGACTTCTACTTCAATAACAAATGTTGGTTTGGTTCAAAATAATCCATAATTATGTTCAAATATCCTCTGTTTTGTTCGTGCATTCAAGACACTATCCGAAGGGTGACAAAGGGTGACGCGCCCGATGAGTTTCGTGACAAAAAAATTCTAAATATTCCATTACCGTACTTCGAAGCATGTCAACCGCTGTTTAAAATCAATTTTTATGCGATTTTTCTCATAAAAAAAGCGATAATATTCAGACCGGGAAACCCTGTTTTCGTTCAAAGACGAAAAAATAAAAACATGGTGTCGGCTCGTGCACGCTCCCCCAGTCTCATTGTTCTCTGATCGACCACTATCCAAATGCGCTACTGTTTTTCAGCCATGGCCTGCAAAGTCATCATTCAACGTTTTGCCGCCTTCTGAGAGCCTATGGGAGCCGTAGGAAGTGTCACGTTACAGCAGAGATCCTCAGTTTTCAATAAAGAGAGTGTAGAAGGCCAAGAAATGGTCAGAGAGGGCACTTCCTGTAAGGAATCTTCTCAGGTTTTTGCCTGCCATATGAGTTCTGTTATACTCACAGACACCATTCAAACAGTTTTAGAAACTTTAGGGTGTTTTCTATCCAAAGCCAATAATTATATGCATATTCTAGTTTCTGGGCAGTAGTAATAACCAGATTAAATCGGGTACGTTTTTTATCCGGCCGTGCAAATACTGCCCCCTACCCTAGAGAGGTTAACAACAGTATTGACTACTTCACGATTGCATTGGGCAGACATAAAACAAAGCTTTCATTGAAAGGAGGGGAGGCTATGCTTGGTTTCTAATCAAATAAAACGAAATGGGGATTTGTTTTTGTATGTTTCTAAATATGAAGTATACAGGCACCAAAAGCACATTAGGCAACTATTGTTCCATGTGCATATGGGCAGTTTGAGTCACGGCGGGATAGAATGCGTTTCTACTGTCAAAATTCATGACATAACTAACTGCATCACCGCTAAAACCAGCTTTTGGTTGGTTTTTGGTTGGTCTTCGGTTGGAAAATGCCAGTACGCCAGTTTTTAAATGAGGAAATTGCAAACTAACGTGGGTTTGACACTAGCGCCGTCTTAACGCCGGCCAAAAATAGAGCATTAACATCCTAAGAACCGTTTTTGGACCGTTGGTTAACTGTAATATCTGTGTTTTTGCATTGATTGGTTGTGTCACGTCCTGACCAGTAAAGGGGTTATTTGTTATTATAGTTTGGTCAGGACGTGGCAGGGGGTATTTGTTTCATATGGTTTTGAGTGTGGCTTTATGTAGAGGGGCGTTTTATTTATGTTTCCGGGGGTTTTTGGTTTAGTTCTATGTTGTACAGTTCTATGTCTGTTTCTAGGGTGTTTATTTCTATGTTTAGTATTTGGGATTGGGGCCTTCAATTGGAGGCAGCTGGTTATCGTTGCCTCTGATTGAAGGTCCTATAATTAGGAGTTTGTTTGTTTTGGGGATTGTGGGAGATTGTTCTTTGTACTGCTGTGTGAGCATACAAGACTGTTTGTCGTCCGTTCATCGGTTTCTTGTTTTGTTTTCGTGTTAAATAAAATGAGCATTCACATACCCTCTGCATTTTGGTCCATCCATTGTGACGACCGTGACAGGTTGATTAATTTTATGCTACACAATGATAAATAACATAATATTTCCTAAACTAATCCAATCTGTTAGTAATTGTATTTATTGTACCTATTACTGAGATGGTTGTTCCAGTTAAGATTATTGAGGTAGTCTCAGTATTCAATCTTCATTACCCTGGCAGTCATTCTGAATGCAGGTTGCGTGTGAATAATAACCCCACTTGTTGGATTTCCTAACTCTGGTTGTATTCTAATTCGAATTACACATCACTTTGCAAGCCAGCATAATGTGACTTGCAGGCCTGATGTGGCTTGTAAACCAGGAAATTCCAAACACCACTGTGTCAGGGTATAACTAGGCCCTCGAAAGGCCTTATATACTGTATGTAATATATTGTCATAAATAATACAAATTGTACGGCTAATATGGATTGTGAGTGCTGTTATCAGTGATTTTCAACGTGGCCATGTGCAATGCCAAGCATCGGGTGGAGTGGTGTAAAGCTTGCCGACATTGGACTCTGGAGCAGTGGAAACGTGTTCTCTGGAGTGATGAATCACGCTTCACCATCTGGCAGTCTGACGGACAAATCTGGGTTTGGGGATGCAAGGAGAATGCTACCTGCCCCAATGCATAGTGCTAATTGTAAAGTTTGATGGAGGAGGAACAATTTTCTTTACTGTTTGAGCAAGACAATGCCCCCATGCACAAAGCGAGGTCCATTCAGAAATGTTTTGTCGAGATCGGTGTGGAAGAAATTGACTGGCCTGCACAGAGCCCTGACCTCAACCCCATCGAACACCCTTGGGATGAATTGGAACTCCAACTGCGAGCCAGGCCTAATCACCCAACATCAGTGCCTGACCTCACTAATGCTCTTGTGGCAGAATGGAAGCAAGTCCCTGCAGCAAAGTTCCAACATCTATTGGAAAGCGTTCCCAGAAGTGTCTGACACACAGGAGTTTGGTAGCAAGTCCTCAAAGTATGAGTGAAATCACTGCCCTTTTAACCAAATTAAAGTGGAAATGCACCCCCAACCTGAACAAACATTTCTTAGCACATTTCTAGTAAAGATAAAATACAGGAACACACACCCAGATTCTAATCTAATCAATTTGAATGTTCTGACCAGATAACAGGGATGTTCCTGATAACCAGTCTACCCAACATACAATTTCAATCCAGTCACTTTAAAAATACATCAACCAGAAAACATACAATTGAATAAATATCCAAATGTGCAGCTCTTTAAAAAACCAAATGCAACAATTTGATTCACACAGTAATATACATTTTATCAATTAAAGTTTTCATGAGTCATTACACCTCTCCTGGCATCAGTGACCCCAGGACTTCTGTGGAAATGTCTCTTCCCTGAAACCTGGTCTCAGTGCATTTTGTATTATTCTTTATCTAAATCCGTGACACTCCATTTAGTATGATATGTTAGGTATGGATAAGTAATATAGATGGTTACTTAAGGCATAAACTAAAATAGGGTGGTTGGTTAGTGTGGATAGGTAGGCAATCATCTAGCAACCCAAAGGTTTGGATTTGGACAACTTTAGCATTTTCATCATGGACAACATTTGCATTTTAGCTAATTGGCAACTTTTCATCTATTTTCATCTACTTACTACATTTTAGCTACTTTGCAACTACTTTGCATGTTAGCTAACCCTTCCCCTGACCCTAAACGTTTTAGCTAACCCTTACCCTAACCTTAACCCTTTTAGCTAACCCTTCTCGTAACCCTATCATTAACCTTAATTTCAGCTAACCCTTCCCCTAACCTTAACCCTTTTAGCTAACCCTTCACCTGACCCTAACCTTAACCCTTTTAGCTAAACCTTCCCCTAACCTTAACCCTTTCAGCAAACCATTCACCTAACCTTAACCTTTTAACCCAACATTCTGTAAAAGGGAAAAGTTAATGAAACACTAACTATCACACCATTGAATCTGAGAAATGGTTCAGTCAAAACAAACAATAACTCACTATTAATGTATAGCAAACTTGCAGTAGACAAACGAGACTATGACCCCAGTACAGAAACTCCAGAGGGTATCTTCCCCCACAGAAAATGTTCTGAATGACAGAGTATTATAACAGATATTTGTGGCTTTTCTCTGGTTGTAAGGGTTTAGTTGCTATATTGATCTGTAAGAAACATTATTTACTGCAGTACTCTCACCTGTTAAAGTGTGTGTTTCCATCTGTGTGCATTGATTGATAGTTTAATATTTAACACAAACACCATCATCCCTTTTCCTGGGCTTGTTGGCATACATTTTTTTTTATTTATCCATTATTTTACCAGGTAAGTTGACTGAGAACACATTTTCATTTGCAGCAACAACCTGGGGAATAGTTACAGGGGATGAAGGAGCCAATTGGAAACTGGGGATTATTAGGTGACCATGATGATTGTGGGCCAGATTGGGAATTTAGCCAGGACACCAGGGTTAACACACCTACTCTTACAATAAGTAACATGGGATCTTTAATGGCCTCAGAGAGTCAGGACACCCATTTAATGTCCCATCCGAAAGACAGCATCCTACACAGGGCAATGTCCCCAATCACTGCCCTGGGGCATTGGGATATTTTACTTTAGACCAGAGGAAAGAGTGCCACCTACTGGCCCTCCGACACCACTTCCAGCAGCATCTGGTCTCCCATCCAGGGACTGACCAGGACCAACCCTGCTTAGCTTCAGAAACAAGCCAATAGTGAGATGCAGAGTGGTATGCTCCCAGACATGTATGTGTCATCATCAATATCCAGTCTGCGTTGTTGGATTCTCCACTTCCTCTCCACCTGCATTTGCATAGATCGTTGTTTCTATGTATTTCTTATGTAAATAATTGAGCTTGACTTAGCTTAACCAGTACTAAGTGTTAGGTTCTAAAAGAGTAAAGACTCGACGGACGATTAGTAAATCTCAAACCAAGTTTATTCCCCCACTGGGTCAGACAGCTGAACAGACCAAGACATACTATTCCCACAAACACTGGTATTTAACCCTCCCTCCTATGCTGAGTCTCCTCCTTACACATCTGAACAGCCAATACACCTCTGTTGCTAGACAGGACATGAGTATTATCTGTTCTTCCTCACTTCATCGGACCTGACCTCGGCCCAAATTCCTCACTCCTCCCCAACTCACGGTGGTCCTGTTGACTTGTATCAGACTGTGGTTCTTCTCCTTCCAATAGGATTCCTGAAGTCTAACAATAACATTTTCTGACAGACTGTACATGTTCTGCATTCCCCTCTCTCCCTCAGTGATATGAATAAGGATGTTTCATATTTTCAAGTTTAGAACCCATCATAAGAAACCAATGGGATAGTCCCAAAAGTGCAAACTCTGCGCAACTGTCAACAGAATACTGTTATTGAGTAAAATATATTTAAAACACTTAGTTCTACATCTCTAAAACCGATTGTCCTGTACATATTCTGCCCCCCAATCAAGTATATTCAGTATTTGACATAGCTATGTACTTTGGCCGTAGCCATGAAGTGCTTTGAAAGGCTGGTAATGGCTCACATCAACACCATTATCCCAGAAACCCTGGACCCACTCCAATTTGCATACCTCCCAAATAGATCCACAGATGATGCAATCTCCAATGCACTCCACACTGCCCATCACCAACAAACTAGAATGGTCCAAACACACCAAGACAGTCGTGAAGAGGGCACGACAAAGCCTATTCCCCCTCAGGAAACTAAAAAGATTTGGCATGGGTCCTCAGATCCTCAAAAGGTTCTACAGCTGCAACATCGAGAGCATTCTGACTGGTTGCATCACTGCCTGGTACGGCAATTGCTCTGCCTCCGACCGCAAGGCACTACAGAGGGTAGTGTGTACGGCCCAGTACATCACTGGGGCTAAGCTGCCTTCCATCCAGGACCTCTACACCAGGCAGTGTCAGAGGAAGGCCCTAAAAATTGTCAAAGACCCCAGTGATAGACTCATAGACTGTTCTCTCTACTACCGCATGGAAAGCTGTACCGGAGTGCCAAGTCTAGGACAAAAAGGCTTCTCAACAGTTTTTACCCCCAAGCCATAAGACTCCTGAACAGGTAATCAAATGGCTACCCGGACTATTTGCATTGTGTGCCACCCCCTCCCCCGCCCAACCCCACTTTTACGCTGCTGCTACTCTCTGTTTATCATATATACATAGTCACTTTAACTATACATTCATGTACCTCAACTGGCCTGACCAACCAGTGCCCCCACACATTGGCTAACTGGGCTACCTGCATTTTGTCCCGCCACCCACCACCCGCCAACCCCTCTTTTATGCTACTGCTACTCTCTATTTGTCATATATGCATAGTCACTTTAACCATATCTACATGTACATACTACTTCAATCAGCCCGACTAACCGGTGCCTGAATGTAGCCTCGCTACTGTTATTTTTCACTGTTTTTATTTCTTTACTTACCTATTGTTCAACAAATACCTTTTTTGCACTGTTGGTTAGAGCTTGTAAGTAAGCATTTCATTGTAAGGTTGTAAGTAAGCATTTCATTGTAAGGTTCATTGTACCTGTTGTATTTGGCTCACGTGACAAATAAACTTTGATTTGGCCCAGTTGTGGTTCCACCTGCTAAGTCCCCAAGAAACACTAACACATTACAACATAATCAGACAGTGCACAACATTATCATATCTGGTGACATGGAGAAAATACATCTTACCAGTCCTTTAGAGTTGGAGAAAAAAAACATACTTTTTTGTATATTGGTGTTTGTCAAAAGGAAGATAAATTGTACTGAGTGAGGAAGAAATGTAATATTGGAGTAAATTGTCCTTCTGGGTCAGTAGCCTACACTGGGTGTAATATTGGAGTAAGTGTCCTTGTGTGTCAGTAGCCTGCACTGGGTGTAATATTGGAGTAAGTGTCCTTGTGGGCCAGTAGCCTACACTGGGTGTAATATTGGAGTAAGTGTCCTTGTGGGCCAGTAGCCTACACTGGGTGTAATATTGGAGTAAAGTGTCCTTGTGGGCCAGTAGCCTACACTAGGTGTAATATTGGAGTAAAGCATTTTTTATCTCTAAAACCCATTGTCCTGTCCTGTATGTATTCTGTCTGCCCAATCAATCATACTCATTATTTGACATAGCTATGTACTTTGACCCAGTTGTGGTTCCATCTGCTCAGTCCCCCCAAACACATTCCAAAATAATCAGATAATGCATAAAATGATAATTTCTGGTGAAATTGAGAAAATACATTTTACATTTTATAGTCTTTGAGGGTGGAAACTGGATGAATCCAAATATGATATATTGGTTTGTAAATAAGACGAGGGTAACAAAATGTACTGAGTGATCACAAAATGTAAGACTGGAGTTGTTTCCTCATGTGTTATTAAAGATCAAACAAGCCCACATTCTGTCAACATCAGTATAGACATTACCTTATTTGGACAAACAATTATGAACTAATAATAACTAATATACCACTGGACGAAAGGTTCAGATACAAGGTAACATGTGGTTAATTTGGGCTTCTCCAGAAAACGTGTGGGTGGTTGGAATCAGGAAGTATGAGGAACTAAAGTTCAGTCAACTGAAAGTTCATGTTACAGAATATTGCAGATTTTTAAATGTGAATATGTTATCCAACAGGAGTATTGTGTTGCTGGTTGGGCAGTTTGCACTTTTGGGACTATCCCATTGGTTCCTTTGTACTGGGTAAGCTAAGTGAAAAATATATGCTAACATTACCAGAGAGGTCAAAGACCAAACTGATCCTAGATCAGCATTCTTATTACTCTGGGACGCTTTGTGAATACATGCTCTGGTCACATGTCCATGCATGACACAACACATCTAGTGGTCAATTATGGTACTGCTGTAACTTTACTGATAAGGAATATTTTCTATCTATTAACTAAAATGTTTTTACTGTGCTATGTCAACTAATAACTGACACCATTTAGAAGAAACACACTGGAGTTACTATTAGTACGTTACAACACTTAGTAATACAGTATACCAGACAAGTAAATTAGATACCTGGATCACAGTATATAGATGTATTTAATCAGTAGAATGAACACATGGTACATATGGAACAGAATGGAAGCAAACATAGAACACGGCTGCATTTGAAATGTATTGATAGCTGTAAAAACTTCAATGAAAACAGTATCTTGTTAAATTGTTATGTGCACACCATAATGGTAAAAATTGTAAATATGGTAAAGACATTTTTTTATTAACCAGAGTTAGAGCCAACTAGACCACAGTTCCACTCCCCAGGGCCTGATGAATGGTGGACAAACTCCACATAGACATGGTCTCTTTAAAGACATCAAATACGTCTTTCAATGTAGTTACAAATAGAAACAAAAACAGGTTCAGCCTAACACAGGGAAAACCAGTTCAACTCTATAAGATAGGGAATTACATTTAGCTATTATAATTAGACTACGGGGTGAACGGTTTTTCACACACCCAGTATTTTGGAATAGCACATGGTGCAAACTTCCAACTCTTCAATGGGTCTGATGCCGTCTGTGAGATCTCAACACACTCGTCATGCATGTTATTTGGTTCCCCTTCCATCCAATAGCTATAAACAACACAGAGAATCAGAGTTGAAAATCATCCAATACAACAGAGAATATTAACCTAGTCCCCAGGCTCAGTTGTTACCATTCGACAGAGGGAGAGGGAGAGCTGGCTGAGGACGAGATTATCAGACTGTAAAAAGTCATTTATTACAACAGAAAAAAAAATCCTCCAGAACCTGTTCACTCACGTAGGTTTAAATAGTGTTATGCCAATCCACTCCCAGATTCCGTCTTTTTTATATGTACCAATCCAGACATTCTTCTTAAATCCATGGATAAATATCTATAATAGAATTTTAGAAGAAAAACAATGGCCATCATTTAATCTCCACAGCAGAGAAACACTTTTACATGTTATAAATAATAGTAGAGGTAGTATAGTAGTAGAAGTAGTCTAATAGTAGTAGTAGTAGTAGTAGTAGTAGTAGTAGTAGTAGTAGTATAATGTACTCAGCCTGGTAACTAGAAATACAAGGGGATTTAGGATGTTTGAAAAGGTCCTAAGTACTTCCCTTTATTCCTTCCTCGGCGCTCACAATGTTTTTTATTTTTATTTTGCCGAGCACTGGTGCAAACTCATGATGCCCAGAAGCGTGCTCAGACCACACAGACCAAGCACTCTGCTCTGACGACTGCACCATGGCAGTTCACAATGATCTAGCAAGCTGGGAGAGTACTTGACGGAAACAGCCCATAGCCCTAACCCCGAACCATTTGAGTTGTTTCTGTTTCAACCCTGTTACCACACAGAATGAACCCTGTAACCACACAGAATTAACCCTGTAACCACACAGAATTAACCCTGTAACCACACAGATATAACACTGTAACCACACAGAATGAATGCGTCAAAACTAGACTTTCATCCAGATTAGGTCGAATTTCAAAGTGAGACTATTAGATCAAGTTTCAGCCTCAGCTACTTCACTGTAGTATAATTAGAGATATCTCAAGCACACTTGCTTTGCTGACAGGAAGTATATTTTATAAATTGACAGTGACATGAACATTGGTGATACAATCGGTTACACATGTTGAATACTAGTCAGAGAAGTAGAGAATAATCATAATAATAATGAAAAGTAGTATTATAGTATTACTAATGTATTATCTATTACCTGTTCTTCTCTGCTGTTTATAATAACATCATCTGCACCCATTGCTCTGCATGCCTTCTGACCTCCCCCACCTGTGTCCATCGTGGAGGAGACAAAGTAACAGCTGGTGCCAAACTTCCACCATCCATCCAGACAGGGTTTCTCTGAGATAAACACAACAGAGCAGCAGGCATTTAAAAGTATGAATTAAAATTATACTTCTAAAATAAGAAAATTAAAGACTGCACTCACCATAGAACCAAAGCCTGGTCTGTAACTGGTCTCTCTCAGTGGTCCTGGTATTTAGACTATTCTGTAGCTGGTCTCTCTCTTCAGTCAGGGTGTTGTAACTGGTCTGTAGCTGGTCTCTTTCTGCATCTGTAAAAGGGAAAAGTCAATCAAATTGTGTAACAGTCAAAACATTGACTACAATTATTTTTAATACATTTTTTCACTTACAGGAATCCCACAGGCCTATGATCACAGCCAGTAGAACACACACTGCAGCAACTCTGGAGGGTCTCTTCCACCACTGAAAATGTACTGAATAACAAGTTATTAAAGTCAGATCTTTGGTAATGTGTTAATGTGTTTTACTTGTATCATCAGTGCTTTATTTGAGCTGGATCCTGCGGGAACAGGATCCGGCACCTCTCTGTTTTGGACTGATGTGTTCCAGAACCTATTTGGTCGGATCCGCTACTTCTCATGGCATGAAAAATTATTGTTACTGATTGCAACGTAAAAATTCGAATTAAAGCGCTCAAAGTTAATTTGAGTTTCTTCCTCGTTAATTCTCCTGCCCCCTAATAAAAAATGTAATGTAAAAACGTAGATTTTCAGCCCGTGCCTGATTTTCTGAGAATACTAAACTTTTCACTACTTTATTACACATTACGCTGTTATTTATAACCCGATATGGATCAAAATACCTTAAAATTAAAGCTGACAACCTCAAAGTCATGATTTTAAATCCAAACTTTTGGAGCATAGAGCCAAAAGAAGAAAACATGCTTGACAGTGAAGCAATAACTACGGAGGGCACAGTACAGAAGGTACTGTAGGTAGGGGTAAGGTAGAGGCAGGTAGTCTCAATATTAACAGAGGGTACTGTAGGTAGGGGTAAGGTAACAACAGGTAGTCTCAATATTAACAGAGGGTACTGTAGGTAGGGGTAAGGTAACAACAGGTAGTCTCAATATTAACAGAGGGTACTGTAGGTAGGGGTAAGGTAACAACAGGTAGTCTCAATATTAACAGAGGGTACTGTAGGTAGGGGTAAGGTAACAACAGGTAGTCTCAATATTAACAGAGGGTACTGTAGGTAGAGGTAAGGTAGAGGCAGGTAGTCTCAATATTAACAGAGGGTACTGTAGGTAGGGGTAAGGTAGAGGCAGGTAGTCTCAATATTAACAGAGGGTACTGTAGGTAGGGGTAAGGTAACAACAGGTAGTCTCAATATTAACAGAGGGTACTGTAGGTAGGGGTAAGGTAGAGGCAGGTAGTCTCAATATTAACAGAGGGTACTGTAGGGAGGGGTAAGGTAACAACAGGTAGTCTCAATATTAACAGAGGGTACTGTAGGTAGGGGTAAGGTAGAGGCAGGTAGTCTCAATATTAACAGAGGGTACTGTAGGTAGGGGTAAGGTAACAACAGGTAGTCTCAATATTAACAGAGAGTACTGTAGGTAGGGGTAAGGTAACAACAGGTAGTCTCAATATTAACAGAGGGTACTGTAGGTAGGGGTAAGGTAACAACAGGTAGTCTCAATATTAACAGAGGGTACTGTAGGTAGGGGTAAGGTAGAGGCAGGCAGCCTCGAGGTTACAGTGTTGGGCCAGTAACCGAAAGGTTGCAGGTTTGAATACCGGAGCGGACAAGGTGAAAAATCTGTTGTGCCCTTGAACAAGGCACTTCATCCTAATTGCTCCAGGAGCGCTGTATGTTGGAGCCATTGTGATCATTGTCAAGAAGTCACACCCATCCCACTGGAGTTAGAAGTTCAGTAGTGAGAAAGTTTAGACTATATTAGAAATAATTACGCTCAAATTGAAAATCATCAAATTATCGAGGATTTCTCTCCCTCTTTAACGAGGAGGAAAAGTAGAATAGTAGTCAAAGATAATGTACCTTTACATCCCATGCTGACACATCCATTATGATTACTTCAGTCATTTGATAACTAGTTAAAATGTAATATACTTTGACACCAAACAATACTTTAGTAGGGTACTTCCTTACTTGTGGTGAGGGTTGTTGACACCAGTTGACTTTTCTTTCCATTTTCCAGCACAGTACAGACAGTGACAGAGTACTTAGTATCACGTTGCAGGTCAGAGAGAGTGATGCTGTGTGAAGATGTGGTAGTGATGTGTGGTTCTGTCCCTGGACAGTGGTAGGAGATCTGGTAATGATGTTGGGTTTGGTCCAATCCTGGTGGCTGGCTCCAGCTGACAGCAGCTGATGTGGTGTCCACTGAGTCAACAGTCAGCTGGTATAGAGCAGGAAGTACTAAGGGAAAATACATTATTGTCAGGGTTACAGTTTAACTCCAGAAATATATTACAGGAGGAAAAGTAGAAAAGGCCAGCTTCCTTTTGATATGGAAAGAAATAAGCTAAAAAAATATATAAGTCACACAACAGAAGTAGGATTTGTAAAAGTAACACAAATTTTGAGTTTCTGTATTCATTTAGCAACGTTCGCTGCTGCCGCTGCTAAATTGTTGATGAAACACCAATTTCTTAACATACAAAATAAAAACAACGATTTGCAGTTATAAATCCTCTCCTCAACAACAACGTGTTTTAAACACTGTACTACTGATAAAGTTAAAGCAAGCAGAGGCTGATCAACTCATTGACGTAATGACTGACACTAATGGAGAAAGCATGAATTCAGACACTACAAAACATTTATGAATTTCAGCAACAAACTTCATGATGACATCTGGGAATTCACCATCATATATTTCTCATCAGGGAGATACTGGACCTTTACATCCCATCCTGACACATCATTACGATTCGTTTATAGCTTTTTTGATCACTAGTTACGGTTTGATAATATATTAAGTCTGGTGTCAAACTTGACGTATTTTACTTCCTTACCTGTGGTGAGGGTTGTTGACACCAGTTGACTTTGCTTTCCATTTTCCAGCACAGTGCAGACAGTGACAGAGTACTGAGTACCACGTTGCAGGTCAGAGAGAGTGATGCTGTGTGAGGACGTGGTAGTGATGTGTGGTTCTGTCCCTGGACAGCGGTAGGAGATCTGGTAATGATGTTGGGTTTGGTCCAATCCTGGTGGCTGGCTCCAGCTAACAGCAGCTGATGTGGTGTCCACTGAGTCAACAGTCAGCTGGTCTGGAGCAGGAAGTACTAAGGGAAAATACATTATTGTTAGTGTTACAGTTTAACTCCAGAAATATACTACAGGAAGAAAAGTAGAATAGTAGACAAAGTAGAAAAGGCTGCTTGTAATTCCTTGAGATATGGGAAGAAACAAGCTAAAAACAGACGTCACAACAGAAGTTGGATTGGAAAAGTAACAAAAATGAAGGGTTTCTGCTATATTCATTTAGTAACGGTGCTGTCCCGCTGCACGATTGTTGCCGCCACACCAAAAATAAATGTATAAATGAAAAGAATGTTGTAATTATAAATCCTCTACACAATAGCAAAGTGTTTATACTGTACTACTGATAAAGTTAAAGCAAGCAGAGGCAGATCAACTCCTTGACATAATGACTCACAGGAATGGAAGAAAGCCTTGGGTTTATCTATCCATTTCGAGGTTTACTAGGTTGGGCGCTCTGATTGGAGTCACCTCGTTATTCAGTATGTGTTACAACTGTGCTGACCCTTCTGGTGTTTAAAAGCCGCTGGCCCAGCTGGTATTTAAGAGCCGCTGGCCCAGCTGGTATTTAAGAGCCGCTGGCCCATGATGGTATTTAAGAGCCGCTGGCCCAGCTGGTATTTAAGAGCCGCTGGCCCAGCTGGTATTTAAGAGCCGCTGGCCCAGCTGGTATTTAAGAGCCGCTGGCCCTGATGGTATTTAAGAGCCGCTGGCCCTGATGGTATTTAAGAGCCGCTGGCCCTGATGGTATTTAAGAGCCGCTGGCCCTGATGGTATTTAAGAGCCGCTGGCCCAGCTGCTGGTATTTAAGAGCCGCTGGCCCTGATGGTATTTAAGAGCCGCTGGCCCTGATGGTATTTAAGAGCCGCTGGCCCAGCTGCTGGTATTTAAGAGCCGCTGGCCCAGCTGCTGGTATTTAAGAGCCGCTGGCCCAGCTGCTGGTATTTAAGAGCCGCTGGCCCAGCTGCTGGTATTTAAGAGCCGCTGGCCCAGCTGCTGGTATTTAAGAGCCGCTGGCCCAGCTGGTATTTAAGAGCCGCTGGTCCTGCTGGTATTTAAGAGCTGCTGGTACTGCTGGTATTTAAGAGCTGCTGGTCCAGTGCATCAGATGGAGGGATGTTGGGAGACCTACACCTCATGTTAGGGTGGACACGGGTTTTAGACAGAAACTCCTGTTTATTTAGCTCCATTTCCTTTTTACTCCAGATCCTAAGTTGATGTGGGTTTTTCTTTTAGTTTGTCTTTTCAGAGGTAAACCTTAGTGGGCATCCATGGTGGGTGTCTTTAGAACCCCTTACTAGTGGCTTTGCCATCTTTCAGTGGGAACCCCCATTGTGCCTTTTAGAACCCCTTACTAGTGGCTTTGCCATATTTCAGTGGGAACCCCCATTGTGTCTTTTAGAACCCCTTACTAGTGGCTTTGCCATCTTTCAGTGGGAACCCCCATGGTGTCTTTAGAACCCCTTACTAGTGGCTTTGCCATCTTTCAGTGGGAACCCCCATGCTGTCTTTCAGAACCCCTTACTAGTGGCTTTGCCATCTTTCAGTGGGAACCCCCATGCTGTCTTTCAGAACCCCTTACTAGTGGCTTTGCCATCTTTCATTGGGAACCCCCATGGTGTCTTTAGAACCTCTTACTAGTGGCTTTGCCATCTTTCAGTGGGAACCCCCATGCTGTCTTTAGAACCCCTTACTAGTGGCTTTGCCATCTTTCAGTGGGAACCCCCATGGTGTCTTTAGAACCCCTTACTAGTGGCTTTGCCATCTTTCAGTGGGAACCCCCATGGTGTCTTTCAGAACCCCTTACTAGTGGCTTTGCCATCTTTCAGTGGGAACCCCCATGGTGTCTTTAGAGCCCCTTACTAGTGGCTTTGCCATCTTTCAGTGGAAACCCCCATGGTGTCTTTAGAACCCCTTACTAGTGGCTTTGCCATCTTTCAGTGGAAACCCCCATGGTGTCTTTAGAACCCCTTACTAGTGGCTTTGCCATCTTTCAGTGGGAACCCCCATGGTGTCTTTCAGAACCCCTTACTAGTGGCTTTGCCATCTTTCAGTGGGAACCCCCATGGTGTCTTTCAGAACCCCTTACTAGTGGCTTTGCCATCTTTCAGTGGGAACCCCCATGGTGTCTTTCAGAACCCTTTTTGAAACCCTTTCTGTATTTGGTTGTTGAAGTGATTATCTTTGTTAGTTCCCTTTTCTGGGAGCAATGACATTGTGTTTGTCTTTTGGGAACGTAAAACTGACACATCCATTATGATTTCTTAATTTGCATTAGTCATTTTGATAACTAGTCAAAGTTTTGCACCAGACATAATAATTAAGTAGGGTACTTCCTTACTTGTGGTGAGGGTTGTTGACACCAGTTGACTTTTCTTTCCATTTTTCAGCACAGTGCAGACAGAGACAGAGTACTGAGTACCACATTGCAGGTCAGAGAGAGTGATGCTGTGTGAAGATGTGGTAGTGATGTGTGGTTCTGTCCCTGGACAGTGGTAGGAGATCTGGTAATGATGTTGGGTTTGGTCCAATCCTGGTGGCTGGCTCCAGCTGACAGCAGCTGATGTGGTGTCCACTGAGTCAACAGTCAGCTGGTCTGGAGCAGGAAGTACTAAGGGAAAATACATTATTGTCAGGGCTACAGTTTAACTCCAGAAATAAACAACCGGAAGATAAGTAGAATAGTAGTCGAAAATTAGAAAAGGCTGCTTGCAATTCCTTTAGATATGGGAGGAAATAAAAACAGGAGTCACAACAGAAGTTTAGGGGTTTCTGCTGTATGGTGCTGCACCGCCGCCAGATTGTTGCCGCCACACCAATTTTTTTAAAAAATATAAATGAAAAGAATGTTGTGATTATATATCCTCTCCACAATAACAACTATTTAACACTGCACTACTGATAAAGTTAAAGCAAGCAGAGGCAGATCAACAGCTTGACATAATGACTCACAGGAATTGGGAGCAAGCAGTAATTCAAATATTATGAAAAAGGTTTAATGATTTAAGCATCAAACTGCATGATGAGATCTGGGGAATTCACCATCATATATTTAACACCAGGGAAGATACTGTACCTTTACATCCCATGCTGATACATACATTATGATTAGTTAAATTAAATAAGTATGTTGTCTAGTTATTATAATGATTAAAGCAGGGTACTTACCTGTGGTGAGGGTTGTTGACACCAGTTTACTTTTCTTTCCATTCTTCAGCACAGTGCAGACAGTGACAGAGTACTGAGTACCACATTGCAGGTCAGAGAGAGTGATGCTGTGTGAAGATGTGGTAGTGATGTGAGGTTTTGTCCCTGGACAGTGGTAGGAGATCTGGTAATGATGTTGGGTTTGGTCCAATCCTGGTGGCTGGCTCCAGCTAACAGCAGCTGATGTGGTGTCCACTGAGTCAACATTCAGCTGGTCTGTAACAGGAAGTACTAAGGGAAAATACATTATTGTCAGGGTGTCACGACTCCCACCGAAGGTGGCTCCCCCTCCTGCTCGGGTGGCGCTCGGCAATCGTCGTCACCGGCCTACTAGCTGCCACTGATTCCCTTTTGTTTTCCCCCTTTCCGTTATTGTTTGCACCTGTTCTGTGTTGGGTTGATTAGCGGGGCTATATTTTTTTATTTATTTATTTCACCTTTATTTAACCTGGTAGGCAATTTGAGAACAAGTTCTCATTTACAATTGCGACCTGGCCAAGATAAAGCAAAGCAGTTCGACAACACTATTAGCCAGTAGGCCCACCTGCTCTTTGTGCGTGATTGTTATTGTATTGCTTGTGTACACGCTGTTGGTGTTTTGCGCTCTTGCATGTTTTTGCGCCGACTGTGTTTGTCCCCTGTGTTTGGGTCACTTTGTTTTGTGTGCGCTCATATTGCTATTTGGGGTGGCTTGTGTTTTCGCCGTTGGGCTCATTAAAAGCCATTACCCTATATCGCTGCTTCCTGCGTCTGATTCCTCTCCCACAACGCTCAAGCCTTACACAGGGCTATAGTTTAACTCTAGAAATATATTACAGGAGGTTGAAAAGGCAGGCTTGCAATTTCTTTTGATATGGGAAGAAACAAGCTAAAAAAAATAGAAGTCACACAACAACAAAAAGCAATGTTTAAAATCCAAAAACAAGGAGTGGATACCAAAAGTTGTTTTCAACTGATTTCAGAAGAAATAGGGAATTATTTAAGAAAAGTGCAAAGATGCCAATATATTTGGCAGCAACTTTATATCAATTAAAATAATGCTGTGATAAATCCTCTGCACAATAATATTATAATTTTAAACAATTTCATGGCATTTTAAGATATTTCAAGGCACGTTATATTTATACTGTAGATGCCGTTGTCTAATAAGGAGAGGGCTGCACGGCACAGACTAAAGATTAACGCAGATCCAGTTGCTAGGAAGGAAAGACTAGCCAGAAGAAAAGCAAGGTATTGTTTTCATGGTTTCATGCTACTGTCAGCAACAGAATAGGATATAATAGGATATAAAGCTGGGTGGATAACACTTAACATTAAGTTGCACTATTGCACTGTAGTTAATGTTTTACTGAACTGCAGTTAACGTTTAACTAATGGATTATATCAGTTAACATAATATTACACACACACACACAATTATGGATTAAAAATGGATCATGATTTATATCAGTTAATACCTACTTCACAAATACACTAGATATACAAAAGTATGTAGACACCCCTTCAAATTAGTGGATTTGGCTATTTCAGCCACACCCGTTGCTGACAGATGTATAAAATCAAGCACAAAGCCATGCAATCTCCATAGACAAAAATTGGCAGTAGAATGGCCTTACCGGAGAGCTCAGTGACTTTCAATGTGGCATTGTCATAGGATGCCACCTTTCCAACAAGCCAGTTCGTCACATTTCTGCCCAGCTAGAGCTGCCCCGGTCAACTGTAAGTGCTGCTATTGTGAAGTGGAAAATTCTATGAGCAACAACAGCTCAGCCACGAAGTGGTAGGCCACTCACTACTGAGTTCCAAACTGCCTCTGGTAGCAACGTCCGCACAAAAACAGTTCATCGGGAGCTTCATGAAATGGGTTTCCATAGCCGAACAGCCGCACACAAGCCTAAGATCACCATGCGCAATGCCAAGCATCGGCTGGAGTGGTGTAAAGCTCGCCGCCATTGGACTCTGGAAGAGTGGAAACACGTTCACCATCTGGCAGTCCGACGGACGAATCTGGGTTTAGCAGATGCGAGGAGAACGCTGTCTGCCCCAATGCATCATGCCAACTGTACAGTTTGGTGGAGGAGGAATAATGGTCTGGGGCTGTTTTCATGGTTCAGGCCAGGCCCCTTAGTTACAGTAGTGGGAAATCTTAACGCTAGAGCATACAATGACGTTCTAGACGATTCTGTGCTTCCAACTTTGTGGCAACAGTTTGGGGAAGGCCCCTTTCCTGCTTCAGGATGACAATGTCTCCGTGCCAAAGTGAGGTCCATAAAGAAATGGTTTGTCGAGATCTTGTGGAAGAACTTGACTGGCCTGCACAAAGCCATGACCTCAACCCCATTGAACACCTTTGGGATGAATTGGAAAGCGAACCGGGAGCCAGGCCTAATCGCCCAACATCAGGACACGACCTCACAAATTCTCTTGTGGCTGAATGGAAGCAGGTGTCACAAAAGGTGCCGTGTTGAATAGACCAAACTGCAGCGGGAATATGGATGCTCATGTTTTAATTCAAAAAAGGAGTAAAGCATCCACTGGAAAAAACAATACACACGACAGGAACAGTCTTACAGGCATACAAAAACGCAGTGCAAGAACAACTACCCACAACCCCAAAGAAAAACACACACCACTATATAGAACTCCCAATCAAAGGCAACTCAACACACCTGCGTTCAAATGGGAGTCTAATCACCAACACAAACCCCTTAACATACAAAAAACCTGCCACATCCTGACCCAAAACTGATACCATACCTCCCTCTGCTGGTCAGGACGTGACAGCAGGTCCCCGCAGCAATGTTCCAACATCTAGTGGAAAGCCTTCCTAGAAGAGTGGAGGCTCTTACAGCAGCAAAATGGGGACCAACTCCATATTAATGCCAATGATTTTGGAATGAAATGTTCGATGAGCAGGTGTCCACATACTTTTGGTCATGTAGTGTATATAATACATACATTTGTTTAAGTTAATGATGAATGCAAAAGAGAACCTGATCATTCAGAATTCATGTTCAAAGTGAAGTTTACTGATGTATGTAATGCTGCATTTAAATTCTTAGTCTACTTGCGAGAGCTAAAAAGTTATTTTAGCCAAATATAAAAAGTAGGCAACAACACCAGCTTTGTTTAAAGCATAGACCTATGATATGATGGAAAAACATTTCTTATCCCAGACCATTATTGTCCTTGTTTTTTCTCCTTATATCCTATTGATACATTCATAAAAGTATATTTTACGTGTAAAGGCTAATAAGCATACTGTCCTCCTTCACGTCACACACAGGTGAGGCGACGGTCGTTTTCCTTGTCATGGAGTAATAACAAATGTTAGACTTTGACCCTGTTGCAATGTATGTTGTCATGGTTACCCAACTGCTACAGCAAATAGACAGTGCAAAATACATTTCTCCTGTGGAATGCCCTGCTTTTATTTTGTCACACAACCCAAGCCTAAGCTATTTTCTGTAATTAGCTCATCATTACCTTGTAAATAATTACATTGTTATCAGTTTCTTTTCCAGTAATAATGAATACAATGAACTTAAACATTGTTTAGAAAGTTGCTTTTAGTTGCCTGGCTTGCTGGATTGACATATGTTATACTGAACAAACATATAAATGCAGCTCACAACAATTTCAAAGATTTTACTGCTTTAAAAAAGAGGTAGTGGTGTGAATCAGAAAACCTGTCCGTATCTGGTCTCACAACCATTTGCCTCATGCAGCCAACACATCTCCTTTGCATAGAGTTGATCAGGCTATTGATTGTGGCCTGTGGAATGTTGTGCCACTCCTCTTCAATGGCTGTGTGAAGTTACTGGATATTGGTGGGAACTAGAACACGCTGTCGTTCATATCGATCTAGACCATCCCAAACTGCTCACTGGGTGACATGTCTGGTGAGTATGCAGGCCATGGAACAACTGGGACATTTTCAGCTTCCAGGAATTGTGTTCAGATCCTTGTGACATGGGGCTGTGCATTATCATGATGAAACATGAGGTGATAGTGGCGGATGAATGGCACGAGAATGGGCCTCAGAATCTCGTCAGTGTATCTCTGTGCATTCAAAATGCCATTGATAAAATGCAGTGGTGATCGTTGTCCATAGCTAATGCCTGCCCATACCATAACCCCACTGCCACCATGCAGATTTTGTTCACGACTTTTACATCAGCAAGCCGTTCTCGCACACAAAACCTACACACTGTCTGCCATCTGCCCGGCACAGTTGAAACCGGGATTCATCCGTGAAGAGCACACTTCTCCAGCATGCCTGTGGCCATTGAAGGTGAGCATTTGCCCACTGAAGTCTATTACGACGGCGAACTGTAGACAGGTCAAGACCCTGGTGAGGACGATGCGCACGTGGATGAGCTTCCCTGAGATGAGAGAAATTATTTAGTTGTGCAAACCCACACGTGGTCTGTGGTTGTGAGGCCGGTTGGATGAACTGCCAAATTCTCTGAAACAACGTCGGAGGTGTCTTATGGTAGAGGAATGAACATAAAATTCTCTGGCAACAGTTCTGGTGGACATTGCTGCAGTCAGTGTGCCAATTGCACGCATCTTCAAAACTTGAGACATCTGTGGGATTATGTTGTTTGACACAACTGTACATTTGAGTGGCCTTTTATTGTCCCCAGCACACTACATTTTGCTTTTATATTTTTGTTCAGTCTAAATTCATTTTTAAAATACAGCAGTTTTTGTGTTTTATATTTTTTCATAACGGCAAGGACAAGTTTAATGTCATATGACAATATAATGTTCATTATGTCACTGTGAAAACTGGCTCCAGACATGTCGATAGACCAACTGTAAACCAGCCTATACTTATAACCTTTAAATAGTTTAGAAATGCTTATTAATAAAACATTTATGACAGTGTTACCAAGTCATATGTTATTGAAAGTGGAGTATGTCGTGGTAAATATTTACATTTTAGTCATTTAGCAGACATGAGGTGTAAGGCCAATGAATGGAGCTGGTATGAAGAACTTTAACAGGAGACAATACCTTGGGATGTTTCCCTGTTTCTTCCTGAGAATCCCTCCTCTGGTTTCGACTCATCTCTGACTTGTTTCAGTGGCTTTTCCTCTTCACAGTTCTATAAAAAGTAGAATTCACAGGTTAACATGTTTAGTACATTATGATGTTGAAAATACAACTCCAGGTCTCTTGAGAATAAAGCACAACAGGTTCAGAATTAGGGATATTGTCACGACTTCCACCGAAGTCGGCTCCCGTCCTTGTTCGGTCGGCGTTCGGCGGTCGACGTCACCGGCTTTCTAGCCATCGCCGCTCCATGTTTCATTGTTCTATTTGTTTTGTCTTGTTCCCCGCACACCTGGTTTATATTCCCCAATCACACTGCATATATATATTCCTTTGTTACCCCCGTGTCTTTGTGTGGAATTGTATTGTGTTACGTGTTTGTCTGACGCGCCAGGCTGATTTCCCAGTTCCGTCTTTAATTCACGACGTATGTTTATATGGTGAACCATTGCTTTTGGTACTGTTTTCGCACTTTGCACTTATTGCCATTTGGCTGGAGGATTTGACGCAGTTGCGTCCGTCTGTTTTGTTTGCTCCTGCCTAAATAAAGTGTGCGCTTGTTCACAACTCTCTGCACCTGACTTCGCCACCAGTACGCACACCCGTGACAGAATTCCACACTCGCTATGGAGTCAGCAGGAGTAGATACCCCGGTCAGAGGAGTCGAGGAGTGCGTCCGAGAACACTCGGCTATGCTGCAACATCTCCGTGCCACGATGGATCGCGTTGTCCAGACCATGGACCACTGGGAGAGACAGGAAGTCTCTCCAGCGCCTCGACCAGTGCAACCGGGGTTACCTCTATCCGTCCCTCCTGAATCCAGTCCCAGTGGGATGCGTCACCCCTGGTGAGTCTGCACCACTCTTATCCAGAATCCTTTGTTGTCCACCTGTTTGTTTTCCCACAATCCCAGCATAAGGCGCTCGTCGATACAGGTGCGGCTGGGAATTTTAATCGACAGATCGTTCGCCCTTAGTTTAGGGATCCCCATTGTTCCTGTGGTTAGACCTTTCCCGGTACACGCTCTGGATAGTCGACCATTAGAGTCCAGGTAGACTACACTGGGTGTAATATTGGAGTAAATTGTCGTTGTGTGTCAGTAGCCTACACTGGGTGTAATATTGGAGTAAAATGTCGTTGTGTGTGTCAGTAGACTGCACTGGGTGTAATATTGGGGTAAAGTGTCCTTGTGGGCCAGTAGCCTACACTGGGTGTAATTGTAACGTAGAGAGGGGACCAAAGCGCAGCGTGTTGATTGCTCATGATGAATATTTATTTTAACTCAGAACAATAAAGAAAAAATAACAAAGAGAAAACGAAAGTGCACAGTTCTGTCAGATACATAAACTAAACAGAAGACAACTACCCACAAACACAGGTGGAAAAAAACCCTACTTAAGTATGATCTCCAATTAGAGACAACGAGGACCTGCTGCCTCTAATTGGGGATCATCCCCCCCCCCCAAAAAGAAATCTAGATCCTAAACATAGATAAACAAAACATAGAAAAACACAAAACACGCCCTGTCACGTCTGACCTACTCTACCATAGAAAATAACATCTTACTATGGTCAGGACGTGACAGTAACCCCCCCCTCCCCAAAGGTGCAGACTCCGAATGCCACTAAAAAACTAAAACAGAGGGTAGGGTAGGTAACTCCTGTCTATGGCGGCTCTAGTGCAGTCCACATAACCTTATCCTCCAGCAGAGGAAGCGGCTCCGGTGCGTAACCCCCGCTCCACCCTCTGCTTTAGTACCACCGGACCGTGGATCGTCGTCAAAGGAACCGGACTGTAGATCATGGCTGGAGGTTCTGGGCTGCAGGCCGTCGCTGAAGACTCTGGGCTGTCTCAGGAAGCTCCGGGCTGCAGGCCGTCGCTGGAGGCTCCGGACTGGGGAGCGTCGCTGGAGGCTCCGTGCCATGGATCATCACTACAGGCTCCGCGCCATGGATCATCACTACAGGCTCCGCGCCATGGATCATCACTACAGGCTCCGCGCCATGGATCATCACAACAGGCTGCGCGCCATGGATCATCACAACAGGCTCCGCGCCATGGATCATCACTACAGGCTCTGCGCCATGGATTATCACTGGAGGCTTCGTGCCATGGATAATCTCTACAGGCTCCGGGCCATGGATTATTCCTACAGGCTCTGGGCCATGGATTATCCCTAAAGGCTCCGGGCCATGGATCATCACTGGAGGCTTTGTGCCATGGATCATCACTACAGGCTTCGGACCATAGATCATCACTGGAGGCTTCTTTCGTGGAGCTGGAATAGGTCTCACCGGACTAGGGAACATCGCTGGAGGCTCCGGACTGGGAAACGTCGCTGAGAGTTCTGGACTAGGGAACGTTGCTGGAGGCCAGGTGCGCAGAGCAGGCACAGGGTATACTGGGCCATGGAGGCGCACTGGAGGTCTGGAGCTTATTGCTGGCACAACCCGTCCTGGCTGGATAAGCCCCGTAGCCCGGCAAGCGCGGGGCGTTGTAACAGGTCGCACAGGTTTGTGCTGGCGAACTGGGGGTACCGTGCGTAGAGCTGGCGCAGGATAACCTGGGCCGAAGAGACGCACCGGAGACCAGGAACGCTGAGCAGGCACAATACTTCCTAGATGAATGCCAACTCTAGCACGGCAACTGTGGGGAGCTTGCACCGAGCGCACTGGGCTGTAGCTGCGCAATGGCAATACAGTGCGCATCCCCGCACAACACCGTGCTTGCTCGATCACTCGCCCCCCACGGTAAGCATGGGGAGTTGGCTCAGGTCTCCACCCTGACTCTGCCAATATCCCCGTGTGCCCCCCCAAAAAACATTTTGGGGCTGCCCCTTGTGCTTGCCTCCACCTGTTCCCATGGAAGGCGATCCCATCCAGCTTGGATCTCCTCCCACGTCCAGGATCCCTTGCCGTCCAGAATTTCTTCCCAGGTCCATTCCTGATCACGCTGCTTGGTCCTTTGGTGGTGGGTAGTTCTGTAACGGCTGTCGTAGAAAGTAGACCAAGGTGCAGCGTGTCGAGTGCTCATGATGATTTTTTTTTTTATTACTCAGAACACTAAAGAAAAAATAACAAAACGAAAGTGCACAGTTCTGTCAGGTACATAAACTAACCAGAAGACAACTACCCACAAACACAGGTGGAAAAAAACCCTACTTAACCTCTATGGGCTAGGTGGGACGCTTGCGTCCCACCTACTCAACAGCCAGTGTAATCCCGTGGCGCGTTATTCAAATTCCTCAAAAATGCAAAAACTTCAATTTTTCAAACATATGACTATTTTACACCATTTTAAAGACCAGACTCTCGTTAATCTAACCACACTGTCCGATTTCAAAAAGACTTTACAACGAAAGCAAAACATTAGATTATGTCAGCAGACTACCCAGCCAGAAATAATCAGACACCCATTTTTCAAGCTAGCATATAATGTCACATAAACCCAAACCACAGCTAAATGTAGCACTAACCTTTGATGATCTTCATCAGATGACAACCCTAGGACATTATGTTATACAATACATGCATGTTTTGTTCAATCAAGTTCATATTTATATCAAAAACCAGCTTTTTACATTAGCATGTGACTAGCATGTGACTAGCATTCCCACCGAACACTGCCGGTGAATGTACTAAATTACTCACGATAAACGTTCACAAAAAGCATAACAATTATTTTAAGAATTATAGATACAGAACTCCTCTATGCACTCGATATGTCCGATTTTAAAATAGCTTTTCGGTGAAAGCACATTTTGCAATATTCTCAGTAGATAGCCCGGCATCACAGGGCTAGCTATTTAGACACCCAGCAAGTTTAGCACTCACCAAAGTCAGATTTACGATAAGAAAAATGTTATTACCTTTGCTGTCTTCGTCAGAATGCACTCCCAGGACTTCTACTTCAATAACAAATGTTGGTTTGGTTCAAAATAATCCATTGTTATATCCAAATAGCGGCGTTTTGTTCGTGCGTTCAAGACACTATCCGAAAGGGTAAATAAGGGTGACGAGCATGGCGCAATTCGTGACAAAAAAATTCTAAATATTCCATTACCGTACTTCGAAGCATGTCAACCGCTGTTTAAAATCCATTTTTATGCAATTTTTCTCATAAAAAAGCGATAATATTCCGACCAGGAATCTGCGTTTAGGTTAACAGACGAAAGAAAATAAAGCATGGGGTCGACTCGGGCACGCGCCTAAGCCCATAGTACTCTGATCGGCCACTTGCCAAAAGCGATAATGTGTTTCAGCCAGAGGCTGCCTCGATATCGTTCAGCTTTTCCCGGGCTCTGAGAGCCTATGGGAGCCGTAGGAAGTGTCACGTTAGAGCAAAAATCCTCAGTCTTCAATAAAAAGAGCCAAGATGAAACACAACTTGTCAGACAGGCCACTTCCTGCATGGAATCTTCTCAGGTTTTGGCCTGCCATATGAGTTCTGTTATACTCATAGACACCATTCAAACAGTTTTAGAAAGTTTAGGGTGTTTTCTATCCAAAGCCAATTATATTCATATTCTAGTTACTGGGCAGGAGTAGTAACCAGATTAAATCGGGTACGTTTTTTATCCGGCCGTGTCAATACTGCCCCCTAGCCCTAACAGGTTATGTATGATCTCCAATTAGAGACAACGAGGACCAGCTGCCTCTAATTGGAGATCATCCCAAAAAACAACATAGAAATAGAAAACTAGATCCTAAACATAGATATACAAAACATAGAAAAACACAAAACACCCCCTGTCACACCCTGACCTACTCTACCATAGAAAATAACATCTTACTATGGTCAGGACGTGACAGTAATATTGGAGTAAAGTGTCCTTGTGGGCCCGTAGTCTACACTGGGTGTAATATTGGAGTAAAGTGTACTTGTGGGCCAGTAGCTTACACTGGGTGTAATATTGGAGTAAATTGTCCTTCTGGGTCAGTAGCCTACACTGGGTGTAATATTGGAGTAAAGTGTCCTTGTGGGCCAGTAGCCTACACTGGGTGTAATATTGGAGTAAAGCATTTTTTATCTCTAAAACCCATTGTCCTGTCCTGTCCTGTATTCTGTCTGCCCAATCAATCATACTCATTATTTGACATAGCTATGTACTTTGACCCAGTTTTGGTTCCACCTGCTCAGTCCCCCAGAACCACGAACACATTCCAAAATAATCAGATAATGCATAAAATGATCATATCTGGTGAAATTGAGAAAATACATTTTACATTTTATAGTCTTTGAGGGTGTAAATTGGATGAATACAAATATGATATATTGGTTTGTAAATAAGACGAGGGTAACACAATGTACTGAGTGATCACGAAATGTAAGACTGGAGTTGTTTCCTCATGTGTTATTAAAGACCAAACAAGCCCACATTCTGTCAACATCAGGATAGCCATTACCTTATTTGGACAAACAATTATGAACTAATAATAACTAATATACCACTGGACGAAAGGTTCAGATACAAGGTAACATGTGGTTAATTTAGGTTTATCCAGAAAACGTGTGGGTGGTTGGAAACAGGCAGTATGAGGAACTAAAGTTCAGTCAACTGAAAGTTCATGTTCCAGAATACTGCACAGATTTTTAAATGTGAATAGTTTATCCAACATGAGTATTGTGTTGCTGGTTGGGCAGAGTTTGCACTTTTGGGACTATCCCATTGGTTCCTTTGTACTGGGTAAGCTAAGTAAAGAAAAAATATGAGCATTACCAGAGACAGGTCAAAGACCAAACTGATCCTAGATCAGCACTCTTACTCTGGGATGCTTTGTGAATACAGGCTCTGGTCACGTCCATGGATGGCACAACCCATTTAGTGGTCAATTCTGGTACTGATTTAACTTTAGTTAATAGACAGAAAATAGTCCTTATCAGTAAAGTGTTTTTACTGTGCTATGACAACTATTAACTGACACCATTTAGAAGGACAACACTGGAGTTACTATTAGTACATTACAACACTTAGTAATACAGTATACCTGACAAGTAAATTACATACCTGGATCACAGTATATACATGTATTTAATCAGTAGAATGAACACATGATACATATGGAACAGAATGTAAGCAAACATAGAACATAGCTGCATTTCAAATGTATTGATAGCTGTAAAAACTTGAATTGTAAAAATTGTTATGTGCACACCATAATGGTAAAAATTGTAAATATGGTAAAGAAAAAAATATATAAACCACTGTTTAAAGCCTACTAGACCACAGTTCCTCTCCCCTGGGCCTGATGAATGGTGGACACACTACACATAGCTCTGTTGTCTTTAATATATTGATATTTCAACCCTAGCCTACTAGACCACAGTTCCTCTCCCCTGGGCCTGATGAATGGTGAACACACTCCACATAGCTCTGGTGTCTTTAAATATACTGCTCAAAAAAATAAAGGGAACACTTAAACAACACAATGTAACTCCAAGTCAATCACACTTCTGTGAAATCAAACTGTCCACTTAGGAAGCAACACTGATTGACAATAAATTTCACATGCTGTTGTGCAAATGGAATAGACAACAGGTGGCAATTATAGGCAATAAGCAAGACACCCCCAATAAAGGAGTGGTTCAGCAGGTGGTGACCACAGACCACTTCTCAGTTCTTATGCTTCCTGGCTGATGTTTTGGTCACTTTTGAATGCTGGCGGTGCTTTCACTCTAGTGGTAGCATGAGACGGAGTCTACAACCCACACAAGTGGCTCAGGTAGTGCAGCTCATCCAGGATGTCACATCAATGCGAGCTGTGGCAAGAAGGTTTGCTGTGTCTGTCAGCGTAGTGTCCAGAGCATGGAGGCGCTACCAGGAGACAGGCCAGTACATCAGGAGACGTGGAGGAGGCCGTAGGAGGGCAACAACCCAGCAGCAGGACCGCTACCTCCGCCTTTGTGCAAGGAGGAGCAGGAGGAGCACTGCCAGAGCCCTGCAAAATGACCTCCAGCAGGCCACAAATGTGCATGTGTCTGCTCAAATCGTCAGAAACAGCCCAACACCATGCAGGACGTTTGGCATTTGCCAGAGAACACCAAGATTGGCAAATTCGCCACTGGCGCCCTGTGCTCTTCACAGATGAAAGCAGGTTCACACTGAGCACGTGACAGACGTGACAGAGTCTGGAGACGCCGTGGAGAACGTTCTGCTGCCTGCAACATCCTCCAGCATGTCCGGTTTGGCGGTGGGTCAGTCATGGTGAGGGGTGACATTTCTTTTTTAGGACATTACATCAAAGTTGGATCAGCCTGTAGTGTGGTTTTCCACTTTAATTTTGAGTGTGACTCCAAATCCAGACCTCCATGGGTTGATAAATTGGATTTCCATTGATTATTTTTGTGTGATTTTGTTGTCAGCACATTCAACTATGTAAAGAAAAAAGTATTTAATAAGATTATTTCTTTCATTCAGATC
The DNA here is from genome assembly GCF_965601325.2 of Salmo salar. Lineage (NCBI taxonomy): Eukaryota > Metazoa > Chordata > Actinopteri > Salmoniformes > Salmonidae > Salmo > Salmo salar. The sequence continues at coordinate 30,235,616 of NC_138298.1, forward strand.
TAGGATGTGTTGTTTAAGTGTTCCCTTTATATTTTTGAGCAGTGTACATTAATACATCTTTCAATGTAGTTTTTACATTTTGTTTATTTAAAAAAATATTTATTACAAAAAACACAAGGAAGGGGTAACATTAAAGTATTAGAACATGAAGGACAAACAATACAGCATCAAGACACTATCAGACATATATCAGTCTTTCCACAACAGAGCCATCCTTATGTGTGAGGGTGTGTGTGCATGATAGTGATATAAAATATATCTCATAGTTTCCTTTTTCATGATCACAATCTTGTGAAACCTGAACCCTCCAAGATCCCTCCCGGAAGAAAAAATTAAAAATACAATTAATTCCATTCCCCACCCCCAAGAACGCGCCAACAACCAAGAGAATGAACTAAAGAGAAAAAAGGAAAAAACTGAAGAAAACAGCAAACAATGCTAAAAAATATAACAAAGTAATACATTTAAAACAAAGGACATCAAGGACAACTGAAATCATAACAGCAATGCCAACTGTTACATGTACGTATGTGTTCTTGTATGTGTTTATTTGAATGAGAGTGTGTGTATATGCATGTGTACAAACACCTGAACGGCATCAGCCTCAGGCAAACTGGCATTAGTTGTAAAAACACTGCCACTTAGTGTCATTCAAATGTACTTTTATTATGTTTTATTTTGACTTTTCTTTTTCCTTTATCTTCTGACCATCATTCTCTCTCTCACACAGCAACTCCACTCCCACTTGTCTCCAATTCCACATACCAACCCTCAGCTTCCCTCAGCTCATCCCATCTATCTCTGCTGGCCACCAACTTTCACACAAAAAATGGAAAACAAACTTGCAGTCCCAGCCGTAAAGGCTAACCGTGTCGTGGAATCCTTACCTGGAGGGCAGTTAGTTTTCCCCGGGTGATGCGTTGTGCAGACCTCACTACCCTCTGGGGAGCCTTACGGTTATGGGCAGAGCAGTTGCCATACCAGGCGGTGATACAGCCCGACAGGATGCTCTCGATTGTGCATCTGTAAACGTTTGTGAGGGTTTTTGGTGACAAAAGCTGAATTTCTTCAGCCTCCTGAGGTTGAAGAGGCGCTGCTGCACCTTCTTCACCACGCTGTCTGTGTGGGTGGACCATTTCAGTTTGTCTGTGATGTGTACACCGAGGAACTTAAAACTTTCCACCCTCTCCACTACTGTCCCGTCGATGTGGATAGGGGGCTGCTCCCTCTGCTGTTTCCTGAAGTCCACAATCATCTCCTTTGTTTTGTTGACATTGAGTGTGAGGTTATTTTTCTGACACCACACTCCGAGGGCCCTCACCTCCTCCCTGTAGGCCGTCTCGTCGTTGTTGGTAATCAAGCCTACCACTGTAGTGTCGTCTGCAAACTTGATGATTGAGTTGGAGGCGTGCATGGCCACGCAGTCGTAGGTGAACAGGGAGTACAGGAGAGGGCTGAGAACGCACCCTTGTGGGGCCCCAGTGTTGAGGATCAGCGGGGTGGAGATGTTGTTACCTACACTCACCACCTGGGGGCGGCCCGTCAGGAAGTCCAGGACCCAGTTGCACAGGGTGGGATCGAGACCCAGGGTCTCGAGCTTTATGACGAGTTTGGAGGGTACTATGGTGTTAAATGCTGAGCTGTAGTCGATGAACAGCATTCTTACATAGGTATTCCTCTTGTCCAGATGGGTTAGGGCAGTGTGATTGCGATTGCGTCGTCTGTGGACCTATTGGAGTGGGTCTAGGGTGTCAGGTAGGGTGGAGGTGATATGGTCCTTGACTAGTCTCTCAAAGCACTTCATGATGATGGAAGTGAGTGCTACGGGGCGGTAGTCATTTAGCTCAGTTACCTTTGCTTTCTTGAGAACAGGAACAATGGTGGCCCTCTTGAAGCATGTGGGAACAGCAGACTGGGATAAGGATTGATTGAATATGTCCATAAACACACCAGCCAGCTGGTCTGCGCCTGCTCTGAGGACGCGGCTGGGGATGCCATCTGGGCCTGCAGCCTTGCGAGGGTTAACACGTTTAAATGTTTTACTCACGTTGGCTGCAGTGAAGGAGAGCCCGCAGGTTTTGGTAGCGGGCCATGTCAGTGGCCTGTATTGTCCTCAAAGCGAGCAAAGAACTTGTTCAGTCTGTCTGGGAGCAGACATCGTGGTCCGCGATGGGGCTGGTTTTTCGTTTGAAGTCCGTGATTGACTGTAGACTCTGCCGCATACCTCTCATGTCTGAGCCGTTGAATTGTTGCTCCCAGCCTATAGACAGAAACTAAAACAGGAAGCACCCGCGTTCAGGTCTGTTCAACGCTGGTCTGACCAATCGGATTCCACGCTTCAAGATTGCGTCGATCATGTGGACTGGGATATGTTCCGCATAGCGTCGGATAACAACATAGATGTATACGCTGATTCTAAAGCGCGAACCACTGCTTTTAATCATGGCAAGGTGACCGGAAACAAGACCGAATACAAATAGTGTAGCTATTCCCTCCGCAAGGCAATCAAACAAGCTAAGCATCAGTATAGAGACAAAGGTGCAACAAAATGGAGTCGTGGTCAGCTTTTCCGAAAGGAGGGCGGGGGAGGGCCATATATGCATCACGGAAGTTAGAATAACAATGATCTAAGGTTTTGCCAGCCCGGGGTCGCGCAATCGATATGCTGATAGAATTTAGGTAGCCTTGTTTTCAGATTAGCCTTGTTAAAATCCCCAGCTACAATAAATGTAGCCTCAGGTTATTTGGTTTCCAGTTAACATAGAGTCGAATTAAGTTCTTTCAGGGCCATCGATGTGTCTGCTTGGGGGGGAATATACACGACTGTGATTATGATTGAAGAGAATTCTCTTGGTAGATAATGCGGTCGGCATTTGATTGTGAGGAATTCTAAGTCAGGTGAACAAAAGGACTTGAGTTCCTGTATGTTGTTATCACACCACGTCTCGTTAATCATAAGGTATACACCCCCGCCCTTCTTCTTACCAGAGAGATGCTTGTTTCTGTCAGCGTGATGTGTGAAGAAACCAGGTGGCTGAACCGACTCCGATAGCGTGTCTCGAGTGAGCCATGTTTCCGTGAAACAAAGAACGTTACAGTCTCTTATGTCTCTCTGGAAGGCTTTAAAGGGTATGTGTCTGTCGCCAGGTCTCAAACCAATGAAACACTTATAGGAGACTGGAGCCACGCCTGAGGCAGAGTTTTCCACCACAATCAACAAAACACCAAATGATGGAATTTCTCATGGAAGAAAGGTGTCGCATCTAGAGGTCGACCGATTAATCAGAATGGCCGATTAATTAGGGCTGATTTCAAGTTTTCATAACAATCGGAAATCGGTATTTTTTTACGGCGATTTGGCCGAATGTTTTTTTTATTTTTTTATTTTTTTAGACCTTTATTTAACTAGGCAAGTTAGTTAAGGACACATTCTTATTTTCAATGATGGCCTAGGAACGGTGCGTTAACTGCCTTGTTCAGGGGCAGAACGACAGATTTTTACCTTGTCAGCTCGGGGATTCAATCTTGCAATCTTATGGTTAACTAGTCCAATGCTCTAACCACCTGCTTTACATTGCACTCCACGAGGAGCCTGACTGTTACGTGAATGCAGTAAGAAGCCAAGGTAAATTGCTAGCTAGCCTTAAACTTATCTTATAAAAAACAATCAATCATAATCACTAGTTAACTACACATGATTGATGATATTACTAGTTTATCTAGCCTGTCCTGCGTTGCATATAATCGCTTAGGTACACGTTGCTCCAACCATAAACATCAATGCCTTTCTTAACCTCTCTGGCGCAGGTGAGACGAATTCGTCCCACCTACGTAACAGCCACCTGAATTCAGTGGCGCGATTTTTGAATCGTTTGAAATACTATTACTTCAATTTCTCAAACATATGACTATTTTACAGCTATTTAAAGACAAGACTCTCCTTAATCTAACCACACTGTCCGATTTCAAAAAGGCTTTACAACGAAAGCAAAACATTAGATTATGTCAGGAGAGTGCCCAGCCAGAAATAATCAGACACCCATTTTTCAAGCTAGCATATAATGTCACAAAAACCCAAACCACAGCTAAATGCAGCACTAACCTTTTATGATCTTCATCAGATGACACACCTAGGACATTATGTTATACAATACATGCATGTCTGTTCAATCAAGTTCATATTTATATCAAAAAACAGCTTTTTACATTAGCATCTGACGTTCAGAAAAAGCATACCCCCCGCAAACTTCCGGGGAATTTACTAACAGTTTGCTAAATTACTCACGATAAACGTTCACAAAAAGCATAACAATTATTTTAAGAATTATAGATACATTACTCCTCTATGCACTCGATATGTCCGATTTTAAAATAGCTTTTCGGATGAAGCACATTTTGCAATATTCTAAGTACATAGCCCAGCCATCACGGCTAGCTATTTAGACACCCGGCAAGATTAGCCTTCACCAAAATCATATTTCCTATAAGAAAAATGTTCTTACCTTTCCTGTTCTTCGTCAGAATGCACTCCCAGGACTTCTACTTCAATAACAAATGTAGGTTTGGTCCCAAATAATCCATCGTTATATCCAAATATCCTCTGTTTTGTTCGTGCGTTCTAGACACTATGCGAATGGTAAATAACGGTCGTGCGCATGGCGCATGGCGTGACAAAAAATGTCTAAATATTCCATTACCGTACTTCGAAGCATGTCAACCGCTGTTTAAAACCAATTTTTATGCCATTTATCTCGTAGAAAAGCGATAATATTCCGACCGGGAATCTGCAATGAGCCTAAACAGCCGAATGAAATTTCTCCACGGGGGCGAATCGTGCACGCGCCTCATTCAATGGTCCTCTGATCGGCCACTTGGAAAAGGGGATCATCTGTTTCAGCCAGAGGCCGCCTCGTATCGTTCAGGTTTTTCCCGGATTCTGAGAGCCTATTGGAGCCCTAGGAATTGTCACGTTACAGCTAAGATCCTTACTCTTCAATAAACAGATGCAAGACGCACGACTCCTTGTCAGACAGGCCACTTCCTGCATGAAACCTTGTCAGGTTTTTGCCTGCCATAGGAGTTCTGTTATACTCACAGACACCATTCAAACAGTTTTAGAAACTTTAGGGTGTTTTCTATCCAAACCTGAACAATAATATGCATATTCTAGCTTCTGAGTTGGTGTAGGAGGCAGTTAAAAATGGGCACATAGTTTTTCCAAAATTCTCAATACTGCCCCCTAGCCCTAATTAAAATCGATACACAAGTATATATTTTTAAACCTGCATATTTAGTTAATATTGCCTGCTAACATGAATTTCTTTTAACTAGGGAAAATGTGTCACTTCTCTTGCAAACAGAGTCAGGGTATATGCAGCAGTTTGGGCCGCCTGGCTCGTTGCGAACTGTGAACACTATTTCTTCCTAACAAAGACAGCCGACTTCGCCAAACGGGGATGATTTAACCTGTTGGGGATAGGGGGCAGTATTTGCACGGCCGGATAAAAAACGTACCCGATTTAATCTGGTTACTACTCCTGCCCAGTAACTAGAATATGCATATAATTGTTTGATTTGGATAGAAAAAACCCTAAAGTTTCCAAAACTGTTTGAATGGTGTCTGTGAGTATAACAGAACTCATTTGGCAGGCCAAAACCTGAGAAGATTCCAAACAGGAAGCGCTCTCTCTGACCATTTCATGGCCTTCTTGATCATCTCTAACCAAAACAGGGGATCTCTGGCATGACATGACATTTTCTAACGCTCCCATAGGCTCTCAGAAGGCGCCAGAAAGATGAATGGTGGCTTTGCAGGCCCTGGCTGAAAAAACATTAGCGCATTTTGATAGTGGTCAATCAGAGGACAATGAGACTGGAAGCGCGTGCACGAGCCGACACCATGTTTACTTTCTCTATCTTTGAACGAAAACAACGACTCCCGGTCGGAATATTATCGCTTTTTTACGAGAAAAATAGCATAAAAATTGATTTTAAACAGCGGTTGACATGCTTCGAAGTACGGTAATGGAATATTTAGAATTTTTTTGTCACGAAACGCGTCGGGCGCGTAACCCTTTGTCACCCTTGGATAGTGTCTTAAACGCACGAACAAAACGCCGCTATTTGGATATAACTATGGATTATTTGGGACCAAACCAACATTTGTTATTGAAGTAGAAGTCCTGGGAGTGCATTCTGACGAAGAACAGCAAAGGTAATCAAACTTTTCTAATAGTAAATCGGAGTTTTATGTGAACGTTTATCGTGAGTAATTTAGTAAATTCAACGGAAGTGTTCGGTGGGAATGCTAGTCACATGCTAGTCACATGCTAATGTAAAAAGCTGGTTTTTGATATAAATATGAACTTGATTGAACAAAACATGCATGTATTGTATAACATAATGTCCTAGGATTGTCATCTGATGAAGATCATCAAAGGTTAGTGCTGCATTTAGCTGTGGTTTAGATTTATGTGACATTATATGCTAGCTTGAAAAATGGGTGTCTGATTATTTCTGGCTGGGTACTCTGCTGACATAATCTAATGTTTTGCTTTCGTTGTAAAGCCTTTTTGAAATCGGACAGTGTGGTTAGATTAACCTGTTATGGCTAGGGGGCAGTATTTTCACGGCTGGATAAAAAACGTACCCGATTTAATCTGGTTACTACTCCTGCCCAGTAACTAGAATATGCATATAATTATTGGCTTTGGATAGAAAACACCCTAAAGTTTCTAAAACTGTTTGAATGGTGTCTGTGAGTATAACAGAACTCATATGGCAGGCCAAAATCTGAGAAGGTTTCATTCCGGAAGTGGCCTGTCTGACAAGGTGTCGTTCTTCTTGTCTCTATTTATTGAAGAGTGAGGATCTTAGCTGTCCCTTGACACTTCCTACGGCTGCCATAGGTTCTCAGAAGGCGGCAAAAAGCGGAATCGTGGCTTTGCAGGCTCTGGCTGAAACAAAGTAGCGCGTTTGGGTAGTGGCTGGTTACAGTACTGTGAGACTCAGGCTCGTGCCCGCGTCGACCGAAAGGTTTGTTTTCATTCCTCTGTTTAGCTAAATGGACATTCCCGGTCGGAATATTATCGCTTTTTTACGAGAAAAATGGCATAAAAATGGATTTTTAACAGCGGTTGACATGCTTCGAAGTACGGTAATGGAATATTTAGATTTTTTTTGTCACGAATTGCGCCATGTGCACGACCCTTCTTTACCATTCGGATAGTGTCTGGGACGCACGAACAAAACGCCGCTATTCGGATATAACGATGGATTATTTTGGACCAAACCAACATTTGTTATTGAAGTAGCAGTCCTGGGAGTGCATTCTGACGAAGACAACAAAAGGTAATCAAACTTTTATAATAGTAAATCTGATTTTGGTGAAGGCTAAACCTGCCGGGTGTCTAAATAGCTAGCCCTGTGATGCCGGGCTATCTACTGAGAATATTTCAAAATGTGCTTTCACCGAAAAGCAATTTTAAAATCGGGCATATCGAGTGCATAGAGGAGTTCTGTATCTATAATTCTTAAAATAATTGTTATGCTTTTTGTGAACGTTTATCGTGAGTAATTTAGTAAATTTTTTGTAAATTCACCGGAAGTTTGCGGGGGGAATGCTAGTTCTGAACGTCACATGCTAATGTAAAAAGCTGGTTTTTGATATAAATATGAACTTGATTGAACAAAACATGCATGTATTGTATAACATAATGTCCTAGGTGTGTCATCTGATGAAGATCATCAAAGTTTAGTGCTGCATTTAGCTGTCTTCTGGGTTTTTGTGACATTATATGCTAGCTTCAAAAATGGGTGTCTGATTATTTCTGGCTGGGTACTCTGCTGACATAATCTAATGTTTTGCTTTCGTTGTAAAGCCTTTTTGAAATCGGACAGTGTGGTTCGATTAACGAGAGTCTGGTCTTTAAAATGGTGTAAAATAGTCATATGTTTGAGATATTGAAGTAATAGCATTTCTAAGGTATTTGAATAACGCGCCACAGGATTCCACTGGCTGTTTCGTGGACATTCTGGACGGGGCACTGTCGCCGGACACTCTGGACGGGCCACTGTCGCTGGACACTCTGGACGGGGCACTGTTGTCGGAAGCTCTGGACGGGGACTGCGCACTGAAGGCCTGATGCGTGGGGCTGGCTTAGGAGGCGCCAGACTCGGGACTCGCACCACAGTGCTAGTGCGAGGAGCAGGAGCAGGACGAGCTGGACTGGGCTGACGCACTGGAGGCCTGGTGCGTGGGGCTGGTACTGGAGGTACCAGACTGGAGACACGCACCCCAAGGCTAGTGCGAGGAGCGGGAACAGGACGTACTGGACTGGGCAGACAAACTGGAGGCCTGGTGCGTGGTGCTGGCTTTGGAGGCGCCAGACTAGAGACACGCACCTCAGGGCTAGTGCGAGGAGCAGGAACTGGATACTCCGGGCCATGAGTAGGCACTGGAGGTCTGGAGCGCACCGCCTGCACAACCCGTCCTGGCTGGATGGCAACAGTAGCCCTGCACGAGCGGAGTGCTGGCACAGGGCGAACTGGGCTGTGCAGAGGCCTGATGGCTGCCGTGCGTAGAGCAGGCGTTGGGTAGCCTGGGCCTAGGAGGCGCACTGGTGGCCAGAAATGCTGCGCAGGCATCCTCCTTCCAGGCTGGATGCCCACTCTAGCACGGCACTTGCGAGGGGCTGGGATCGCTCCCACCGGACTGTGCATGCGCATGGGCGAGATCGTGCGCACTTCCGCATAGACCGGCGCTCTTCTGATCCGCTGCTCCCCATAATAAGCACGGGGAGTTGGCTCAGGTCTACTGCCTGCCCTAGCCAATCTCCCCGTGTGCCCCCCCCCAAAAAATTATTGGGGCTGCGTCTCAGGCTTCCTTGCGAGCGGTGTCCCAGCATAGCGTTTTCTGTCCTCTCCAGCCTTCCTCCATGGTCCCTCTCCCGCTAGTATCTGCTCCCAAGTCCAAAACTCCTTATAGCTCTGCTGCTGCTCCTTCCTCCGATGCTTGGTCCGTTTGTGGTGGGTAGTTCTGTCACGGGTGTCATAGGGATTGGACCAAAATGCAGCGGGAACGTATAAACTCATCTTCTTAATTTATTTAAAGAAGGAAAAACACAAGAAACACGTATACAAAAACAACAAATGACACTAAACAGTCCTGTCAGGTGCACAGACACAAAACAGGAGACAACTACCCACAAATCCAATAGAAATACACCCCTCTTAAATAGGACCTTCAATTAGAAGCAACAAGGAGCAGCTTCTTCCAATTGAAGGTCAACCCAATAAACACCACATAGAAATAGACATACTAGAACTAACATAGAAAAACATAACACAGAACATTTCCCAACAAACCCCGAAACACTCTAAACAAACACCCCCTGGACGTGACAATACAGATCCAGACCTGATGGACACCGTTGATACATTCAATCCTGAGGAGCCGGAACTTCATGAGACTATATTCAATGTTTAGAGACTGTTTATTCAATATTTAGAGACTGTTTATTCAATGAAGATCATGATAAACAATCCTGAACAGAAGAGTTATGATTGTGTAGTATTAAACAGCCATCGATGAGTAGAAGATGTATATACATGTAATGGTTTGATTAAGTATGGTTTTATTTTCTAATAAAAAAGTGAAGCATCAGTGTGTAACATTTAGTTATAGGGTAGATTTGTTAATATTGAAATACTTGGATGTAGGCCTAGGATGGTCATTGATGTGTATCGAAGGAAAATACATGTATTGATTTTGTTTATTTTTATGTAACATTTGTGTTTACCATAGAGTTGGATGAATCAGTGTGAATTATTGAGTCATTAAGGGTGGATTGTTGCATGAGATTTCTGCTTGAGTGTAAATGATTAAATAATTCTATCCTGAATTTAGGGAAATGGTCTATATAGCCTGTAGAACGAGTAACTAATAGGGTTAAGCATAAGTCTCAGGAGATTGACAAGGATGAGAGAGGAATTGGGGGCTGTGTGTGTCACAAATGTTGAAGCCGTGTTGAAGAGACCAAACTGCATGCGGAATGTGGATACTCATCTTTTAATATAATTAAGTAAGGTATACACAGAAAACAATAAACACTCACGACAGGCTAACAGGCTACTTACGAACAAAACTAATAGCAGTGTTAACTCAACCACCCACAACCCCAAGTGACAAACATACTCCTAATTATATGACTCCCAATCAGGAACAACGAAAACCAGCTGTCCCTGATCGGGAGCCACACAGACCCACATAGAAACACAACACCCAGAACACACATACACAGACATACTCTGCCACGTCCTGACCAAAAACGACATAACAACACCCTCTGCTGGTCAGGACGTGACAGTGTGTGTCACGACTTCTACCGAAGTTGATGCCCCTCCTTGTTCGGGTGGTGTTCGGCGATCGACGTCACCTGCCTTTGATCAGTTTTTCATTTTCCATTGGTTTTGTCTGGTCTCTTTACACACCTGTTTCATATCCCAGTAATTACATGTTGTGTATTTAACCCTCTGCTTCCCCTCATTTCTCTGTGGGTGATTGTTTGTTTGTTATGTACGTGTTGTTTCTGTATCGGTGTGCGACGGGTTATTGTTTTACCCAGATTATTTTTCTACGTTGGTTTTGGAAATAAATACTCAATTTTTAACCACTCTGTTTTCTCCTGCGCCTGACTTCCCTGCCACCTACATACACGGACTATGACAGTGGGTTTGTTTAAACATCAAGAACTGTTAAACTGTGGTTAACCTGACCTAGCTTGAACCCTCCAGATTTCCCTAATCTCAGAGTACTAAAAATGTCGGCAGGATCAGGAGTTACGGTTTTGAGAGTTCTGAGGAAGAGGACAATTAACTCTTGATGTTAGTGTGTAATGTGTGTACGTAAGTGAGGAGCCTGGTATATAATGATGTTCTGTAAAATAGACGGCAGAACGTTCTCTGAATAAACTGCACAAGACCTTTTGCAGAAAGCTGAGTCCTTGCCTAATTATTATTAACCCAGTGTCTTACAAAACTTGGGGATTAGTCAAGGCTTATTGATTGGTAATTAATAGCATTGGGATTCGAAAATTCCCGTAACAGACATGAATACATCTTTCAATGTAGTTACAAATAGAAACAAAAACAGGTTCAGCCTAACACAGTGAAAACCAGTTCAACTCCATAAGATATGGGCATACATTAGCTATTATAATTAGACTACGGTGTGAATGGTTTTTCACACACCCAGTAACTTGAAGTACATGTTGCAGCCTTCCAACTCTTCAGTGGGTCTGATGCCGTCTGTGAGATCTCAACACAAGTCACCTTGTCATTCAAGTTATTTGGTTCCCCTTCCATCCAATAGCTATAAACAACACAGAGAATCAAAGTTGAAAATCATCCAATACAACATAGAGAATCAGACGGTTAACCTAGTCCCCAGGATCAGTTGTTACCATTCTACATAGAGAATCAGACAGTTAACCTAGTCCCCAGGATCAGTTGTTACCATTCTACATAGAGAATCAGATAGTTAACCTAGTCCCCAGGATCAGTTGTTACCATTCTACATAGAGAATCAGACAGTTAACCTAGTCCCCAGGATCAGTTGTTACCATTCTACAGAGAGAACCAGGCAGTTAACCTAGTCCCCAGGCTCAGTTGTTACCATTCTACAGAGGGAGAGAGAGAGGTAGCTGAGGATGAGATTATCTGACTGTAAAAAGTCATTTATTACAGCATAAAAATGAGTGTAAAAGTCCTCCAGAACCTGTTCACTCACGTAGGTTTAAATGGTGTGTTGTCAACCCACTGCCAGATTCCATCTTTTTTAAGTGCACCAATCCAGACATTCTTCTTAAATCCATGGATAAATATCTATAATATAATTATTGGAGAAAAACAATGGTCAATAGTTAATCTCCACAGCAGAGAAACACTTTTACATTTTATAATTAATAGTAGTAGTAGTCTAATAGTAGTAGTAGTAGTAGTAGTATAATGTAGTCAGCCTGGTCACTAGAAATACAAGGTGATTTAGGATTCTTGAAAAGGTCCTGAGTACTTCCATATATTCCTTCCTCAGTGCTCACTAAAACAATACCAAACTGTTGCAGAACACTGGTGCAAACTCATGATGCCCAGAGGGCTCAGACCACACAGACCAAGCACTCTGCTCTGATGACTGCACCACGGCAGTTCACAATGCTCTAGCAAGCTGGGAGAGTACTTGACGGAAACAGAGCGTTGTGTTTAATCATTTTTGTTTTAAGCCTTCCCCAACCCATAGCCCAAACCTTAACCCCTAACCGTAACCCTTTGAATTGTTTTGGTTTTAATCCTGTAACCACACAGAATTAAACCTGTTACCACACAGAATTAACCCTGTTACCACACAGAATGAACACTGTTACCACACAGAATTAACCCTGTAACCATCCAGAATTAACCCTGTAACCACACAGAATTAACACTGTAACCACGCAGAATTAACCCTGTAACCACACAGAATTAAACCTGTTAGCACACAGAATTAACACTGTTACCACACAGAATTAACCCTGTAACCACACAGAATTAAACCTGTAACCACACAGAATTAAACCCTGTTACCACACAGAATTAACCCTGTAACCACACAGAATTAACCCTGTTACCACACAGAATTAACACTGTAACCACACAGAATTAACCCTGTAACCACACAGAATTAACCCTGTAGTCACACAGAATTAACCCTGTAACCACGCTGAATGAATGCATAAAAAATAGACTTTCATCCAGATTAGGTTGAATTTCGAAGTGAAACTATTAGATCAAGTTGCAGCCTCAGCTACTTTACTGTAGTATAATTAGAGATATCATCTCAAGCACACTTGTTTGCTGACAGGAAGTATTTTTTTAAATAAATTGACAGTGACATGAACATTAGTGATACAATTGGTTACACATTTTGAATACTAGTCAGAGAAGTAGATAATAATAATAATAATAATAATGAAAAAGTAGTATTATAGTATTACTAATGTATTATCTATTACCTGTTCTTCTCTGCTGTTTATAATAACATCATCTGCACCCATTGCTCTGCACGCCTTCTGACCTCCCCCGCCTGTGTCCATCGTGGAGGAGACAAAGTAACAGCTGGTGCCAAACTTCCACCATCCGTCCAGACAGGGTTTCTCTGAAATAAACTCAACAGAGCAGCAGGCATTTAAAAGTCTACAAATATATTGCATCTCTTCTAAGTATGAAATAAAATTTTACTTTTAAATTAAGAAAATTAAAGACTGCACTCACGATAGAACCTAAGCCTGTTCTGTAGCTGGTCTCTCTCAGAGGCCGTGGTATTTAGACTGTTCTGTAACTGGTCTCTCTCAGTGGTCCTGGTATTTAGACTGTTCTGTAACTGGTCTCTCTCAGTGGTCCTGGTATTTAGACTGTTCTGTAACTGGTCTCTCTCAGTGGTCCTGGTATTTAGACTGTTCTGTAACTGGTCTTTCTCTGTGGTCCTGGTATTTAGATTATTCTGCAACTGGTCTCTCTCCCGAGCTATTGTGGTGAGAGTATTCTGCAACTGGTCTTTCGCCTTAGTTTTGGTTGTGAGACTATTCTGTAGCTGTTTTTTCTCTGTTGTCCTGGTATTTAGACTATTCTGCAACTGGTCTCTCTCTGTAGTCCTGGTATTTAGACTATTCTGCAACTGGTCTCTCTCCCGAGTTATTGTGGTGAGAATATTCTGCAACTGTTCCTTCTCCTTGGTTTTGGTTGTGAGACTATTCTGTAGCAGATTTTTCTCTGTGGTCCTGATATTTAGACTATTCTGCAACTGGTCTCTCTCTTTGGTCCTTGAGTTAAGACTATTCTGTAATTGCTCCCTTTCAGCAGTCATAACTTTAAGACTATTTTGCTGCTGGTCCCTGTCTTTGGTCCTTGTGGTGAGACTATTATGTAGCTGGTCTCTCTCTTTAGTCAGGGTGTTGTAACTGTTCTGTAGCTGGTCTCTCTCTTTAGTCAAGGTGTTGTAACTGCTCTGTAGCTGGTCTCCCTCTTTTGTCAAGTTATTATAACTGGTTGGTTGCTGATCTCCTTCTTTAGTCAGAAGGGTGTAACTGTCCTGTTGGTCTCTCTCTGTTGAGCAGTGATGATCAATGACACCATCTGTAAAAGGGAAAAGTTGATCAATTATTCAAATATGTGTAACTATCACACCATTGAAGTTTACAAAACAACATTATAAACTTACAGTAGACAGACAGGCCTATGATCCCAGCCAATAGGAGAACACACAGCAGCCCCAGACACACTGCAGCAACTCCAGAGGGTCTCTTCCACCACTGAAAATTATCTGAATCACAGGGAAATATCATGTAAGAGATTTGAACTCATTCTGGTGTTGATAAAATACTTATATCATCCAGGATGTTAAGGAACAAAAGCTGTGAGTTTGTACTTGAATTGATACCTGAAAATGTAACACTGGGCTTGTTGGGAGACGTGTCATCATCAATGTCCATGGTCTGCATTGTTGGATTTTCCACCTGTGTTTGTATAGATTGTCTCTTACATTTCTAGAAGTCAAATGCTATATTTTCCTCTGTTACTTCAGCTCTAGTGTAGGTTTGTATAGATTGTCTCTTACATTTCTAGAAGTCAAATGCTATATTTTCCTCTGTTACTTCAGCTCTAGTGTAGGTTTGTATCTGTGTCTTAAGTATCATCAAGTCAAATACTTGAGGTCACTTGACTTAGCTTACCCAGTACAAAGGAAACAATAGGATAGTCCCAAGCGCAAACTCTACCCAACTAGCAACACATGCACAGTGGTCAAGCTAAATCAAGCACACTTCAGTATTTGACATAGTTATGTACTTTTGCCCAGTTAGGGTTCACCTGCTTCGTCCCCCAGAGACACTAACATATTACATAAGAATGAGACAATAAACACACCTCATAAAATGATGATATCTGGTGTAATATGGAAAATAAATCTTACCACAGTCTTTGAGAGTTAAAAACGGATGCATTCAAAATGTTATATTGGTTTGTTAAGACGAACTTAACGAGATGTACTAAATGAGGATGAAATGTAAGATCGGAGGAACGTGTCCACATGTTTTTTATAGTCTGAATGACCCCACCTTTCGTGTCAACATCAGCATATCCTTTAAATTATTTGTCCAAACAAGTCAAACTGAAAGTTCAAGCTACAGAATGCTGCATGGTACTGTTTCATTTCCCCTCTCTCTCAAGCACATAAACTATAGGGGTCAAAGGTAAACTTTAGGTTAAAATGAATGGTTGAATGTTCAGCTACTCCAAAATTCTAAAGCGTAGAACACTTGGAAGGCTGAATATCAAAATGTGTCTATGCCTTATTTAACCTATTGTAGGGTTGATTGCTTAATTTACAGCGACTTGGTAGCCTATTCTAGGGTTGTTAGCTTAATTTAGAGTTGCTCGTTAGCGTAATTTACATTTCTGGTGGGTTGATTTGTATCTAAAAGCGGGAGCCCTGCCAGTAAGGCCGGTGAGCAAGTCTGCTGTCTCACTGTCCAAATCATTTTGGAGAGCCACCTGCCTGCTGATTGCTTGTTGCTAACTAGGTAGCTAGCCTGTTGTAGAGCCACCTGCCTGCTGAATGTTGTTGCTAACTGGTTAGCTAGCCTGTTGTAGAGCCACCTGCCTGCTGAATGTTGTTGCTAACTAGGTAGCTAGCCTGTTGGAGAGCCACCTGCCTGCTGAGTGCTTGTTGCCAACTGGGTAGCTAGCCTGTTGTAGAGCCACCTGCCTGCTGAGTGCTTGTTGCTAACTGGGTAGCTAGCCTGTTGTAGAGCCACCTGCCTGCTGAATGTTGTTGCTAACTGAGTAGCTAGCCTGTTGGAGAGCCACCTGCCTGCTGGGTGCTTGTTGCTAACTGGGTAGCTAGCCTGTTGTAGAGCCACCTGCCTGCTGAATGTTGTTGCTAACTAGGTAGCTAGCCTGTTGTAGAGCCACCTGCCTGCTGAATGTTGTTGCTAACTGGGTAGCTAGCCTGTTGTAGAGCCACCTGCCTGTTAAGTGCTTGTTGCTAACTAGGTAGCTAGCCTGTTGTAAGGCCTTGTAGGTCCTACTGGTTTACAATAAACTGTATAGGACTTTAAGAAGTCACATGGTACCACTGTGGAGTGTTAGGTGGATTCCTTCTTAATACCCTGACACAGCTCCTCTACTTCTCCTTTTCTCACACCAAACTTTCATATTTTCATCTTTCACTTTCCTTTCTTTTTCTTTCTAGTTTCTGTAGAATATTTGGAAGTATGTAAAATCTAAAGAAAGTGCTGCATCAACAGTCTCAAGTCAGGGCCCATATTTATCAAATGTCTTAGTGTAGGAGTGCTGATCTAGGATCTGTTTATCCTTTTTATCATAATGAATAAGGCCATGTGGACAGGGAGGACTTGAACCCAGGTCAGTATTCCTGAGATCGTTGATCTCTAGTTACATTTGCTTTGCATTGAGTCCAGGTTTGGGTTTATTTCACTGAAGAAGATTCCCTGCACTGTCATTCACACAGACCACATTATTTCACAAAATATTTATTTGAAAGTACGGTATAGACACATTTTGGCATTGAGCCTTTCAAGTTTTCTAACATTAGGTACTTTTGGAGTAGCAGAATATTCAACCATTCATAACCCCAGGTTTGGTGCTTGAGAGACAGGGTTGTGAAACACTTCAGTGCCGCAGTCTGCAACTTGAACTTTCAGTTGGACTTGAGCTTGACTGTAAACTTTAGTAACACTTCATGCCTGTTTCCAACCACCCACACGTTCTGTTGTTGTCACATGTTGTATCTGAACCTACCAGACTGTGGTACATCAGTTCATTATTGTTTGGCCAATCTTAATAATGCTCCATTACTACTATTGTGGTGTTTGTCTTAACAACAAGCCAATATAACATATATGGATGAATGCATTTTCACTCTCAAAGACCTTGATAAGATTTATTTTCTTCATTTCACATGATATGATCATTTAATGGATTGTCTGATTGTAATGTGTTAGTGGTTCTGGGGGACTGAGCAGGGGGTGATAAAATAACATGCCAGTTGGGTTGAAAATAAATAATCCAACTAGAGTGATGAAGACCGTGGATATTGATGATGACATGTATGCTGACAAGCCCAGAAAAATGGATGGTGTTAGTGTTACATTTTCTGGTTTCAATGCAAGTACAGACAGACGTAAAGACAGAAATACACGCACACACACACAGACACTTTCTCATTTCATAAGTGGAATGAACACGTGGTCCATATACAACGGCTGTCATTTAAATGTATTGATATCTGTAAAAACTAAATGAAAACAATACGTGGTTAAATTGTTATCACACCATAATGGTAAATATTGATATTTCAACATGCTATACATGACGTCAGAGCTCAGGGTCTCACAGTTCTGTGACAGCCAGCTGTTCTGAAATTGACCCCAACTGCTTATTAAATGGATCTAAATTTCCCATTTGAGTCTTATGTACCATTTCAAAGATAGTTTTTTGTACATTTTATAAAAGTACAGACTCAAAGTTTCAAAATGGTATATCATAAACTGCAGTTGAGGGACACATAAGGAAGTTATGCTTGTGATAAACGTATTCCATGTTGTAGACAAGTACCAGA
Organism: Salmo salar; assembly: GCF_965601325.2. Classification (NCBI taxonomy): domain Eukaryota; kingdom Metazoa; phylum Chordata; class Actinopteri; order Salmoniformes; family Salmonidae; genus Salmo; species Salmo salar. The sequence goes on from NC_138298.1 coordinate 30,253,287, forward strand.
AAATATATATAATTTGATTAAAGATGTATGCTGTACTACTAAGTGTTGTAATGTACTAATGCTATAGTTACATCAGTGTTTCAGTTAAATGTTGACAAAGCACAGTTTGAAAAAAAGGACAGATTGAACAGATAGATACCAATGATTTATATAAACCCCGAATTACATGTATTTAAGTATTTCTTTGTTGTAGTGGGGACAGTAACATTAGTACTCTCTAAAACATATTTTAAGAAATGTTTTTATATAGATGGGTTAGCTGACAACTTCACTAAAACAATGTGTGTGCCTCCATGGGACAGAAGTCAGACTATAGTCTCCCTAAAGAGTGTGGTGGCTAATTTCTGCATTACCAAATGAGGAGTTACAAACACACCAGTCCGAGTTAAACTACATCTTTAATACTTAAGATACTTTTGCAAAAGTACTTGACCTTCAATAATGCACTCTCTCGAATGAACCAGGAAGGTGATTACACAATGGCTACAGGGATCCTTAGTAACAGATACTTACAGATACTTAGTAACAGTTCACAAAGGTTAAGTTTTGTATGACAGATATCCATAAAACACATCAGACAGTAACTGCTATGTCAACCTGGTTCATTGTATAGCCCAGTATCTGGTCCCCCTAGAACCGTCCCTCACGGGTACGGTATAGAACAGAACCATTAGCTCATGTCCTCTGGAATGCTTTTTAGGCATTCTTATCAAATTACATCATAAATCTCCTTTGTCAGTGCTATCTCATAGTGGCCCATCCTCAGTAAAACACCTCTTGTTCCCACTCCTGGACAGGCTCACTGAGAGTGAGCCTCTAAGCCGTATATTATCACAGGATAAGTACGAGATCTAAGAGAGGACATACAAGGGTCCATTTACTGCCATATTCCTCCCCACAATAAAGAAAAGGAGGGAGTGACTTGCTCACGGACATTGTGGAGACAAGTCATTGGTTCCCCATTAATCACGCCATCCCTTCACATGGTTTAAGAAATAGGTTAAGACACATTCCCATGATGACAAGTCTGACCTCTCCCCTCTCTGGGCCCCAAGTGTCTGAGCCCCAGCTAAGGGAGACGTGCAACTGAAAAGACACCAGAGTCCAATGGACACTTTCTAATGACAAGTACCTCAAATAAGCATATTATACTAATAAAACATCTTAATTTTCTATGTTACCCAACTAATTCTGATTCGTCCACGACATTAGCATGAAGAAAGCCCAATACACACTGTTCCTATTGGACGGTTGAGTAACAGAGATTCTAGAAAACATTAGTATTTTTGGCACACTTGTCTCTGGAGGAAAAAGGTGACATTGTTGCACTGCTTTAAAAATATCAGGGTTTATTCTCAGATGTGCCAACTCAGACAAATGTACTAGAGCATGATATTGACGATGTGGACTCTGCCCCAATCAAACAACATGTCTATTGAGTGAACCCTGAAAAGAGAGAGAAGCTCCGCAGTGAGGAATAGTTCATGCTTGAGCACGGCATTTCACAACATGGCAACAGTCCGTGGAATTCACCCTGTATATATTCGGATGGGTCTCTGCTGTTTTGTTCCGATTTTTGGAAACTCGATGCCGTTAGTAAGTCTGACTCGTACCCTTTGCCCAGGGTCGATGATTGTGTGGACCGTGTTGGCTCCGCTAAATACGTTAAAGAGTTCGATCTGCTGAAGGGTATTGGCAGGTCTCTCTAACTCAGAGCGCCAAAGATTTGTCTGCTTTTGTCACTCCTGGTGGTTTGTTTTCCTACCTTTGTCTTCTGTTCAGGTTATGAAATGCTAAGACCCCTTTGGTCTCTGCACCGGTGCCAGCTGCTGCAGATTTCATTGTCCATTTGCTTTGTACACTGATGCCAGCAATGTAGGACCAGGGGCTGTGCTCCTACAGAAAGATGATAACAATGTTCAGCACCCTGTGGGGCACTTTTCAAAGAAATGGGCCTCATATCACAAACACTACTAAACTATTGAGAAGGAGATGTTGGCTTTAGTACTGGCTCTTCAGAACTGTATCGTCTCTACCACTATGGTTGTCTATACCATCATAACCCTCTACAACTATGGTACATGTAAATGTAAATGTGGTCTATACCCATCATAACCCTCTACCACTATGGTGGTCTATACCATCATAACCCTCTACCACTATGGTACATGTAAATGTAAATGTGGTCTATACCCATCATAACCCTCTACCACTATGGTGGTCTATACCATCATAACCCTCTACAACTATGGTACATGTAAATGTAAATGTGGTCTATACCCATCATAACCCTCTACCACTATGGTTGTCTATACCATCATAACCCTCTACCACTATGGTACATGTAAATGTAAATGTGGTCTATACCCATCATAACCCTCTACCACTATGGTGGTCTATACCATCATAACCCTCTACCACTATGGTTGTCTATACCCATCATAACCCTCTACCACTATGGTTGTCTATACCATCATAACCCTCTACCCTTATGGTGGTCTATACCATCACAACCCTCTACCACTATGGTGGTCTATACCATCATAACCCTCTACCACTATGGTGGTCTATACCCATCATAACCCTCTACAACTATGGTGGTCTATACTGATCATAACCCTTTACCACTATGGTGGGCTATACTGATCATAACTCTCTACCACTATGGTGGTCTATACCATCATAATCCTCTACCCTTATGGTGGTCTATACCATCATAACCCTCTACCACTATGGTGGTCTATACCTATCATAACCCTCTACCACTATGGTGGTCTATTCCCATCATAACCCTCTACCACTATGGTGGTCTATACCATCATAACCCTCTACCACTATGGTGGTCTATACCCATCATAACCCTCTACAACTATGGTGGTCTATACTGATCATAACCCTCTACCACTATGGTGGTCTATACCCATCATAACCCTCTACCATTATGGTGGTCTATACCTATCATAACCCTCTACCACTATGGTTGTCTATACCATCATAACCCTCTACCACTATGGTGGTCTATACCTATCATAACCCTCTACCACTATGGTTGTCTATACCATCATAACCCTCTACCACTATGGTGGTCTATACCTATCATAACCCTCTACCACTATGGTGGTCTATACCTATCATAACCCTCTACCACTATGGTGGTCTATACCATCATAACCCTCTACCACTATGGTGGTCTATACCATCATAACCCTCTACCACTGTGGTGGTCTATACCTATCATAACCCTCTACCACTATGGTGGTCTATACCCATCATAACACTCTACCACTATGGTGGTCTATACCGATCATAACCCTCTACAACTATGGTGGTCTATACCATCATAACCCTCAACCCTTATGGTGGTCCATACCATCATAACCCTCTACCACTATGGTGGTCTATACCCATCATAACCCTCTACAACTATGGTGGTCTATACCATCATAACCCTCTACCACTATGGTGGTCTATACCATCATAACCCTCTACCACTATGGTGGTCTATACCTATCATAACCCTCTACCACTATGGTGGTCTATACCATCATAACCCTCTACAACTATGGTGGTCTATACCCATCATAACACTCTACAACTATGGTGGTCTATACCCATCATAACCCTCTACAACTATGGTTGTCTATACCCATCATAACCCTCTACCCCGATGGTGGTCTATACCATCATAACCCTCTACCACTATGGTGGTCTATACCCATCATAACACTCTACCACTATGGTGGTCTATACCCATCATAACCCTCTACCACTATGGTGGTCTATACCATCATAACCCTCTACAACTATGGTGGTCTATACCCATCATAACACTCTACAACTATGGTGGTCTATACCCATCATAACCCTCTAACACTATGGTGGTCTATACCCATCATAACCCATCATAACCCTCTACCCCTATGGTGGTCTATACCATCATAACCCTCTACAACTATGGTGGTCTATACCCATCATAACCCTCTACCACTATGGTGGTCTATGCCCATCATAACCCTCTACCACTATGGTGGTCTTTACTCATAACACTATGGTAGTCTATACTCATCATAACACTATGGTAGTCTATACTCATCATAACACTATGGTAGTCTATACTCATCATAACACTATGGTAGTCTATACTCATCATAACACTATGGTAGTCTATACTCATCATAACACTATGGTAGTCTATACTCATCATAACACTATGGTGGTCTTTACCCATAATATCCCTCTCGTTTTCCTGCAAAAGACGAGCTCCACGAACCGCTGACTCCTTTGCTGCAGTCTCATATTGCAGGAGTTTCCCCTTGAAATCAGACATGTCTGCAATAAGGACAACTTGGTTGGTTGCTGGTTGTCTTTCAAGGGTGTTCAGTCAATATGTTCTGTGTTTTGTGTTTAGCCAGTGTGTAGCCCTGGCTCACTACTTATTTTGACTGCACGTTTTGCCGTTTTGGAGATCAGTTTTGTTTTGATTGAGAGTCATAGAAACATACGTGATTTTACCTCTGTCAAAACGTATGAGTTTTAAACAACTATATATTTACAAAAAAAATTAAGATTATATAAAACAAATGGTCTGTTTTGTCTTGTATTTAGGCGTTGACAGCCAGTAGTCATCATGTTTATATTGAAGGAAGCAACACATTTAAATGCAACACATTTAAATGTATCCTATTGTGAGATGGAAGTTACCTCCAAACTTAAGGGGGACGGTGTTGCAGGCTTTGGTTTTTCCATTTCTATTTTCAGGTTGGATGTTAGCACATTTAGCACTCAGGGCGCACCGATTGGTGTCAGCTCATTAGTCAGTATGTGTTACACCTTCTTTGTCTATGGTATATTGCGATCACACAATTTAATGTGCTTCCCGTCACCTACTATGCGGGATGGAAACAGGACTCCTCTGAAAAAAAAGGAACTACCAAAAAATGTATAAATAAAACAACTTTTCTGTTAAAAATAAATTAATAAAACAGATCTGATCCCTACACAGGCTCAAAGGCAACCTGGGAGGGAGGGTCTTCCGGTGCCAGTACCCCTTGCAAGTCTTTCAATGTAAAATCCTTGAGACCCTAAAACTTTTTAAAAACTTTTCCGCTGCAGCCACAATAATGTCTAGTTTCTTCGACTTCTTTGAGACTTGTGGTATACAGTTTATAACTGTGGCAATGAACGCAACAAAGTCCACCTTTTTCACCTTTGTCTGGCAGCAGACATTTACTACAGGCTGTGGTGTATCCACTACCATCTCTTCACTAGCATCATTTGTTTTCTCAATTATTTTAGTCGCCTCCGTGTAGGAGATTCGATTGACCGCTCTAACTTTTGCCAACTCAATCTCCTTCACCCTTACAGGACACTCCAGGAACCAGGATCATGATCTCCACCATAATTGCAACACTGTTTTCCTTCCACTCACCGTTCTTCAGTATACTCTGTTCATCTGCACACACTAGAAACATAGCCAAATCCTTTACAGTTCTTACTCTGCAGTGGTTTGGGGAGGAAAGCTCTTACAGTGTATCTTTTAACCAAGCTTCACATGAGTAGGTATTTGTTCTTTATCAAAAAACAATAGGACCGACAGACCTTCTTTTTCTCCATTCACCCAGCGGGTCAGACGCCGGGCACCAACCACACCAGGAATTCTCTTCAGGTATTCAACCTGAACATCCGTCATAACCCCTGAGATGACTCCTTTGACCGAAGTTCAAAACACAGGCCCACTGCAATCTTCCTCTTCTCTTCAGAAATACAATTAATCATAATGAGACCCCTCCTGATCACTCTGACAGACTCCACTTTTCGAACTCAGCATCCACTTCCGCCATCTTCCTCTCCACAATCCTCTGCTCGGAGACTTCAGAGAGCCATGTGTTACTCCTGTGCTGGCTTGTCCATCTCATTAGTCGAAGGTGTTGGCCCAGGTGATATTTAAGAGTGACTGGCCCAGTGCTCCAGTTGTGTTGAGATGTGGAGGGTCAACCCCTTTAGTTGCTGCCCACTATTTGATTTTTACAAAACATTGCTTTGTCTGATCTTCCCTGTTTTGCTCCACTTTTTGGTTTGCTTCTTGTCTTTCAGTTTGTTGTGGGTTTTATTTTGTTTTCCTGTTCTTGGGCAAATTTAGTGGTCGCTCATGGTGGGTGTCTTTTAGGTCCCAGTTGTTGTTACTAGTCAACTCCCAGTGGACAACCCCATGAACGTCTTTCAGAACCCCTCCTAAAATCCCACCTGTTTCTTTTTGGTTGTGGTCAGCGACTGGCTGTTATTTCCACCTTCTGTTTGAGCTACATTATTTGGTTCTTGCTGGAGAAAATAAAAGTGGCTGTGATTCTGGATGGCCAGATTGCTAGCAAGAATGACAAACTGCCATGTGTTTCATTTTATTATTGATACTGTGTTTTGTTTTGAGGTGTTTTGACTGATATCACATCAATACTAATATGGCTAAAATTCACTAGCTGTCTAATCAACAAATGTAACAGTGTATTTGAGACAACAAGGGCTCATTGTTCAAATGTATTTATATTCAAACATTGGAGATTAAATATACCTTACGTGCTGTCAATAATCTAAGCCAACCCTGTCAGTTATGCCCCATTGTTGCTCATAGATTCTTTTGTTAAACAACATACCCTTCTGTTTTAATATGTTCATGTTCATTTAATAATGTCACAAGTGTCGAAGAGATGAGACCAAGGCACAGCGGGTACCGGAATACTCATACTTTAATTTATTATTTAAAGTGAGTGACGAAAAAAACAAGAAACAGAACGACAGCTAACAGATTTGCAGGCTAGACAAACAGCAGTGCAAATACAACTACCCACAAAAACCCAAACCAAACACACACCTATATATAGGACTCTCAATCAGAGGCAACTAGAAACACCTGCCTCCAATTGAGAGTCCAACACCCAAACCTAAACATAGAAAAACTAAACTAGACAGAACGTAGAAATACATACAAAACACAAACCCTCTGCCACGTCCTGACCAAAACTAATACAATTACTCCCTCTGCTGGTCAGGACGTGACAGTACCCCCCCCTAAAGAGTCAGACCCCGAATGCACCTAAAAGAAAAGACAAAAATAACCCAAACAACAAAAAATATCCCCTAAACTAAAGGGAGGGAAGGGGGGTGGCCCTCCCCAACCCACCTATATTGGAGGCTGCTCAGGTGCGGGACATGGACCCCGCTCCACCCTCGGCGTCGCCCACTTAGGTGGCGCCCCTGGCCGCGTCGGAGGACTGGTGGGCGACCCTGACTTCGCCCGGCTGGCGGGCGGCGATGGCTGCGCCCGGCTGGCGGGTGTCCCTTGCTGCGCCCGGCTGGCAGACGACACTGGCTGCGCTCGGCTTGCGGGCCACTCTGGCAGATCCGGCACGGCGGGCCACTCTGGCAGATCCGGCACGGCGGGCCACTCTGGCAGATCCGGCACGGCGGGCCATTCTGGCAGCTCCGGGCAGGCGGGCCACTCTGGCAGCTCCGGCCTGACGGGCGGCTCTGGCGACTCCTGACTGGCGGGCGGCTCTGGCGACTCCTGACTGGCGGGCGGCTCTGGCGACTCCTGACTGGCGGGCGGCTCTGGCGACTCCTGACTGGCGGGCGGCTCTGGCGACTCCTGACTGGCGGGCGGCTCTGGCAACTCCTGACTGGTGGGCGGCTCTGGCGGCACCAGACTGGCGAGGCTGGGCTGACGCACTAGATGCCTGATGCGTGGGGCTGGTACAGGATGTGCTGGGGGGGGGCTGGTACAGGGGAGCGGGAACAGGCCGAGTCAGACTGGGCTGACGCACCTCAGGGCTAGTGCGGGGAGCTGGCCTGGGGCTCCATCCTTGCACCGCCAAACTGCCCTTGTGCCCCCCCCAAAAAAATTATTGGGGCTGCCTCTCGGGTTCCCTTACCAGCCGTGTTCCCCGGTCCTCGCCAGATATCCTCCGCTGCTTGGTCCTGGTATGGTGGGTAGTTCTGTCACAAGTGTCGAAGAGATGAGACCAAGGCGCAGTGGGTACCGGAATACTCATACTTTAATTTATTATTTAAAGTGAGTAACGAAAAAAACAAGAAACAGAACGACAGCTAACAGATTTGCAGGCTAGACAAACAGCAGTGCAAATACAACTACCCACAAAAACCCAAACCAAACACACACCTATATATAGGACTCTCAATCAGAGGCAACTAGAAACACCTGCCTCCAATTGAGAGTCCAACACCCAAACCTAAACATAGAAAAACTAAACTAGACAGAACGTAGAAATACATACAAAACACAAACCCTCTGCCACGTCCTGACCAAAACTAATACAATTACTCCCTCTGCTGGTCAGGACGTGAAAAATAACATTTAATACAATTTTAATGTGTCTAATATTTATTTATTTTTATTTTATTTAACCTTTCAGTTAATAACAAATTGTTATTTACAATGACGGCCTACCTCCGGCCAAACCTGGACAATGCTGGGCCAATTGTGCGCCGGCCCTATGGGACTCCAAATTACAGCCGGATGTAACACAGCTTAATATAATATCAAATCAAAGTTTATTTGTCACGTATGCCGAATACAACAGGTGTAGACCTTACAGTGAAATGCTTACTTACAGGCCCTATCCAACAGTGCAAATGTTAAGTAAAAGATTAAAGTAAAGAATTAAAGATAAGTAAAAAATTAAAACAACAGTAAAAAGACAATGAAAATAGCAGTAGCGAGGCTATATACAGTAGCGAGGCTATAACGATAGCGAGGCTATTTCCAGGCACAGGTTAGTCGGGCTAGTTGAGGTATTATGTACCTACAGGTATGGTTAAAGTGACTATGCATATATGATCAACAGAGAGTAGCAGTAGTGTAAAAGAGGGGTTGGCGGGTGGCGGAACACAATGCAGATAGTCTGGGTAGTCAATGTGCGGGGGCACCGGTTAGTCGGGCTAATTGAGGTAGTATGTACATGAATGTATAGTTAAAGTCACTATGCATATATGATAACAGAGAGTAGAAGCAGCATAAAGAGGGGTTGGGGGGGGACACACACAATGCAAATAGTCCAGGTAGCCATTTGATACCTGTTCAGAAGTGTTATGGCTTGGGGGTAAAAACTGTTGAGAAGCCTTTTGGTCCCAGACTTGGCGCTCCGGTACCGCTTGCCATGCGGTAGTAGAGAGAACAGTCTATGACTGGGGTGGCGGGAGTCTTTGACAATTTTTAGGGCCTTCTTCTGACACTGCCTGGTGTAGAGGTCCTGGATGGCAGGCAGCTTAGCCCCAGTGCCTTGTGGTCGGAGGCCGAGCAGTTGCCATACCATGCAGTGATGCAACCAGTCAGGATGCTCTCGATGTTGCAGCTGTAGAACCTTTTGAGGATCTGAGGACCAATGCCAAATCTTTTTAGTTTCCTGAGGGGGAATAGGCTTTGTCGTGCCCTCTTCACGACTGTCTTGGTGTGTTTGGACCATTCTAGTTTGTTGGTGATGTGGACACCAAGGAACTTGAAGTTCTCAACCTGCTCCACTACAGCCCCGTCGATGAGAATGGGGGCGTGCTAGGTCTTCCTTTTCCTGTAGTCCACAATCATCTCCTTAGTCTTGGTTACGTTGAGGGATAGGTTGTTATTCTGGCACCACCCGGCCAGGTCTCTAAACTTGTCAAATGAATGTAGACATTAATAAATGCATTTCTGTATCTTCCAAAGTCTTTAAAATGGAGTAGCACCAAAATGAATGTGCAGAGGCTTTAAAACAGCCCCCTCTTTCAGTTGTCTAGGGTTAATACATATCATTGATAGAAACTGGTCTTTATCAGGATAGTCACAGCAGTACAATAATTGACCAGTAGATGGTGGTCTTAGTACGTCATCTGTGGACATGTGACCAGACCAAGGGGACTGTTCAGCAGGATGCAACGTTTAGGAACTGAAATATAGTATGTAGTAAAAAACATGCTTCTCTGACCTGTAGAATAAAGAATCATGTTCGCTTTATTGATGGCATTTCCATCTGCAACTTTTGACCAAGTCTGGCTTCTGAATGTGGCCAGAGGCTCTTTCACTATAGTTTCCCTCTTCCTGTCTCCTCCCCTACATCTGCACTGATTGGCTTCACAGGTGAAAACAATATGGTGGAAGGAAGCTCATCATTAGGTTGGTTTAACTTTCACCTGGTCAGCTCTTTCAGATCAGTGGAGGAGAGGACAGATGTTTAGATGACTGAGAAAGAGCCATAGTGTATTGGGTTAGTGTAGTGATGTTGAATTAGCACAGGCTGTAGCTCTTCTAGGCCAGTCATGCTTAGTCACACGGAATGGATGTTTATTGGTGGAACCTTAAGTTTGGAGGACCGGCTTGTAATGGCTGGTGCAGAATTTGTGGAATGGAATCAAATACATCAAAGGTGTAACGGTCGTCGTAATGGATGGACGAAGGCGCAGCGGGTTGAGTGCTCATATTTAACTTTTAATGAACACTTAATAAACAAAAACCAGCCGACAAACAGTCTTGCAGGCAACACAGCTATGCAAAGAACAACCTCCCACAAATCCCATGACAAACACATTCCTATTTATAGGACCTTCAATCAGAGGCAACGAAAGACAGCTGCCTCCAATTGAAGGCCCCAACCCCAATTACCTACACATAGAAATGACTAGACAGAACATAGAAATACACTAACATAGAACAATGACAAAAACCCCGGAATACATAAACCAAACACCCCTCTACATACACACACACCCCGAACCATATAAAACAAATACCCCCTGCCACGTCCTGACCAAACTATAATAACAAATAACACCTTTACTGGTCAGGACGTGACAAAAGGCATGGTTTCTGTGTATTTGATGCCATTCTATTTGCTCTGTTCCAGCCATTATTACAAGCCATCCCCCCCAACAGCCTCAAATGATTTATACGCTTTTACATGAATCTCATGCATTCTGTCAATCACATGGGGCGGCAGGTAGCCTAGTGGTTAGAGCGTTGGACTAGTAACCGAAAGATGCAAGATTGAATCCCTGAGCTGACAAGGTAAAAATCTGTCGTTCTGCCCCTGAACAATGCAGTTAACCCACTGTTCCATTGAAAATAATTTGTTCTTAACTGACTTGCCTAGTTAAATAAAGTTAAATAAATAAAACATGCACACAGACACAACTTTGATAACTGGAGGCTTTTACATGAATCATACATGAATCTCATGCATTCTCTGTCTCACACACACCATGCTTAAGGCTGTCTCTCTGATAACTGGAGGTCATTCCACCTGTCCTATTGTAGTCAGTGATTAGTTACACTTGTTATTAGTAAAAAAAAACATAGAGACTGTTTTGATAAATGATGGTTATGATCCAACCCTTAATTCTGGTGTTGTCAGCACAAACAGGAAGTTAACAAGATATTAGTTAAAATGTAAACAGTAACATTCACTCTCTGTACTTAAGTGGTAGAGAGGTGTCTTGTCCTTCTAGATTCCATGTTAATATTAGATAAAGTATAAAACAGAGAGGTGTCTTGTCCTTCTAGATTCCATGTTAATATTAGATAAAGTATAAAACAGAGAGGTGTTGTCACGCCCTGACCTGAGAGAGCCATTTTATGTCTCTATTTAGGTTTGGTCAGGGTGTGATTTGGGTGGGCATTCTATGTCCTTTTTTCTATGTTTTTGTATTTCTTTGTTTTGGCCTGGTATGGCTCTCAATCAGGGACAGCTGTACACCGTTGTCGCTGATAGGGAGCCATACTTAGGCAGCCTGTTTTCCCTTGGGCTTTTGTGGGTAGTTGTTTTCTGTCTTGTGTTTTCACCTGGCAGAACTGTTGACTTTCGTTTTCTTGTGTTATTTAAAGTGATTCATTAAAGTTAATATGAGCACTTACCACGCTGCTGCATCTTGGTCCCCTCTGTCAGACGATCGTTACAGGTGTCTTGTCCTTCTAGATTCCATGTTAATATTAGATAAAGTATAAAACAGAGAGGTGTCTTGTCCTTCTAGATTCCATGTTAATATTAGATAAAGTATAAAACAGAGAGGTGTCTTGTCCTTCTAGATTCCATGTTAATATTAGATAAAGTATAAAACAGAGAGGTGTCTTGTCCTTCTAGATTCCATGTTAATATTAGATCAAGTATAAAACAGAGAGGTGTCTTGTCCTTCTAGATTCCATGTTAATATTAGATAAAGTATAAAACAGAGAGGTGTCTTGTCCTTCTAGATTCCATGTTAATATTAGATAAAGTATAAAACAGAGAGGTGTCTTGTCCTTCTAGATTCCATGTTAATATTAGATCAAGTATAAAACAGAGAGGTGTCTTGTCCTTCTAGATTCCATGTTAATATTAGACAAGTATAAAACAGAGAGGTGTCTTGTCCTTCTAGATTCCATGTTAATATTAGATCAAGTATAAAACAGAGAGGTGTCTTGTCCTTCTAGATTCCATGTTAATATTAGATAAAGTATAAAACAGAGAGGTGTCTTGTCCTTCTAGATTCCATTTTAGATAAAACAGAGTAGGGAGAACAATAATGTAGAGTACAATAATAGACAGGAAATGTCTTTAATCTCAGTTGAATGATTTATTGAATAAGCAGGAAGTACACATTGTTTATGTTCAGAATAATAAAAGCACAAGAAGCAAACATACTGTATACCTGATAAACATATACAGTCATTTTAAATGTATTTAGATGTGTAAAACTTAACAGTAATTGATTGACAGTGGCTATTGAATGATATTATACCCCTATTCTACACCTCATTGTTTGACATATGAATAAATTATTGTGTGTCAGCTTGTGGAGCGGACATTTTTATTTATTTATTTTTATTTCACCTTTATTTAACCAGGTAGGCAAGTTGAGAACAAGTTCTCATTTACAATTGCGACCTGGCCAAGATAAAGCAAAGCAGTTCAACAACATACAAAAACACAGAGTTACACATGGAGTAAAACAACATACAATCAATGATGCAGTACAACAACAAAAAAAGACTATATACAATGTGAGCAAATGATGTGAGATAAGGGAGGTAAAGGCAAAAAAAAAATGAGTCGGTCATGATTGGTTACTCATGGTCACGTGATGAGGTAGCCCCGCATGCGACTCAAAATCAGTATGAGCTTTCCTCTCAGCCCAAAATTGAATTTCCTATTTGTCTAATTAAGACGTTGGTTTCTCCTGCGTGAGACTCTACTTCACATAACTGTCTTTTTGTGTGTGTGTGTGTTTGTATGCGTTTCTCTCCTACCTGTAGTTCAGAGTACAATTCTATCAAATCCCACCAGTCTTCAGACAATCATTAACATACAGTAGAGAGTTAATTAATCAGCAGTGCAGAGAAAGTACTTATGAGAAGCCTATTTCTCACAGATCCATTTTTGTGAAAAGGAACAATCATAATCCCTCCATACTCCATGGCCTGGGGATATGTAATAGATTTCCCCACAGTTCTGGTCTGTACCACCACCAGGCTCTCCACTCCACCAATACCTGCAGTAAAAACAACACATAGTTAGACTGACCACTTTCTCTGAACCTAGAGTATGAACAACACAGAATGAGTCCAACTCCTCCCACTGTGGTCAGTGTGATTACGGATCAGTAGTCTCTTACCTTGCGGTGGTCAGTGTTATTAGAGCAGTAGTCTCTTACCTTGGGGTGGTCAGTGTTATTAGAGCAGTAGTCTCTTACTTTGGGGTGGTCAGTGTTATTAGAGGAGTAGTCTCTTACTTTGGGGTGGTCAGTGTTATTATAGAGCAGTAGTCTCTTACCTTGGGGTGGTCAGTGTTATTAGAGCAGTAGTCTCTTACCTTGGGGTGGTCAGTGTTATTAGAGCAGTAGTCTCTTACCTTGGGGTGGTCAGTGTTATTTTAGAGCAGTAGTCTCTTACTTGGGGTGGTCAGTGTTATTATAGATCAGTAGTCTCTTACCTTGGGGTGGTCAGTGTTATTATAGAGCAGTAGTCTCTTACCTTGGGGTGGTCAGTGTTATTATAGAGCAGTAGTCTCTTACCTTGGGGTGGTCAGTGTTATTATAGTACAGTAGTCTCTTACCTTGGGGTGGTCAATGTTATTATAGAGCAGTAGTCTCTTGCCTTGTGGTGGTCAGTGTTATTAGATCAGTAGTATCTTACCTTGCGGTGGTCAGTGTTATTATAGTACAGTAGTCTCTTACCTTGCGGTGGTCAGTGTTATAGTACAGTAGTCTCTTACCTTGCGGTGGTCAGTGTTATTATACAGCAGTATTCTCTTACCTTGGGGTGGTGAGTGTTATTACAGCAGTAGTCTCTTACCTTGCGGTGGTCAGTTATTATAGTACAGTAGTCTCTTACCTTGCGGTGGTCAGTGTTATTAGATCAGTAGTCTCTTACCTTGAGGTGGTCAGTGTTATTATAGTACAGTAGTCTCTTACCTTGCGGTGGTCAGTGTTATTATAGTACAGTAGTCTCTTACCTTGCGGTGGTCAGTGTTATTAGAGCAGTAGTCTCTTACCTTGGGGTGGTCAGTGTTATTAGAGCAGTAGTCTCTTACCTTGCGGTGGTCAGTGTTATTATAGTACAGTAGTCTCTTACCTTGGGGTGGTCAGTGTTATTAGAGCAGTAGTCTCTTACCTTGAGGTGGTCAGTGTTATTATAGAGCAATAGTCTCTTACCTTGGGGTGGTCAGTGTTATTAGAGCAGTAGTCTCTTACTTTGGGGTGGTCAGTGTTATTATAGAGCAGTAGTCTCTTACCTTGGGGTGGTCAGTGTTATTATAGAGCAGTAGTCTCTTACCTTGGGGTGGTCAGTGTTATTATACAGCAGTAGTCTCTTACCTTGGGGTGGTCAGTGTTATTATACAGTACAGTAGTCTCTTACCTTGCGGTGGTCAGTGTTATTATAGTACAGTAGTCTCTTACCTTGGGGTGGTCAGTGTTATTACAGCAGTAGTCTCTTACCTTGGGGTGGTCAGTGTTATTAGAGCAGTAGTCTCTTACTTTGGGGTGGTCAGTGTTATTAGAGGAGTAGTCTCTTACTTTGGGGTGGTCAGTGTTATTATAGAGCAGTAGTCTCTTACCTTGGGGTGGTCAGTGTTATTAGAGCAGTAGTCTCTTACCTTGGGGTGGTCAGTGTTATTAGAGCAGTAGTCTCTTACCTTGGGGTGGTCAGTGTTATTTTAGAGCAGTAGTCTCTTACTTGGGGTGGTCAGTGTTATTATAGATCAGTAGTCTCTTACCTTGGGGTGGTCAGTGTTATTATAGAGCAGTAGTCTCTTACCTTGGGGTGGTCAGTGTTATTATAGAGCAGTAGTCTCTTACCTTGGGGTGGTCAGTGTTATTATAGTACAGTAGTCTCTTACCTTGGGGTGGTCAATAATATTATAGAGCAGTAGTCTCTTGCCTTGTGGTGGTCAGTGTTATTAGATCAGTAGTATCTTACCTTGCGGTGGTCAGTGTTATTATAGTACAGTAGTCTCTTACCTTGCGGTGGTCAGTGTTATAGTACAGTAGTCTCTTACCTTGCGGTGGTCAGTGTTATTATACAGCAGTATTCTCTTACCTTGGGGTGGTGAGTGTTATTACAGCAGTAGTCTCTTACCTTGCGGTGGTCAGTTATTATAGTACAGTAGTCTCTTACCTTGCGGTGGTCAGTGTTATTAGATCAGTAGTCTCTTACCTTGAGGTGGTCAGTGTTATTATAGTACAGTAGTCTCTTACCTTGCGGTGGTCAGTGTTATTATAGTACAGTAGTCTCTTACCTTGCGGTGGTCAGTGTTATTATAGAGCAGTAGTCTCTTACCTTGGGGTGGTCAGTGTTATTATAGTACAGTAGTCTCTTACCTTGGGGTGGTCAATAATATTATAGAGCAGTAGTCTCTTGCCTTGTGGTGGTCAGTGTTATTAGATCAGTAGTATCTTACCTTGCGGTGGTCAGTGTTATTATAGTACAGTAGTCTCTTACCTTGCGGTGGTCAGTGTTATAGTACAGTAGTCTCTTACCTTGCGGTGGTCAGTGTTATTATACAGCAGTATTCTCTTACCTTGGGGTGGTGAGTGTTATTACAGCAGTAGTCTCTTACCTTGCGGTGGTCAGTTATTATAGTACAGTAGTCTCTTACCTTGCGGTGGTCAGTGTTATTAGATCAGTAGTCTCTTACCTTGAGGTGGTCAGTGTTATTATAGTACAGTAGTCTCTTACCTTGCGGTGGTCAGTGTTATTATAGTACAGTAGTCTCTTACCTTGCGGTGGTCAGTGTTATTAGAGCAGTAGTCTCTTACCTTGGGGTGGTCAGTGTTATTAGAGCAGTAGTCTCTTACCTTGCGGTGGTCAGTGTTATTATAGTACAGTAGTCTCTTACCTTGGGGTGGTCAGTGTTATTAGAGCAGTAGTCTCTTACCTTGGGGTGGTCAGTGTTATTATAGAGCAATAGTCTCTTACCTTGGGGTGGTCAGTGTTATTAGAGCAGTAGTCTCTTACTTTGGGGTGGTCAGTGTTATTATAGAGCAGTAGTCTCTTACCTTGGGGTGGTCAGTGTTATTATAGAGCAGTAGTCTCTTACCTTGGGGTGGTCAGTGTTATTATACAGCAGTAGTCTCTTACCTTGGGGTGGTCAGTGTTATTATACAGTACAGTAGTCTCTTAACTTGCGGTGGTCAGTGTTATTATAGTACAGCTAGTCTCTTACCTTGGGGTGGTCAGTGTTATTAGAGCAGTAGTCTCTTACCTTGGGGTGATCAGTGTTATTAGAGCAGTAGTCTCTTACCTTGGGGTGGTCAGTGTTATTAGAGCAGTAGTCTCTTACCTTGGGGTGACCAGTGTTATTAGAGCAGTAGTCTCTTACCTTGGGGTGGTCAGTGTTATTAGAGCAGTAGTCTCTTACCTTGGGGTGATCAGTGTTATTAGAGCAGTAGTCTCTTACTTTGGGGTGGTCAGTGTTATTAGAGCAGTAGTCTCTTACTTTGGGGTGGTCAGTGTTATTATAGAGCAGTAGTCTCTTACCTTGGGGTGGTCAGTGTTATTATACAGCAGTAGTCTCTTACCTTGGGGTGGTCAGTGTTATTATAGTACAGTAGTCTCTTACCTTGTGGTAGTCAGTGTTATTAGATCAGTAGTCTCTTACCTTGCGGTGGTCAGTGTTATTATAGTACAGTAGTCTCTTACCTTGCGGTGGTCAGTGTTATTATACAGCAGTAGTCTCTTACCTTGGGGTGGTGAGTGTTATTACAGCAGTAGTCTCTTACCTTGCGGTGGTCAGTGTTATTATAGAGCAGTAGTCTCTTACCTTGGGGTGGTCAGTGTTATTAGAGCAGTATTCTCTTACCTTGGGGTGGTCAGTGTTATTAGATCAGTAGTCTCTTACCTTGATGTGGTCAGTGTTATTATAGTACAGTAGTCTCTTACCTTGCGGTGGTCAGTGTTATTAGAGCAGTAGTCTCTTAACATGCGGTGGTCAGTGTTATTATAGTACAGTAGTCTCTTACCTTGCGGTGGTCAGTGTTATAGTACAGTAGTCTCTTAACATGCGGTGGTCAGTGTTATTATAGTACAGTAGTCTCTTACCTTGCGGTGGTCAGTGTTATTAGAGAAGTAGTCTCTTACCTTGTGGTGGTCAGTGTTATTAGAGCAGTAGTCTCTTACTTTGGGGTGGTCAATGTTATTATAGAGCAGTAGTCTGTTACCTTGCGGTGGTCAGTGTTATTATACAGCAGTATTCTCTTACCTTGGGGTGGTGAGTGTTATTAGAGCAGTAGTCTCTTACCTTGGGGTGGTCAGTGTTATTAGAGCAGTAGTCTCTTACCTTGTGGTGGTCAATGTTATTATAGTACAGTAGTCTCTTACCTTGCGGTGGTCAGTGTTATTATAGTACAGTAGTCTCTTACGTTGCGGTGGTCAGTGTTATTAGAGCAGTAGTCTCTTACCTTGCGGTGGTCAGTGTTATTATAGTACAGTAGTCTCTTACCTTGCGGTGGTCAGTGTTATTATAGTACAGTAGTCTCTTACGTTGCGGTGGTCAGTGTTATTAGAGCAGTAGTCTCTTACCTTGCGGTGGTCAGTGTTATTATAGTACAGTAGTCTCTTACCTTGCGGTGGTCAGTGTTATTAGAGCAGTAGTCTCTTACCTTGGGGTGGTCAGTGTTATTATAGTACAGTAGTCTCTTGCCTTGGGGGGGGTCAGTGTTATTATAGATCAGTAGTCTCTTACCTTGGAGTGGTCAGTGTTATTATACAGCAGTAGTCTCTTACCTTGGGATGGTCAGTGTTATTATAGAGCAGTAGTCTCTTACCTTGCGGTGGTCAGTGTTATTATAGAGTAGTAGTCTCTTACCTTGTGGTGGTCAGTGTTATTAGAGCAGTAGTCTCTTACTTTGGGGTGGTCAATGTTATTATAGTACAGTAGTCTCTTACCTTGCGGTGGTCAGTGTTATTATAGTACAGTAGTCTCTTACCTTGTGGTGGTCAGTGTTATTATAGTACAGTAGTCTCTTACCTTGCGGTGGTCAGTGTTATAGTACAGTAGTCTCTTACCTTGCGGTGGTCAGTGTTATTAGAGCAGTAGTCTCTTACCTTGTGGTGGTCAGTGTTATTAGAGCAGTAGTCTCTTACTTTGGGGTGGTCAATGTTATTATAGAGCAGTAGTCTGTTACCTTGCGGTGGTCAGTGTTATTATACAGCAGTATTCTCTTACCTTGGGGTGGTGAGTGTTATTAGAGCAGTAGTCTCTTACCTTGCGGTGGTCAGTGTTATTATAGTACAGTAGTCTCTTACCTTGCGGTGGTCAGTGTTATTATAGTACAGTAGTCTCTTACGTTGCGGTGGTCAGTGTTATTAGAGCAGTAGTCTCTTACCTTGCGGTGGTCAGTGTTATTATAGTACAGTAGTCTCTTACCTTGCGGTGGTCAGTGTTATTAGAGCAGTAGTCTCTTACCTTGGGGTGGTCAGTGTTATTATAGTACAGTAGTCTCTTGCCTTGGGGGGGTCAGTGTTATTATACAGCAGTAGTCTCTTACCTTGGGATGGTCAGTGTTATTATAGAGCAGTAGTCTCTTACCTTGCGGTGGTCAGTGTTATTATAGAGCAGTAGTCTCTTACCTTGTGGTGGTCAGTGTTATTAGAGCAGTAGTCTCTTACCTTGGGGTGGTCAGTGTTATTATAGAGCAGTAGTCTCTTACCTTGTGATGGTCAGTGTTATTATACAGCAGTAGTCTCTTACTTTTGGATGGTCAGTGGGGTTCCGTCCACCCATTTCCAGGTCCCCTCAGTAACAGAGTCAGCCAGACCAATCCAGGCAAAAATGAGTGATTCTAACCCTTTGATGAATGTCTGTTGTGGCACAGAAAACACATTGTTAATAATACATGATGGACTAATAAATAAAGTAGCTCTCTCTGTCTCTCTCTCTCTCTCTCTCCCTCTCACCTGTTCCTCTTCACTGTTAATGATCACCAGATCTGCTCCTCTCTCCAGACAGTCCTGTCTACTCTCCTCCCAGGATTTCCCCTCAGTAGAGATGTAGTAACAGCTGCAGCCAAACCTTCTCCATCCTTCAGGACAGGACCCTAGAAGTTTGACATTTACCATATTTGACACTTGAATGTAATGAAAAATAAGAAAAACATGACACAGATAAAGCTAATGAACCCTTCCAATGAGCTGATTGAGATTCCACCTTGCAGCTTTAGGAAATAATGAATATGTTCTGGTGATTTCCCACAGCAGTCGTTTGTGTGAATTGCCTGTTTGCCTTTAGCTGTTACACTGAACAAAAATATAAACTCAACATGCAACCATTTCAAAGATTTTACTTAGTTTCAGTTCATATAAGGAAATCAGTCAATTTAAATTAATGAATTAGGCCCTAATGTATGGATTTCATATGACTGGGAATACAGATATGCATCTGTTGGTCTCAGACACCTTAAAACCTGTTAAGGTATAGGGGGCAGTATTTTCACGGCCGGATGAAAAGCCTGCCCATAGTAAACTGCCTAATACTTGGGCCCAGAGTCAAATATTTGCATATTATTAGTAGATTTGGATAGAAAACACTCTGACGTTTCTAAAACTGTTTGAATGATGTCTGTGAGTATAACAGAACTCATACGGCAGGCAAAACCTGAGAAATATCCAACCAGGAAGTGGGAGATCTGACACTTGTAATCTTTCAAACCATTGCTTATGAAACTACAGTGTCTGTGGGGTCATTGTGCACTTCCTAAGGCTTCCACTTGATGTCAACAGTCTTTAGAAAGTTGTTCGAGGCTTCTATGATGAATTTTCAGGGAATAACAGCCGGTTCAAACAGTGGACTGTCTGAGGTCATGTAGTCACTTCATGCGCATTCACGCATTGGCTAGCATTTTTATTTTTCTTCTGTAATGAATACGCTATTGTCCGGTTGGAATATTATCAACTTTTTATGTTAAAAACACACTAAGGGTTGATTGTAAACATCGTTTGACATGTTTCTACAAACGGGAATAGAACTTTTGAGCTTTTCGTCTATTGAATTGCGCTCCCGCATCGTGCCTTTGGAATAGTGTTCTGGATGCGCCAACAAAACGGAGGTATTTGGACATAAATTATGGACTTTATCAAACTAATGAAAATTTCTTGTGGAAGTGGGAGTCCTGCGAGTGTATTCCGCCGAAGATCATCAAAGGTAAGGAAAGATTTATAACACTAATCTAGAATTTTATTGATGCCATGACTTGACGGGTAGCTGTATAGCTTGCATTGATGGCTGAGTTCTGTACTCAGAATATTGAACAATGTGCTTTCGCTGAAAAGCTATTTTAAAATCTGACACAGCGGTTGCATTAAGGAATAGTATATCTATAATTCTTAAATAATTGTTATATATTTTGTCAAAGTTTATGATGAGTATTTCTGTAAATGAATGTGCACATTCACCGGAAGTTTTGGGAGGCAAACATTTTCTGAACATCACGTGCCAATGTAAAAAGTTTTTTTTTGATATAAATATGAACTTGATCGAACAAAACATACATGTATTGTGTAACATGATGTCCTATGAGTGTCATCTGATGAAGATCGTCAAAGGTTAGTGCTTAATTTTAGCTGTATTTCTGGGTTTTGTGACGCCTCTCCTTGCTAGGAAAATGGCTGTGTGGCTTTTCTTGTTTAGGTGGTGTGCTAACATAATCTAATGCTTTGCTTTCGCTGTAAAGCCTTTTTGAAATCAGACAATGTGGTTGCATTAAGGAGAAGTGTATCTTTAAAATGGTGCAAAATAGTCGTATGTTTGAGAAAATTGAATTATGAGATTTCTGATGTTTTGAATTTCGCACCCTGCTATCCCATTGGCTGTTGGCTAGGGGTCCCGCTGGCGGAATGGGGTTCCGCTGGCGGAACGGGGTTCCGCTGGCGGAACGTCTTAAAGGTAGGGGTGTGGATCAGAATACCACCATTTGTCTCATGCAGCGTGAGACATCTCCTTCACATAGAGTTGATCAACCTGATTGTGTCCTGTGGAATGTTGTCCCACTCCACTTCAATGGCTGTGAAAACTTGATGGATATTGGCGGGAACTGGAACACGCTGTTGTACATGTCAATCCAGAGCATATCAGACATGCTCAATAGGTGACATGTCTGGTGAGTATTCAGGCCATGGAAGAACTGGGACATTTTCAGCTTCCAGGAAATGTGTACAGATCCTTGCTACATGCAGATGAGCTTCCCTGAGACGATTTCTGACAGTTTGTGCAGAAATTCATTGGTTGTACAAACACATAGTTTCCTCAGCTGTCCGGGTGGCAGGTGAATTTGTCAGATGTGGAGGTCCTGAGCTGGCGTGGTTACACATGGTCTGCAGTTGTGAGGCCGGTCGGACGTACTGCCAAATTCTCTAAAATGACGTTGGAGGTGGCTTAATGTAGAGAAATTAACATAAAATTCTCTGGCAGCAGCTCGGGTCGACATTATTGGATTCACCATACATATTGCATGCTTCCTCAACTTGAGACATTGATGGCATTGTGTTGTAGACAAAACTGCACATTTTAGAGTGGTCTCTTATTGTCCCCAGCACAAGGTGCACCTGTGTAATTATCATGCTGTTTAATCAGCTTCTTATGCCACACCTGTCAGGTGGATGGACTATCTTGGAAAAAGAGATATGCTCACTAACAGAGAAGTAAACAAATTTGTGCACAACATTTGAGCTGTTTGTGCATATGTAACATTTCTGGGATATTTTATTTCAGCTCATGAGACCAACACTTTACATGTTGTCATTTATATTTTTGTTCAGTGACATTTTCAAGTTAAACATAACTTTGCAACTATTATTTATTCCCACATTGAATATGTAGGTAGCTTTGCATGAGCCTTGTCTTGTGAGAGGCCAGAACAGCTCATTGGATCTAGTCTCCTGCTCCTGTTTCTGTAGTGTGAGGCAGCTTGATGTACAAGTAAACACTTCCAATGTATCTGACATCTCTAGTCTCTTCTAGAATTACTAATTATAAAACTGGGTCAATGAATTACATTACACTTCAGATCCCCCCAGTTTCTACACAGATCGGAAAATGCCCCTTACATGTGGAACAATTTACAAAAAACTATTAGAATTGATGGTCAAAAAATTGATTTCTGATCTTTTAAATGTTAA
Source organism: Salmo salar (assembly GCF_965601325.2). NCBI lineage: Eukaryota > Metazoa > Chordata > Actinopteri > Salmoniformes > Salmonidae > Salmo > Salmo salar. Next base: position 30,275,911 of record NC_138298.1, read on the forward strand.
CTGTGATTGTTTTTCTTAAGGCGTATATGTATTGTGTCTGTGTAGTTGTGCATACAGTGGCAAGAAAAAGTATGTAAAACCTTTGGAATTACCTGGATATCTACATAAATTGGTCATCAAATTTGATCTGATCTTCATCTAAGTCACAACAATAGACAAACACAGTGTGCTTAAACTAATAACACACAAATTATTGTATTGATATTGAATACATAATTTAAACATTCACAGTGCTGGTTGGAACAAGTATATGAACTCCTGAGCTAATAACTTCTCCAAAAGCTAATTGGATTCAGGAGTCAGATAACCTGGAGTCCAATCGATGAGATGAGATTGGAGATGTTGGTTAGAGCTGCCCTGCCCTATAAAAAAAACTCACAAAATTTGAGTTTGCTATTCACAAGAAGCATTGCCTGATGTGAACCATGCCTCGAACAAAAGAGATCTCAGAAGACCTAAGATTAAGAATTGTTGACTTGCATAAAGCTGGAAAGGGTTACAAAAGTATCTCTAAAAGCCTTGATGTTCATCAGTCCACGTTAAGACAAATTGTCTATAAATGGAGAAATTTCAGTGCTGTTGCTACTCTGCCTAGGAGTGGCCATCCTGCAAAGATGACTGCAAGAGCACAGAGCAGAATGCTCAATGAGGTTAAGAAGAATCCTAGAGTGTCAGCTAAAGACTTACAGAAATCTCTGGAACATGCTAACATCTCTGTTAACGAGTCTACGATACATAAAACACTGAACAAGAATGGTGTTCATGGGAGGACAGTTTGCACGTCGGAAGTTTGCAAAAGTGCACCTGGATGTTCCACAGCAAAAATATTCTGTGGACAGATTAAACTAAAGTTGAATTGTTTGGAAGGAACACACACTATGTGTAGAGAAAAAGGCACAGCACCAACATCAAAACCCCATTCCAACTTTAAAGTATGATGGAGGGAACATCATGGTTTGTGGCTGCTTTATCGCCTCAGGGCCTGGACAGCTTGCTATCGCCAATGGAAAAAATGAATTCCCAAGTTTATCAAAACATTTTGCAGGAGAATGTAAGGTTATCTGTCCGCCAATTGAAGCTCAACAGAAGTTGATGCAACAAGACAATAACCCAAAACACAGAAGTCAATCAACAACCGAAAGGCTTCAACAGAAAATACGCTTTCTAGAGTGGCCCAGTCAGTCCTGAGGAATGGTCCAAAATTCCTCCTGACCATTGTGCAGGTCTGATCCGCAACTACAGAAAACGTTTGGTTGAGGTTATTGCTGCCAAAGAAGGGTCAACCAGTTATTAAATCCAAGGGTTCACATACTTTTTCCATCCTGCACTGTGAATGTTTACACAGTGTTCAATAAAGACATAAATGTATAATTGTGTGTTAAAAGTTTAAGCAGACTGTGTTTGTCTATTGTTGTGACCTAGATGAAGAACAGGTCAAATGTTAGGACCAATTTATGCAGGAAGCCATGTAATTCCGAAGGGTTCACATACTTTTTCTTTCCACTGTATGTGTGTTTTTATTTGTATTGAAAACAGGGCTCTACTGCAAATGAGACCTTGGTCCTAGTTGATCCTGTTTAAATAAAAAAATGTTTTATAAAATACACCCGCTGGACACTAGTCTATCGTAGGACCTTACCTCTAATTTATCTCCTTAATGCTGAGTGCCAAGCAGACACTCATTGGGTAACATTTTTACAGCCTTTCATATGACTCGGTAGGGGATCGACCTCCCAAACATCCAATCTCAGGGTGGACACTAACCACAAGGCCACTGGTGAATTCTAAAAGATGCCACAGTGAATGATAAGATGTAGAACTACATTATATATATATAAAACTTCCTTGACTGACAAAACAAAATCTGAGGGAGTTCTAGGTAGGTGGTTCTGATGACCTCCTGTGGCATGTCTTGAGCGCCCCAGCAAAACACAGTTCCTGTAATTTGTTACTGTTCCTAATGGCCACAGTTAGCGCTGACAATACTTCTTGAGTATGATTGGGTGTGCAATAACAGGTCAACTACCAAAACGTTGGGGGGGCTGTCCTTACCGTTGATCTTCCAGTTCAGTCTATCTGTCTCCTTCTGTAGCTGGTCACGCTCCATAGTTGTAGTGTTCAGACTCTTCATCAACGTGTCTCTCTCAGTGGTCCTGGTATTTAGACTATTCTGTAGCTGGTCTCTCTCAGTGGTCCTGGTATTTAGACTATTCTGTAACCGGTCTCTCTCAGTGGTCCTGGTATTTAGTCTATTCTGTAGCTGGTCTCTCTCAGTGGTCCTGGTATTTAGACTGTTCTGTAACTGGTCTCTCTCAGTGGTCCTGGTATTTAGACTATTCTGTAACCGGTCTCTCTCAGTGGTCCTGGTATTTAGTCTATTCTGTAGCTGGTCTCTCTCAGTGGTCCTGGTATTTAGACTATTCTGTAACCGGTCTCTTTCTATATCTGTAAAAGGGAAAAGTCCATCAAAATGTGTAACAGTCAAAACATTGACTTCAAATTTTTATTTTATTTTTTCACTTACAGGAATCCCACAGGCCTATGATGACAGCCAGTAGAACACACACTACAGCAACACTGGAGGGTCTCTTCCACCACTGAAAATGTACTGAATCACAAGTTATTAAAGTCAGATAATTGGTAATGTGTTTTACTGTATCAATGTTTTATTTGAGCTGGATCCTGCAGAAACAGGAACAGCACCTCTGTTTTGGACTGATGGATTCCAGAACCTATTTGTTTGGATCCGCTACCTTTATTGGCATGAAAAATAATTGTTACTGTTTGCAATGTAAAAATGTGAATTACAGCGCTCAAAGTTAATTTGAGTTTCCTCAATATTAACAGAGGGTACTGTAGGTAGGGGTAAGGTAACAACAGGTAGTCTCAATATTAACAGAGGGTACTGTAGGTAGGGGTAAGGTAACAACAGGTAGTCTCAATATTAACAGAGGGTACTGTAGGTAGGGGTAAGGTAGAGGCAGGTAGCCTCAATATTAACAGAGGGTACTGTAGGGAGGGGTAAGGTAACAACAGGTAGTCTCAATATTAACAGAGGGTACTGTAGGTAGGGGTAAGGTAACAACAGGTAGTCTCAATATTAACAGAGGGTACTGTAGGTAGGGGTAAGGTAACAACAGGTAGTCTCAATATTAACAGAGGGTACTGTAGGTAGGGGTAAGGTAGAGGCAGGTAGTCATTTTGATAACTAAAATTGAATAAACTTTGACACTAAACAATACTTAAGTAGGGTAATTCCTTACTTGTGGTGAGGGTTGTTGACACCAGTTTACTTTGCTTTCCATTTTCCAGCACAGTGCAGACAGTAACAGAGTACTGAGTACCACATTGCAGGTCAGAGAGAGTGATGCTGTGTGAAGATGTGGTAGTGATGTGTGGTTCTGTCCCTGGACAGTGGTAGGAGATCTGGTAATGATGTTGGGTTTGGTCCAATCCTGGTGGCTGGCTCCAGCTAACAGCAGCTGATGTGGAGTCCACTGAGTCAACAGTCAGCTGGTCTGGAGCAGGAAGTACTAAGGGAAAATACATTATTATCAGTGCTACAATTTAACTCCAGAAATAAACTACAGGAGGAAAAGTAGAATAGTAGTAATAAAGTAGAAAAGGCTGCTTGCAATTCCTTTAGATATGGAAAGAAATAAGCTAAAAACAGACGTCACAAAACAGAAGTTGGATTTGTAAAGTAACAAAAATGAAGGGTTTCTGCTATATTCATTTAGTAACGGTGCTGTCCCGCTGCACGATTGTTGCCGCCACACCAAAAATAAATATAAATGAAAAGAATGTTGTCATTCTAAATCCTCTCCACAACAACAAAGTTAACACTGAAGTACTGATAAAGTTGAAGCAAGCAGAGGCAGATTAACTCCTTGATATAATGACTCACAGGAATGGAAGAAAGCAAGAATTCAGATACTGTATTATAAACAAAGTTGACTGAATCAGCACCAAACTGCATTATGAGATCTGGGGAATTCACCATCATATATTTCTCATCAGGGAAGATACTGGACCTTTACATCCCATGCTGACTGTTACGGGTTTCGGTTCTGTTAGGGGTTTCGGTTCCTCTATCCATTTAGAGGTTCACTAGGTTTTGCGCTCTGATTGGAGTCACCTCGTTAGTCAGTATGTGTTACAGCTGTGCTGGTCCAGCTGGTATTTAAGAGCCGCTGGCCATGATGGTATTTAAGAGCCGCTGGCCCAGCTGGTATTTAAGAGCCGCTGGCCATGATGGTATTTAAGAGCCGCTGGCCCAGCTGGTATTTAAGAGCCGCTGGCCCAGCTGGTATTTAAGAGCCGCTGGCCCTGCTGGTATTTAAGAGCCGCTGGCCCTGCTGGTATTTAAAGTAGCTGGCCCTGCTGGTATTTAAGAGCCGCTGGCATTTAAGAGCCGCTGGCATTTAAGAGCCGCTGGCCCTGCTGGTATTTAAGAGCCGCTGGCCCTGCTGGTATTTAAGAGCCGCTGGCCCTGCTGGTATTTAAGAGCCGCTGGCCCTGCTGGTATTTAAGAGCCGCTGGCCCTGCTGGTATTTAAGAGCCGCTGGCCCTGCTGGTATTTAAGTGCCGCTGGCCCTGCTGGTATTTAAGTGCCGCTGGCCCTGCTGGTATTTAAGTGCCGCTGGCCCTGCTGGTATTTAAGTGCCGCTGGCCCTGCTGGTATTTAAGAGCTACTGGTCCTGCTGGTATTTAAGAGCTACTGGTCCTGCTGGTATTTAAGAGCTACTGGTCCTGCTGGTATTTAAGTGCTGCTGGCCCTGCTGGTATTTAAGAGCTACTGGTCCTGCTGGTATTTAAGAGCTGCTGGCCCTGCTGGAAACACTCAATAATGTTCAGACAACAGAATGACTAACTTGGATATCCACGGTCACACTAAGGCCATCAGTGCAAAATGAGCTGTCATGGTGGGGGGGGGGGACAGTTACAGACCGACTGTCTCCACACGATCTCATGCAGGCTCAGTTAAAGGATGCGGCTGTATCGAGAATCTTGGAACTGAAAAGTCAAAAGGACTAAGCCTAAACCAGCAGAATGTCAACAAGAGTCATACAAAGTCAAACAGTTACTGCAAGAGTGGAACAGGCTCCATGTCTCACCAGATGGATTATTACAAAGGAAAACAGCAAACAGGACATAAGTTGTGGTACCAAGTCAGTATAGAACACTGATTTACAAGTACTTACACACTGAAATGGCCCATCTAGGAACAGAAAGAGTGTTGAACTTAGCAAGAGAACACTTTTATTGGCCGCGCATGCAACATGACATTGAACACTTTATCACCAAAGTGTGTAAGTGTATCAAACAAAATAAACCCAGTGTAATAACTAGGGTCCCAATGCAACATGTTTGAGCTACAGCTCCTTTCCAGATGATTTCAATTGACTATTTGCATTTGGAGAACAGCAGAGGGGGCTACGAGTATATTTGAGTTATTTTAGATAACTTTACAAAATGTGCACAAGCCTACCCCACCAGAAATAAGTCAGGGAAAACTGCAGCAAAAAAGCTTTTTGATTATTTTTTCCCAAAGTTTGGCTTTGTGTCAAAAATCCATCATGATCAGGGAAGAGAGTTTGAAAACCAGTTATTCAGAGCCTTGCAGAACTGTACAGGAATAGCCAATTCCAGAACCTCTCCATATCATCCACAGTGGATTCCGGTGGAGAGATTTAACCGTACACTGTTTAATGTTGCGCACACTAGATGAAGAGAAAAAGGCCAACTGGGGTGATAATCTGAACAAGGTCATTCATGCATATAATTGTACCACCAGTGATGCTACTGGGTTCTCACTGTATTTCCTGCTATTTGGAATGGCTTCACTGCTACCTGTTGACCTTGTTTTTGGGTTCGAGATGAAGGAACAGGAGAAATCATACCAGGATTATGCTAAGAAGTGGCAGCAACAGATGGCGGACGCCTATGACATGGCCATTAGAAACATGGAGAAATCAACAGCAAAGGGAAAAGCCTACTACAATCGGAAGAAAAGGAGTTCGGTTCTGGTCTCAGGGGATCGTGTACTGGTGAGGAACATGTCAGAACGTGGGGGGCTGGGAAAGCTAAGATCACACTGGGAGGACCAAATACATGTGTTGGTAACCAGGAAAGGTGATGGCAGCCCTGTCTATGAGGTCAAACCCGAGAGGGGTACAGGCAGGGCCCGGTTCTGCATCGCAATATGCTCATGTCATGTAATTCCCTACCATTTGAGGAACCTGTTGAAACACCCAGTAGAGGTCTGTGGAGAAGGGAATCACCCCAGCAAAAGCAGCAAAATGGGGATAGCGCTGAGTCAGAGCTCAGATGAGGATTCTTATCCAGTTTTTATCAATAGGCCATGTGGGGATGAAGAGAGCAGACAGAGTAGCACACAGCTAGTATCAGATAATAGTGAGGAACGGGGTCAGACTGATAGAAACTTCACTGTGAAGGAGTGCCAGCCAGTCCTCAGAGAGAGCCCGGAGAGGACAGGGGTAAATATGGAAACAGCTGAGGGCTCAGAGACTCAATCATCTCATGATGAAGTGGACACTGATTCATTGGGGTCACCCATGACCTTGCCCCGCCGTTCAGCCCGGCAGAGGAGGCCCAGAGACATTCTAACCTATAACACTTTATGGCTGCCAAGCTCTTATCAGGATACATTTACATTTACATTTAAGTCATTTAGCAGACGCTCTTATCCAGAGCGACTTACAAATTGGTGCATTCACCTTATGATATCCAGTGGAACAACCACTTTACAATAGTGCATCTAAATCTTTTAAGGGGGGGGGGGGGGGGTTAGAAGGATTACTTTATCCTATCCTAGGTATTCCTTAAAGAGGTGGGGTTTCAGGTGTCTCCGGAAGGTGGTGATTGACTCTATATAATGACGAGATGCTCATGTCTCCGCCCTAACAATGGACGTTGTTGTCCCAAAGGCGGGAAGGGTGGCGGCAAGCTTAGGTCCAAAATAAGCCCATAGAAATGCATTGGGCTTATTTTGTGCAGATTTTGGTGAGATAGAAACCTCTCGCTTCGCCTCTTCCTCTTTGTTTACACACACACACACCAAGCCTCTAACCTGCCACTCACAGCAACAAAGATGGGAGATCACTTCTTCCTCTGACAAGCGGTTTCAACTCGCTATTTGCATTTGAGGTTTAGTCCAACATAATTGGTCATATAGACACCGAAACAAATGGAGACAATATTTTACTGTAATAGAGGAAAAGTGAACCTCTCTAACGAGACCCTTTTATTTTTCAACTACTGAAATTGCGCTCAGCAGAAACTACTTAAACGGGAGCATCAATGAACATTGCTTCTGGAAAATGAATGCGCGGTTTGTTGCGTGCAGTGTTGTGGTACCACTAGCTGCATTTTAGCCAATGCCTGTTATACTAGCTGTCTATTCTGTTTAATAAATGTGCAATAAACATAAAACACTATTTTTAATAAGGAATTGGCAACTCGTTCTTAGAAATAAACTAGGCCCCTTCATTTCAACATCTGAACAAAGTGGACAGGCTAATATGCTGTTTAAACAGTTGGGGAGACACACAGAAGTGTGTTCATAACAATTCAACTGCTCTGCCTTGTTAGGTAGCAAATAGATCAAAATTATTGTCTAAACTTGACATATACAGATTAGCTGGCTACTCACTAGCACATGACCTTTAGATTGTTTGAGACCTGTGTTAGTTTTCTAAAACACCTGCAACAAGAAGTTAGTCATTATTAGTGAATGTGCATTATGCATAGTTTTGGTTAAATTTGTAACAAAAAGGGCATTTTCATAGAGTGACTTGAAAGCCAGATCAGTGACTATTGCAAAAAAGACAGGTTAAACTATTTTGCTAAAATTATTGCAAGGTATTATGGTTGTGGAAGGCTTATATTTAGCTTGGGTATCATTTCACAGGCCCTGAATTAATTTAGATTATTGCTGACTGTTTGAAATGCAGTGTATTTGACATTTTAATTGTACAGCAAAGCTTATTTAGAGAACATTAAAGTCGAGATATTGTGAATCGTCTGAAAGTTTAAAAGAAATAAAAATTATCTAGATTATTTTTAGGCCGTATCGCCTAGCTCTAAACAGTTTATTCAAAGACCTATTTTGTGTCACTCTGTTCACTCTATAGGTAGAAGCAGATTATCTGCACTGAACAAAAATATAAACGCAAAGTGTTGGTCCCATGTTTTATGAGCTGAAATACAAGATTGCTGAAATGTTACAGACGCACATAAGCTTATTTCTCAAGTTTTGTGTGCAAATTTGTTGACGTCCCTGTTAGTGAGCATTTCTCCTTTGCCAAGGTAATCCATCCACCTGACAGTTGTGGCATAGCTGATTAAAACAGAATGATCATTACACAGGTGCACCTTGTGATGGGGACAATAAAAGGCTATTCTAAAATGTGCTGTTTTGTCACACAACACAATGTCACAGATATCTCAGGTTTTGAGCGAGCATGCAATTGATATGCTGACTGCAGGAATGTCCACCAGAGCTGTTGCCAGAGAATGGTATGTTCATTCCTCACCCATATGCCGCCTCCAATGTCATTTTAGAGAATTTGGCAGTACGTCCAACCGGCCTCAACCGCAGACCACTTGTATGGTGTTGTGTGGGAGAGCGGTTTGCTATTGTGAACAGAGTGCCCCATGGTGGGTTTATGGGCAGGCATAAGCTACGAACAACGAACACAATTGCATTTTATCGATGGCAGTTTGAATGCTCAGAGATACTGTGATGAGATCCTGAGGGCCCATTCAACCACCGGCATTGCATGTTTCAGCATAATAATGTACAGCCCCAAGTCACAAGGATCTGTACACAATTCCTGTAAGCTGAAAATGTCCCTGTTCTTCCATGGCCTGCACACTCACCAGACATTTCACACATTGAGCATGTTTGGGATGCTCTGGATTGATGTGTACGACAGTGTGTTCCAGTTCCTGCCAATATCCAGCAACTTCGCACAACCTTTTTGAAGAGGAGTGTGACAACATCCCACAGGCCACAATCAACAGCTTGATCAACTCTGTGAAGGAGATGTTTCACGCTGCATGATACCAACTAGATATGTTCAGATTTGTATATATTTTCTCGTTTACCTTTACTAATCACAGTGTGATGTTAACTGGGGGTTGCGTTTTGCCCATAAAGGAAGACTGGACATGTCTAGATATTTATATGGCTGTTAGGCCAGTGTTCTCCATTGTTCTCATGACCAGAACTAACATCATCTGTATGTTTTAAAGGCAGTGAAATGTTTGGGACAACATTTAGTTTTTGCAGGGGGTGGTGTAAAGAGCTTAATACAGTTGTATTCCAGCCACTAGGGGGCACTCTGGTGAAGCCCATGGGAAATAAAGAAATATAGTATAAGTGAATTGGGGAGAGGAAGAATAAGAAACAAAAAAAGGGCTGTAAACTGCTGTTACATGTGCTGACATGATTAAAAGTGAAGTAAACCGTACCTTTCGCGTTGTAGTTTATATTATCAGCTCATAGAAAGGGTACTGTAGGTAGGGGTAAGGTAGAGGCTGGTAGCCTCAATATTAACAGAGAGTACTGTAGGTAGGGGTAAGGTAACAACAGGTAGCCTCAATATTAACAGAGGGTACTGTAGGTAGGGGTAAGGTAGAGGCAGGTAGTCTCAATATTAACAGAAGGTACTGTAGGTAGGGGTAAGGTAACAACAGGTAGTCTCAATAATAACAGAGGGTACTGTAGGTAGGGTAGGGTAACAACAGGTAGTCTCAATATTAACAGAGGGCACTGTAGGTAGGGGTAAGGTAACAACAGGTAGTCTCAATATTAACAGAGGGTACTGTAGGTAGGGGTAAGGTACAACAGGTAGTCTCAATATTAACAGAGGGTACTGTAGGTAGGGGTAAGGTAACAACAGGTAGTCTCAATATTAACAGAGGGTACTGTAGGTAGGGGTAAGGTAACAACAGGTAGTCTCAATATTAACAGAGGGTACTGTAGGTAGGGGTAAGGTAGAGGCAGGTAGTCTCAATATTAACAGAGGGTACTGTAGGTAGGGGTAAGGTAACAACAGGTAGTCTCAATATTAACAGAGGGTACTGTAGGTAGGGGCAAGGTACAACAGGTAGTCTCAATATTAACAGAGGGTACTGTAGGTAGGGGTAAGGTAACAACAGGTAGTCTCAATATTAACAGAGGGTACTGTAGGTATGGGTAAGGTAGAGGCAGGTAGCCTCAATATTAACAGAGGGTACTGTAGGTAGGGGTAAGGTAGAGGCAGGTAGCCTTGAGGTTACAGTGCTGGGCCAGAAACCGAAAGGTTGCAGGTTTGAGTACCGGAGCGGACAAGGTGAAAAATATGTTGTGCCCTTGAACAAGGCACTTCATCCTAATTGCTCCAGGGGCGCTGTACGTTGGAGCCATTGTGATCATTGTCAAGAAGTCACACCCATCCCACTGGAGTTAGAAGTTCAGAGTGAGAAAGTTTAGACTATATAGAAATAATTACCCTCAAATTGAAAATCATCAAATGACGAGGATTTCTACCCTCTTTAACGGGAGGAAAAGTAGAATAGTAGTCAAAGATAATGTACCTTTACATCCCATGCTGACACATCCATTATGATTACTTCAGTCATTTGATAACTAGTTAAAATGTAATATACTTTGACACCAAACAATACTTTAGTAGGGTACTTCCTTACCTGTGGTGAGGGTTGTTGACACCAGTTGACTTTTCTTTCCATTTTCCAGCACAGTGCAGACAGTGACAGTGACAGGGCTATAGTTTAACTCCAGAAATAAACTACAGGAAGAAAAGTAGAATAGTAGTCGTAAAGTAGAAAAGGCTGCTTGCAATTCATTTAGATATGAGAATAAATAAGCTAAAAACAGACGTCACACAACAGAAGTTGGATTGGTAAAGTAACAAAAATGAAGGGTTTCTGCTATATTCATTTAGTAACGGTGCTGTCCCGCTGCACGATTGTTGCCGCCACACCAAAAATAAATATAAATGAAAAGAATGTTGTCATTCTAAATCCTCACCACAACAACAAAGTTAACACTGTAGTACTGATAAAGTTAAAGCAAGCAGAGGCAGATTAACTCCTTGATATAATGACTCACAGGAATGGAAGAAAGCAAGAATTCAGATACTGTATTATAAACAAAGTTGAATGATTTCAGCACCAAACTGCATGATGAGATCTGGGGAATTCACCATCATATATTTCTCATCAGGGAAGATACTGGACCTTTACATCCCATGCTGACTGTTACGGGTTTCGGTTCTGTTAGGGGTTTCGGTTCCTCTATCCATTTAGAGGTTCACTAGGTTTTGCGCTCTGATTGGAGTCACCTCGTTAGTCAGTATGTGTTCCTGCTGGTATTTAAGAGCCGCTGGTCCTGCTGGTATTTAAGAGCTACTGGTCCTACTGTTATTTAAGAGCCACTGGTCCTGCTGTTATTTAAGAGCTGCTGGTCCTGCTGTTATTTAAGAGCTGCTGGTCCTGCTGTTATTTAAGAGCTGCTGGTCCTGCTGTTATTTAAGAGCTGCTGGTCCTGCTGTTATTTAAGAGCTGCTGGTCCTGCTGTTATTTAAGAGCTGCTGGTCCTGCTGTTATTTAAGAGCTGCTGGTCCTGCTGTTATTTAAGAGCCGCTGGTCCTGCTGTTATTTAAGAGCTGCTGGTCCTGCTGTTATTTAAGAGCTGCTGGTCCTGCTGTTATTTAAGAGCCGCTGGTCCTGCTGTTATTTAAGAGCTGCTGGTCCTGCTGTTATTTAAGAGCTACTGGTCCTACTGTTATTTAAGAGCCGCTGGTCCTGCTGTTATTTAAGAGCTGCTGGTCCTGCTGTTATTTAAGAGCCGCTGGTCCTGCTGTTATTTAAGAGCCGCTGGTCCTACTGTTATTTAAGAGCCGCTGGTCCTGCTGTTATTTAAGAGCCACTGGTCCTACTGTTATTTAAGAGCCGCTGGTCCTGCTGTTATTTAAGAGCCACTGGTCCTACTGTTATTTAAGAGCCGCTGGTCCTACTGTTATTTAAGAGCCGCTGGTCCTGCTGTTATTTAAGAGCTACTGGTCCTACTGTTATTTAAGAGCCGCTGGTCCTGCTGTTATTTAAGAGCTGCTGGTCCTGCTGTTATTTAAGAGCCGCTGGTCCTGCTGTTATTTAAGAGCCACTGGTCCTGCTGTTATTTAAGAGCTGCTGGTCCTACTGTTATTTAAGAGCTGCTGGTCCTGCTGTTATTTAAGAGCTGCTGGTCCTGCTGTTATTTAAGAGCTGCTGGTCCTGCTGTTATTTAAGAGCCACTGGTCCTGCTGTTATTTAAGAGCTGCTGGTACTGCTGGTATTTAAGAGCTGCTGGTCCAGTGCATCAGATGGAGGGATGTTGGGAGACCTACACCTCATTTTAGGGTTGTCATGGCATTTAGACAGAAACTCCTGTTTATTTAGCTCCATTTCCTTTTACTCCAGATCCTGAGTTGGTGTCAGGTCCCCTTTCTAGTGGCTTTGCCATCTTTCAGTGGGAACCCCCATGGTGTGTTTAGAACCCCTTACTAGTGGCTTTGCCATCTTTCAGTGGGAACCCCCATGGTGTCTTTAGAACCCCTTACTAGTGGCTTTGCCATCTTTCAGTGGGAACCCCCATGGTGTCTTTAGAACCCCTTACTAGTGGCTTTGCCATCTTTCAGTGGGAACCCCCATGGTGTCTTTAGAACCCCTTACTAGTGGCTTTGCCATCTTTCAGTGGGAACCCCCATGGTGTCTTTAGAACCCCTTACTAGTGGCTTTGCCATCTTTCAGTGGGAACCCCCATGGTGTCTTTAGAACCCCTTACTAGTGGCTTTGCCATCTTTCAGTGGGAACCCCCATGGTGTCTTTAGAACCCCTTACTAGTGGCTTTGCCATCTTTCAGTGGGAACCCCCATGGTGTCTTTAGAACCCCTTACTAGTGGCTTTGCCATCTTTCAGTGGGAACCCCCATGGTGTCTTTAGAACCCCTTACTAGTGGCTTTGCCATCTTTCAGTGGGAACCCCCATGGTGTCTTTAGAACCCCTTACTAGTGGCTTTGCCATCTTTCAGTGGGAACCCCCATGGTGTCTTTAGAACCCCTTACTAGTGGCTTTGCCATCTTTCAGTGGGAGCCCCCATGCTGTCTTTCAGAACCCCTTACTAGTGGCTTTGCCATCTTTCAGTGGGAACCCCCCATGGTGTCTTTAGAACCCCTTACTAGTGGCTTTGCCATCTTTCAGTGGAAACCCCCATGGTGTCTTTCAGAACTCCTTACTAGTGGCTTTGCCATCTTTCAGTGGGAACCCCCATGGTGTCTTTAGAACCCCTTACTAGTGGCTTTGCCATCTTTCAGTGGAAACCCCCATGGTGTCTTTAGAACCCCTTACTAGTGGCTTTGCCATCTTTCAGTGGAAACCCCCATGGTGTCTTTAGAACCCCTTACTAGTGGCTTTGCCATCTTTCAGTGGGAACCCCCATGGTGTCTTTAGAACCCCTTACTAGTGGCTTTGCCATCTTTCAGTGGGAACCCCCATGGTGTCTTTCAGAACCCTTTTTGAAACCCTTTCTGTATTTGGTTGTTGAAGTGATTATCTTTGTTAGTTCCCTTTTCTGGGAGCGATGACATTGTGTTTGTCTTTTGGGAACGTAAAACTGACACATCCATTATGATTTGTTAATTTACATTAGTCTTTTTGATACCTAGTCAAAGTTTTACACCAGACATAATAATTAAGTAGGGTACTGCCTTACTTGTGGTGAGGGTTGTTGACACCAGTTTACTTTTCTTTCCATTTTCCAGCACAGTACAGACAGTGACAGAGTACTGAGTACCACCTTGCAGGTCAGAGAGAGTGATGCTGTGTGAAGAGGTGGTAGTGATGTGTGGTTCTGTCCCTGGACAGTGGTAGGAGATCTGGTAATGATGTTGGGTTTGGTCCAATCCTGGTGGCTGGCTCCAGCTAACAGCAGCTGATGTGGTGTCCACTGAGTCAACAGTCAGCTGGTCTGGAGCAGGAAGTACTAAGGGAAAATACATTATTGTCAGGGCTACAGTTTAACTCCAGAAATAAACAACCGGAAGATAAGTAGAATAGTAGTCGAAAATTAGAAAAGGCTGCTTGCAATTCCTTTAGATATGGGAGGAAATAAAAACAGGAGTCACAACAGAAGTTTAGGGGTTTCTGCTGTATGGTGCTGCACCGCCGCCAGATTGTTGCCGCCACACCAATTTTTTTTAAATATAAATGAAAAGAATGTTGTGATTATATATCCTCTCCACAATAACAACTATTTAACACTGCACTACTGATAAAGTTAGAGCAACCAGAGGCAGATCCACAGCTTGACATAATGACTCACAGGAATTGGGAGCAAGCAGTAATTGAAATATTATGAAAAAGGTTTAATCATTTAAGCATCAAACTGCATGATGAGATCTGGGGAATTCACCATCATATATTTCACACCAGGGAAGATACTGTACCTTTACATCCCATGCTGATACATTCATTATGATTAGTTAAATTAAATAAGTATGTTGTCTAGTTATTATAATGATTAAAGCAGGGTACTTACCTGTGGTGAGGGTTGTTGACACCAGTTTACTTTTCTTTCCATTCTTCAGCACAGTGCAGACAGTGACAGAGTACTGAGTACCACATTGCAGGTCAGAGAGAGTGATGCTGTGTGAAGATGTGGTATTGATGTGTGGTTCTGTCCCTGGACAGTGGAAGGAGATCTGGTAATGATGTTGGGTTTGGTCCATTCCTGGTGGCTGGCTCCAGCTAACAGCAGCTGATGTGGTGTCCACTGAGTCAACAGTCAGCTGGTCTGGAGCAGAGGGTACTAAGGGAAAATATATTATTGGTAGTGCAGCTACAGTTTTACTCCAGAAATAAATTACAGGAGGAAAAGTAGTCAAAGTAGAACATTCCTTTTGATGTGGGCAGAAGTAAACTAAAAACAGAAGTCATATACATTACAAAACAGCTTCTGTTGTAACAAGAATGAAGATTTTCTGCTATATTCATTAATTTATATAAATTAAAATAATGTAATTATAAATCCTCACCACAATAACAAAGTGTTTAACACTGTACTACTGATAAAGTTAAAGCAAGCAGAGGCAGAACAACTCCTTGACATAATGACTCACAGGAATGGAAGAAAGCATGAATTCAGATACTGTTTTATAAACAACTGTAACCCTCTCACCACAGGCTCAGATAAATCAATCCAGTGAGTATGGTGAAACGGACACTCAGTATATAATGAACCTGGTAACTATGACTTAAGGAAAAACCAGAGACCAGGGTTCCTACCTACAGATATAATGGTTATATAGAAAATAATGAATGATAGCGTAGTGCGACTGCTCGCTTTTTGGAGCGAGCAGTCGCACTACGCTTCGCTCCACAGGTAATATTACACTTCACTACATTACAACGGCTTGATTTGTTTGATCTGAGCAATTCTTCTTAGCTAGCTACATTGCCGTCTTTGTATCAAAGATAATTGTGTAGTTTGGAGTAATTGAGTAATTATCGAGGCTAGCTATCTTCGTCCTCCTAACGTAGTCAACACTGCTAGCTAGCTAGTCATCACTGCTAGCTAGCCAACTTCTACCGACTAGCAGCACTGTAGTAACTATTACATTACAACGTAACGACTTGATTAGTGTGGTGTTAGTGTTAGTTAGCCAGCTACATAGTTGTCTTTGCTGTCTCTGTATCTAAGATAATTGTGTAGTTTGAGTAATTATCGAGGTGAGCTAGCCAGCCGCGACGCGGCGCCAGACTTAGTCAACACACCTAGTCATCATTAACCCACTGCTAGCTAGCCAACCGTTACCGACTAGTAGCGCTGTAGATACTAATACTTTACAACGGAACGATTTGACTAGTGCAGTGTTAGCTAGCTAGCTACTTAGCTGTCTTTGTCATAACTTGATAAGGAACGTCTTGATTAGTGTTATGTTAGCTAGCTAGCTACAAAGTTGCTTGTATCATGACAAGGTGTAGTACTGAAACTATCGAGGTTACCTAGCCAGCTACACGTTCAAAGTCAACAACGCAGCCACTGCTAGCTAGCCTACGCCACCAGCCAGCAGTACTGTATCATTTTAGTCAATAAGATTTTTGCAACGTAAGCTTAACTTTCTGAACATTCGAAACGTGTAGTCCACTTGTCATTCCAATCTCCTTTGCATTAGCGTAGCCTCTTCTGTAGCTTGTCTACTATGTGTCTGTCTATCCCTGTTCTCTCCCCTCTGCACAGGCCATACAAACGCTCCACACCGCATGGCCGCTGCCACTCTAACCTGGTGGTCCCAGCGCGCACGACCCACGTGGAGTTCCAGGTCTCCGGCAGCCTCTGGAACTGCCGGTCTGCGGCCAACAAGGCTGACTTCATCTCAGCCTATGCTACCCTCCAGTCCCTAGACTTCCTGGCGCTGACGGAAACATGGATTACCACAGATAACACTGCTACTCCTACTGCTCTGTCCTCGTCTGACTACGTGTTCTCGCATACCCCTAGAGCATCGAGCCAGCGGGGTGGTGGCACTGGAATCCTCATCTCTCCCAAGTGGACATTCTCTCTTTCTCCCCTGACCCATCTGTCTATCTCCTCATTTGAATTCCATGCTGTCACAGTTACCAGCCCTTTCAAGCTTAACCTGTTAGGGCTAGGGGGCAGCATTGACACGGCTGGATAAAAAACATACCCGATTTAATCTGGTTACCACTCCTACCCAGTAACTAGAATATGCATATACTTATTAAATATGGATAGAAAACACCCTAAATTTTCTAAAACTGTTTGAATGGTGTCTGTGAGTATAACAGAACTCAAATGGCAGGTCAAAACCTGAGAGATTCCTTTACAGGAAGTGGCCTGTCTGACCATTTGTTGAACTTCTTTTCCATCTCTATCATTTACTAAGGATCTCTGCTCTAACGTGACACTTCCCACGTCGTCCATAGGCGCTCAGAGCCCGGGAAAAAACAGAATGTCGTCATTCCAGCCCCAGGCTGAAACACATTATCGCCTTTCTCAAGTGGCCGATCAAGAGACACTGGCTTATGCGCGTGACCCCGACCGCCCCCGCCTTTGGGATTTTTTCCTCTGTTTGCCGAAAAGGAGATTCCCTGTCGGAATATTATCGCTTTTCTACGAGAAAAATGTAGTAAAAATTGATTTTAAACAGCGGTTGACATGCTTCGAAGTACGGTAATGGAATACTTAGAATTTTATTGTCACGAATTGCGCCATGCGCGTGACACTTCTTTACTATTTCGGATAGTGTCTGGAACGCACGAACAAAACGCCGCTATTCGGATATAACGATGGATTATTTTGGACCAAACCAACATTTGTTATTGAAGTAGCAGTCCTGGGTGTGTATTCTGACGAAGACAACAAAAGGTAATGAAATTTTATAATAGTAAATATGATTATGGTGAGTGCTAAACTTGCCGGGTGTCTAAATAGCGAGCCCGTGATGCCTGGGCTATGTACTTAGAATATTGCAAAATGTGCTTTCACCAAAAAGCTATTTTAAAATCGGACATATCGAGTGCATAGAGGAGGTCTGTATCTATAATTCTTAAAATAATTGTTATGCTTTTTGTGAACGTTTATCGTGAGTAATTTAGTAAAATGTTAGCGAATTCCCCGGAAGTTTGCGGGGGGTATGCTAGTTCTGAACGTCACATGCTAATGTAAAAAGCTGGTTTTTGATATAAATATGAACTTGATTGAACAAAACATGCATGTATTGTATAACATAATGTCCTAGGGTTGTCATCTGATGAAGATCATCAAAGGTGAGTGCTGCATTTAGCTGTCTTCTGGGTTTTGGTGACATTATATGCTGGCTTGAAAAATGGGTGTCTGATTATTTCTGGCTTGGTACTCTGCTGACATAATCTAATGTTTTGCTTTCGTTGAAAAGCCTTTTTGAAATCGGACAGTGTGGTTAGATTAACGAGAGTCTTGTCTTTAAATGGCTGTAAAATAGTCATATGTTTGAGAAATTGAAGTAATAGGATTTTTAAGGTTTTGAAAATCGCGCCACAGGATAGCAGTGGCTGTTACGTAGGTGGGACGAATTCGTCCCGCCTAGCCTAGAGAGGTTAACATCCTTATCATTTATCGCCCTCCAGGTTCCCTTGGAGAGTTCATCAATGAGCTTGACGCCTTGATAAGTTCCTTTCCTGAGGATGGCTCACCCCTCACAGTTCTGGGTGACTTTAACCTCCCCACGTCTACCTTTGACTCATTCCTCTCTGCCTCCTTCTTTCCACTCCTCTCCTCTTTCGACCTCACCCTCTCACCTTCCCCCCCTACTCACAAGGCAGGCAATACGCTTGACCTCATCTTTACTAGATGCTGTTCTTCCACTAATCTCATTGCAACTCCCCTCCAAGTCTCCGACCACTACCTTGTATCCTTTTCCCTCTCGCTCTCATCCAACACTTCTCACTCTGCCCCTACTCGGATGGTATTGCGCCGTCCCAACCTTCGCTCTCTCTCTCCCGCTACTCTCTCCTCTTCCATCCTATCATCTCTTCCCTCTGCTCAAACCTTCTCCAACCTATCTCCTGATTCTGCCTCCTCAACCCTCCTCTCCTCCCTCTCTGCATCCTTTGATTTCCTCTGTCCCCTATCCTCCAGGCCGGCTCGGTCCTCCCCTCCTGCTCCGTGGCTCGACGACTCACTGCGAGCTCACAGAACAGGGCTCCGGGCAGCCGAGCGGAAATGGAGGAAAACTCGCCTCCCTGCGGACCTGGCATCCTTTCACTCCCTCCTCTCTACATTTTCCTCTTCTGTCTCTGCTGCTAAAGCCACTTTCTACCACTCTAAACTCCAAGCATCTGCCTCTAACCCTAGGAAGCTCTTTGCTACCTTCTCCTCCCTCCTGAATCCTCCTCCCCCTCCCCCCCATCCTCCCTCTCTGCAGATGACTTTGTCAACCATTTTGAAAAGAAGGTTGACGACATCCGATCCTCGTTTGCTAAGTCAAACGACACCGCTGGTCCTGCTCACACTGCCCTACCCTGTGCTTTGACCTCTTTCTCCCCTCTCTCTCCAGATGAAATCTCGCGTCTTGTGACGGCCGGCCGCCCAACAACCTGCCCACTTGACCCTATCCCCTCCTCTCTTCTCCAGACCATTTCCGGAGACCTTCTCCCCTACCTCACCTCGCTCATCAACTCATCCTTGACCGCTGGCTACGTCCCTTCCGTCTTCAAGAGAGCGAGAGTTGCACCCCTTCTGAAAAAACCTACACTCGATCCCTCCGATGTCAACAACTACAGACCAGTATCCCTTCTCTCCTTTCTCTCCAAAACTCTTGAACGTGCCGTCCTTGGCCAGCTCTCTTGCTATCTCTCTCAGAATGACCTTCTTGATCCTAATCAGTCAGGTTTCAAGACTGGGCATTCAACTGAGACTGCTCTTCTCTGTGTCACGGAGGCTCTCCGCACTGCTAAAGCTAACTCTCTCTCCTCTGCTCTCATCCTTCTAGACCTATCTGCTGCCTTTGATACCGTGAACCATCAGATCCTCCTCTCCACCCTCTCCGAGCTGGGCATCTCCGGCGCAGCCCACGCTTGGATTGCGTCCTACCTGACAGGTCGCTCCTACCAGGTGGCGTGGCGAGAATCTGGCTCCGCACCACGTGCTCTCACCACTGGTGTCCCCCAGGGCTCTGTTCTAGGCCCACTCCTATTCTCGCTATACACCAAGTCACTTGGCTCTGTCATATCCTCACATGGTCTCTCATATCATTGCTATGCAGATGACACACAACTAATCTTCTCCTTTCCCCCTTCTGACAACCAGGTGGCGAATCGCATCTCTGCATGTCTGGCAGACATATCAGTGTGGATGACGGATCACCACCTCAAGCTGAACCTCGGCAAGACGGAGCTGCTCTTCCTCCCGGGGAAGGACTGCCCGTTCCATGATCTCGCCATCACGGTTGACAACTCCCTTGTGTCCTCCTCCCAGAGTGCTAAGAGCCTCGGCGTGACCCTGGACAACACCCTGTCGTTCTCCACTAACATCAAGGCGGTGACCCGATCCTGTAGGTTCATGCTCTACAACATTCGCAGAGTACGACCCTGCCTCACACAGGAAGCGGCGCAGGTCCTAATCCAGGCACTTGTCATCTCCCGTCTGGATTACTGCAACTCGTTGTTGGCTGGGCTCCCTGCCTGTGCCATTAAACCCCTACAACTCATCCAGAACGCCGCAGCCCGTCTGGTGTTCAACCTTCCCAAGTTCTCTCACGTCACCCCGCTCCTCCGCTCTCTCCACTGGCTTCCAGTCGAAGCTCGCATCCACTACAAGACCATGGTGCTTGCCTACGGAGCTGTGAGGGGAACGGCACCTCCGTACCTTCAGGCTCTGATCAGGCCCTACACCCAAACAAGGGCACTGCGTTCATCCACCTCTGGCCTGCTCGCCTCCCTACCTCTGAGGAAGCACAGTTCCCGCTCAGCCCAGTCAAAACTGTTCGCTGCTCTGGCACCCCAATGGTGGAACAAGCTCCCTCACGACGCCAGGACAGCGGAGTCAATCACCACCTTCCGGAGACACCTGAAACCTCACCTCTTTAAGGAATACCTGGGATAGGATAAAGTAATCCTTCTAACCCCCCCTTAAAAGATTTAGATGCACTATTGTAAAGTGGTTGTTCCACTGGATATTATAAGGTGAATGCACCAATTTGTAAGTCGCTCTGGATAAGAGCGTCTGCTAAATGACTTAAATGTAAATGTAAATGTAATACACTTTCATTCAATCTGCAATACACATGACACCATATCATTTTAAAACTGACTAAACCTAAACCCGGGTGCTAAACTGAAAATATTCGATCGGCGCCATTGGAGCTAAGCAGTTAATCATGGTTTCACAGAAACCCGTTGAAACCAACAGTTCCAAGGCTGTGACCTATTTATTATCCAATTCAACGAAGCCCTCAAATTCTCTCAGACCAAACCGTCTTCTCCAGCTCCCGATCCGACAAACCCAAACTAGCTGCCGAAGCATCTGGAACCTTTGTTAATCCAGCCAAGCAGCAAGCGAATTGAGATGATTCTCTCGCTAAAATATGAAACTATAAATCTTATTTTGTTAAGGTGAGTAAAGTAGAGTGCAGTTAAACCCAATTCGAGGAAAAAAATATGTTTAGTACACAAAACGTCTTCCCACTTCACATGAGCATCTTCTTCTTATTCTATGGCATAATGTAGTTTGCAACAATTTCATGTGCATTCTGCCACCTACTGTGGGGGTGAATAACAATTCCCCTAAAAAAGGAAATCACGTGGGTAAAAATAAATCAAATATCATACAAACTATCAAAAAATATAAATAAATAATAATTTACTAAACAAAATCAACCTGCTTTTCTGTGAAATAATGAATTCTAAACATGTCCCTACACAGGCTCAAAAGACTCCTGTGAAGGCGTTGTAACGGTTGTCGTAAGGAGAGGACCAAAACGCAGCGGGAATATGTACACTCATCTTCTTTTAATAGGACAAAGAAGGAAAACCAAAACAAACACGTATACAAAAACACAACGACGATTAACAGAGGGGGTATTTGAGGGGGTAAGGCATGAAGCTATAAGGCATGAAAACAAGCTCCCTAAATGTGACTCTCAATCAGCAACAACGATGTACAGCTGTTCGTGATAGAGAGCCATACCAGGCCAACACAGAAATACAAAACTAGAACAGCCCCCTAGAAATACAAACACAAGAACATACCCAACACCCCGGAACACATAAATCAAACACCCCTCTACATACATACACACCCCCAACCACTTAAAT
Source organism: Salmo salar (assembly GCF_965601325.2). Classification (NCBI taxonomy): domain Eukaryota; kingdom Metazoa; phylum Chordata; class Actinopteri; order Salmoniformes; family Salmonidae; genus Salmo; species Salmo salar. Next base: position 30,297,793 of record NC_138298.1, read on the forward strand.
CAAATACCCCCTCTATATCGACACATACACCAATAAACCCCAGAAACACTCTACACAAACTAACCCTCTATAAACATATACACAAAACCATGAAAAACAAATACCCTCTGCCACGTCCTGACCAAACTACAATAACAAATAGGCCCTTTACTGGTCAGGACGTGACAGTACCCCCCCCCAAAAGTGCAGACCCCGGATGCACCTCACAAAAAAAACATCTACGAAATAAATCCCCCCAAACTAAAGGGAGGGTGGCTGCCGTCACCCCCGCTGAATGCTCAGGGCTATGATTCGTCGCTGGAGACATCGGGCTGATGCGCGTCGCTGGAGACCTCGGGCTGATGAGCGTAGCTGGAGACCTCGGGCTGATGAGCGTAGCTGGAGACCTCGGGCTGATGAGCTTTGCTGAAGGCTCAGGGCTGAAGAGCGTAGCTGAAGGCTCAGGGCTGTAGAGCGTAGCTGAAGGCTCAGGGCTGTAGAGCGTAGCTGAAGGCTCAGGACTGTAGGGCGTCTCTGGGAGCTCCGGACTGTAGGGCGTCTCTGGGAGCTCCGGACTGTAGGGCGTCTCTGGGAGCTCCGGACTGTAGGGCGTCTCTGGGAGCTCCGGACTGTAGGGCGTCTCTGGGAGCTCCGGACTGTAGGGCGACTCTGGGAGCTCCGGACTGTAGGGCGTCTCTGGGAGCTCCGGACTGTAGGGCGACTCTGGGAGCTCCGGACTGTAGGGCGTCTCTGGGAGCTCCGGACTGTAGGGCGACTCTGGGAGCTCCGGACTGTAGGGCGTCTCTGGGAGCTCCGGACTGTAGGGCGACTCTGGGAGCTCCGGACTGTAGGGCGACTCTGGGAGCTCCGGACTGTAGGGCGACTCTGGGAGCTCCGGACTGTAGGGCGACTCTGGGAGCTCCGGACTGTAGGGCGACTCTGGGAGCTCCGGACTGTAGGCCGTCTCACTCGGTTCCGGACTGTAGGCCTTCTCACTCGGTTCCGGACTGTAGGCCGTCTCACTCGGTTCCGGACTGTAGGCCGTCTCACTCGGTTCCGGACTGTAGGCCGTCTCACTCGGTTCCGGACAGTGGGCCGTCTCACTCGGTTCCGGACAGTGGGCCGTCTCACTCTGTTCCGGACAGTGGGCCGTCTCTCTTGGTTCCGGACTGTGGGCCGTCTCTCTACGGGGCACTATCGCCGGACACTCTGGACGAGGCACTGTTGCCGGACACTCTGGACGAGGCACTGTTGCCGGAAGTTCTGGACGAGGCACTGTTGCCGTGTTTTTGTATACGTGTGTTTGTTTTGGTTTTCCTTCTTTGTCCTAATAAAAGAAGATGAGTGTACATATTCCCGCTGCGTTTTGGTCCACTTCATACGATGACCGTTACAGGCGTGACATTTCCTATCGACAACAGTCCTATTTCGAAGTCCAGCTTCTTGGACTTCTTAGACACTTGTGCTGTACGATTAATCACTGTGGCTATAAATGCAACAAAATTCACTTTCTTCACAATGAGTGTATCCAGATCCCTCGATTGTCTTAATACACTATCAACTGGTTGCATTGCGTCCACCGACATATTGTAACATGGTTACCTCTTACCCCTTTGACTCTCTTCACCGCCTCCACATAGCAAATCTGCTGCACATCCCTGACCTTTGACACCTCGGCCTCCTTCACCCTAACAGGGCACGCAAGGAAGTCCGGAGTATGATCCCCACCACAGTTGCAACAGTTTCAATTGACAGATTCTTCAAAACCATACTTCTCCCGTCTGCAAACATTTGACACGTGACCATTTTCCCACAATGTAATGGTTTGGACACAAATGCCCTCACTGTACACCTCACATATCCAAGCTTCACATGTTCAGGTAGTCTCCTCAAACAACAATAGTATGGATAGGCTTGTCTCCTTCCACCATTTACCATACGGATCAGGCGACATGCACTGTCCACTCCTGTGATTTTCTGACTAAGGTACTCGTCAAATACGCAGTCCAACAAGAAATGCATTATTGGACCAGACCACAAAAACATCTCTCTCCCATCTTCCTTCTCTTATTCAGCGACAACAGAAAAACCTGTGAAACCCTCTGCACACCACCCATAGTCCATCTTGATTGGCCCTAACGATCAAACACCCTTGACACCCTTGTTGCACCCTCGACAACTACTATGATTATTATTATTTGACCATGCTGGTCATTTATGAACATTTTAACATCTTGACCATGTTCTGTTATAATATCCACCCGGCACAGCCAGAAGAGGACTGGCCACCCCTCATAGCCTGGTTCCTCTCTAGGTTTCTTCCTAGGTTTTTGCCTTTCTAGGGAGTTTTTCCTAGGGAGTTTTTCCTAGCCACCGTGCTTCTTTCACATGCATTGCTTGCTGTTTGGGGTTTTAGGCTGGGTTTCTGTACAGCACTTTGAGATATCAGCTGATGTACGAAGGGCTATATAAATACATTTGATTTGATTTCACGTGAACAGAAACTGTCCCAACATATTTAAAGTAACAGTATATAATAATTTAACCAACTTGTGCCCAACAGTGAAGGCTTAAGTAAAACATAGAGTTTATGAAAATAAAACAAATCTGATTAAATGTATATAACGTATACAAACTATACATCCACATTATTACGTAAATCATATTTCTAAATACATGTTTTAACAGGGTGTTGCACAACCTTTATGGATTTCAACACCAAACTGCATTATGAGATCTAGGGAATTCACCATCATATATTTGTGTACCTTTATATCCCATGCTGACACACATCCATTATGATTAGTTAATTTATATGAGTCATTTTGATTACTAGTCAAAGCTTAATTAACTTTGACACAAGAAATAACACTTAAGTAGGGTACTTCCTTACCTGTGGTGAATGTTGTTAACACCAGTTGACTTTGCTTTCCATTTTCCAGCACAGTGCAGACAGTGACTGAGTATTCAGTACCAGGTTTCAGGCCAGAGAGAGTGATGCTGTGTGAAGACGTGGTAGTGATGTGTCGTTCTGTCCCTGGACAGCGGTAGGAGATCTGGTAATGATGTTTGGTTTGGTTCAATCCTGGTGGCTGGCTCCAGCTAACAGCAGCTGATGTGGTCTCCACGGAATCAACATTCAGCTGGTCTGGAGCAGGAAGTACTAAGGGAAAATACATTATTGTCAGGGCTATAGTTTAACTCTAGAAATATATTACAGGAGGTTGAAAAGGCCAGCTTGCAATTTCTTTTGATATGGTAAGAAACAAGCTAAAGAAAATAGAAGTCACACAACAACAAGTTGTTCTACAATGTTTAAAATCCAATAACAAGGTGTGGATACCAAAAGTTGTTTTCAACTTATTTCAGAAGAAATAGGGAATTATTTAAGAAAAGTGCAAAGAGGCCAATATATTTGGCAGCAACTTTAAATCAATTAAGATAATGCTGTGATAAATCCTCTGCACAATAATATTATAATTTTAAACAATTTCATGGTATTTTAAGGTATTTCAAGGCACGTTATCTTTATACTGTAGATGCCGTTGTCTAATAAGGAGAGGGCTGCACGGCACAGACAAAAGATTAACGTAGATCCAGTTGCTAGGGAGGAAAGACTAGCCAGAAGAAAAGGAAGGTATTGTTTTCATGGTTTCATGCTACTGTCAGCAACAGAATAGGATATAATAGGATATAAAGCTGGGTGGATAACACTTAACATTAAGTTGCACTATTGCACTGTAGTTAATGTTTTACTGAACTGCAGTTAACGTATAACTAATGGATTATATTAGTTAACAAAATATTACACACACACACACAATTATGGATTAAAAATGGATCATGATTTATATTAGTTAATACCTACTTCACAAATACACTAGATATACAAAAGTATGTAGACACCCCTTCAAATTAGTGGATTTGGCTATTTCAGCCACACCCGTTGCTGACAGATGTATAAAATCAAGCACAAAGCCATGCAATCTCCATAGACAAACATTGGCAGTAGAATGGCCTTACCAGAGAGCTCAGTGACATTCAATGTGGCATTGTCATAGGATGCCACCTTTCCAACAAGCCAGTTTGTGGAATTTCTGCCCTGCTAGAGCTGCCCCGGTCAACTGTAAGTGCTGCTATTGTGAAGTGGAAAGTCTATGAGCAACAACAGCTCAGCCACGAAGTGGTAGGCCACTCACTACCGAGTTCCAAACTGCCTCTGGTAGCAACGTCCGCACAATAACAGTTCGTCGGGAGCTTCATGAAATGGGTTTCCATAGCCGAACAGCCGCACACAAGCCTAAGAGCCGGCTGGAGTGGTGTAAAGCTCGCCTCCATTGGACTCTGGAAGAGGGGAAACACGTTCTCTGGAGTGATGAATCACGCTTCACCATCTGGCAGTCCGATGGACGATTCTGGGTTTAGCAGATGCCAGGAGAACGCTACCTGCCTCAATGCATAGTGCCAACTGTACAGTTTGGTGGAGGCTAGGCCCCTGTCGTGTCTTTGGGCACCATTAAACTGAAGACATGTTTATCAAATAACTCCCTGTAAGTATTTTTACGCGATTAAACTGATTCATCGTTTAACTGTAATTAACTAGGAGATCGGGGCACCAAGGAAAATATTCAGATTACAAAGTTATAATTTTCCTAATATAACTTTCCTATATTATAACATTATATATTATATTATATTATAGTATCTGACCAATTATCTTCTGGTTTAAATGGTGTATTTTACCTCGCTCCAGTCTCATTCTAAACGTCGTAAATTGTTGTTATCTGCACGAACCCAGTCTTCACTAAGTCATCCATACATCAATTGTCTTAAAATCATTTATTTACTAAACTAAGTAATTCACAGAAAGCATACAAACAGTTATTGTTACAAAGAAATGGTAGAGTAATGTGCCCTAGTGGGCTAAACCGGCATGGCGGCTTGTTAAACAAAGGGTGATACAGGGCAGCTGAGGAGGCACAACAGAGTTGATAAATATTAACAATTGATATGCTAATCCTTTGCACATGAACGCTCCCTCATTCGGAAACAATTGCAATCAATATATATATATTTACGCTCAGTGTGTCGTCGGGATCCTTGTTGGAGAGTTTTTGTCCTGTTGGAGAGTTTTTGTCTGCGTTCTCTCTCTCTCGGTTAGAATGGATCTTTCAAAGCGACATCCGTTCATGTCGTTATAGAATGGATGTTTCGTCGGTCTTCGCGTTCAATGATACCGAATTTCTAGCTGCAGACTATTAATTAATATCAAAGACTTGTTATTATTCTGTCGGTATCGATAGTCTAAAAGTTTAACCACGTGGTATGGTTAAAGTTCAGTAGAGGAATGCATGGTCAAACCTATTGGCCAACTTGTAATGGAGTGGAGGCCTGGTCTTAAGAAAGAAATTCTGCGTGGGGGTTTTATGCTGAACATAGAAAAGCTGTCACATGACGCCTTGTCCTGTCTGTGTCCCTGGGGGCGTGCCGATGACTGAGTTAAGCTTTGTACAGAAACACAATTCTCTCACATTAACATCAGTACATAGCATCTCAAAATATTCCAAATAGCTTTAATCTTATTAAATAATTTTATACAACCATTAGATGTAAGTCTCATCGCTGAGGCTAGTATATAAACCTTAGTATGGTAATATGGCCATATTGTCTCTAATGAGCCTCACAAAATTGTACCAAGGGAACCAGTTCGTAGCTGGATTCTTCACCAATCTTTTATACCTTCTCCAGAACATCAATGTCATTCGGTTCTCCAATTCTGTGAGGTGGAAGAATTATTTGTTCTCTCCATGAAAACACTCTGTCTCTTCATACTGGGGCCATGAGGCAGGACATTCTCCTTTGGAATTTTACGATCGCCTTCACACAGCCTTGTGTCAGAAGTATAGAGGTCGGGGGATGGTGCATAGAAAACCCAGAGGGCAACGTCATGACACCCCTTAGTTCCAGTAGTGGGAAATCTTAACGCTACAGCATACAATGACATTCTAGACGATTCTGTGCTTCCAACTTTGTGGCAACAGTTTGGGGAAGGCCTTTTCCTGTTTCAGGATGACAATGTCCCCGTACACAAAGCGAGGTCCATACAGAAATGGAAATCGAGAATGTGTTGAAGAACTTGACTGGCCTGAACTTGACTGGCCTGCACAGAGCCCTGACCTCAACCCCATGGAACATCTTTGGGATGAATTGGAAAGCCAACTGCGAGCCAGGCCTAATCACCCAACACCAGGGCCCGACCTCACTTATGCTCTTGTGGCTGAATGAAAGCAAGTCCTCGCAGCAATGTTCCAACATCTAGTGAAAAGCCTTCCGAGAAGAGTGGAGGCTATTTAAGCAGCAAAACATATTAATGCCAATGATTTTGGAATTAAATGTTCGATGAGCAGATGTCCACATACTGTTGGTCATGTAGCGTTTATAATACATTAGTTTGTTTAAGTTAATGATGAATGCAAAAGAGAACCTGATCATTCAGAATTCATGTTCAAAGGGAAGTTTACTGATGTATGTAATGCTGCATTTAAATTCTTAGTCTGCTTGCGATAGCAAAAAAGTTATTTTAGCCAAATATAAAAAGCAGGCAACAACACCAGCCTGTTTAAAGCATAGACCTATGATATGATGGAAAAAAATGTTTTATCCCAGAGCATTATTGTCCTTGTTTTTTCTCCTTATATCCTACTGATACATTCATAAAAGTATATTTTACGTGTAAAGGCTAATAAGCATACTGTCCTCCTTCACGTCACACACAGGTGAGGCGACGGTCGTTTTCCTTGTCATGGAGTAATAACAAATGTTAGACTTTGACCCTGTTGCAATGTATGTTGTCATGGTTACCCAACTGCTACAGCAAATAGACAGTGCAAAATACATTTCTCCTGTGGAATGCCCTGCTTTTATTTTGTCACACAACCCAAGCCTGAGCTATTTTCTGTAATTAGTTCACCATTACATTGTAAATAATTACATTGTTATGAGTTTCTTTTCCAGTAATAATGAATACAAACATTAAAAGTTATTAATGAACATAAACATTGTTTAGAAAGTTGCTTTTAGTTGCCTGGCTTGCTGGATTGACATATATTATACTGAACAAACATATGACTGCAGCACGCAACAATTTCAAAGATTTTACCGCTTTAAAAAAAAGGTAGCGGTGTGAATCAGAAAACCTGTCCGTATCTGGTCTCACAACCATTTGCCTCATGCAGCCAACACATCTCCTTTGCATAGAGTTGATCAGGCTGTTGATTGTGGCCTATGGTATGTTGTCCCACTCCTCTTCAATGGCTGTGCGAAGTTACTGGATATTGGTGGGAACTGGAACATGCTGTCGTACATGTCGACCCAGAGCATCCCAAACATGCTCACTGGGTGACATGTCTGGTGAGTATGCAGGCCATGAAAGAACTGGGACATTTTCAGCTTCCAGGAATTGTGTTCAGATCCTTGTGACATGGGGCCGTGCATTATCATGATGAAACATGAGGTGATGGTGGCAGATGAATGGCACGAGAATGGGCCTCAGAATCTCGTCAGTGTATCTCTGTGCATTCAAAATGCCATTGATAAAATGTAGTGGTGTTCGTTGTTCATAGCTTATGCCTGCCCATACCATAACCCCACTGCCACCATGCAGATTTTGTTCACGACTTTTACATCAGCAAGCCGTTCTCGCACACAAAACCTACACGCTGTCTGCCATCTGCCCGGCACAGTTGAAACCGGGATTCATCTGTGAAGAGCACACTTCTCCAGCGTGCCTGTGGCCATCGAAGGTGAGCATTTGCCCACTGAAGTCGATTACGACGGCGAACTGCAGTCAGGTCAAGACCCTGGTGAGGACGATGCGCACGCGGATGAGCTTCCCTGAGATGGTTTATGAAGAAATGATTTGGTTGTGCAAACCCACACGTGGTCTGTGGTTGTGAGGCCGGTTGGGCTGCCAAATTCTCTGAAACAACGTCGGAGGCGTCTTATGGTAGAGGAATGAACATAAAATTCTCTGGCAACAGTTCTGGTGGACATTGCTGCAGTCAGTGTGCCAATTGCACACTCCCTCAAAACTTCAGACATCTGTGGGATTATTTTGTTTGACACAACTGTACATTTTCGAGTGGCCTTTTATTGTCCCCAGCACACTATACATGTTGCATTTATATTTTTGTTCAGTGTAAATTCATTTTTAAAATACAGCAGTTTTTGTGTTTTATACTTTTTCATAACGGCAAGGACAAGTTTAATGTCATACGACAATATAATGTTCATTATGTCACTGTGAAAACTGGCTCCAGACATGTCGATAGACCAACTGTAAACCAGCCTATACTTATAACCTATAAATAGTTTAGAAATGCTTATTAATAAATCATTTATGACAGTGTTACCAAGTCATATGTTATTGAAAGTGGAGTATGTCGTGGTAAATATTTACATTTCAGTCATTTAGCAGACATGAGGTGTAAGGCCAATGAATGGAGCTGGTATGAAGAACTTTAACAGGAGACAATACCTTGGGATGTTTCCCGGTTTCCTCCTGAGAACCCCTCCTCTGGTTTCGACTCATCTCTGACTTGTTTCAGTGGCTTTTCCTCTTCACAGTTCTATAAAAAGTAGAATTCACAGGTTAACATGTTTAATACATTATGATGTTGAATCTACAACTCTAGGTCTGTTGAGAATAAAGCACAACAGGATCAGAATTAGGGATATTGTCACGAGTTCCACCGAAGTCGGCTCCCCTCCTTGTTCGGTCGGCGTTCGGCGGTCGACGTCACCGGCTTTCTAGCCATCGCCGCTCCATGTTTCATTGTTCTATTTGTTTTGTCTTGTTCCCCGCACACCTGGTTTATATTCCCCAATCACACTGCATATATATATTCCTTTGTTCCCCCCCGTGTCTTTGTGTGGAATTGTTTTGTGTTACGTGTTTGTGTGACGCACCAGGCTGATTTCCCAGTTCCGTGTTTAATTCACGAAGTATGTTTATATGGTGAACCATTGCTTTTGGTACTGTTTTCGCGCTTTGCACTTATTGCCATTTGGCTGGAGGTTTTGACGCAGTTGCGTCCATCTGTTTTGTTTGCTCCTGCCTAAATAAAGTGTGCGCTTGTTCACAACTCTCTGCACCTGACTTCGCCACCAGTACGCACACCCGTGACAGAATTCCACACCCGCTATGGAGTCAGCAGGAGCAGATACCCCGGTCAGAGGAGTCGAGGAGCGTGTCCGAGAACACTCGGCTATGCTGCAACATCTCCGTGCCACGATGGATCGCGTTGTCCAGACCATGGACCGCTGGGAGAGACAGGAAGTCTCTCCAGCGCCTCGACCAGCGCAACCGGGGTTACCTCTATCCGTCCCTCCTGAATCCAGTCCCAGTGGGATGCGTCTCTCCTTTCCCAGGGAGTATGATGGGACGGCAGCACGGTGTCAGGGGTTCCTATTACAACTGGACCTATACCTGGCCACCGTTCACCCAGCTCCTTCGGGAAGGGAGAGGGTGTCTGCCCTCGTCTCGTGCCTCTCGGGGAGAGCTCTGGAGTGGGCAAACGCCATGTGGGGAGAAGGAGATGCGGAGTTGGACCATTTTGAGGAGTACACCAGCCGCTTCCGGGCCGTCTTCGACCATCCGCCCGAAGGTAGAGCGGCGGGGGAACGGCTCTTCCACTTGAGGCAGGGGATGAGGAGTGCCCTTATCGACCACTTCCGATGCAGCCTGCACGAGGACGTCCGACGGGAGTTGGCCTGCAGCGATGCCACCTTCATTTTTGACCAACTGGTGAATCTGTCCATCCGGTTGGATAACCTGCTGGTCACCCGCGGACGTCCAGAGAGGGCTCTGTCGGTTCCATCTTCCATCACCCCCGCTCCGGTGACAATGGAGCTGGGAGGGGCTGCGCTTAGGGAGGCTGGAGGAGGGGCCTTAACGTGCACCATCTGTGGCCGCAGAGGGCATACTAGCGGTCGGTGCCGGGTTGGTTCCTCTGGGAGTCGAGGTAGCAGGCAGGGCACTCTGGCGTCACCCCAGGTGAGTCTGCACCACTCTCATCCAGAGTCCTCTGTTGTCCACCTGTTTGTTTTCCCGCAATCCCAGCATAAGGCGCTCGTCAATTCAGGTGCGGCTGGGAATTTTAATCGACAGATCGTTCGCCCTTAGTTTAGGGATCCCCATTGTTCCTGTGGTTAGACCTTTCCCGGTAGACGCTCTGGATAGTCGACCATTAGGGTCCTGGTAGCCTACACTGGGTGTAATATTGGAGTAAATTGTCGTTGTGTGGCAGTAGCCTGCACTGGGTGTAATATTGGAGTAAAATGTCTTTGTGGGCCAGTAGCCGATACTGGGTGTAATATTAGAGTAAATTGTCGTTGTGTGTCAGTAGCCTACACTGGGTGTAATATTGGAGTAAAGTGTATTTGTGGGCCAGTAGCCTACACTGGGTGTGATATTAGAGTAAGTGTCCTTGTGGGCCAGTAGCCTACACTGGGTGTAATATTGGAGTAAATTGTCGTTGTGTGTGTCAGTAGCCTGCACTGGGTGTAATATTGGGGTAAAGTGTCCTTGTGGGCCAGTAGCCTACACTGGGTGTAATTGTAACGGCTGTCGTAGAGAGGGGACCAAAGCGCAGCGTGTTGATTGCTCATGAAGAATATTTATTTTAACTCAGAACAATAAAGAAAAAATAACAAAGAGAAAAGGAAAGCGCACAGTTCTGTCAGGTACAGAAAACTAAACAGAAGACAACTACCCACAAACACAGGTGGAAAAACCCCTACTTAAGTATGATCTCCAATTAGAGACAATGAGGACCAGCTGCCTCTATTTGGAGATCATCCCAAAAAACAACAACATAGAAATCTAGATCCTAAACATAGATATACAAAACATAGAAAAACACAATACACCCCGTCATGCCCTGACCTACTCTACCATAGAAAATAACATCTTACTATTGTTTGCTCGTGACAGTAACCCCCCCCCCCCAAAGGTGCAGACTCCGATTGCCACAACAAAAAAAAAACAGAGGATAGGTTGGGTAACTCCTGTCTATGGCGGCTCTAGTGCAGTCCACATAACCTTATCCTCCAGCAGAGGAGGCGGCTCCGGTGCGTAACCCCCGCTCCACACTCTGGTTTAGTACCACCGGACCGTGGATCGTCATCAAAGGAACCGGACTGTAGATCATGGCTGGAGGTTCTGGGCTGCAGGCCATCGCTGAAGACTCCGGGCCGTCTCAGGAAGCTCCGGACTGCAGGCCGTCGCTGGAGGCTCCGGACTGGGGAGCGTCGCTGGAGGCTCCGCGCCATGGATCATCACTACAGGCTCCGCGCCATGGATCATCACTAAAGGCTCCGCGCCATGGATCATAACTAAAGGCTCCACGCCATGGATCATCACTAAAGGCTCCGCGCCATGGATCCTCACTGGAGGCTTTGTGCCATGGATCATCACTGGAGGCTTTGTGCCATGGATCATCACTGGTGGCTCCGGGCCATGGATTATCACTGGAGGCTTTGTGCCATGGATCATCTCTACAGGCTTCGTGCCATGGATTATCCCTACAGGCTCCGGGCCATGGATCATCACTGGAGGCTTCGTGCCATGGATCATCACTACAGGCTTCGGACCATAGATCATCACTGGAGGCTTCTTTCGTGGAGCTGGAATAGGTCTCACCGGACTAGGGAACGTCGCTGGAGGCTCCGGACTGGGAAACATAGCTGAGAGCTCTGGACTAGGGAACGTCGCTGGAGGCCGGGTGCGCAGAGCAGGCACAGGGTATACTGGGCCATGGAGGCGCACTGGAGGTCTGGAGCTTATTACTGGCACAACCCATCCTGGCTGGATAAGCCCCGTAGCCGGCAAGCGCGGGGCGTTGTAACAGGTCGCACAGGTTTGTGCTGGCGAACTGGGGGTACCGTGCGTAGAGCTGGCACAGGATAACCTGGGCCGAAGAGACGCACCGGAGACCAGGAACACTGAGCAGGCACAATCCTTCCTAGATGAATGCCAACTCTAGCACGGCAACTGTGGGGAGCTTGCACCGAGCGCACCGGGCTATAGCTGCACACTGGCGACACAGTGCGCATCCCCGCATAACACCATGCTTGCTCGATCACTCGCCCCCCCACGGTAAGCATGGGGAGTTGGCTCAGGTCTCCACCCTGACTCTGCCAATATCCCCGTGTGCCCCCCCAAAAAACATTTTGGGGCTGCCTCTTGTGCTTGCCTTGTTGCCAGGCTAGTTCCTCCTCTTCTCGAAAAAATAACAAAACGAAAGTGCACAGTTCTGTCAGGTACATAAACTAAACAGAAGACAACTACCCACAAACACAGGTGGAAAAAAACCCTACTTAAGTATGATCTCCAATTAGAGACAACGAGGACCAGCTGCCTCTAATTGGAGATCATCCCAAAAAACAACAGAAATAGAAAACTTGATCCTAAACATAGATATACAAAACATAGAAAAACCCAAAACACCCCGTCACGCCCTGACCTACTCTACCATAGAAAATAACATCTTACTATGGTCAGGACGTGACAGTAATATTGGAGTAAAGTGTCCTTGTGGGCCAGTAGCCTACACTGGGTGTAATATTGGAGTAAAGTGTACTTGTGGGCCAGTAGCCTACACTGGGTGTATTATAGGAGTAAAGTGTCCTTGTGGGTCAGTAGCCTACACTGGGTGTAATATTGGAGTAAAGTGTACTTGTGGGCCAGTAGCCTACACTGGGTGTAATATTGGAGTAAAGTGTACTTGTGGGCCAGTAGCCTACACTGGGTGTGATATTGGAGTAAGTGTCCTTGTGGGCCAATAGCCTACATTGGGTGTAATATTGGAGTAAAGTGTCCTTGTGGGCCAGTAGCCTACACTAGGTGTAATATTGGAGTAAAGCATTTTTTATCTCTAAAACCCATTGTCCTGTCCTGTATGTATTCTGTCCTCCCCAATCAATCATACTCATTATTTGACATAGCTATGTACTTTGACCCAGTTGTGGTTCCACCTGCTCAGTCCCCCAGAACCACGAACACATTCCAAAATAATCAGATAATGCATAAAATGATCATATCTGGTGAAATTGAGAAAATACATTTTACATTTTATAGTCTTTGAGGGTGTAAACTGGATGAATACAAATATGATATATTGGTTTGTAAATAAGACGAGGGTAACACAATGTACTGAGAGATCACGAAATGTAAGACTGGAGTTGTTTCCTCATGTGTTATTAAAGACCAAACAAGCCCACATTCTGTCAACATCAGGATAGCCATTACCTTATTTGGACAAACAATTATGAACTAATAATAACTAATATACCACTGGACGAAAGGTTCAGATACAAGGTAACATGTGGTTAATTTAGGTTTATCCAGAAAACGTGTGGGTGGTTGGAAACAGGCAGTATGAGGAACTAAAGTTCAGTCAACTGAAAGTTCATGTTCCAGAATAGTGCACAGATTTTTAAATGTGAATAGTTTATCCAACAGGAGTATTGTGTTGCTGGTTGGGCAGAGTTTACACTTTTGGGACTATCCCATTGGTTCCTTTGTACTGGGTAAGCTAAGTAAAGAAAAAATATGAGCATTACCAGAGAGAGGTCAAAGACCAAACTGATCCTAGATCAGCACTCTTACTCTGGGATGCTTTGTGAATACAGGCTCTGGTCACATGTCCATGGATGGCACAATCCATCTAGTGGTCAATTCTGGTACTGCTTTAACTTTAGTTAATAGACAGAAAATAGTCCTTATCAGTAAAGTGTTTTTACTGTGCTATGACAACTATTAACTGACACAATTTAGAAGGAAAACACTGGAGTTACTATTAGTACATTACAACACTTAGTAATACAGTATACCTGACAAGTAAATGACATACCTGGATCCCAGTATATAGATGTATTTAATCAGTAGAATGAACACATGGTACATATGGAACAGAATGGAAGCAAACATAGAACACGGCTGCATTTCAAATGTATTGATAGCTGTAAAAACTTAAATGAAAACAGTATCTTGTTAACTTGTTATGTGCACACCATAATGGTAAAAATTGTAAATATGGTAAAGAAAAAAATATAGAAACAACAGTTAGAGCCTACTAGACCACAGTTCCTCTCCCCTGGGCCTGATGAATGGTGAACACATAGCTCTGGTCTCTTTAAATACATTAATACATCGTTCAATGTAGTTTTTTAAATTTTGTTTGTTTTTTTAAATATTTATTACAAAAAACACAAGGAAGGGGTAACATTAAAGTATTAGAACATGAAGGACAAACAATACAGCATCAAGACACTATCAGACATGTATCAGTCTTTCCACAACAGAGCCATCCTTATGTGTGAGGGTGTGTGTGCATGATAGTGATATAAAATATATCTCATAGTTTCCTTTTTCATGATCACAATCTTGTGAAACCTGAACCCTCCAAGATCCCTCCCGGAAGAAAAAATTAAAAATACAATTAATTCCATTCCCCACCCCCAAGAACGCGCCAACAACCAAGAGAATGAACTAAAGAGAAAAAAGGAAAAAACTGAAGAAAACAGCAAACAATGCTAAAAAATATAACAAAGTAATACATTTAAAACAAAGGACATCAAGGACAACTGAAATCATAACAGCAATGCCAACTGTTACATGTATGTATGTGTTCTTGTATGTGTTTATTTGAATGAGAGTGTGTGTATATGCATGTGTACAAACACCTGAACGGCATCAGCCTCAGGCAAACTGGCATTAGTTGTAAAAACACTGCCACTTAGTGTCATTCAAATGTACTTTTATTATGTTTTATTTTGACTTTTCTGTTTCCTTTATCTTCTGACCATCATTCTCTCTCTCACACAGCAACTCCACTCCCACTTGTCTCCAATTCTACATACCAACCCTCAGCTTCCCTCAGCTCATCCCATCTATCTCTGCTGGCCACCCACTTCGTGTTTCTACGCAACACATATCTTTCAATTATGCTGTGATGTTTAACATACAATTTCTATCTAATCGAATAGAATCAACAGATTGCGTGTTGAAGATTAATATACTAATACCCTTAGTAAAAGTATTTGTGATTGACTGACCCAGTCTCTCCAGATCTCCTAACAGTACTATTTCTAGGGTCAATTTTAGATCAATGCTATGCATTTTCAGCCATTCCTGAACCTGACACCAGAAACAGGCTACCTGATGGCAATACCAAAATAAATGGTCTATTTATTCTGTATTCTCACAACAAAATCTGCAGAGCTTCGATGATTTTATGCCCCAAATATTCAACATTTTGTTGGTGGCAAGAATTCTACATAATAATTTTAGCTGAAAAGCGCGAAGTCTTGAATCTTGCGTTGTTTTATATATCAACTCATACACCCTGTACCATGGAATCGGTACACCAAAAATCTCTTCCCAACTATTTTGCAATCTGTATGGCACAGTTGTCAACATCCTGGTCCTCAAATGAAACTGGTATACTTTCCTCTTTACGCTATTTTTATTCCGCCGGCAGTTTTGATCCTTTATATTGGGCAGACAGACCAGTTCCGTACCTCCTCCCGCTGCCACCCGCCTCCTCCATTTTTGGGGCAATGCTGTAATCAATTGGTTGTACTCTTGGATTGAGTAGACCTTCCCGTACAATTCTGATAACTCCATGAAGGACATAACTCTACCACTACAATTTACAATATCATTTAACAAAATACCCTTTTCAAACATCTTTCCCATAAATACAGGTATTTTATCAATCAGCACATTTGAGTTCAGCCGTAATATTTGTTGTATCTTTTCAGGGGGATGAAATTGAAATTGTAGCCAGCTCTGCAATGCTTGTTTGAAAAAGACTGATATTTTGAAAAAAGTATCATTTTCAATTAATCTAAAATGAGACATGGCAATCTGCACAAAGGCAAAAAGGCCATTTTTAAACAATGGATGAGCTTTTCTTATTAATCTACTTGAGAACCATTTAGGGTTCAAGTAAAACTTTTGAATAAATTAAGCTTTTAGAGATATATATTATATTTAATCATCTCAACCCACCCAATTCATATTCATTATACAGATAGGCTCGTTTTATTTTGTCTGGTTTAGCGTCCCAGATAAAGCGAAATATTTTTTGCTCATATGATTTGAAAAATGATTCATCAGGAGTAGGCAGCACCATAAGTAAGTGAGTAAACTGAGATATGACTAAGGAGTTAATCAGGGCAATTTTTCCATAAATAGACAGGTATTTACCTCTCCATGATTGCAGGATCTTGTCTATTTTTACAAGTTTTCTATTGAAATTCATTGTGGAGAGCTTATTTATATATTTTGTGATATGAATACCGAGTATGTCTACTTCACCATCAGCCCCATTTTATAGGTAAGCTGCAGGGTAATGTAAAAGTTGTATTTTTTAAGGATCCAATATGTAATATTGTACACTTATCATAATTAGGTTTTAGTCCAGAGAGTACAGAAAAGTTATCTAGATCTTTAATGAGACATTGCAGGGATCTAGCTTGCGAACTTAACATAAAACTTGAGTCATCGGCATAAACAAAAGAAATCACGTTCGAATATAACACTGTCGGTGCCGTCACACATTGAAACAATAGTTCTGTTGATACTGTACCTGACCTAACTTTCATCATCCTCAGAACTTTATTATACAACCATGAGTAATGAAACTAGATAAAACAGTAGCTACATGTCTTGTAAGGGTAGCCTAGGCTATCTTCTCTATGAAACATATTTTTACTTTTGGAAATTTGGTACATTTTCTCTATAATTTAGCATAGAGTGGGACATACAGATATGACATACAGTGGGACATACAGATATGACATACAGATATGTCACGGTCCCTCCTCTGCAGTGCAGGGGCGGTTCCTCCTGCAGGCAGAGGAGGGTCGTTAGTGATTGGAGCCACCTGGGCTCAGGGTATTTAAACTGCTTCACTAACCTCTCGCTCTCTCTCTCTCTCTGCTCCTCCAGGTATGATCCTGTTTTGTTTGTTCCTTTGTAGTTTTACATAGTTTCCACTCAGTCATATTCACACACACAGATTCATGCATCCATGCACTTTACATACACCCTACATTATGACATTTCCACACCTCATTCCTTTTTCTTTGTTTAAAGTTAGTAGTTTTTTGGTTTACAATAAAGAACCTTTTGATTGGCCTATTCCTGTTGTTCATGTCCCCTCATTTTTGCCACAGGCTATGAGCCGGCCTGTGACAGATATGACATACAGATATGAGTGGGACATGCAGATATGAGTGGGACATGCAGATATGAGTGGGACATACAGATATGAGTGGGACATACAGATATGAGTGGGACATGCAGATATGAGTGGGACATACTGTGGGACATAGTGTACAGACTAACAACATGAATCATGGACAAATAGATAAAACTGAGTGTTTATATTTATGTAGATTTAGACCATTGTTTTCCCACCAAAGAAATTATGACACTTCCTGAATGTGGTGTCATTTTAGGAAAGGGTGGTTTTCTTAAATGGAGATTTACAACAAACTAACAGGGTGGAAATTGATATCAGGGACACAGTGAACATCTTAAACACAATAATAATTAATACAATAATACAAATAAATTAACTAGGACTATAAAATTAATGAAGTAACTTCTTGTGGAAGTTGATGACAAACACCCCGGGATATGGCAAAAACAACTACATCCACCGAAGAAAAGTGTTCATAATACATACAATTCCCTTTCAAGATCCATATTTTTGTGTTTTTAAGAACACCGGACCATATATTTAAAGCCTTTTGGAATCCACAATTTAAACTAAAATAAGTGATATTTCCTGGAGACAGAAAACGCAACGCATTGTAGAAATGACCCAGGCCTAGGCTGGACACCAATCCGCCCGTCATGGCTAGATGGGATACAGTTTATGTATAATTGCCATCAAAGATGTATCCCTTCTAGGGCAAACTTCCCAACCTGCCCCAACCATAGAGCATGATAGAGGCCTCTAGTGGCCAAAAATCTGTTAGAATGGCAGTGCCATTTTTATTTATTTTTTCCTTTATTTAACTAGGAAAGTCAGTTAAGAACAACTTATTTACAATGACAGCCTAGGAATAGTGGGTTAACTGCCTTGTTCAGGGGCAGAACAACAGATTTTTACCTTGTCGGTTTGAGCCACCAACCTCTCAGTTACTGGCCCAACACTCTAACACCTAGGCTACCTGCCATTCCATTGAGGGATGCCATCATATTAATGTAGTTAACTGGGTGGGACTTCCAACTTCACTGGCTGAAGAAGAAAATGTTCTACTTTAAAATGGAGATGGCCTTATCGGTGCTGTCCATGATATCAGCGATGATAAATGGCATAGATACGAAGATGAGTCCTCTATCTCCATGGTCCCAACTTAAATATAGATGGCAGTGTTTACCATTTTTTTCACATCCATTTTGTCCGGGTTGACTGGGAGCACCTGCTACGGGAAGTCATAGGCCATGTCTGAAATCTGTATTGTCAACTAATTACTAAAACTACACATTGTACTAATCGTACTACATTCTATTTAGAACGTACTGTTTAGTAAAAATTAATGCAGTAAGTAACATTATTAATACTAGGCTCACCATTCATTTGGGTACACTTCCTCAAGTGTGGAGCTTAATCTACCAAAGCCTAAATTAGTATAAAATCATGGCATTTAAAGCACTCGATTTTTGAAATGTTACATTCTTTTCCAAATTTCACAAAACTCCCTATTTTCACATGCGTTTAATTAGCAGGCATATTAGGTAAGTATGGGTATACGGACAGCACACTGTAAAAATGTCATGAAACTCAATTAGGCCTATAGCGCACTCAATGACATTACCGCCTATCAAAGTTGGGAAGAAATAAACTGTATACTGTTAGGGTTTAACAACTATTTGTTTGCATAACCAATATAATACAACTATTTAAACCTATATAATAAAATTGGTTGTGGTGCATAACTTATGAATACTAATGCTAAACATAAGAGGTTTATATTGTATTAACATAGATTGAGCAACATATGGACATGACTAACTGGAGGGTTGCTGGCTAGTAGTGTAGGCTGAGTAGACTCGTGCACACACACACACACAATGCCTGGTTGTGGGGCCGCTCAAGGACAGGTGTACGGGAGGGGCTGGTAGAATGGAAGATAGCTGTAGCACAAAAGCAGAAACTGTCCTAACTGTAGCATAAAAACAGACACTGTCCTTGGGTGTCTGACTCTCGGGTACACACACGAAGATAAGCTAGAAGACAACTATGCTTGGCAACAAAGATGCGTCTAGAGGCTGGGACCAGCCTGCACGCCAACGATAGGCTGGAGTAAGTCTAAACCACACCCAAGCCTCTACTATGACAGGCCCTCAGGGAGAGGGAACTACGTCTGTCAAGAAGTATTTAAGGAAGAACTTATGATGTCATTTCAGTTCTCTGTTTGCCCTGCGAGGTGTTACAGTGAACCCGTATATACGAAGATTGCATTTACCATTTATTCTGCTTGACTAATTCTATTAATAAACAGCTGAAAATATATTCAGTAGCCTAGTGTTAAATTTTGTTCTGATACCAGAATTGAATTGACGCAGCCCTTACAAAACACACGAGTGTCTATTGTTTCTTTCAACATAAGAATGTATTATTTTTGGATAAATATATGAATATATCGGCTTAATAGAATACATCTCAGCGTCAGATCGCTTTGTAAAAGAGAATACCTTTCGTAGACTTGTGCGCCCCCCGCCATACTGGGCCTAGTTAGGTATTTACCTGCCGTTTATTAGAAATAAGTTGAAAATCGGGCTTATTATCTTCACATTTCGTTGGGATATATAAGAATTGACTCCTAAATGATATTACACCTGACTTAAATAATTAAAATATGAACCTACCATTTCTCTTGCTGTCGAGCAGACTCACTAGAAGCCACAGTAAAGAGTTGTCGAATTTACTTTCAGTTTCTTACCGGAAAGAACTTCGACCCGCCATCCCTTTTGGCATATGCCGCAAACTGTATTTAAATATTTATTCTCCATTAAAATATTTGATCAAGTTGAAATGTATTCAACTCGTGGTTAAATGCTGGTAACACACAAAAAAACAGAGACCAGAAAACAACATACAGTCTTCTTATTAGCTTTTTTGTCATCCCCGTGACAATTGTAATCACCCCTTTTTCCTCTAGGTGGAAGCAGAGGACTTTGTGGAGCTGATGGTCCTAAATTGTTTTCAGAAGGAACAGACCTACAATTCATTATGTTCATTGCATTTATGATAAAAAGAGATTGGTCACAGAGATTAAATTACAGAATTCATTTTCTCTCAAGCTGCTCTTTCTACACCTTTCTTCTTCTCTCTTTCATCTCTCTCTCTCCCTCATCCTAGTTTCTATTCCCTCTCTATTTGTTCATACTTATTGCAGTTTATTTGGGAACAATCACCACAATTAAAAATAATGTTCATTCAAAGAGTTGTATTTATTTTTTATGTGTTCATTTATTTTCCTATAAACAATTGTTATTTAATGATAACTTGTGTACATCTTTCTTCGTTGAATGTTTAGCAGATGAATCGAGATATGTTTCATGCATTTTTACAGAGGGTAGTGCGTATGGCCCAGTACATCACTTGGGCCAAGCTTCCTGACATCCAGGACCTCGATACAAGGCAGTGTCAGAGGAAGGTGGCAGGTAGCCTAGTGGTTAGAGTGTTGGATTAGTAATCAGAAGGTTGCAGGATCAAATCCCTGACCTGACAAGGTACAAATCTGTATTTATGCCCCTGAACTAGGCAGTTAATCCACTCTTCCTAGGCTGTCATTTAAAATAAGAATGTGTTTTTAACTGTCTTGCCTAGTTAAATAAAGGTAAAATGAAATAAAAGGCCCAAAAAATTGCCGAAGACTCCAGCCACCCTAGTCATAGACTGTTCTCTCTGCTACCACACTGCAAGCGATACTGGAGCACCAAGTCTAGGTCCAAAAGCATTCTTAACAGCTTCTACCCTCAAGCCATAATACTCCTGGACAGCTATTCAAATGGCTACCTGGACTATTTGCATTGTCCCCCCACACCCCCATTTTTACACTGCTGCTACTCTCTGTTTAAAACCTATGCATAGTCACTTTTCCTCTACCTACATGTACATATTATTTCAATTACCTTGACTAACCGGTGCCCCCACACATTGAATCTGTACCAAAACCACCAGTATATAGCCTCGCTGCTGTTATTTTATTGTTGCTCCTTAGATATTATTTTTTTTTCTATTTTTCTTATTTTTTACATCAGTTTGTTTTAGTAAATACTTGCTTAACATTTTTTGGGGTTAAAACTGCATTGTTGGTCAAGGGCTTGTAAATAAGTTCTACACCTGTTGTATTCGACGCATGTGACAAATAACATTTGATTTGATTTAAACTGTCTAAATTTCTATTGCCCCATACCACTCACACCTGTAGCCATGAAATGCTTTGAAAGACTGGTCATGGCTCACATTAACACCAACATCCCAGAAACACTGGATCCACTCCAGTTTGCATTCCGCCTCAACAGATCTGCATTGTACTCCACACTGCTCTTTGCCACCTGAACTAAAGGAAAACCTAAATGAGAATGCTGTTCATCGACTACAGCTCATCATTCAACATCATAGGTCATCAATAAACTAAGGACCCTGGGATTAAACACCTCCCTCTGCAACTGGATCCTGGACTTCCTGACGGGTGGTGAGGGTAGGCAACAACACATCCGTCACACTGACCCTCAACATGGGGGCCCCTCAGGGGTGCTTGCTTAGTCCCTTCCTGAACTCCCTGTTCACCCACAACTGTGTGGCTGTGCATGACTCCAACACTATCATTAAGTTTGCAGTTTGCAGACGACATGACGGTGGTAGGCCTGATCACAGACGACGATGAAACAGGGAGGAAGTCAGAGACCTGGCTGTGTGGTGCTAGGACAACAAATCAAATACAAATCAAATCAAATGTAGTGGTCACATACACATTTTTAGCAGATGTTATTGCGGGTGTAGTGAAATGCCTGTGTTTCTGGCTCCAACAGTGCAGTAATATCTAACAATTCACAACAATAAACACAATACACACAAATCTAAAAGTAAAATAATGGAATTAAGGAATATACAACAACAACCTCTCCCTCAACGTCAGCAAGACGTTGAGGTGTCCACATCGGTGTCCACATCACTAATGGATTATCGTGGTCCACACACACCAACAGTCGTGAAGAGGGCACAACAATGCCCCTTTCTGCTGAGGAGGCTGAAAATATTTGGCATGGGCCTTCAGATCCTCAAGAAGTTCTGCAGATGTACCATTGAGAGCATTTTGACTGGCTGCATCACCGCTTGTTATGGCAACTGCTTGGCATCTGACCTCAAGGTGCTACAGAAAATCTACAGAAAATCATCAGACCGTCTTCTGATCTGCATGTGGGGAAAGGGGATAGCTACTAAGTTGAAAAACTGAATGCGTTCTTCCGCTTTTAACCCAACTGAATCAGAGAGGTGCGTGGGACTGCCTTAATCAACATCCATGTCATCGGCACCCAGGGAGCAGATGTTGTTGGGGGGTTAACTGCCTTTCGGTTACTGGCCCAGCGTTCTTAACCACTAGACTAGCTGTCGTCTCTAGTGTGTTACTGGCCCAGCGTTCTTAACCGCTAGACTAGCTGTCGTCTCTAGTGTGTTACTGGCCCAACGTTCCTAACCACTAGACTAGCTGTCGTCTCCAGTGTGTTACTGGCCCAACGTTCCTAACCACTAGACTAGCTGTTAGACTAGCTGTCATCTCTAGTGTGTTACTGGCCCAACGTTCCTAACCACTAGACTAGCTGTCGTCTCTAGTGTGTTACTGGCCCAACGTTCCTAACCACTAGACTAGCTGTCGTCTCTAGTGTGTTACTGGCCCAACGTTCCTAACCACTAGACTAGCTGTCGTCTCTAGTGTGTAACTGGCCCAACGTTCCTAACCACTAGACTAGCTGTCGTCTCTAGTGTGTTACTGGCCCAACGTTCTTAACCACTAGACTAGCTGTCATCTCTAGTGTGTTACTGGCCCAGCGTTCTTAACCACTAGACTAGCTGTCGTCTCTAGTGTGTTGCTAGCCCAACGTTCCTAACCACTAGACTAGCTGTCATCTCTAGTGTGTTACTGGCCCAATGTTCCTAACCACTAGACTAGCTGTCGTCTCTAGTGTGTTACTGGCCCAACGTTCCTAACCACTAGACTAGCTGTCGTCTCTAGTGTGTTACTGGCCCAACGTTCCTAACCGCTAGACTAGCTGTTAGACTAGCTGTCGTCTCTAGTGTGTTAGTGGCCCAGCGTTCCTAACCACTAGACTAGCTCTTAGACTAGCTGTCGTCTCTAGTGTCTTACTGGCCCAACGTTCCTAACCACTAGACTAGCTGTCGTCTCTAGTGTGTTACTGGCCCAGCGTTCCTAACCACTAGACTAGCTGTCGTCTCTAGTGTGTTACTGGCCTAACGTTCCTAACCACTAGACTAGCTGTCGTCTCTAGTGTGTTACTGGCCCAACGTTCTTAACCGCTAGACTAGCTGTTAGACTAGCTGTCATCTCTAGTGTGTTACTGGCCCAGCGTTCTTAAACACTAGACTAGCTGTTAGACTAGCTGTATTCTCTAGTGTATTACTGGCCCAGCGTTCTTAACCGCTAGACTAGCTGTCGTCTCTAGTGTGTTACTGGCCCAACATTCCTAACCACTAGACTACCTGTTAGACTAGCTGTCGTCTCTAGTGTGTTACTGGCCCAACGTTCCTAACCACTAGACTAGCTGTCGTCTCTAGTGTGTTACTGGCCCAGCGTTCTTAACCACTAGACTAGCTGTCGTCTCTAGTGTGTTACTGGCCCAGCGTTCCTAACCACTAGACTAGCTGTCGTCTCTAGTGTGTTACTGGCCCAACGTTCCTAACCACTAGACTAGCTGTTAGACTAGCTGTCGTCTCTAGTGTGTTACTGGCCCAACGTTCCTAACCACTAGACTACCTGTCGTCTCTAGTGTGTTACTGGCCCAACGTTCCTAACCACTAGACTAGCTGTCGTCTCTAGTGTGTTACTGGCCCAGCGTTCTTAACCACTAGACTAGCTGTCGTCTCTAGTGTGTTACTGGCCCAGCGTTCCTAACCACTAGACTAGCTGTCGTCTCTAGTGTGTTACTGGCCCAACGTTCCTAACCACTAGACTAGCTGTTAGACTAGCTGTCGTCTCTAGTGTGTTACTGGCCCAACGTTCCTAACCACTAGACTACCTGTCGTCTCTAGTGTGTTACTGGCCCAACGTTCCTAACCACTAGACTAGCTGTCGACTCTAGTGTGTTACTGGCCCAACGTTCCTAACCACTAGACTAGCTGTCGTCTCCAGTGTGTTACTGGCCCAACGTTCCTAACCACTAGACTAGCTGTCGTCTCTAGTGTGTTACTGGCCCAGCGTTCCTAACCACTAGACTAGCTGTTAGACTAGCTGTCATCTCTAGTGTGTTACTGGCCCAGCGTTCTTAACCGCTAGACTAGCTGTCGTCTCTAGTGTGTTACTGGCCCAACGTTCCTAACCACTAGACTACCTGTTAGACTAGCTGTCGTCTCTAGTGTGTTACTGGCCCAACGTTCCTAACCACTAGACTAGCTGTCGTCTCTAGTGTGTTACTGGCCCAGCGTTCTTAACCACTAGACTAGCTGTCGTCTCTAGTGTGTTACTGGCCCAGCGTTCCTAACCACTAGACTAGCTGTCGTCTCTAGTGTGTTACTGGCCCAACGTTCCTAACCACTAGACTAGCTGTTAGACTAGCTGTCGTCTCTAGTGTGTTACTGGCCCAACGTTCCTAACCACTAGACTACCTGTCGTCTCTAGTGTGTTACTGGCCCAACGTTCCTAACCACTAGACTAGCTGTCGACTCTAGTGTGTTACTGGCCCAACGTTCCTAACCACTAGACTAGCTGTCGTCTCCAGTGTGTTACTGGCCCAACGTTCCTAACCACTAGACTAGCTGTCGTCTCTAGTGTGTTACTGGCCCAGCGTTCCTAACCACTAGACTAGCTGTTAGACTAGCTGTCATCTCTAGTGTGTTACTGGCCCAGCGTTCTTAACCGCTAGACTAGCTGTCGTCTCTAGTGTGTTACTGGCCCAACGTTCCTAACCACTAGACTAGCAGTCGTCTCCAGTGTGTTACTGGCCCAACGTTCCTAACCACTAGACTAGCTGTTAGACTAGCTGTCATCTCTAGTGTGTTACTGGCCCAACGTTCCTAACCACTAGACTAGCTGTCGTCTCTAGTGTGTTACTGGCCCAACGTTCCTAACCACTAGACTAGCTGTCGTCTCTAGTGTGTTACTGGCCCAACGTTCCTGACCACTAGATTAGCTGTCGTCTCTAGTGTGTAACTGGCCCAACGTTCCTAACCACTAGACTAGCTGTCGTCTCTAGTATGTTACTGGCCCAACGTTCTTAACCACTAGACTAGCTGTCATCTCTAGTGTGTTACTGGCCCAGCGTTCTTAACCACTAGACTAGCTGTCGTCTCTAGTGTGTTACTAGCCCAACGTTCCTAACCACTAGACTAGCTGTCATCTCTAGTGTGTTACTGGCCCAATGTTCCTAACCACTAGACTAGCTGTCGTCTCTAGTGTGTTACTGGCCCAACGTTCCTAACCACTAGACTAGCTGTCGTCTCTAGTGTGTTACTGGCCCAACGTTCCTAACCGCTAGACTAGCTGTTAGACTAGCTGTCGTCTCTAGTGTGTTAGTGGCCCAGCGTTCCTAACCACTAGACTAGCTGTTAGACTAGCTGTCGTCTCTAGTGTCTTACTGGCCCAACGTTCCTAACCACTAGACTAGCTGTCGTCTCTAGTGTGTTACTGGCCCAGCGTTCCTAACCACTAGACTAGCTGTCGTCTCTAGTGTGTTACTGGCCTAACGTTCCTAACCACTAGACTAGCTGTCGTCTCTAGGGTGTACTGGCCCAACGTTCTTAACCGCTAGACTAGCTGTTAGACTAGCTGTCATCTCTAGTGTGTTACTGGCCCAGCGTTCTTAAACACTAGACTAGCTGTTAGACTAGCTGTATTCTCTAGTGTGTTACTGGCCCAGCGTTCTTAACCGCTAGACTAGCTGTCGTCTCTAGTGTGTTACTGGCCCAACATTCCTAACCGCTAGACTAGCTGTTAGACTAGCTGTCATCTCTAGTGTGTTACTGGCCCAGCGTTCTTAAACACTAGACTAGCTGTTAGACTAGCTGTATTCTCTAGTGTGTTACTGGCCCAGCGTTCTTAACCGCTAGACTAGCTGTCGTCTCTAGTGTGTTACTGGCCCAGCGTTCTTAACCACTAGACTAGCTGTCGTCTCTAGTGTGTTACTGGCCCAGCGTTCCTAACCACTAGACTAGCTGTCGTCTCTAGTGTGTTACTGGCCCAACGTTCCTAACCACTAGACTAGCTGTTAGACTAGCTGTCATCTCTAGTGTGTTACTGGCCCAGCGTTCCTAACCACTAGACTAGCTGTCGTCTCTAGTGTGTTACTGGCCCAACGTTCCTAACCACTAGGCTACCTGTCGTCTCTAGTGTGTTACTGGCCCAACGTTCCTAACCGCTAGACTAGCTGTTAGACTAGCTGTCGTCTCTAGTGTGTTAGTGGCCCAGCGTTCCTAACCACTAGACTAGCTGTTAGACTAGCTGTCGTCTCTAGTGTCTTACTGGCCCAACGTTCCTAACCACTAGACTAGCTGTCGTCTCTAGTGTGTTACTGGCCCAGCGTTCCTAACCACTAGACTAGCTGTCGTCTCTAGTGTGTTACTGGCCTAACGTTCCTAACCACTAGACTAGCTGTCGTCTCTAGGGTGTACTGGCCCAACGTTCTTAACCGCTAGACTAGCTGTTAGACTAGCTGTCATCTCTAGTGTGTTACTGGCCCAGCGTTCTTAAACACTAGACTAGCTGTTAGACTAGCTGTATTCTCTAGTGTGTTACTGGCCCAGCGTTCTTAACCGCTAGACTAGCTGTCGTCTCTAGTGTGTTACTGGCCCAACATTCCTAACCACTAGACTACCTGTTAGACTAGCTGTCGTCTCTAGTGTGTTACTGGCCCAACGTTCCTAACCACTAGACTAGCTGTCGTCTCTAGTGTGTTACTGGCCCAGCGTTCTTAACCACTAGACTAGCTGTCGTCTCTAGTGTGTTACTGGCCCAGCGTTCCTAACCACTAGACTAGCTGTCGTCTCTAGTGTGTTACTGGCCCAACGTTCCTAACCACTAGACTAGCTGTTAGACTAGCTGTCATCTCTAGTGTGTTACTGGCCCAGCGTTCCTAACCACTAGACTAGCTGTCGTCTCTAGTGTGTTACTGGCCCAACGTTCCTAACCACTAGGCTACCTGTCGTCTCTAGTGTGTTACTGGCCCAACGTTCCTAACCACTAGACTAGCTGTCGTCTCTAGTGTGTTACTGGCCCAACGTTCCTAACCACTAGACTAGCTGTCAAATCAAATCAAATCAAATTTATTTTTATATAGCCCTTCGTACATCAGCTGATATTCTCAAAGTGCTGTACAGAAACCCAGCCTAAAACCCCAAACAGCAAGCAAAGCATGTGAAAGAAGCACGGTGGCTAGGAAAAACTCCCTAGGAAAAACTCCCTAGAAAGGCCAAAAACCTAGGAAGAAACCTAGAGAGGAACCAGGCTATGAGGGGTGGCCAGTCCTCTTCTGGCTGTGCAGGGTGGATATTAAAACAGAACATGGTCAAAATGTTAAAATGTTAAAATGTTCATAAATGACCAGCATGGTCAAATAATAATAATCATAGTAGTTGTCGAGGGTGCAACAAGCACGTCCGGTGAACAGGTCAGGGTTCCATAGCCGCAGGCAGAACAGTTGAAACTGGAGCAGCAGCACGGCCAGGTGGACTGGGGACAGCAAGGAGTCATCATACCAGGTAGTCCTGAGGCATGGTCCTAGGGCTCAGGTCCTCCGAGAGAAAGACAGAAAGAGAGAAAGAGAGAATTAGAGAGAGCATATTTAAATACACACAGGACACCGGATAAGACAAGAGAAATACTCCAGATGTAACAGACTGACCCTAGCCCCCCGACACATAAACTACTGCAGCATAAATACTGGAGGCTGAGACAGGAGGGATCAGAAGACACTGTGGCCCCATCCGATGATACCCCCGGACAGGGCCAAACAGGCAGGATATAACCCCACCCACTTTGCCAAAGCACAGCCCCCACACCACTAGAGGGATGTCTCCAACCACCAACTTACCGTCCTAAGACAAGGCCGAGTATAGCCCACAACGATCTCCGCCATGGCACAACCCAAGGGGGGCCAGTAACAGTAACTGTCGTCTCCAGTGTGTTAATTGCCCAACGTTCCTAACCACTAGACTAGCTGTCGTCTCTAGTGTGTTACTGGCCCAGCGTTCCTAACCACTAGACTAGCTGTTAGACTAGCTGTCATCTCTAGTGTGTTACTGGCCCAACGTTCCTAACCACTAGACTACCTGTCGTCTCTAGTGTGTTACTGGCCCAGCGTTCCTAACCACTAGACTAGCTGTTAGACTATCCGTCATCTCTAGTGTGTTACTGGCCCAGTGTTCCTAACCACTAGACTAGCTGTCGTCTCTAGTGTGTTACTGGCCCAACGTTCCTAACCACTAGACTACCTGTCGTCTCTAGTGTGTTACTGAACCAACGTTCCTAACCACTAGACTAGCTGTCGTCTCTAGTGTGTTACTGGCCTAACGTTCCTAACTGCTAGACTACCTGTCGTCTCTAGTGTGTTACTGGCCTAACGTTCCTAACCGCTAGACTAGCTGTTGTCTCTAGTGTGTTACTGGCCCAGCGTTCCTAACCACTAGACTAGCTGTTAGACTAGCTGTCATCTCTAGTGTGTTACTCGCCCAACGTTCCTAACCACTAGACTAGCTTTCGTCTCTAGTGTGTTACTGGCCCAACGTTCCTAACCACTAGACTAGCTGTTAGACTAGCTGTCGTCTCTAGTGTCTTACTGGCCCAACGTTCCTAACCACTAGACTAGCTGTCGTCTCTAGTGTGTTACTGGCCCAGCGTTCCTAACCACTAGACTAGCTGTCGTCTCTAGTGTGTTACTGGCCTAACGTTCCTAACCACTAGACTAGCTGTCGTCTCTAGGGTGTACTGGCCCAACGTTCTTAACCGCTAGACTAGCTGTTAGACTAGCTGTCATCTCTAGTGTGTTACTGGCCCAGCGTTCTTAAACACTAGACTAGCTGTTAGACTAGCTGTATTCTCTAGTGTGTTACTGGCCCAGCGTTCTTAACCGCTAGACTAGCTGTCGTCTCTAGTGTGTTACTGGCCCAACATTCCTAACCACTAGACTACCTGTTAGACTAGCTGTCGTCTCTAGTGTGTTACTGGCCCAACGTTCCTAACCACTAGACTAGCTGTCGTCTCTAGTGTGTTACTGGCCCAGCGTTCTTAACCACTAGACTAGCTGTCGTCTCTAGTGTGTTACTGGCCCAGCGTTCCTAACCACTAGACTAGCTGTCGTCTCTAGTGTGTTACTGGCCCAACGTTCCTAACCACTAGACTAGCTGTTAGACTAGCTGTCATCTCTAGTGTGTTACTGGCCCAGCGTTCCTAACCACTAGACTAGCTGTCGTCTCTAGTGTGTTACTGGCCCAACGTTCCTAACCACTAGGCTACCTGTCGTCTCTAGTGTGTTACTGGCCCAACGTTCCTAACCACTAGACTAGCTGTCGTCTCTAGTGTGTTACTGGCCCAACGTTCCTAACCACTAGACTAGCTGTCGTCTCCAGTGTGTTACTGGCCCAACGTTCCTAACCACTAGACTAGCTGTCGTCTCTAGTGTGTTACTGGCCCAGCGTTCCTAACCACTAGACTAGCTGTTAGACTAGCTGTCATCTCTAGTGTGTTACTGGCCCAACGTTCCTAACCACTAGACTACCTGTCGTCTCTAGTGTGTTACTGGCCCAGCGTTCCTAACCACTAGACTAGCTGTTAGACTATCCGTCATCTCTAGTGTGTTACTGGCCCAGTGTTCCTAACCACTAGACTAGCTGTCGTCTCTAGTGTGTTACTGGCCCAACGTTCCTAACCACTAGACTACCTGTCGTCTCTAGTGTGTTACTGGCCCAACGTTCCTAACCACTAGACTAGCTGTCGTCTCTAGTGTGTTACTGGCCTAACGTTCCTAACTGCTAGACTACCTGTCGTCTCTAGTGTGTTACTGGCCTAACGTTCCTAACCGCTAGACTAGCTGTTGTCTCTAGTGTGTTACTGGCCCAGCGTTCCTAACCACTAGACTAGCTGTTAGACTAGCTGTCATCTCTAGTGTGTTACTGGCCCAACGTTCCTAACCACTAGACTAGCTTTCGTCTCTAGTGTGTTACTGGCCCAACGTTCCTAACCACTAGACTAGCTGTTAGACTAGCTGTCATCTCTAGTGTGTTACTTGCCCAACGTTCCTAACCACTAGACTAGCTGTCGTCTCTAGTGTGTTACTGGCCCAACGTTCCTAACCACTAGACTACCTGTCGTCTCTAGTGTGTTACTGGCCCAACGTTCCTAACCACTAGACTAGCTGTCGACTCTAGTGTGTTACTGGCCCAACGTTCCTAACCACTAGACTAGCTGTCGTCTCCAGTGTGTTACTGGCCCAACGTTCCTAACCACTAGACTAGCTGTCGTCTCTAGTGTGTTACTGGCCCAGCGTTCCTAACCACTAGACTAGCTGTTAGACTAGCTGTCATCTCTAGTGTGTTACTGGCCCAGCGTTCTTAACCGCTAGACTAGCTGTCGTCTCTAGTGTGTTACTGGCCCAACGTTCCTAACCACTAGACTAGCTGTCGTCTCCAGTGTGTTACTGGCCCAACGTTCCTAACCACTAGAGTAGCTGTTAGACTAGCTGTCATCTCTAGTGTGTTACTGGCCCAACGTTCCTAACCACTAGACTAGCTGTCGTCTCTAGTGTGTTACTGGCCCAACGTTCCTAACCACTAGACTAGCTGTCGTCTCTAGTGTGTTACTGGCCCAACGTTCCTGACCACTAGACTAGCTGTCGTCTCTAGTGTGTAACTGGCCCAACGTTCCTAACCACTAGACTAGCTGTCGTCTCTAGTGTGTTACTGGCCCAACGTTCTTAACCACTAGACTAGCTGTCATCTCTAGTGTGTTACTGGCCCAGCGTTCTTAACCACTAGACTAGCTGTCGTCTCTAGTGTGTTACTAGCCCAACGTTCCTAACCACTAGACTAGCTGTCATCTCTAGTGTGTTACTGGCCCAATGTTCCTAACCACTAGACTAGCTGTCGTCTCTAGTGTGTTACTGGCCCAACGTTCCTAACCACTAGACTAGCTGTCGTCTCTAGTGTGTTACTGGCCCAACGTTCCTAACCGCTAGACTAGCTGTTAGACTAGCTGTCGTCTCTAGTGTGTTAGTGGCCCAGCGTTCCTAACCACTAGACTAGCTGTTAGACTAGCTGTCGTCTCTAGTGTGTTACTGGCCTAACGTTCCTAACTGCTAGACTACCTGTCGTCTCTAGTGTGTTACTGGCCTAACGTTCCTAACCGCTAGACTAGCTGTTGTCTCTAGTGTGTTACTGGCCCAGCGTTCCTAACCACTAGACTAGCTGTTAGACTAGCTGTCATCTCTAGTGTGTTACTGGCCCAACGTTCCTAACCACTAGACTAGCTTTCGTCTCTAGTGTGTTACTGGCCCAACGTTCCTAACCACTAGACTAGCTGTTAGACTAGCTGTCATCTCTAGTGTGTTACTTGCCCAACGTTCCTAACCACTAGACTAGCTGTCGTCTCTAGTGTGTTACTGGCCCAACGTTCCTAACCACTAGACTACCTGTCGTCTCTAGTGTGTTACTGGCCCAACGTTCCTAACCACTAGACTAGCTGTCGACTCTAGTGTGTTACTGGCCCAACGTTCATAACCACTAGACTAGCTGTCGTCTCCAGTGTGTTACTGGCCCAACGTTCCTAACCACTAGACTAGCTGTCGTCTCTAGTGTGTTACTGGCCCAGCGTTCCTAACCACTAGACTAGCTGTTAGACTAGCTGTCATCTCTAGTGTGTTACTGGCCCAGCGTTCTTAACCGCTAGACTAGCTGTCGTCTCTAGTGTGTTACTGGCCCAACGTTCCTAACCACTAGACTAGCTGTCGTCTCCAGTGTGTTACTGGCCCAACGTTCCAAACCACTAGACTAGCTGTTAGACTAGCTGTCATCTCTAGTGTGTTACTGGCCCAACGTTCCTAACCACTAGACTAGCTGTCGTCTCTAGTGTGTTACTGGCCCAACGTTCCTAACCACTAGACTAGCTGTCGTCTCTAGTGTGTTACTGGCCCAACGTTCCTGACCACTAGACTAGCTGTCGTCTCTAGTGTGTAACTGGCCCAACGTTCCTAACCACTAGACTAGCTGTCGTCTCTAGTGTGTTACTGGCCCAACGTTCTTAACCACTAGACTAGCTGTCATCTCTAGTGTGTTACTGGCCCAGCGTTCTTAACCACTAGACTAGCTGTCGTCTCTAGTGTGTTACTAGCCCAACGTTCCTAACCACTAGACTAGCTGTCATCTCTAGTGTGTTACTGGCCCAATGTTCCTAACCACTAGACTAGCTGTCGTCTCTAGTGTGTTACTGGCCCAACGTTCCTAACCACTAGACTAGCTGTCGTCTCTAGTGTGTTACTGGCCCAACGTTCCTAACCGCTAGACTAGCTGTTAGACTAGCTGTCGTCTCTAGTGTGTTAGTGGCCCAGCGTTCCTAACCACTAGACTAGCTGTTAGACTAGCTGTCGTCTCTAGTGTCTTACTGGCCCAACGTTCCTAACCACTAGACTAGCTGTCGTCTCTAGTGTGTTACTGGCCCAACGTTCCTAACCACTAGACTACCTGTCGTCTCTAGTGTGTTACTGGCCCAACGTTCCTAACCACTAGACTAGCTGTCGACTCTAGTGTGTTACTGGCCCAACGTTCCTAACCACTAGACTAGCTGTCGTCTCCAGTGTGTTACTGGCCCAACGTTCCTAACCACTAGACTAGCTGTCGTCTCTAGTGTGTTACTGGCCCAGCGTTCCTAACCACTAGACTAGCTGTTAGACTAGCTGTCATCTCTAGTGTGTTACTGGCCCAGCGTTCTTAACCGCTAGACTAGCTGTCGTCTCTAGTGTGTTACTGGCCCAACGTTCCTAACCACTAGACTAGCTGTCGTCTCCAGTGTGTTACTGGCCCAACGTTCCTAACCACTAGAGTAGCTGTTAGACTAGCTGTCATCTCTAGTGTGTTACTGGCCCAACGTTCCTAACCACTAGACTAGCTGTCGTCTCTAGTGTGTTACTGGCCCAACGTTCCTAACCACTAGACTAGCTGTCGTCTCTAGTGTGTTACTGGCCCAACGTTCCTGACCACTAGACTAGCTGTCGTCTCTAGTGTGTAACTGGCCCAACGTTCCTAACCACTAGACTAGCTGTCGTCTCTAGTGTGTTACTGGCCCAACGTTCTTAACCACTAGACTAGCTGTCATCTCTAGTGTGTTACTGGCCCAGCGTTCTTAACCACTAGACTAGCTGTCGTCTCTAGTGTGTTACTAGCCCAACGTTCCTAACCACTAGACTAGCTGTCATCTCTAGTGTGTTACTGGCCCAATGTTCCTAACCACTAGACTAGCTGTCGTCTCTAGTGTGTTACTGGCCCAACGTTCCTAACCACTAGACTAGCTGTCGTCTCTAGTGTGTTACTGGCCCAACGTTCCTAACCGCTAGACTAGCTGTTAGACTAGCTGTCGTCTCTAGTGTGTTAGTGGCCCAGCGTTCCTAACCACTAGACTAGCTGTTAGACTAGCTGTCGTCTCTAGTGTGTTACTGGCCTAACGTTCCTAACTGCTAGACTACCTGTCGTCTCTAGTGTGTTACTGGCCTAACGTTCCTAACCGCTAGACTAGCTGTTGTCTCTAGTGTGTTACTGGCCCAGCGTTCCTAACCACTAGACTAGCTGTTAGACTAGCTGTCATCTCTAGTGTGTTACTGGCCCAACGTTCCTAACCACTAGACTAGCTTTCGTCTCTAGTGTGTTACTGGCCCAACGTTCCTAACCACTAGACTAGCTGTTAGACTAGCTGTCATCTCTAGTGTGTTACTTGCCCAACGTTCCTAACCACTAGACTAGCTGTCGTCTCTAGTGTGTTACTGGCCCAACGTTCCTAACCACTAGACTACCTGTCGTCTCTAGTGTGTTACTGGCCCAACGTTCCTAACCACTAGACTAGCTGTCGACTCTAGTGTGTTACTGGCCCAACGTTCCTAACCACTAGACTAGCTGTCGTCTCCAGTGTGTTACTGGCCCAACGTTCCTAACCACTAGACTAGCTGTCGTCTCTAGTGTGTTACTGGCCCAGCGTTCCTAACCACTAGACTAGCTGTTAGACTAGCTGTCATCTCTAGTGTGTTACTGGCCCAACGTTCCTAACCACTAGACTACCTGTCGTCTCTAGTGTGTTACTGGCCCAGCGTTCCTAACCACTAGACTAGCTGTTAGACTAGCTGTCATCTCTAGTGTGTTACTGGCCCAGTGTTCCTAACCACTAGACTAGCTGTCGTCTCTAGTGTGTTACTGGCCCAACGTTCCTAACCACTAGACTACCTGTCGTCTCTAGTGTGTTACTGGCCTAACGTTCCTAACCGCTAGACTAGCTGTTGTCTCTAGTGTGTTACTGGCCCAGCGTTCCTAACCACTAGACTAGCTGTTAGACTAGCTGTCATCTCTAGTGTGTTACTGGCCCAACGTTCCTAACCACTAGACTAGCTTTCGTCTCTAGTGTGTTACTGGCCCAACGTTCCTAACCACTAGACTAGCTGTTAGACTAGCTGTCATCTCTAGTGTGTTACTTGCCCAACGTTCCTAACCACTAGACTAGCTGTCGTCTCTAGTGTGTTACTGGCCCAACGTTCCT
Organism: Salmo salar; assembly: GCF_965601325.2. NCBI lineage: Eukaryota > Metazoa > Chordata > Actinopteri > Salmoniformes > Salmonidae > Salmo > Salmo salar. Next base: position 30,332,818 of record NC_138298.1, read on the forward strand.
AACCACTAGACCAGCTGTTAGACTAGCTGTCGTCTCTAGTGTGTTACTGGCCCAACGTTCCTAACTGCTAGACTAGCTGTTGTCTCTAGTGTGTTACTGGCCCAACGTTCCTAACCACTAGACTAGCTGTTAGACTAGCTGTCATCTCTAGTGTGTTACTGGCCCAACGTTCCTAACCACTAGACTAGCTGTCGTCTCTAGTGTGTTACTGGCCCAACGTTCCTAACCACTAGACTAGCTGTCGTCTCTAGTGTGTTACTGGCCCAACGTTCCTGACCACTAGACTAGCTGTCGTCTCTAGTGTGTAACTGGCCCAACGTTCCTAACCACTAGACTAGCTGTCGTCTCTAGTGTGTTACTGGCCCAACGTTCTTAACCACTAGACTAGCTGTCATCTCTAGTGTGTTACTGGCCCAGCGTTCCTAACCACTAGACTAGCTGTTAGACTAGCTGTCATCTCTAGTGTGTTACTGGCCCAGTGTTCCTAACCACTAGACTAGCTGTCGTCTCTAGTGTGTTACTGGCCCAACGTTCCTAACCACTAGACTACCTGTCGTCTCTAGTGTGTTACTGGCCTAACGTTCCTAACCGCTAGACTAGCTGTTGTCTCTAGTGTGTTACTGGCCCAGCGTTCCTAACCACTAGACTAGCTGTTAGACTAGCTGTCATCTCTAGTGTGTTACTGGCCCAACGTTCCTAACCACTAGACTAGCTTTCGTCTCTAGTGTGTTACTGGCCCAACGTTCCTAACCACTAGACTAGCTGTTAGACTAGCTGTCATCTCTAGTGTGTTACTTGCCCAACGTTCCTAACCACTAGACTAGCTGTCGTCTCTAGTGTGTTACTGGCCCAACGTTCCTAACCACTAGACCAGCTGTTAGACTAGCTGTCGTCTCTAGTGTGTTACTGGCCCAACGTTCCTAACTGCTAGACTAGCTGTTGTCTCTAGTGTGTTACTGGCCCAACGTTCCTAACCACTAGACTAGCTGTTAGACTAGCTGTCATCTCTAGTGTGTTACTGGCCCAACGTTCCTAACCACTAGACTAGCTGTCGTCTCTAGTGTGTTACTGGCCCAACGTTCCTAACCACTAGACTAGCTGTCGTCTCTAGTGTGTTACTGGCCCAACGTTCCTGACCACTAGACTAGCTGTCGTCTCTAGTGTGTAACTGGCCCAACGTTCCTAACCACTAGACTAGCTGTCGTCTCTAGTGTGTTACTGGCCCAACGTTCTTAACCACTAGACTAGCTGTCATCTCTAGTGTGTTACTGGCCCAGCGTTCTTAACCACTAGACTAGCTGTCGTCTCTAGTGTGTTACTAGCCCAACGTTCCTAACCACTAGACTAGCTGTCATCTCTAGTGTGTTACTGGCCCAATGTTCCTAACCACTAGACTAGCTGTCGTCTCTAGTGTGTTACTGGCCCAACGTTCCTAACCACTAGACTAGCTGTCGTCTCTAGTGTGTTACTGGCCCAACGTTCCTAACCACTAGACTAGCTGTCATCTCTAGTGTGTTACTGGCCCAGCGTTCTTAACCACTAGACTAGCTGTCGTCTCTAGTGTGTTACTAGCCCAACGTTCCTAACCACTAGACTAGCTGTCATCTCTAGTGTGTTACTGGCCCAATGTTCCTAACCACTAGACTAGCTGTCGTCTCTAGTGTGTTACTGGCCCAACGTTCCTAACCACTAGACTAGCTGTCGTCTCTAGTGTGTTACTGGCCCAACGTTCCTAACCGCTAGACTAGCTGTTAGACTAGCTGTCGTCTCTAGTGTGTTAGTGGCCCAGCGTTCCTAACCACTAGACTAGCTGTTAGACTAGCTGTCGTCTCTAGTGTCTTACTGGCCCAACGTTCCTAACCACTAGACTAGCTGTCGTCTCTAGTGTGTTACTGGCCCAGCGTTCCTAACCACTAGACTAGCTGTCGTCTCTAGTGTGTTACTGGCCTAACGTTCCTAACCACTAGACTAGCTGTCGTCTCTAGGGTGTACTGGCCCAACGTTCTTAACCGCTAGACTAGCTGTTAGACTAGCTGTCATCTCTAGTGTGTTACTGGCCCAGCGTTCTTAAACACTAGACTAGCTGTTAGACTAGCTGTATTCTCTAGTGTGTTACTGGCCCAGCGTTCTTAACCGCTAGACTAGCTGTCGTCTCTAGTGTGTTACTGGCCCAACATTCCTAACCACTAGACTACCTGTTAGACTAGCTGTCGTCTCTAGTGTGTTACTGGCCCAACGTTCCTAACCACTAGACTAGCTGTCGTCTCTAGTGTGTTACTGGCCCAGCGTTCTTAACCACTAGACTAGCTGTCGTCTCTAGTGTGTTACTGGCCCAGCGTTCCTAACCACTAGACTAGCTGTCGTCTCTAGTGTGTTACTGGCCCAACGTTCCTAACCACTAGACTAGCTGTTAGACTAGCTGTCATCTCTAGTGTGTTACTGGCCCAGCGTTCCTAACCACTAGACTAGCTGTCGTCTCTAGTGTGTTACTGGCCCAACGTTCCTAACCACTAGGCTACCTGTCGTCTCTAGTGTGTTACTGGCCCAACGTTCCTAACCACTAGACTAGCTGTCGTCTCTAGTGTGTTACTGGCCCAACGTTCCTAACCACTAGACTAGCTGTCGTCTCCAGTGTGTTACTGGCCCATCGTTCCTAACCACTAGACTAGCTGTCGTCTCTAGTGTGTTACTGGCCCAGCATTCCTAACCACTAGACTAGCTGTTAGACTAGCTGTCATCTCTAGTGTGTTACTGGCCCAACGTTCCTAACCACTAGACTACCTGTCGTCTCTAGTGTGTTACTGGCCCAGCGTTCCTAACCACTAGACTAGCTGTTAGACTATCCGTCATCTCTAGTGTGTTACTGGCCCAGTGTTCCTAACCACTAGACTAGCTGTCGTCTCTAGTGTGTTACTGGCCCAACGTTCCTAACCACTAGACTACCTGTCGTCTCTAGTGTGTTACTGGCCCAACGTTCCTAACCACTAGACTAGCTGTCGTCTCTAGTGTGTTACTGGCCTAACGTTCCTAACTGCTAGACTAGCTGTCGTCTCTAGTGTGTTACTGGCCCAACGTTCCTAACCACTAGACTACCTGTCGTCTCTAGTGTGTTACTGGCCTAACGTTCCTAACCGCTAGACTAGCTGTTGTCTCTAGTGTGTTACTGGCCCAGCGTTCCTAACCACTAGACTAGCTGTTAGACTAGCTGTCATCTCTAGTGTGTTACTGGCCCAACGTTCCTAACCACTAGACTAGCTGTTAGACTAGCTGTCATCTCTAGTGTGTTACTTGCCCAACGTTCCTAACCACTAGACTAGCTGTCGTCTCTAGTGTGTTACTGGCCCAACGTTCCTAACCACTAGACCAGCTGTTAGACTAGCTGTCGTCTCTAGTGTGTTACTGGCCCAGCGTTCCTAACCACTAGACTAGCTGTCGTCTCTAGTGTGTTACTGGCCCAACGTTCCTAACCACTAGACTAGCTGTTAGACTAGCTGTCATCTCTAGTGTGTTACTGGCCCAGCGTTCCTAACCACTAGACTAGCTGTCGTCTCTAGTGTGTTACTGGCCCAACGTTCCTAACCACTAGGCTACCTGTCGTCTCTAGTGTGTTACTGGCCCAACGTTCCTAACCACTAGACTAGCTGTCGTCTCTAGTGTGTTACTGGCCCAACGTTCCTAACCACTAGACTAGCTGTCGTCTCCAGTGTGTTACTGGCCCAACGTTCCTAACCACTAGACTAGCTGTCGTCTCTAGTGTGTTACTGGCCCAGCGTTCCTAACCACTAGACTAGCTGTTAGACTAGCTGTCATCTCTAGTGTGTTACTGGCCCAACGTTCCTAACCACTAGACTACCTGTCGTCTCTAGTGTGTTACTGGCCCAGCGTTCCTAACCACTAGACTAGCTGTTAGACTAGCTGTCATCTCTAGTGTGTTACTGGCCCAGTGTTCCTAACCACTAGACTAGCTGTCGTCTCTAGTGTGTTACTGGCCCAACGTTCCTAACCACTAGACTACCTGTCGTCTCTAGTGTGTTACTGGCCTAACGTTCCTAACCGCTAGACTAGCTGTTGTCTCTAGTGTGTTACTGGCCCAGCGTTCCTAACCACTAGACTAGCTGTTAGACTAGCTGTCATCTCTAGTGTGTTACTGGCCCAACGTTCCTAACCACTAGACTAGCTTTCGTCTCTAGTGTGTTACTGGCCCAACGTTCCTAACCACTAGACTAGCTGTTAGACTAGCTGTCATCTCTAGTGTGTTACTTGCCCAACGTTCCTAACCACTAGACTAGCTGTCGTCTCTAGTGTGTTACTGGCCCAACGTTCCTAACCACTAGACAAGCTGTTAGACTAGCTGTCGTCTCTAGTGTGTTACTGGCCCAGCGTTCCTAACCACTAGACTAGCTGTCGTCTCTAGTGTGTTACTGGCCCAACGTTCCTAACCACTAGACTAGCTGTTAGACTAGCTGTCATCTCTAGTGTGTTACTGGCCCAGCGTTCCTAACCACTAGACTAGCTGTCGTCTCATTTGTGTTACTGGCCCAACGTTCCTAACCACTAGGCTACCTGTCGTCTCTAGTGTGTTACTGGCCCAACGTTCCTAACCACTAGACTAGCTGTCGTCTCTAGTGTGTTACTGGCCCAACGTTCCTAACCACTAGACTAGCTAACGTCTCCAGTGTGTTACTGGCCCAACGTTCCTAACCACTAGACTAGCTGTCGTCTCTAGTGTGTTACTGGCCCAGCGTTCCTAACCACTAGACTAGCTGTTAGACTAGCTGTCATCTCTAGTGTGTTACTGGCCCAACGTTCCTAACCACTAGACTACCTGTCGTCTCTAGTGTGTTACTGGCCCAGCGTTCCTAACCACTAGACTAGCTGTTAGACTAGCTGTCATCTCTAGTGTGTTACTGGCCCAGTGTTCCTAACCACTAGACTAGCTGTCGTCTCTAGTGTGTTACTGGCCCAACGTTCCTAACCACTAGACTACCTGTCGTCTCTAGTGTGTTACTGGCCCAACGTTCCTAACCACTAGACTAGCTGTCGTCTCTAGTGTGTTACTGGCCTAACGTTCCTAACTGCTAGACTAGCTGTCGTCTCTAGTGTGTTACTGGCCCAACGTTCCTAACCACTAGACTACCTGTCGTCTCTAGTGTGTTACTGGCCTAACGTTCCTAACCGCTAGACTAGCTGTTGTCTCTAGTGTGTTACTGGCCCAGCGTTCCTAACCACTAGACTAGCTGTTAGACTAGCTGTCATCTCTAGTGTGTTACTGGCCCAACGTTCCTAACCACTAGACTAGCTTTCGTCTCTAGTGTGTTACTGGCCCAACGTTCCTAACCACTAGACTAGCTGTTAGACTAGCTGTCATCTCTAGTGTGTTACTTGCCCAACGTTCCTAACCACTAGACTAGCTGTCGTCTCTAGTGTGTTACTGGCCCAACGTTCCTAACCACTAGACCAGCTGTTAGACTAGCTGTCGTCTCTAGTGTGTTACTGGCCCAACGTTCCTAACTGCTAGACTAGCTGTTGTCTCTAGTGTGTTACTGGCCCAACGTTCCTAACCGCTAGACTAGCTGTCGTCTCTAGTGTGTTACTGGCCCAACGTTCCTAACCACTAGACTAGCTGTTAGACTAGCTTCATCTCTAGTGTGTTACTGGCCTAACGTTCCTAACCACTAGACTAGCTGTCGTCTCTAGTGTGTTACTGGCCCAGCATTCCTAACCACTAGACTAGCTGTTACACTAGCTGTCATCTCTAGTGTGATACTGGCCCAACGTTCCTAACCACTAGACTAGCTGTCGTCTCTAGTGTGTTACTGGCCCAACGTTCCTAACCACTAGACTAGCTGTTTGACTAGCTGTCATCTCTAGTGTGTTACTGGCCCAGCGTTCCTAACCACTAGACTAGCTGTCGTCTCTAGTGTGTTACTGCCCCAATGTTCCTAACCACTAGACTAGCTGTCGTCTCTAGTGTGTTACTGGCCCAACGTTCCTAACCACTAGACTAGCTGTCGTCTCTAGTGTGTTACTGGCCCAACGTTCCTAACCACTAGACTAGCTGTCGTCTCCAGTGTGTTACTGGCCCAACGTTCCTAACCACTAGACTAGCTGTCATCTCTAGTGTGTTACTGGCCCAACATTCCTAACCACTAGACTAGCTGTTAGACTAGCTGTCATCTCTAGTGTGTTACTGCCCCAATGTTCCTAACCACTAGACTAGCTGTCGTCTCTAGTGTGTTACTGGCCCAACGTTCCTAACCACTAGACTAGCTGTCGTCTCCAGTGTGTTACTGGCCCAACGTTCCTAACCACTAGACTAGCTGTCATCTCTAGTGTGTTACTGGGTAAACGTTCCTAACCACTAGACTAGCTGTCGTCTCTAGTGTGTTACTGGCCCAACGTTCCTAACCACTAGACTAGCTGTCATCTCTAGTGTGTTACTGGCCCAACGTTCCTAACCACTAGACTAGCTGTCGTCTCTAGTGTGTTACCGTCCCAACATTCCTAACCACTAGACTAGCTGTCATCTCTAGTGTGTTACTGGCACAACGTTCCTAACCACTAGACTAGCTGTCATCTCTAGTGTGTTACTGGCCCAACGTTCCTAACCACTAGACTAGCTGTTAGACTAGCTGTCATCTCTAGTGTGTTACTGGCCCAACGTTCCTAACCACTAGGCTACCTGTCGTCTCTAGTGTGTTACTGGCCCAACGTTCCTAACCACTAGACTAGCTGTCGTCTCTAGTGTGTTACTGGCCCAACGTTCCTAACCACTAGACTAGCTGTCGTCTCCAGTGTGTTACTGGCCCAACGTTCCTAACCACTAGACTAGCTGTCGTCTCTAGTGTGTTACTGGCCCAGCGTTCCTAACCACTAGACTAGCTGTTAGACTAGCTGTCATCTCTAGTGTGTTACTGGCCCAACGTTCCTAACCACTAGACTACCTGTCGTCTCTAGTGTGTTACTGGCCCAGCGTTCCTAACCACTAGACTAGCTGTTAGACTAGCTGTCATCTCTAGTGTGTTACTGGCCCAGTGTTCCTAACCACTAGACTAGCTGTCGTCTCTAGTGTGTTACTGGCCCAACGTTCCTAACCACTAGACTACCTGTCGTCTCTAGTGTGTTACTGGCCTAACGTTCCTAACCGCTAGACTAGCTGTTGTCTCTAGTGTGTTACTGGCCCAGCGTTCCTAACCACTAGACTAGCTGTTAGACTAGCTGTCATCTCTAGTGTGTTACTGGCCCAACGTTCCTAACCACTAGACTAGCTTTCGTCTCTAGTGTGTTACTGGCCCAACGTTCCTAACCACTAGACTAGCTGTTAGACTAGCTGTCATCTCTAGTGTGTTACTTGCCCAACGTTCCTAACCACTAGACTAGCTGTCGTCTCTAGTGTGTTACTGGCCCAACGTTCCTAACCACTAGACAAGCTGTTAGACTAGCTGTCGTCTCTAGTGTGTTACTGGCCCAGCGTTCCTAACCACTAGACTAGCTGTCGTCTCTAGTGTGTTACTGGCCCAACGTTCCTAACCACTAGACTAGCTGTTAGACTAGCTGTCATCTCTAGTGTGTTACTGGCCCAGCGTTCCTAACCACTAGACTAGCTGTCGTCTCATTTGTGTTACTGGCCCAACGTTCCTAACCACTAGGCTACCTGTCGTCTCTAGTGTGTTACTGGCCCAACGTTCCTAACCACTAGACTAGCTGTCGTCTCTAGTGTGTTACTGGCCCAACGTTCCTAACCACTAGACTAGCTAACGTCTCCAGTGTGTTACTGGCCCAACGTTCCTAACCACTAGACTAGCTGTCGTCTCTAGTGTGTTACTGGCCCAGCGTTCCTAACCACTAGACTAGCTGTTAGACTAGCTGTCATCTCTAGTGTGTTACTGGCCCAACGTTCCTAACCACTAGACTACCTGTCGTCTCTAGTGTGTTACTGGCCCAGCGTTCCTAACCACTAGACTAGCTGTTAGACTAGCTGTCATCTCTAGTGTGTTACTGGCCCAGTGTTCCTAACCACTAGACTAGCTGTCGTCTCTAGTGTGTTACTGGCCCAACGTTCCTAACCACTAGACTACCTGTCGTCTCTAGTGTGTTACTGGCCCAACGTTCCTAACCACTAGACTAGCTGTCGTCTCTAGTGTGTTACTGGCCTAACGTTCCTAACTGCTAGACTAGCTGTCGTCTCTAGTGTGTTACTGGCCCAACGTTCCTAACCACTAGACTACCTGTCGTCTCTAGTGTGTTACTGGCCTAACGTTCCTAACCGCTAGACTAGCTGTTGTCTCTAGTGTGTTACTGGCCCAGCGTTCCTAACCACTAGACTAGCTGTTAGACTAGCTGTCATCTCTAGTGTGTTACTGGCCCAACGTTCCTAACCACTAGACTAGCTTTCGTCTCTAGTGTGTTACTGGCCCAACGTTCCTAACCACTAGACTAGCTGTTAGACTAGCTGTCATCTCTAGTGTGTTACTTGCCCAACGTTCCTAACCACTAGACTAGCTGTCGTCTCTAGTGTGTTACTGGCCCAACGTTCCTAACCACTAGACCAGCTGTTAGACTAGCTGTCGTCTCTAGTGTGTTACTGGCCCAACGTTCCTAACTGCTAGACTAGCTGTTGTCTCTAGTGTGTTACTGGCCCAACGTTCCTAACCGCTAGACTAGCTGTCTCTCTAGTGTGTTACTGGCCCAACGTTCCTAACCACTAGACTAGCTGTCGTCTCTAGTGTGTTACTGGCCTAACGTTCCTAACTGCTAGACTAGCTGTCGTCTCTAGTGTGTTACTGGCCCAACGTTCCTAACCACTAGACTACCTGTCGTCTCTAGTGTGTTACTGGCCTAACGTTCCTAACCGCTAGACTAGCTGTTGTCTCTAGTGTGTTACTGGCCCAGCGTTCCTAACCACTAGACTAGCTGTTAGACTAGCTGTCATCTCTAGTGTGTTACTGGCCCAACGTTCCTAACCACTAGACTAGCTTTCGTCTCTAGTGTGTTACTGGCCCAACGTTCCTAACCACTAGACTAGCTGTTAGACTAGCTGTCATCTCTAGTGTGTTACTTGCCCAACGTTCCTAACCACTAGACTAGCTGTCGTCTCTAGTGTGTTACTGGCCCAACGTTCCTAACCACTAGACCAGCTGTTAGACTAGCTGTCGTCTCTAGTGTGTTACTGGCCCAACGTTCCTAACTGCTAGACTAGCTGTTGTCTCTAGTGTGTTACTGGCCCAACGTTCCTAACCGCTAGACTAGCTGTCGTCTCTAGTGTGTTACTGGCCCAACGTTCCTAACCACTAGACTAGCTGTTAGACTAGCTTCATCTCTAGTGTGTTACTGGCCTAACGTTCCTAACCACTAGACTAGCTGTCGTCTCTAGTGTGTTACTGGCCCAGCATTCCTAACCACTAGACTAGCTGTTACACTAGCTGTCATCTCTAGTGTGATACTGGCCCAACGTTCCTAACCACTAGACTAGCTGTCGTCTCTAGTGTGTTACTGGCCCAACGTTCCTAACCACTAGACTAGCTGTTAGACTAGCTGTCATCTCTAGTGTGTTACTGGCCCAGCGTTCCTAACCACTAGACTAGCTGTCGTCTCTAGTGTGTTACTGCCCCAATGTTCCTAACCACTAGACTAGCTGTCGTCTCTAGTGTGTTACTGGCCCAACGTTCCTAACCACTAGACTAGCTGTCGTCTCTAGTGTGTTACTGGCCCAACGTTCCTAACCACTAGACTAGCTGTCGTCTCCAGTGTGTTACTGGCCCAACGTTCCTAACCACTAGACTAGCTGTCATCTCTAGTGTGTTACTGGCCCAACATTCCTAACCACTAGACTAGCTGTTAGACTAGCTGTCATCTCTAGTGTGTTACTGCCCCAATGTTCCTAACCACTAGACTAGCTGTCGTCTCTAGTGTGTTACTGGCCCAACGTTCCTAACCACTAGACTAGCTGTCGTCTCCAGTGTGTTACTGGCCCAACGTTCCTAACCACTAGACTAGCTGTCATCTCTAGTGTGTTACTGGGTAAACGTTCCTAACCACTAGACTAGCTGTCGTCTCTAGTGTGTTACTGGCCCAACGTTCCTAACCACTAGACTAGCTGTCATCTCTAGTGTGTTACTGGCCCAACGTTCCTAACCACTAGACTAGCTGTCGTCTCTAGTGTGTTACCGTCCCAACATTCCTAACCACTAGACTAGCTGTCATCTCTAGTGTGTTACTGGCACAACGTTCCTAACCACTAGACTAGCTGTCATCTCTAGTGTGTTACTGGCCCAACGTTCCTAACCACTAGACTAGCTGTTAGACTAGCTGTCATCTCTAGTGTGTTACTGGCCCAACGTTCCTAACCACTAGACTAGCTGTCGTCTCTAGTGTGTTACTGACCCAACGTTCCTAACCACTAGACTAGCTTTTAGACTAGCTGTCGTCTCTAGAGTGTTACTGGCCCAACGTTCCTAACCACTAGACTAGCTGTCGTCTCTAGTGTGTTACTGGCCCAACGTTCCTAACCACTAGACTAGCTGTCGTCTCCAGTGTGTTACTGGCCCAACGTTCCTAACTGCTAGACTAGCTGTTGTCTCTAGTGTGTTACTGGCCCAACGTTCCTAACCGCTAGACTAGCTGTCGTCTCTAGTGTGTTACTGGCCCAACGTTCCTAACCACTAGACCAGCTGTTGTCTCTAGTGTGTTACTGGCCCAACGTTCCTAACCACTAGACTAGCTGTTAGACTAGCTGTCATCTCTAGTGTGTTACTGGCCCAACGTTCCTAACTGCTAGACTAGCTGTCGTCTCTAGTGTGTTACTGGCCTAACGTTCCTAACCACTAGACTACCTGTCGTCTCTAGTGTGTTACTGGACCAACGTTCCTAACCGCTAGACTAGCTGTCGTCTCTAGTGTGTTACTGGCCCAACGTTCCTAACCGCTAGACTAGCTGTCGTCTCTAGTGTGTTACTGGCCCAACGTTCCTAACCACTAGACTAGCTGTTAGACTAGCTGTCATCTCTAGTGTGTTACTGGCCTAACGTTCCTAACCACTAGACTAGCTGTCGTCTCTAGTGTGTTACTGGCCCAGCATTCCTAACCACTAGACTAGCTGTTACACTAGCTGTCATCTCTAGTGTGATACTGGCCCAACGTTCCTAACCACTAGACTAGCAGTCGTCTCTAGTGTGTTACTGGCCCAACGTTCCTAACCACTAGACAAGCTGTTAGACTAGCTGTCATCTCTAGTGTGTTACTGGCCCGGCGTTCCTAACCACTAGACTAGCTGTCTTCTCTAGTGTGTTACTGCCCCAATGTTCCTAACCACTAGACTAGTTGTCGTCTCTAGTGTGTTACTGGCCCAACGTTCCTAACCACTAGACTAGCTGTCGTCTCTAGTGTGTTACTGGCCCAACGTTCCTAACCACTAGACTAGCTGTCGTCTCCAGTGTGTTACTGGCCCAACGTTCCTAACCACTAGACTAGCTGTCATCTCTAGTGTGTTACTGGGTAAACGTTCCTAACCACTAGACTAGCTGTCGTCTCTAGTGTGTTACTGGCCCAACGTTCCTAACCACTAGACTAGCTGTCATCTCTAGTGTGTTACTGGCCCAACGTTCCTAACCACTAGACTAGCTGTCGTCTCTAGTGTGTTACTGGCCCAACATTCCTAACCACTAGACTAGCTGTCATCTCTAGTGTGTTACTGGCACAACGTTCCTAACCACTAGACTAGCTGTCATCTCTAGTGTGTTACTGGCCCAACGTTCCTAACCACTAGACTAGCTGTTAGACTAGCTGTCATCTCTAGTGTGTCACTGGCCCAACGTTCCTAACCACTAGACTAGCTGTCGTCTCTAGTGTGTTACTGACCCAACGTTCCTAACCACTAGACTAGCTTTTAGACTAGCTGTCGTCTCTAGTGTGTTACTGGCCCAACGTTCCTAACCACTAGACTAGCTGTCGTCTCTAGTGTGTTACTGGCCCAACGTTCCTAACCACTAGACTAGCTGTCGTCTCCAGTGTGTTACTGGCCCAACGTTCCTAACCACTAGACTACCTGTTAGACTAGCTGTCGTCTCTAGTGTGTTACTGGCCCAAAGTTCCTAACTGCTAGACTAGCTGTCGTCTCTAGTGTGTTACTGGCCCAACGTTCCTAACCGCTAGACTAGCTGTCGTCTCTAGTGTGTTACTGGCCCAACGTTCCTAACCTCTAGACTAGCTGTCGTCTCTAGTGTGTTACTGGCCCAACGTTCCTAACCACTAGACTAGCTGTCGTCTCTAGTGTGTTACTGGCCCAACGTTCCTAACCACTAGACTAGCTGTTAGACTAGCTGTCATCTCTAGTGTGTTACTGGCCCAACGTTCCTAACTGCTAGACTAGCTGTCGTCTCTAGTGTGTTACTGGCCCAACGTTCCTAACCACTAGACTAGCTGTCTTCTCTAGTGTGTTACTGGCCCAACGTTCCTAACCACTAGACTAGCTGTCGTCTCTAGTGTGTTACTGGCCCAATGTTCCTAACCGCTAGACTAGCTGTTAGACTAGCTGTCATCTATAGTGTGTTACTGCCCCAATGTTCCTAACCACTAGACTAGCTGTCGTCTCTAGTGTGTTACTGGCCCAACGTTCCTAACCGCTAGACTAGCTGTCATCTCTAGTGTGTTACTGCCCCAATGTTCCTAACCACTAGACTAGCTGTCGTCTCTAGTGTGTTACTGGCCCAACGTTCCTAACCACTAGACTAGCTGTCGTCTCTAGTGTGTTACTGGCCCAACGTTCCTAACCACTAGACTAGCTGTCGTCTCCAGTGTGTTACTGGCCCAACGTTCCTAACCACTAGACTAGCTGTCATCTCTAGTGTGTTACTGGCCCAACATTCCTAACCACTAGACTAGCTGTTAGACTAGCTGTCATCTCTAGTGTGTTACTGCCCCAATGTTCCTAACCACTAGACTAGCTGTCGTCTCTAGTGTGTTACTGGCCCAACGTTCCTAACCACTAGACTAGCTGTCATCTCTAGTGTGTTACTGGCCCAACGTTCCTAACCACTAGACTAGCTGTCGTCTCTAGTGTGTTACTGGCCCAACGTTCCTAACCACTAGACTAGCTGTCATCTCTAGTGTGTTACTGGCCCAACGTTCCTAACCACTAGACTAGCTGTCGTCTCTAGTGTGTTACAGGCCCAACGTTCCTAACCACTAGACTAGCTGTTAGACTAGCTGTCATCTCTAGTGTGTTACTGGCCCAACGTTCCTAACCACTAGACTAGCTGTTAGACTAGCTGTCGTCTCTGGTGTGTTACTGGCCCAACGTTCCTAACCACTAGACTAGCTGTCATCTCTAGTGTGTTACTGGCCCAACGTTCCTAACCACTAGACTAGCTGTCGTCTCCAGTGTGTTACTGGCCCAACGTTCCTAACCACTAGACTACCTGTGATACTAGCTGTCGTCTCTAGTGTGTTACTGGCCCAACGTTCCTAACTGCTAGACTAGCTGTCGTCTCTAGTGTGTTACTGGCCCAACGTTCCTAACCGCTAGACTAGCTGTCGTCTCTAGTGTGTTACTGGCCCAACGTTCCTAACCACTTGACTAGCTGTCGTCTCTAGTGTGTTACTGGCCCAACATTCCTAACCACTAGACTAGCTGTTAGACTAGCTGTCGTCTCTAGTGTGTTACTGGCCCAACGTTCCTAACCACTAGACTAGCTGTCGTCTCTAGTGTGTTACTGGCCCAACGTTCCTAACCACTAGACTAGCTGTCGTCTCCAGTGGGTTACTGGCCCAACGTTCCTAACCACTAGACTAGCTGTTAGACTAGCTGTCATCTCTAGTGTGTTACTGCCCCAATGTTCCTAACCACTAGACTAGCTGTCGTCTCTAGTGTGTTACTGGCCCAACGTTCCTAACCACTAGACTAGCTGTCGTCTCCAGTGTGTTACTGGCCCAACGTTCCTAACCACTAGACTAGCTGTTAGACTAGCTGTCATCTCTAGTGTGTTACTGGCCCGGCGTTCCTAACCACTAGACTAGCTGTCTTCTCTAGTGTGTTACTGCCCCAATGTTCCTAACCACTAGACTAGTTGTCGTCTCTAGTGTGTTACTGGCCCAACGTTCCTAACCACTAGACTAGCTGTCGTCTCTAGTGTGTTACTGGCCCAACGTTCCTAACCACTAGACTAGCTGTTAGACTAGCTGTCATCTCTAGTGTGTTACTGGCCCAACGTTCCTAACCACTAGACTAGCTTTCGTCTCTAGTGTGTTACTGGCCCAACGTTCCTAACCACTAGACTAGCTGTTAGACTAGCTGTCATCTCTAGTGTGTTACTTGCCCAACGTTCCTAACCACTAGACTAGCTGTCGTCTCTAGTGTGTTACTGGCCCAACGTTCCTAACCACTAGACAAGCTGTTAGACTAGCTGTCGTCTCTAGTGTGTTACTGGCCCAGCGTTCCTAACCACTAGACTAGCTGTCGTCTCTAGTGTGTTACTGGCCCAACGTTCCTAACCACTAGACTAGCTGTTAGACTAGCTGTCATCTCTAGTGTGTTACTGGCCCAGCGTTCCTAACCACTAGACTAGCTGTCGTCTCATTTGTGTTACTGGCCCAACGTTCCTAACCACTAGGCTACCTGTCGTCTCTAGTGTGTTACTGGCCCAACGTTCCTAACCACTAGACTAGCTGTCGTCTCTAGTGTGTTACTGGCCCAACGTTCCTAACCACTAGACTAGCTAACGTCTCCAGTGTGTTACTGGCCCAACGTTCCTAACCACTAGACTAGCTGTCGTCTCTAGTGTGTTACTGGCCCAGCGTTCCTAACCACTAGACTAGCTGTTAGACTAGCTGTCATCTCTAGTGTGTTACTGGCCCAACGTTCCTAACCACTAGACTACCTGTCGTCTCTAGTGTGTTACTGGCCCAGCGTTCCTAACCACTAGACTAGCTGTTAGACTAGCTGTCATTTCTAGTGTGTTACTGGCCCAGTGTTCCTAACCACTAGACTAGCTGTCGTCTCTAGTGTGTTACTGGCCCAACGTTCCTAACCACTAGACTACCTGTCGTCTCTAGTGTGTTACTGGCCCAACGTTCCTAACCACTAGACTAGCTGTCGTCTCTAGTGTGTTACTGGCCTAACGTTCCTAACTGCTAGACTAGCTGTCGTCTCTAGTGTGTTACTGGCCCAACGTTCCTAACCACTAGACTACCTGTCGTCTCTAGTGTGTTACTGGCCTAACGTTCCTAACCGCTAGACTAGCTGTTGTCTCTAGTGTGTTACTGGCCCAGCGTTCCTAACCACTAGACTAGCTGTTAGACTAGCTGTCATCTCTAGTGTGTTACTGGCCCAACGTTCCTAACCACTAGACTAGCTTTCGTCTCTAGTGTGTTACTGGCCCAACGTTCCTAACCACTAGACTAGCTGTTAGACTAGCTGTCATCTCTAGTGTGTTACTTGCCCAACGTTCCTAACCACTAGACTAGCTGTCGTCTCTAGTGTGTTACTGGCCCAACGTTCCTAACCACTAGACCAGCTGTTAGACTAGCTGTCGTCTCTAGTGTGTTACTGGCCCAACGTTCCTAACTGCTAGACTAGCTGTTGTCTCTAGTGTGTTACTGGCCCAACGTTCCTAACCGCTAGACTAGCTGTCGTCTCTAGTGTGTTACTGGCCCAACGTTCCTAACCACTAGACTAGCTGTTAGACTAGCTTCATCTCTAGTGTGTTACTGGCCTAACGTTCCTAACCACTAGACTAGCTGTCGTCTCTAGTGTGTTACTGGCCCAGCATTCCTAACCACTAGACTAGCTGTTACACTAGCTGTCATCTCTAGTGTGATACTGGCCCAACGTTCCTAACCACTAGACTAGCTGTCGTCTCTAGTGTGTTACTGGCCCAACGTTCCTAACCACTAGACTAGCTGTTAGACTAGCTGTCATCTCTAGTGTGTTACTGGCCCAGCGTTCCTAACCACTAGACTAGCTGTCGTCTCTAGTGTGTTACTGCCCCAATGTTCCTAACCACTAGACTAGCTGTCGTCTCTAGTGTGTTACTGGCCCAACGTTCCTAACCACTAGACTAGCTGTCGTCTCTAGTGTGTTACTGGCCCAACGTTCCTAACCACTAGACTAGCTGTCGTCTCCAGTGTGTTACTGGCCCAACGTTCCTAACCACTAGACTAGCTGTCATCTCTAGTGTGTTACTGGCCCAACATTCCTAACCACTAGACTAGCTGTTAGACTAGCTGTCATCTCTAGTGTGTTACTGCCCCAATGTTCCTAACCACTAGACTAGCTGTCGTCTCTAGTGTGTTACTGGCCCAACGTTCCTAACCACTAGACTAGCTGTCGTCTCCAGTGTGTTACTGGCCCAACGTTCCTAACCACTAGACTAGCTGTCATCTCTAGTGTGTTACTGGGTAAACGTTCCTAACCACTAGACTAGCTGTCGTCTCTAGTGTGTTACTGGCCCAACGTTCCTAACCACTAGACTAGCTGTCATCTCTAGTGTGTTACTGGCCCAACGTTCCTAACCACTAGACTAGCTGTCGTCTCTAGTGTGTTACCGTCCCAACATTCCTAACCACTAGACTAGCTGTCATCTCTAGTGTGTTACTGGCACAACGTTCCTAACCACTAGACTAGCTGTCATCTCTAGTGTGTTACTGGCCCAACGTTCCTAACCACTAGACTAGCTGTTAGACTAGCTGTCATCTCTAGTGTGTTACTGGCCCAACGTTCCTAACCACTAGACTAGCTGTCGTCTCTAGTGTGTTACTGACCCAACGTTCCTAACCACTAGACTAGCTTTTAGACTAGCTGTCGTCTCTAGAGTGTTACTGGCCCAACGTTCCTAACCACTAGACTAGCTGTCGTCTCTAGTGTGTTACTGGCCCAACGTTCCTAACCACTAGACTAGCTGTCGTCTCCAGTGTGTTACTGGCCCAACGTTCCTAACTGCTAGACTAGCTGTTGTCTCTAGTGTGTTACTGGCCCAACGTTCCTAACCGCTAGACTAGCTGTCGTCTCTAGTGTGTTACTGGCCCAACGTTCCTAACCACTAGACCAGCTGTTGTCTCTAGTGTGTTACTGGCCCAACGTTCCTAACCACTAGACTAGCTGTTAGACTAGCTGTCATCTCTAGTGTGTTACTGGCCCAACGTTCCTAACTGCTAGACTAGCTGTCGTCTCTAGTGTGTTACTGGCCTAACGTTCCTAACCACTAGACTACCTGTCGTCTCTAGTGTGTTACTGGACCAACGTTCCTAACCGCTAGACTAGCTGTCGTCTCTAGTGTGTTACTGGCCCAACGTTCCTAACCGCTAGACTAGCTGTCGTCTCTAGTGTGTTACTGGCCCAACGTTCCTAACCACTAGACTAGCTGTTAGACTAGCTGTCATCTCTAGTGTGTTACTGGCCTAACGTTCCTAACCACTAGACTAGCTGTCGTCTCTAGTGTGTTACTGGCCCAGCATTCCTAACCACTAGACTAGCTGTTACACTAGCTGTCATCTCTAGTGTGATACTGGCCCAACGTTCCTAACCACTAGACTAGCAGTCGTCTCTAGTGTGTTACTGGCCCAACGTTCCTAACCACTAGACAAGCTGTTAGACTAGCTGTCATCTCTAGTGTGTTACTGGCCCGGCGTTCCTAACCACTAGACTAGCTGTCTTCTCTAGTGTGTTACTGCCCCAATGTTCCTAACCACTAGACTAGTTGTCGTCTCTAGTGTGTTACTGGCCCAACGTTCCTAACCACTAGACTAGCTGTCGTCTCTAGTGTGTTACTGGCCCAATGTTCCTAACCACTAGACTAGCTGTCGTCTCCAGTGTGTTACTGGCCCAACGTTCCTAACCACTAGACTAGCTGTCATCTCTAGTGTGTTACTGGGTAAACGTTCCTAACCACTAGACTAGCTGTCGTCTCTAGTGTGTTACTGGCCCAACGTTCCTAACCACTAGACTAGCTGTCATCTCTAGTGTGTTACTGGCCCAACGTTCCTAACCACTAGACTAGCTGTCGTCTCTAGTGTGTTACTGGCCCAACATTCCTAACCACTAGACTAGCTGTCATCTCTAGTGTGTTACTGGCACAACGTTCCTAACCACTAGACTAGCTGTCATCTCTAGTGTGTTACTGGCCCAACGTTCCTAACCACTAGACTAGCTGTTAGACTAGCTGTCATCTCTAGTGTGTCACTGGCCCAACGTTCCTAACCACTAGACTAGCTGTCGTCTCTAGTGTGTTACTGACCCAACGTTCCTAACCACTAGACTAGCTTTTAGACTAGCTGTCGTCTCTAGTGTGTTACTGGCCCAACGTTCCTAACCACTAGACTAGCTGTCGTCTCTAGTGTGTTACTGGCCCAACGTTCCTAACCACTAGACTAGCTGTCGTCTCCAGTGTGTTACTGGCCCAACGTTCCTAACCACTAGACTACCTGTTAGACTAGCTGTCGTCTCTAGTGTGTTACTGGCCCAAAGTTCCTAACTGCTAGACTAGCTGTCGTCTCTAGTGTGTTACTGGCCCAACGTTCCTAACCGCTAGACTAGCTGTCGTCTCTAGTGTGTTACTGGCCCAACGTTCCTAACCTCTAGACTAGCTGTCGTCTCTAGTGTGTTACTGGCCCAACGTTCCTAACCACTAGACTAGCTGTCGTCTCTAGTGTGTTACTGGCCCAACGTTCCTAACCACTAGACTAGCTGTTAGACTAGCTGTCATCTCTAGTGTGTTACTGGCCCAACGTTCCTAACTGCTAGACTAGCTGTCGTCTCTAGTGTGTTACTGGCCCAACGTTCCTAACCACTAGACTAGCTGTCTTCTCTAGTGTGTTACTGGCCCAACGTTCCTAACCACTAGACTAGCTGTCGTCTCTAGTGTGTTACTGGCCCAATGTTCCTAACCGCTAGACTAGCTGTTAGACTAGCTGTCATCTATAGTGTGTTACTGCCCCAATGTTCCTAACCACTAGACTAGCTGTCGTCTCTAGTGTGTTACTGGCCCAACGTTCCTAACCGCTAGACTAGCTGTCATCTCTAGTGTGTTACTGCCCCAATGTTCCTAACCACTAGACTAGCTGTCGTCTCTAGTGTGTTACTGGCCCAACGTTCCTAACCACTAGACTAGCTGTCGTCTCTAGTGTGTTACTGGCCCAACGTTCCTAACCACTAGACTAGCTGTCGTCTCCAGTGTGTTACTGGCCCAACGTTCCTAACCACTAGACTAGCTGTCATCTCTAGTGTGTTACTGGCCCAACATTCCTAACCACTAGACTAGCTGTTAGACTAGCTGTCATCTCTAGTGTGTTACTGCCCCAATGTTCCTAACCACTAGACTAGCTGTCGTCTCTAGTGTGTTACTGGCCCAACGTTCCTAACCACTAGACTAGCTGTCATCTCTAGTGTGTTACTGGCCCAACGTTCCTAACCACTAGACTAGCTGTCGTCTCTAGTGTGTTACTGGCCCAACGTTCCTAACCACTAGACTAGCTGTCATCTCTAGTGTGTTACTGGCCCAACGTTCCTAACCACTAGACTAGCTGTCGTCTCTAGTGTGTTACAGGCCCAACGTTCCTAACCACTAGACTAGCTGTTAGACTAGCTGTCATCTCTAGTGTGTTACTGGCCCAACGTTCCTAACCACTAGACTAGCTGTTAGACTAGCTGTCGTCTCTGGTGTGTTACTGGCCCAACGTTCCTAACCACTAGACTAGCTGTCATCTCTAGTGTGTTACTGGCCCAACGTTCCTAACCACTAGACTAGCTGTCGTCTCCAGTGTGTTACTGGCCCAACGTTCCTAACCACTAGACTACCTGTGATACTAGCTGTCGTCTCTAGTGTGTTACTGGCCCAACGTTCCTAACTGCTAGACTAGCTGTCGTCTCTAGTGTGTTACTGGCCCAACGTTCCTAACCGCTAGACTAGCTGTCGTCTCTAGTGTGTTACTGGCCCAACGTTCCTAACCACTTGACTAGCTGTCGTCTCTAGTGTGTTACTGGCCCAACGTTCCTAACCACTAGACTAGCTGTTAGACTAGCTGTCGTCTCTAGTGTGTTACTGGCCCAACGTTCCTAACCACTAGACTAGCTGTCGTCTCTAGTGTGTTACTGGCCCAACGTTCCTAACCACTAGACTAGCTGTCGTCTCCAGTGGGTTACTGGCCCAACGTTCCTAACCACTAGACTAGCTGTTAGACTAGCTGTCATCTCTAGTGTGTTACTGCCCCAATGTTCCTAACCACTAGACTAGCTGTCGTCTCTAGTGTGTTACTGGCCCAACGTTCCTAACCACTAGACTAGCTGTCGTCTCCAGTGTGTTACTGGCCCAACGTTCCTAACCACTAGACTAGCTGTTAGACTAGCTGTCATCTCTAGTGTGTTACTGGCCCGGCGTTCCTAACCACTAGACTAGCTGTCTTCTCTAGTGTGTTACTGCCCCAATGTTCCTAACCACTAGACTAGTTGTCGTCTCTAGTGTGTTACTGGCCCAACGTTCCTAACCACTAGACTAGCTGTCGTCTCTAGTGTGTTACTGGCCCAACGTTCCTAACCACTAGACTAGCTGTCGTCTCCAGTGTGTTACTGGCCCAACGTTCCTAACCACTAGACTAGCTGTCATCTCTAGTGTGTTACTGGGTAAACGTTCCTAACCACTAGACTAGCTGTCGTCTCTAGTGTGTTACTGGCCCAACGTTCCTAACCACTAGACTAGCTGTCATCTCTAGTGTGTTACTGGCCCAACGTTCCTAACCACTAGACTAGCTGTCGTCTCTAGTGTGTTACTGGCCCAACATTCCTAACCACTAGACTAGCTGTCATCTCTAGTGTGTTACTGGCACAACGTTCCTAACCACTAGACTAGCTGTCATCTCTAGTGTGTTACTGGCCCAACGTTCCTAACCACTAGACTAGCTGTTAGACTAGCTGTCATCTCTAGTGTGTCACTGGCCCAACGTTCCTAACCACTAGACTAGCTGTCGTCTCTAGTGTGTTACTGACCCAACGTTCCTAACCACTAGACTAGCTTTTAGACTAGCTGTCGTCTCTAGTGTGTTACTGGCCCAACGTTCCTAACCACTAGACTAGCTGTCGTCTCTAGTGTGTTACTGGCCCAACGTTCCTAACCACTAGACTAGCTGTCGTCTCCAGTGTGTTACTGGCCCAACGTTCCTAACCACTAGACTACCTGTTAGACTAGCTGTCGTCTCTAGTGTGTTACTGGCCCAAAGTTCCTAACTGCTAGACTAGCTGTCGTCTCTAGTGTGTTACTGGCCCAACGTTCCTAACCGCTAGACTAGCTGTCGTCTCTAGTGTGTTACTGGCCCAACGTTCCTAACCTCTAGACTAGCTGTCGTCTCTAGTGTGTTACTGGCCCAACGTTCCTAACCACTAGACTAGCTGTCGTCTCTAGTGTGTTACTGGCCCAACGTTCCTAACCACTAGACTAGCTGTTAGACTAGCTGTCATCTCTAGTGTGTTACTGGCCCAACGTTCCTAACTGCTAGACTAGCTGTCGTCTCTAGTGTGTTACTGGCCCAACGTTCCTAACCACTAGACTAGCTGTCTTCTCTAGTGTGTTACTGGCCCAACGTTCCTAACCACTAGACTAGCTGTCGTCTCTAGTGTGTTACTGGCCCAATGTTCCTAACCGCTAGACTAGCTGTTAGACTAGCTGTCATCTATAGTGTGTTACTGCCCCAATGTTCCTAACCACTAGACTAGCTGTCGTCTCTAGTGTGTTACTTGCCCAACGTTCCTAACCGCTAGACTAGCTGTCATCTCTAGTGTGTTACTGGCCCAACGTTCCTAACCACTAGACTAGCTGTTAGACTAGCTGTCGTCTCTGGTGTGTTACTGGCCCAACGTTCCTAACCACTAGACTAGCTGTCATCTCTAGTGTGTTACTGGCCCAACGTTCCTAACCACTAGACTAGCTGTCGTCTCCAGTGTGTTACTGGCCCAACGTTCCTAACCACTAGACTACCTGTGATACTAGCTGTCGTCTCTAGTGTGTTACTGGCCCAACGTTCCTAACTGCTAGACTAGCTGTCGTCTCTAGTGTGTTACTGGCCCAACGTTCCTAACCGCTAGACTAGCTGTCGTCTCTAGTGTGTTACTGGCCCAACGTTCCTAACCACTTGACTAGCTGTCGTCTCTAGTGTGTTACTGGCCCAACGTTCCTAACCACTAGACTAGCTGTTAGACTAGCTGTCGTCTCTAGTGTGTTACTGGCCCAACGTTCCTAACCACTAGACTAGCTGTCGTCTCTAGTGTGTTACTGGCCCAACGTTCCTAACCACTAGACTAGCTGTCGTCTCCAGTGGGTTACTGGCCCAACGTTCCTAACCACTAGACTAGCTGTTAGACTAGCTGTCATCTCTAGTGTGTTACTGCCCCAATGTTCCTAACCACTAGACTAGCTGTCGTCTCTAGTGTGTTACTGGCCCAACGTTCCTAACCACCAGACTAGCTGTCGTCTCCAGTGTGTTACTGGCCCAACGTTCCTAACCACTAGACTAGCTGTTAGACTAGCTGTCATCTCTAGTGTGTTACTGGCCCGGCGTTCCTAACCACTAGACTAGCTGTCTTCTCTAGTGTGTTACTGCCCCAATGTTCCTAACCACTAGACTAGTTGTCGTCTCTAGTGTGTTACTGGCCCAACGTTCCTAACCACTAGACTAGCTGTCGTCTCTAGTGTGTTACTGGCCCAACGTTCCTAACCACTAGACTAGCTGTCGTCTCCAGTGTGTTACTGGCCCAACGTTCCTAACCACTAGACTAGCTGTCATCTCTAGTGTGTTACTGGGTAAACGTTCCTAACCACTAGACTAGCTGTCGTCTCTAGTGTGTTACTGGCCCAACGTTCCTAACCACTAGACTAGCTGTCATCTCTAGTGTGTTACTGGCCCAACGTTCCTAACCACTAGACTAGCTGTCGTCTCTAGTGTGTTACTGGCCCAACATTCCTAACCACTAGACTAGCTGTCATCTCTAGTGTGTTACTGGCACAACGTTCCTAACCACTAGACTAGCTGTCATCTCTAGTGTGTTACTGGCCCAACGTTCCTAACCACTAGACTAGCTGTTAGACTAGCTGTCATCTCTAGTGTGTCACTGGCCCAACGTTCCTAACCACTAGACTAGCTGTCGTCTCTAGTGTGTTACTGACCCAACGTTCCTAACCACTAGACTAGCTTTTAGACTAGCTGTCGTCTCTAGTGTGTTACTGGCCCAACGTTCCTAACCACTAGACTAGCTGTCGTCTCTAGTGTGTTACTGGCCCAACGTTCCTAACCACTAGACTAGCTGTCGTCTCCAGTGTGTTACTGGCCCAACGTTCCTAACCACTAGACTACCTGTTAGACTAGCTGTCGTCTCTAGTGTGTTACTGGCCCAAAGTTCCTAACTGCTAGACTAGCTGTCGTCTCTAGTGTGTTACTGGCCCAACGTTCCTAACCGCTAGACTAGCTGTCGTCTCTAGTGTGTTACTGGCCCAACGTTCCTAACCTCTAGACTAGCTGTCGTCTCTAGTGTGTTACTGGCCCAACGTTCCTAACCACTAGACTAGCTGTCGTCTCTAGTGTGTTACTGGCCCAACGTTCCTAACCACTAGACTAGCTGTTAGACTAGCTGTCATCTCTAGTGTGTTACTGGCCCAACGTTCCTAACTGCTAGACTAGCTGTCGTCTCTAGTGTGTTACTGGCCCAACGTTCCTAACCACTAGACTAGCTGTCTTCTCTAGTGTGTTACTGGCCCAACGTTCCTAACCACTAGACTAGCTGTCGTCTCTAGTGTGTTACTGGCCCAATGTTCCTAACCGCTAGACTAGCTGTTAGACTAGCTGTCATCTATAGTGTGTTACTGCCCCAATGTTCCTAACCACTAGACTAGCTGTCGTCTCTAGTGTGTTACTTGCCCAACGTTCCTAACCGCTAGACTAGCTGTCATCTCTAGTGTGTTACTGCCCCAATGTTCCTAACCACTAGACTAGCTGTCGTCTCTAGTGTGTTACTGGCCCAACGTTCCTAACCACTAGACTAGCTGTCGTCTCTAGTGTGTTACTGGCCCAACGTTCCTAACCACTAGACTAGCTGTCGTCTCCAGTGTGTTACTGGCCCAACGTTCCTAACCACTAGACTAGCTGTCATCTCTAGTGTGTTACTGGCCCAACATTCCTAACCACTAGACTAGCTGTTAGACTAGCTGTCATCTCTAGTGTGTTACTGCCCCAATGTTCCTAACCACTAGACTAGCTGTCGTCTCTAGTGTGTTACTGGCCCAACGTTCCTAACCACTAGACTAGCTGTCATCTCTAGTGTGTTACTGGCCCAACGTTCCTAACCACTAGACTAGCTGTCGTCTCTAGTGTGTTACTGGCCCAACGTTCCTAACCACTAGACTAGCTGTCATCTCTAGTGTGTTACTGGCCCAACGTTCCTAACCACTAGACTAGCTGTCGTCTCTAGTGTGTTACAGGCCCAACGTTCCTAACCACTAGACTAGCTGTTAGACTAGCTGTCATCTCTAGTGTGTTACTGGCCCAACGTTCCTAACCACTAGACTAGCTGTTAGACTAGCTGTCGTCTCTAGTGTGTTACTGGCCCAACGTTCCTAACCACTAGACTAGCTGTCATCTCTAGTGTGTTACTGGCCCAACGTTCCTAACCACTAGACTAGCTGTCGTCTCCAGTGTGTTACTGGCCCAACGTTCCTAACCACTAGACTACCTGTTAGACTAGCTGTCGTCTCTAGTGTGTTACTGGCCCAACGTTCCTAACTGCTAGACTAGCTGTCGTCTCTAGTGTGTTACTGGCCCAACGTTCCTAACCGCTAGACTAGCTGTCGTCTCTAGTGTGTTACTGGCCCAACGTTCCTAACCGCTTGACTAGCTGTCGTCTCTAGTGTGTTACTGGCCCAACGTTCCTAACCACTAGACTAGCTGTTAGACTAGCTGTCGTCTCTAGTGTGTTACTGGCCCAACGTTCCTAACCACTAGACTAGCTGTCGTCTCTAGTGTGTTACTGGCCCAACGTTCCTAACCACTAGACTAGCTGTCGTCTCCAGTGTGTTACTGGCCCAACGTTCCTAACCACTAGACTAGCTGTTAGACTAGCTGTCATCTCTAGTGTGTTACTGCCCCAATGTTCCTAACCACTAGACTAGCTGTCGTCTCTAGTGTGTTACTGGCCCAACGTTCCTAACCACTAGACTAGCTGTCGTCTCCAGTGTGTTACTGGCCCAACGTTCCTAACCACTAGACTAGCTGTCATCTCTAGTGTGTTACTGGGTAAACGTTCCTAACCACTAGACTAGCTGTCGTCTCTAGTGTGTTACTGGCCCAACGTTCCTAACCACTAGACTAGCTGTCATCTATAGTGTGTTACTGGCCCAACGTTCCTAACCACTAGACTAGCTGTCGTCTCTAGTGTGTTACTGGCCCAACATTCCTAACCACTAGACTAGCTGTCATCTCTAGTGTGTTACTGGCACAACGTTCCTAACCACTAGACTAGCTGTCATCTCTAGTGTGTTACTGGCCCAACGTTCCTAACCACTAGACTAGCTGTTAGACTAGCTGTCATCTCTAGTGTGTTACTGGCCCAACGTTCCTAACCACTAGACTAGCTGTCGTCTCTAGTGTGTTACTGACCCAACGTTCCTAACCACTAGACTAGCTTTTAGACTAGCTGTCGTCTCTAGTGTGTTACTGGCCCAACGTTCCTAACCACTAGACTAGCTGTCGTCTCTAGTGTGTTACTGGCCCAACGTTCCTAACCACTAGACTAGCTGTCGTCTCCAGTGTGTTACTGGCCCAACGTTCCTAACCACTAGACTACCTGTTAGACTAGCTGTCGTCTCTAGTGTGTTACTGGCCCAACGTTCCTAACCGCTAGACTAGCTGTCGTCTCTAGTGTGTTACTGGCCCAACGTTCCTAACCGCTAGACTAGCTGTCGTCTCTAGTGTGTTACTGGCCCAACGTTCCTAACCTCTAGACTAGCTGTCGTCTCTAGTGTGTTACTGGCCCAACGTTCCTAACCACTAGACTAGCTGTCGTCTCTAGTGTGTTACTGGCCCAACGTTCCTAACCACTAGACTAGCTGTTAGACTAGCTGTCATCTCTAGTGTGTTACTGGCCCAACGTTCCTAACTGCTAGACTAGCTGTCGTCTCTAGTGTGTTACTGGCCCAACGTTCCTAACCACTAGACTAGCTGTCTTCTCTAGTGTGTTACTGGCCCAACGTTCCTAACCACTAGACTAGCTGTCGTCTCTAGTGTGTTACTGGCCCAATGTTCCTAACCGCTAGACTAGCTGTTAGACTAGCTGTCATCTATAGTGTGTTACTGCCCCAATGTTCCTAACCACTAGACTAGCTGTCGTCTCTAGTGTGTTACTGGCCCAACGTTCCTAACCGCTAGACTAGCTGTCATCTCTAGTGTGTTACTGCCCCAATGTTCCTAACCACTAGACTAGCTGTCGTCTCTAGTGTGTTATTGGCCCAACGTTCCTAACCACTAGACTAGCTGTCGTCTCTAGTGTGTTACTGGCCCAACGTTCCTAACCACTAGACTAGCTGTCGTCTCCAGTGTGTTACTGGCCCAACGTTCCTAACCACTAGACTAGCTGTCATCTCTAGTGTGTTACTGGCCCAACATTCCTAACCACTAGACTAGCTGTTAGACTAGCTGTCATCTCTAGTGTGTTACTGCCCCAATGTTCCTAACCACTAGACTAGCTGTCGTCTCTAGTGTGTTACTGGCCCAACGTTCCTAACCACTAGACTAGCTGTCATCTCTAGTGTGTTACTGGCCCAACGTTCCTAACCACTAGACTAGCTGTCGTCTCTAGTGTGTTACTGGCCCAACGTTCCTAACCACTAGACTAGCTGTCATCTCTAGTGTGTTACTGGCCCAACGTTCCTAACCACTAGACTAGCTGTCGTCTCTAGTGTGTTACTGGCCCAACGTTCCTAACCACTAGACTAGCTGTTAGACTAGCTGTCATCTCTAGTGTGTTACTGGCCCAACGTTCCTAACCACTAGACTAGCTGTTAGACTAGCTGTCGTCTCTAGTGTGTTACTGGCCCAACGTTCCTAACCACTAGACTAGCTGTCATCTCTAGTGTGTTACTGGCCCAACGTTCCTAACCACTAGACTAGCTGTCGTCTCCAGTGTGTTACTGGCCCAACGTTCCTAACCACTAGACTACCTGTTAGACTAGCTGTCGTCTCTAGTGTGTTACTGGCCCAACGTTCCTAACTGCTAGACTAGCTGTCGTCTCTAGTGTGTTACTGGCCCAACGTTCCTAACCGCTAGACTAGCTGTCGTCTCTAGTGTGTTACTGGCCCAACGTTCCTAACCACTTGACTAGCTGTCGTCTCTAGTGTGTTACTGGCCCAACGTTCCTAACCACTAGACTAGCTGTTAGACTAGCTGTCGTCTCTAGTGTGTTACTGGCCCAACGTTCCTAACCACTAGACTAGCTGTCGTCTCTAGTGTGTTACTGGCCCAACGTTCCTAACCACTAGACTAGCTGTCGTCTCCAGTGTGTTACTGGCCCAACGTTCCTAACCACTAGACTACCTGTTAGACTAGCTGTCGTCTCTAGTGTGTTACTGGCCCAACGTTCGTAACTGCTAGACTAGCTGTCGTCTCTAGTGTGTTACTGGCCCAACGTTCCTAACCGCTAGACTAGCTGTCGTCTCTAGTGTGTTACTGGCCCAACGTTCCTAACCACTTGACTAGCTGTCGTCTCTAGTGTGTTACTGGCCCAACGTTCCTAACCACTAGACTAGCTGTTGTCTCTAGTGTGTTACTGGCCCAACGTTCCTAACCACTAGACTAGCTGTTAGACTAGCTGTCATCTCTAGTGTGTTACTGGCCCAGCGTTCCTAACCACTAGACTAGCTGTTAGACTAGCTGTCATCTCTAGTGTGTTACTGGCCCAGCGTTCCTAACCAATAGACTAGCTGTCGTCTCTAGTGTGTTACTGACCCAACGTTCCTAACCACTAGACTAGCTGTTAGACTAGCTGTCGTCTCTAGTGTGTTACTGGCCCAACGTTCCTAACCACTAGACTAGCTGTCGTCTCTAGTGTGTTACTGGCCCAACGTTCCTAACGACTAGACTAGCTGTCGTCTCCAGTGTGTTACTGGCCCAACGTTCCTAACCACTAGACTACCTGTTAGACTAGCTGTCGTCTCTAGTGTGTTACTGGCCCAACGTTCCTAACTGCTAGACTAGCATTCGTCTCTAGTGTGTTACTGGCCCAACGTTCCTAACCGCTAGACTATCTGTCGTCTCTAGTGTGTTACTGGCCCAACGTTCCTAACCACTAGACTAGCTGTCGTCTCTAGTGTGTTACTGGCCCAGCGTTCCTAACCACTGGACTAGCTGTCGTCTCTAGTGTGTTACTGGCCCAACGTTCCTAACCACTAGACTAGCTGTTAGACTAGCTGTCATCTCTAGTGTGTTACTGGCCCAACGTTCCTAACTGCTAGACTAGCTGTCGTCTCTAGTGTGTTACTGGCCCAACGTTCCTAACCACTAGACTAGCTGTCTTCTCTAGTGTGTTACTGGCCCAACGTTCCTAACCACTAGACTAGCTGTCGTCTCTAGTGTGTTACTGGCCCAACATTCCTAACCGCTAGACTAGCTGTTAGACTAGCTGTCATCTCTAGTGTGTCGCTGCCCCAATGTTCCTAACCACTAGACTAGCTGTCGTCTCTAGTGTGTTACTGGCCCAACGTTCCTAACCGCTAGACTAGCTGTCATCTCTAGTGTGTTACTGCCCCAATGTTCCTAACCACTAGACTAGCTGTCGTCTCTAGTGTGTTACTGGCCCAACGTTCCTAACCACTAGACTAGCTGTCGTCTCTAGTGTGTTACTGGCCCAACGTTCCTAACCACTAGACTAGCTGTCGTCTCCAGTGTGTTACTGGCCCAACGTTCCTAACCACTAGACTAGCTGTCATCTCTAGTGTGTTACTGGCCCAACATTCCTAACCACTAGACTAGCTGTTAGACTAGCTGTCATCTCTAGTGTGTTACTGCCCCAATGTTCCTAACCACTAGACTAGCTGTTGTCTCTAGTGTGTTACTGGCCCAACGTTCCTAACCACTAGACTAGCTGTCATCTCTAGTGTGTTACTGGCCCAACGTTCCTAACCACTAGACTAGCTGTCGTCTCTAGTGTGTTACTGGCCCAACGTTCCTAACCACTAGACTAGCTGTCATCTCTAGTGTGTTACTGGCCCAACGTTCCTAACCACTAGACTAGCTGTCGTCTCTAGTGTGTTACTGGCCCAACGTTCCTAACCACTAGACTAGCTGTCGTCTCCAGTGTGTTACTGGCCCAACGTTCCTAACCACTAGACTACCTGTTAGACTAGCTGTCGTCTCTAGTGTGTTACTGGCCCAACGTTCCTAACTGCTAGACTAGCTGTCGTCTCTAGTGTGTTACTGGCCCAACGTTCCTAACCGCTAGACTAGCTGTCGTCTCTAGTGTGTTACTGGCCCAACGTTCCTAACCACTTGACTAGCTGTCGTCTCTAGTGTGTTACTGGCCCAACGTTCCTAACCACTAGACTAGCTGTTGTCTCTAGTGTGTTACTGGCCCAACGTTCCTAACCACTAGACTAGCTGTTAGACTAGCTGTCATCTCTAGTGTGTTACTGGCCCAGCGTTCCTAACCACTAGACTAGCTGTTAGACTAGCTGTCATCTCTAGTGTGTTACTGGCCCAGCGTTCCTAACCACTAGACTAGCTGTTAGACTAGCTGTCGTCTCTAGTGTGTTACTGGCCCAGCGTTCCTAACCACTAGACTAGCTGTTAGACTAGCTGTCATCTCTAGTGTGTTACTGGCCCAGCGTTCCTAACCACTAGACTAGCTGTTAGACTAGCTGTCGTCTCTAGTGTGTTACTGGCCCAACGTTCCTAACCACTAGACTAGCTGTCTTCTCTAGTGTGTTACTGGCCCAACGTTCTTAACCGCTAGACCAGCTGTCTTCTCTAGTGTGTTACTGGGTAAACGACCAGCCAGGCTTTTCAGTATCCCAAGAAGAGAGAAGTCAGGAACTTTGTTTCTTTCTACTCTTTGTAACAAAGAGACAATGGTGCCAATAGCGCAAAGGACATTTAAACACATCTTGACAATGTATTCATGTTGGCATTATCCAAATTAAACAGAGTTTACCCTTTTCACACTATCATGCCGACTGACTCAGACTCCAACTATACTATGTAGAAACTATCCTTATAATATTCACTAGTGGAGTCACCATAATGAATTCTCAAATTAGAATCATTTTTAATTAAGGCAATAATTAAAGCTCATGCTTCCTGCATATCATGAGTGGTCCTATGCTCACTGTAGGAATGCATAGAGAACATTACAGTCCATTATAGCACAGTTCCAGCAATTATGTAAATGCATAACCAGGACAGCTCAAAGTGTATGAAAATGGTTTGAGATTCAGTGTCCTCTGTAATTATTGGGACAGGAAGCATTTTATATTATTTTGGCTCTATACTCCAAAATGTTGAATTTGAAATCAAACAATGACTATACGGTTAAAGTGAAGACTGTCACCTTTATTTTGAGGGTATTTTCATCCATTTAGGAATGACAGCACTTTTTGTACATAGTCCCCCATTTTCTACCTAGAACACCTAGGGCTCTATTTTAACAAACCTAACACAATGGTAAATCTAAGGGCTCTATTTTAACAAACCTAACACAATGGTAAATCTAAGGGCTCTATTTTAACAAACCTAACACAATGGTAAATCTAAGGGCTCTATTTTATTAACAAACCTAACACAATGGTAAATCTAAGGGCTCTATTTTAACAAACCTAACACAATGGTAAATCTAAGCGCAGGCGGTAGCGCGATTGGTTCAGGGGTCAGAGATATTTTGGCTATTTTCACTATTACAATTATTGGCACACTTGCTGGCGTTGGAAGGGCTGGAAGGGCTGTTTTTTTTTAAATAAACAAGTTGTGGGTGTGACGAGGCTTGGCC
This sequence comes from Salmo salar, assembly GCF_965601325.2. Classification (NCBI taxonomy): domain Eukaryota; kingdom Metazoa; phylum Chordata; class Actinopteri; order Salmoniformes; family Salmonidae; genus Salmo; species Salmo salar. The sequence goes on from NC_138298.1 coordinate 30,363,815, forward strand.
CTTCACTGGTCAATCAGAACGTGCTCCGTGGCAAAACGTGGTTTCTTCAGGTTGTGCATTTACAGTCTTTTATGTATTGCCTTGAAATCAACTCCAATTCTAATGTTAGTTCGTTATAGCTTGCTAAATGGCTTATAGAAACAAAATAACTAAATGTAGACCTATGTCACGCCTGCTCCCGCTCCCCTTCCCTGGCGCTCCCCAGCATTACGCACTCCTGCCACCATCATTACGCACACCTGCCTCCCCCATCACACGCATCAGCTATTATTGGACTCACCTGGACTCAATCACCTGTGTCATTACGTCCCCTATATCTGTCTGTTCCCAAGCTCTGTTCACGGCTTCTGGATTAATGTTAGTATGTCGTTATGTTAGCTGGTGCTGACACTGTTCCTGTCCTGTTTAATGTCTGTGCTATATTAAATATTGACTCCCCGTACCTGCTTCTCATCTTCAGCGTTGGTCTTTACAACCTATTCAATCTTTGCTAAATAGGTTAACTTGACCCATTTGCAGTCCACATTGTTCTAAGTAATTGCATGGCTTCAATAGTATTCACACTGATATAGGGGCTAGGCCTTCTGTAAATTGCATTATGGCTAAGCATGGACATGCCAAACATTGTCAATAAGCAAGATTCAATTCATTGTTGATAAGGCCTAATAAGAGAACGAATAATTTGAATCAAATTCAAACAAAATAACTTGTTTTAAATAGGCTATGTCACACTTACAGGCACCATCATTTCTCCCGTGGGCATATAATATTAAAACAATGCAGACTGTGGAGGGTTTAAGGCACATCCAAAACTGGACCTGCATGGCTGAAATAGTCTGGGCCTGCCTGCAATGTATAGAAAAAAGGGGAATGTCAGCTCACTGTTTACACCTCTCAAACCGGATATTTTAATAAAGCTTTGGTGATGAAGATCTATTTCCAAGCGGTCTCTAGAACCAAACCCTTTATAGACAGTCTTGACTACTTCCCGATTGCATTAGGCAGACATAAAATAAAGCTTTCATTTAGAGGAGGGGAGGCTATGCTTGGTTTCTAATCAAATAAAATGAAATGGGGAAAAAACATGAGTTTTGTATGTGTCACATCTGCTCCTGCAACACTCTCTACTGCTCATCCTTTGTCTCTTTGACCTGCCGCCTCCCCCAGTGCTCTTTCCCTCTCTGTTTGTGTGTGTGTGTGTGTGTGTGTGTGTGTGTGTGTGTGTGTGTGTGTGTGTGTGTGTGTGTGTGTGTGTGTGTGTGTGTGTGTGTGATTGTGTGGGCCGCTCTGACTCTGGTCCCTGTCTCCTGTCCCACGTCTCATCATCCTGCTACTCTGTCCTGGATTCCCCACTCTACTACTCCCTTGGATTCCTCCCTGGACATGCTTACCCTGTCTCAACCCCTCTCGCACCAGCCTCAGCCTCCGCTGCTGCAGACCAGGTGCCTGAGCTTCCCCTGACCTGCACTCCATCTCCCCCTGTGTGCCAATAAATACCTTGGTTACTTCATCCCAGTTTCCTCGTCTGAGTCTGCTCTTGGGTTCACCCGTTCTGCTCCACCTAACAGTATGTTTCTAAATATGAAGTGTACAGGCACCAAAAGCACATTATGATATTCTTGTTCCATGTGCATATGGGCAAATTGTGTCATGGCTGGATAGGCTGCATTTGTACTGTTAAACTTTATGCCATAACTAGCTGCATTACCGCTAAATCCAGCTTTTGGTTGGTCTTCGGTTGGAAAATGGCAGTACGCCAGTTTTTAAATGAGGAAATTGCAAACTAACTTGGGTTTGACACTAGCGCCACCAGCCAAAAATAGAGCATTTAACATCCTAAGAACCGTTTTTGGAAGAAAGGGTTCTTTCATGATTCTTTTGAAGGCAATAAGTATTCTTTGGAGGCCAAAAAGTGTTCTACATAGAACCATATATCATATTTCAGGGAGATTTTCTGAATAGTTTGTTAATTGTAATATCTGTGTTTTTGCATTGATGGGTTGATTAATTTTACGCTACACAAAGTTAAATAACACACCATTTTCTCAACTAATCCAATCTGTTAGTAAATGTATTTATTGTACCCGTTACTGAGATGGTTGTTCCAGTTAAGATTATTGAGGTAGTCTCAGTTTTCAATCTTCTCTACTCTGGCAGTCATTCTGAATGCAGGTTGCGTGTGAATAACAACTCCACTTGTTGTATTTCCTAACTCTGGTTGGATTCCAATAGGAGTTACACATCACTTTGCAAGCCAGCATAATGTTACTTGCAGGCCTGATGTGGCTTGTAAACCAGGAGATTCCTAACACCACTGTGTCAGGGTATAACTAGGCCCTCAAAGAAAGGCCTTATATACTGTATGTAATATATTGTCATAAATAATACAAACTGTATGGCTAATAAGGATTGTGAGTGCTGTTATCAGTGACTTTCAACATGGCCATGTGCAATGCCAAGCATCGGGTGGAGTGGTGTAAAGCTTGCCGACATTGGACTCTGGAGCAGTGGAAACGTGTTCTCTGGAGTGATGAATCACGCTTCACCATCTGGCAGTGTGACGGACAAATCTGAGTTTGGGGGATGACAGGCGAACGCTACCTGCCCCAATGCATAGTGCAGTCTGTAAAGTTTGGTTGGTGGAGTAGGACAAATGTTCCTTGCTGTTTGAGCATGACAATGCCCCTGTGCACAGAGCTAGGTCAATGCAGAAATAGGTTGTTGAGATCATTGTGGAAGAAATTGACTGGCCTGCACAGAGCCCTGACCTCAACCCCATCAAACACCTTTGGAATGAATTGGAACGCCAACTGCAAGCCAGGCCTACTCGCCCAACATCAGTTACCGACATCACAAATGATCCTGTGGCTGAATGGAAGCAAGTCCATGCAGCAATGTTCCAACATCTAGTGGAAAGCCTTCTCAAAAGAGTCTGACACTTTGGTAGCAAGACCTCAAAGTATGAGTGAATTCACTGCCCTTTTAACCAAATTCAAGAGGAAATGCACCCCCAACCTGAATGAACATATCTTAGCACGTTGCTAGTAAAGATAAAAGACAGGAACACACATCCAGATTCTAATCTAATCAGTTTGAATGTTCTGACCAGACAACAGGGATGTTCCTGATAACCAGTGAACCCAACATACAATCCAGTCACTTTAAAATACATCTACCAGAAAACATACAATGTGATAAACATGTGCAGCTCTTTAAAAGCTCTTGAAAAAAAACAAACACAACAATTGAATTCACACAGTAATATACATTTTGTCAATTCAAGTTTTCATGAGTCATTACACTTCTCCTGGCTTCAGTGACCCCAGGACTTCAGTGGACATGTCTCTTTCCCGCAGCCTGGTCTCAGAGCATTTTGTATTATTCTCTATATAAATCCAAGACACTCCATTTAGTATGATATGTTGTGTTAGGTATGGATACGTAATATAGATCGTTACTTAAGGCATAAACTAAAATAGGGTGGTTGGGCAGTGTGGATAGGTAGGCAAACATCTAGCAAACCAAAGGTTTGGGTTTGGACAACTTTAGTATGTTCATCACGTACAACATTAGCATTTTAGCTCATTTGCAACTTTTCAACTACTTACTACTGTTGATGATCAGTTACTTGAGAAGGAGACCAAGTCAAGACGCTGGACCGGGTGGATTCAGTTTATAGTAAGGCAGTTTATTATGAGACAAAGATATTTGGCAAAGCGTGCACGGACTCGTTCGTTTAGCTCATAGGGAACTAGCAGAAGAGAGCCCCGAAACATAGTGTGCGTTTAATTTATACAATGAAATAACAGTGTGTTGACGTTGAGTCTAGTAGGTCCGCTCTCCTGACTGGTCGATGAGTGGAGGGACGGTCCATTCTCCGGGTGGTGTCGACTTCCCATTGGCCCTTGGCAATGTCCTTTGTCCTCGGAGTCCAGCACCCATAAGTGTGTGTGTGTGTGTGTGTGTGTGTGTGTGTGTGTGTGTGTGTTTCTGCTAAGTCGTGTCTGGGTGGTTGCGATAGTCATGGGATGTTGTTTTTTACACCAGTGGTCAGTTCGTGTGGCTAGGGCGCTTCCTTTTTTGACATGTTGTGTGAGTGCTTAAGTCAGCCATCTGTCTCTGGGTGTGCTCGTGATTGGTATCAGTTGGTTGCTCAATATGTCTCTGGAGTTTTGTTGTGTGCTGTTGTGAAGCATGTTGTGCAAATGCCCTCCTTATATATCATTAGGTAAAACGTTAGATTATCTTTATTACACTACATTTTATCTACTTTGCAACTACTTAGCATGTTAGCTAACCCTTCCCCTGACCTTAACCTGAAACGTTTTAGCTAACCCTTCCCGACCATAACAATAACCCTTTTAGTTAACCTTTCCCCTGACGCTAACCTTAAACATTTTAGCTAACCCTTCCCGACCATAACATTAACCCTTTTAGTTAACCTTTCCCCTGACGCTAACCTTAACGTTTTAGCTAACCCTTCCTGACCCTAACATTAACCCTTTTAGTTAACCCTTCCCCTGACCCTAACCGTAACCCTTTTAGCTAACCCTAACCTTATTAACCTTTTAACCCAACATTCTGTAAAAGAGAAAAGTTCCTCAAACACTAACTATCACATCATTGAATCTGATAAATATTTCAGTCAAAACAAACAGTAACTCACTATTAATGTATAGTAAACTTACAGTAGACAAACATGCCTATGATCCCAGTATAGAAACTCTAGAGGGTATTATAAGAATATGTCGAAGATAAATACACAACGCAGAGTTTGAGAGTTTGAGAGGATGAGAGGACTAAAAACTAGAGTTCTAATGGTCAATAGCGAATTGTAAATAGGAGTTCGGTTGCAGTACAACATCTGTTCAGAATCTGTGGAATGTCACTCGACGTGTGCTACATGTGACACGTTTTCATTGGTCTGTACATCAAGTCGGGAGCAGGATACTGGTTATTTAGCCATTAGCCAAGTTGTACTGCAAGGACTTCTGATTGGCCAATCCCAGGCTAGGGTGGGGGGTTATAAATGGCATCCTGTTCCTTTGTTCTTTGGGGAAAAGCTGAGGACAGGGGAGACTAAACATCTACCTCCCAGCATAACATCTTGATTTGTCCTCTCTGAATAAACCTATTTTTCTCCTCCTGATTTGCTTTGAAGTTTATGTCATTGAAGAATAACATAAATTTCTAACAGCATCTTCCAGCACAGAAAATTTCCTGAATCACAGAGTATTATAACATCAGATATTTGTGGCTTATCTCTGGTTGTAAGGGTTTAGTTGCTCTATTGATCATTACGAAACATATATTTACTGCAGTACTCTCACCTGTTAAAGTGTGTGTGTGTGTGTGTTTCCATTTGTGTACATTGATTGATACATTAATATTTAACACAAACGCCATCTTCCTTTTCCTGGGCTTGTTGGTGTACGTGTCATCATCAATATCCGGTCTGCATTGTTGGATTCTCCACTTCCTCTCCACCTGCATTTGCATAGATCGTCTCTTACTTTAATATTTATTTCTTATGTAAATAATTGAGCTTGACTTAGCTTAACCAGTACTAAGAAACTAATGGGATAGTCCCAAAAGTGCAAACTCTGCGCAACTAGAAACACATTACTCTTATTGAGTAAAATATCTCTAAAACCGATTGTCCTGGTTAACTGTCTGATGCTCTATGTAGAATGGTAACAACTGAGAGAGGTCAAAGACAAAACTGATCCTAGATCAGCACTCTTACTCTGGGACTCTTTGTGAGTACGGGCTCTGGTCAGATGTCCATGAATGACACAACTCATCTAGTGTCTATTCTGGTAATGCTATAACTTTTATGATAAGGACTATTTTCTATCTATTAACTAAAGTGTTTTTACTGTGCTATGACAACTAATAACTGATACCATTTATAAGGAAAACACTGGTACATTATAACACTTAGCAATACAGTATACCTGACAAGTAAATTATATACCTGGATCACAGTATATAGGTGTATTTAATCAGTAGAATGAACACATGGTACATATGGAACAGAATAGAAGCAAACATAGAACACTGCTGCATTTGAAATGGATTGATAATTGTAAAAACTTAAATGAAAACAGTGTATTTTTAAATTGGTATATGTACACCATATAGGTAAAAATGTAAACCACAGTTTAAAGCCTACTAGACCACAGTTCCACTCCCCTGGGCCTGATGAACAGTGGATAAACTCACATAGCTCTGGTGTCTTTAAAGATATCAAATACATCTTTATATGTAGTTACACATAGAAACAAAAACAGGTTAAGACTAACAGGGAAAACCAGAACAACTCCATGATATATGGGGTTACATTAATGGTTTTTCACACACCCAGTGTTTTGGAATACACGGTCCATCCTTCCAGCTCTTCAATGGGTCTGATGCTGTCTGTGAGATCTCAACACAAGCCGCCTTGTCATTCAAATTATTTGGTTCCCCTTCCATCCAATAGCTATAAACAACACAGAGAATCAGAGTTGAAAATCATCCAATACAAAAGAGAATCAGACGGTTAACCTAGTCCCCAGGCTCAGTTGCTACCATTCTACATAGAGAATCAGACAGTTAACCTAGTCCCCAGGATCAGTTGTTACCATTCTACATAGAGAATCAGACAGTTAACCTAGTCCCCAGGCTCAGTTGCTACCATTCTACATAGAGAATCAGACAGTTAACCTAGTCCCCAGGATCAGTTGTTACCATTCTACATAGAGAATCAGACAGTTAACCTAGTCCCCAGGCTCAGTTGTTACCATTCTACAGAGAGAACCAGACAGTTAACCTAGTCCCCAGGCTCAGTTGTTACCATTCTACATAGAGAATCAGATAGTTAACCTAGTCCCCAGGATCAGTTGTTACCATTCTACATAGAGAATCAGATAGTTAACCTAGTCCCCAGGATCAGTTGTTACCATTCTACATAGAGAATCAGACAGTTAACCTAGTCCCCAGGATCAGTTGTTACCATTCTACATAGAGAATCAGACAGTTAACCTAGTCCCCAGGATCAGTTGTTACCATTCTACATAGAGAATCAGACAGTTAACCTAGTCCCCAGGATCAGTTGTTACCATTCTACATAGAGAATCAGACAGTTAACCTAGTCCCCAGGATCAGTTGTTACCATTCTACATAGAGAATCAGATAGTTAACCTAGTCCCCAGGATCAGTTGTTACCATTCTACATAGAGAATCAGACAGTTAACCTAGTCCCCAGGCTCAGTTGTTACCATTCTACATAGAGAATCAGACAGTTAACCTAGTCCCCAGGCTCAGTTGTTACCATTCTACATAGAGAATCAGACAGTTAACCTAGGTCCCAGGATCAGTTGTTACCATTCTACATAGAGAATCAGATAGTTAACCTAGTCCCCAGGCTCAGTTGTTACCATTCTACATAGAGAATCAGACAGTTAACCTAGTCCCCAGGATCAGTTGTTACCATTCTACATAGAGAATCAGATAGTTAACCTAGTCCCCAGGCTCAGTTGTTACCATTCTACATAGAGAATCAGACAGTTAACCAAGTCCCCAGGATCAGTTGTTACCATTCTACAGAGAGAATCAGACAGTTAACCTAGTCCCCAGGATCAGTTGTTACCATTCTACAGAGAGAATCAGACAGTTAACCTAGTCCCCAGGATCAGTTGTTACCATTCTACATAGAGAATCAGATAGTTAACCTAGTCCCCAGGCTCAGTTGTTACCATTCTACATAGAGAATCAGACAGTTAACCTAGTCCCCAGGCTCAGTTGTTACCATTCTACATAGAGAATCAGACAGTTAACCTAGTCCCCAGGCTCAGTTGTTACCATTCTACATAGAGAATCAGACAGTTAACCTAGTCCCCAGGATCAGTTGTTACCATTCTACATAGAGAATCAGATAGTTAACCTAGTCCCCAGGATCAGTTGTTACCATTCTACAGAGAGAATCAGACAGTTAACCTAGTCCCCAGGATCAGTTGTTACCATTCTACAGAGAGAATCAGACAGTTAACCTAGTCCCCAGGATCAGTTGTTACCATTCTACATAGAGAATCAGATAGTTAACCTAGTCCCCAGGCTCAGTTGTTACCATTCTACATAGAGAATCAGACAGTTAACCTAGTCCCCAGGCTCAGTTGTTACCATTCTACATAGAGAATCAGACAGTTAACCTAGTCCCCAGGCTCAGTTGTTACCATTCTACATAGAGAATCAGACAGTTAACCTAGTCCCCAGGCTCAGTTGTTACCATTCTACAGAGAGAACCAGACAGTTAACCTAGTCCCCAGGATCAGTTGTTACCATTCTACATAGAGAATCAGACAGTTAACCTAGTCCCCAGGATCAGTTGTTACCATTCTACATAGAGAATCAGACAGTTAACCTAGTCCCCAGGATCAGTTGTTACCATTCTACATAGAGAATCAGACAGTTAACCTAGTCCCCAGGCTCAGTTGTTACCATTCTACATAGAGAATCAGACAGTTAACCTAGTCCCCAGGATCAGTTGTTACCATTCTACATAGAGAATCAGACAGTTAACCTAGTCCCCAGGATCAGTTGTTACCATTCTACATAGAGAATCAGACAGTTAACCTAGTCCCCAGGATCAGTTGTTACCATTCTACATAGAGAATCAGACAGTTAACCTAGTCCCCAGGATCAGTTGTTACCATTCTACATAGAGAATCAGACAGTTAACCTAGTCCCCAGGATCAGTTGTTACCATTCTACATAGAGAATCAGACAGTTAACCTAGTCCCCAGGATCAGTTGTTACCATTCTACATAGAGAATCAGATAGTTAACCTAGTCCCCAGGATCAGTTGTTACCATTCTACATAGAGAATCAGACAGTTAACCTAGTCCCCAGGATCAGTTGTTACCATTCTACATAGAGAATCAGACAGTTAACCTAGTCCCCAGGCTCAGTTGTTACCATTCTACATAGAGAATCAGACAGTTAACCTAGGTCCCAGGATCAGTTGTTACCATTCTACATAGAGAATCAGATAGTTAACCTAGTCCCCAGGCTCAGTTGTTACCATTCTACATAGAGAATCAGACAGTTAACCTAGTCCCCAGGATCAGTTGTTACCATTCTACATAGAGAATCAGATAGTTAACCTAGTCCCCAGGATCAGTTGTTACCATTCTACATAGAGAATCAGACAGTTAACCTAGTCCCCAGGATCAGTTGTTACCATTCTACAGAGAGAATCAGACAGTTAACCTAGTCCCCAGGATCAGTTGTTACCATTCTACAGAGAGAATCAGACAGTTAACCTAGTCCCCAGGATCAGTTGTTACCATTCTACATAGAGAATCAGATAGTTAACCTAGTCCCCAGGCTCAGTTGTTACCATTCTACATAGAGAATCAGACAGTTAACCTAGTCCCCAGGCTCAGTTGTTACCATTCTACATAGAGAATCAGACAGTTAACCTAGTCCCCAGGCTCAGTTGTTATCATTCTACATAGAGAATCAGACAGTTAACCTAGTCCCCAGGATCAGTTGTTACCATTCTACATAGAGAATCAGACAGTTAACCTAGTCCCCAGGATCAGTTGTTACCATTCTACATAGAGAATCAGACAGTTAACCTAGTCCCCAGGATCAGTTGTTACCATTCTACAGAGGGAGAGAGAGAGCTAGCTGAGGACGAGATTATCAGACTGTAAAAATTCATTTATTACCACAGAAAAAAAGAGTGTAAAAGTATTCCAGAACCTGTTCACTCACGTAGGTTTAAATGGTGTGTCGCCAACCCACTGCCAGATTGCATCTTTTTTATATGCACCAATCCAGACATTCTTCTTAAATCCATTGATAAATATCTATAATATAATTGTTGATGAAAAACAATGGCCATTATTTAATCTCCACAGCAGAGAAACACTTCTACATTTTATAAATAATAGTAGTAGTAGTCTAATAGTAGTAGTAGTAGTAGTAGAATAATGTACTCAGCCTGGTCACTAGAAATACAAGGGGATTCAGGATGTTTGAAAAGGTCCTGAGTACTTCCATATATTCCTTCCTCAGTGCTCACTAAAACAATACCAAACTGTTGCAGAACACTGGTGCAAACTCATGATGCCCAGAAGGGAAGCGTGCTCAGACCACACAGACCAAGCACTCTCTGATGACTGCACCACGACAGTTCACAATGCTCTAGCAAGCTGGGAGAGTACTTGATGGAAACAGAGCGTTGTGTTTAATCATTTTAGTTTTAATCCTTTCCCCAACCCATAGCCCAAACCTTAACCCCTAACCATAACCCTTTGAATTGTTTTTGTTTTAACCCTGTAACCACACAGAATTAACCCTGTAACCACACAGAATTAAACATGTTGAAAACTAATGAGAGATAATAATAATAATGAAACAGTAGTATTGTAGTATTACTAATGTGTTATCTATTACCTGTTCTTCTCTGCTGTTTATAATAACCAAATCAGCACCCATTGTTCTGCAGTCCTTCTGACCACCCCCACCTGTGTCCATTGTGGAGGAGACATAGTAACAGCTGGTGCCAAACTTCCACCATCCATCCACACAGGGTTTCTCTGAAATAAACACAACAGAACAGCAGGCATTTAAAAGTATACCAAATATATTTATTTTGTTCTACTGTATTATTGACTGTATGTTTTGTTTATTCCATGTGTTTATTCCGGCCTTCCTTGTGGCTCAGTTGGTAGAGCATGGTGTTTGCAACGCCAGGGTTGTGGGTTCGATTCCCACGGGGGGCCAGTACAAAGAAAATGTATGCATTCACTACTGTAAGTCGCTCTGGATAAGAGCGTCTGCTAAATGACTAAAATGTAAAAATGTAAAATGTAACTCTGTGTTGTTGTATGTGTCGAATTGCTATGTTTTATCTTGGCCAGGTCGCAGTTGCAAATGAGAACTTGTTCTCAACTAGCCTACCTGGTTAAATAAAGGTGAAATAAAAAATAAAGAAATAAATAATTAAATCTCTTCTAAGTATGAAATAAAATTGTATTTTTAAATTAAGAAAATTAAAGACTGCACTCACCATAGAACCTAAGCCTCGTTTTAAACTGGTCTCTCTCAGTGGTCGTGGTATTTAGACTATTCTGTAGCTGGTCTCTCTCAGAGGCCGTGGTATTTAGACTGTTCTGTAACTGGTCTCTCTCAGTGGTCGTGGTATTTAGACTATTCTGTAGCTGGTCTCTCTCAGAGGCCGTGGTATTTAGACTGTTCTGTAACTGGTCTCTCTCAGTGGTCCTGGTATTTAGACTATTCTGTAACTGGTCTCTCTCAGTGGTCCTGGTATTTAGACTGTTCTGTAACTGGTCTCTCTCAGTGGTCCTGGTATTTAGACTGTTCTGTAACTGGTCTCTCTCTTTGGTCCTGGTATTTAGACTGTTCCGTAACTGGTCTCTCTCAGCGGTTCTGGTATTTAGACTGTTCTGTAACTGGTCTCTCTCTTTGGTCCTGGTATTTAGACTGTTCCGTAACTGGTCTCTCTCAGCGGTCCTGGTATTTAGACTGTTCTGTAACTGGTCTCTCTCAGTGGTCCTGGTATTTAGACTGTTCTGTAACTGGTCTCTCTCAGTGGTCCTGGTATTTAGACTGTTCTGTAACTGGTCTCTCTCAGTGGTCCTGGTATTTAGACTGTTCAGTAACTGGTCTCTCTCAGTGGTCCTGGTATTTAGACTGTTCTGTAACTGGTCTCTCTCAGTGGTCCTGGTATTTAGACTGTTCTGTAACTGGTCTCTCTCAGTGGTCCTGGTATTTAGACTGTTCTGTAACTGGTCTCTCTCAGTGGTCCTGGTATTTAGACTGTTCTGTAACTGGTCTCTCTCAGTGGTCCTGGTATTTAGGTCTCTCTCTTCAGTCAGGGTGTTGTAATTGGTCTGTATCTGGTCTCCCTCTTTTGTCAAGTTATTATAACTGGTTGGTTGCTGATCTCCTTTAGTCAGAAGGCTGTAACTGGCATGTTGGTCTCTCTCTGTTGAGCAGTGATGATCAATGACTCCATCTGTAAAAGGGAAAAGTTGATCAATTATTCAAATATGTGTAACTATCACACCATTGAAGTTTACAAAACAACATACTAAACTTACAGTAGACAGACAGGCCTATGATCCCAGCCAATAGGAGAACACACAGCAGCCCCAGACACACTGCAGCAACTCCGGATGGTCTCTTCCACCACTGAAAATGTACTGAATCACAGGGAAATATCATGTAAGAGCTTTGAACTCTCTCTGGTAATGTTAAAATACTTATATTATCCAGGAATGTAAGGAGCAAAAGCTATGAGTTTGTACTTGAATTGATACCTGAAAATGTAACACTGGGCTTGTTGGGAGACGTGTCATCATCAATATCCATGGTCTGCATTGTTGGATTCTCCACCTGTGTTTTTATAGATTGTCTCTTACATTTCTAGAAGTCAAATGCTATATTTTCCTCTGTTACTTCAGCTCTAGTGTAGGTTTGTATCTGTGTCTTATGTATCAGCAAGTCAAATACTTGAGGTGAGTTTGACTTAGCTTACCCAGTACAAAGGACAAAATAGGAGAGTCCCAAACTCTACCCAACTAGCAACACATGCACAGTGGTCAAGCTAAATCAAGCACACTTCAGTATTTGACATACAGTGCATTCAGAACGTATTCAGACCCCTTGACTTTTTACAATTTTTTTTACGTTACAGCCTTATCGTAGAATGATTTTTATTTGTTTTAAATCCTCATCGATCTACATAAAATACCCCATAATGATAAGTATAAACATGTTTTGGATTTTTTTTGCAAATGTATTAAAAAACAAAAATACATTATTTACATAAGTATTCAGACCATTATAAGGTCTGTCTATATAAGGTCCCACAGTTGACATTGCATGTCAGAGCAAAAACCAAGCCATGATGTCAAAGGAATTGTCCGTAGAGCTCCGAGACAGGATTGTGTCGAGGCACTAATCTGGGAAAGGGTACCAAAAAATGAAGGTCCCCAAGAACACAGTGGCCTCCATCATTCTTAAATTGAAGTAGTTTGGATCCACCAAGACTCTTCCTAAAGCTGGCCGCCCAGCCAAACTGAGCAATCGGTTGAGAAGTGCCTTGGTCAGGGAGGTGACCAAGAACCAGATGGTCACTCTGACATAGCTCCAGAGTTCCTCTGTGGAGATGGGAGAACCTTCCAGAAGGACAACCATCTCTGCAGCACTACACCAATTAGGCCTTTATGTTAGAGTGGCCAGACAGATGGTAGTAAAAGGCACATAACAGCCTGCTTGGAGTTTGCCAAGAGGCACCTTGAGGACTCTCAGACCATGAGAAACAAGATGCTCTGGTCTGAAGAAAGCAATATTGAACACTTTGGCCTGAATGCCAAGTGTCACGTCTGAAGGAAACCTGGCACCATCCCTACGGTGAAGCATGGTGGTGGCAACATCATACTATGGGGATGTTTTTCAGCTGCAGGGACTGGGATATCAGTCAGGAATGAGGGAAAGATGAACGGAGCAAAGTACAGAGCGCTGAGGACCTCAGACTTGGGCGAAGGTTCACCTTCCAACAGGACAATGACCCTAAGCACACAGCCAAGACAACTTAGGAGTGGCTTCGGGACAAGTCTCTGAATGTCCTTGAGTGGCCCAGCCAGAGCACAGAGTTGAACCCGATTGAACATCTCTGGAGAGACCTGAAAATAGCTGCGCAGCGACGCTCACCATCCAACCTGACAGACCTTGAGAGGATATGCAGAGAAGAATGGAAGAAACTCCCCAAATACAGGTGTGCCAAGCTGGTAGTGTCATTCCCAAGAAGACTCAAGCCTGTAATCGCTGCCATAGGTGCTTCAACAAAGTACTGAGTAAAGGGTCTGTATACTTATGTAAATGTAATATTTCCAGGGGTTTTTTCATTATGGGGTTTTGCATGTAGATTGATGAGGGGGAAAAAAACAATTTAATACATTTCAGAATAAGGCTGTAGCGTAACAAAATGTGGAAAAAGTCAAGGGGTCTGAATACTTTCCACATGTATTGTAGATATGTACTTTGTCCCAGTTACAGTTCACCTGCTTAGTCTCCCTGAGACACTAACATATTACATTAGAATCAGACAATGCATGAAATAATCATATCTGGTGAAATAGAGAAAATAAATCTTACCACAGTCTATGAGAGTTGAAAATGGATACATACAAATATGTTAAATGAATGACCATCAATGTAAGATTGGAATAACGTGTCCACAAGTTTTTTATAGTCTGAGAGACCCCACCTTTTGTGTCAACATCAGCATATCCTTTACCTTATTTGGTCAAAAAATTATGAACTAATGTACCACTGGATGGTAGGTTCAGATAAAAGCCATCGTCGTTAACAGGAAGTAAGTCAAACTGAAAGTTCAAGTTCCAGAATGCTGCGTAGAAGTGTTTTATTTCCCCTCTATCTCAAGCACATAAGCTATAGGGGTCAAAGGTAAACTTTAGGTTAAAATGAATGGTTGAATGTTCAGCTACTCCAAAATTCTAAAGCTTGGAAAACTTGGAAGGCTGAATGTGGCAAGGCAAAATGTGTCTATACCTTATTTAAAGCCCTGTCAACTGCCATTTTATAATAATGTTCAGTATTCAAACTGGGTTCTGAACTTTCTAACCTTGCTCCTGTCCCGACCTACAGTAACTCAGTAACTGGTTGCTGAACCCTGTTCGGGAGGAGGGTGCTAGAATGGTTTTAGCCAACAACAGATTCACCAATCTGTCCATGACAGGCCTAGCTGGTAACATCATATTAATCACATTGGAGGCAACATTATTTATCCCGCCCAACCCCCTTCACTTTTGATGCATTTGGCATTCTGCAGTCAGCTGGCCTATTATAGAGTACCTAGCAGGCCTATAGTAGGATATCTAGCTGGCCTATAATAGGATCCCTGGCAGGCCTATAGTAGGATCCCTAGCAGGTCTATAGTAGGATCCCTAGCAGGTCTATAGTAGGATCCCTAGCAGGCCTATAGTAGGATTCCTAGCAGGTCTATAGTAAGATCGCTAGCTGGTCTGTAGTAAGATCCCTAGCTGGTCTGTAGTAAGATCCCTAGCTGGTCTATAGTAAGATCCCTAGCTGGTCTATAGTAAGATCCCTAGCTGATCTATAGTAGGATCCCTAGCTGGTCTATAGTTAGATCCCTAGCTGGTCTATAGTAAGATCCCTAGCTGGTCTGTAGTAAGATCCCTAGCTGGTCTATAGTAAGATCCCTAGCTAGTCTATAGCAAGATTCCTTGCTGGTGTATTGTAAGATCCCTAGCTGGTCTATATTAAGATCCCTATCTGGTCTGTACTAAGATCCTTAGCTGGTCTGTTGTAAGATCCCTAGCTGGTCTATAGTAAGATCCCTAGCTGGTCTATAGTTAGATCCCTAGCTGGTCTATAGTAAGATCCCTAGCTGGTCTGTAGTAAGATCCCTAGCTGGTCTGTAGTAAGATCCCTAGCTGGTCTGTAGTAAGATCCCTAGCTGGTCTATAGTAAGATCCCTAGCTGGTCTATAGTAAGATCCCTAGCTGGTCTATAGTAAGATCCCTAGCTGATCTATAGTAGGATCCCTAGCTGGTCTATAGTTAGATCCCTAGCTGGTCTATAGTAAGATCCCTAGCTGGTCTGTAGTAAGATCCCTAGCTGGTCTATAGTAAGATCCCTAGCTGATCTATAGTAAGATCCCAAGCTGGTGTATAGTAAGATCCCAAGCTGGTCTATAGTAAGATCCCAAGCTGGTCTATAGTAAGATCCCAAGCTGGTGTATAGTAAGATCCCAAGCTGGTCTATAGTAAGATCCCAAGCTGGTCTATAGTAAGATCCCTAGCTGGTCTATAGTAAGATCCCTAGCTGGTCTGTAGTAAGATCCCTAGCTGGTCTGTAGTAAGATCCCTAGCTGGTCTGTAGTAAGATCCCTAGCTGGTCTATAGTAAGATCCCTAGCTGGTCTATAGTTAGATCCCTAGCTGGTCTATAGTAAGATCCCTAGCTGGTCTATAGTAAGATCCCTAGCTGGTCTATAGTAAGATCCCTAGCTGGTCTATAGTAAGATCCTTAGCTGGTCTATAGTTAGATCACCTAGCTGGTCTATAGTTAGATCCCTAGCTGGTCTGTAGTAAGATCCCTAGCTGGTCTGTAGTAAGATCCCTAGCTGGTCTATAGTAAGATCCCTAGCTGGTCTATAGTAAGATCCTTAGCTGGTCTATAGTAAGATCCTTAGCTGGTCTGTAGTTAGATCCCTAGCTGGTCTGTAGTAAGATCCCTAGCTGGTCTGTAGTAAGATCCCTAGCTGGTCTGTAGTAAGATCCCTAGCTGGTCTATAGTTAGATCCCTAGCTGGTCTGTAGTAAGATCCCTAGCTGGTCTGTAGTAAGATCCCTAGCTGGTCTGTAGTAAGATCCCTAGCTGGTCTGTAGTAAGATCCCTAGCTGGTCTATAGTAAGATCCCTAGCTGGTCTGTAGTTAGATCCCTAGCTGGTCTGTAGTAAGATCCCTAGCTGGTCTGTAGTAAGATCCCTAGCTGGTCTGTAGTAAGATCCCTAGCTGGTCTGTAGTTAGATCCCTAGCTGGTCTGTAGTAAGATCCCTAGCTGGTCTGTAGTAAGATCCCTAGCTGGTCTGTAGTAAGATCCCTAGCTGGTCTGTAGTAAGATCCCTAGCTGGTCTATAGTAAGATCCCTAGCTGGTCTGTAGTTAGATCCCTAGCTGGTCTGTAGTAAGATCCCTAGCTGGTCTGTAGTAAGATCCCTAGCTGGTCTGTAGTAAGATCCCTAGCTGGTCTGTAGTAAGATCCCTAGCTGGTCTGTAGTTAGATCCCTAGCTGGTCTGTAGTAAGATCCCTAGCTGGTCTGTAGTAAGATCCCTAGCTGGTCTATAGTAAGATCCCTAGCTGGTCTGTAGTAAGATCCCTAGCTGGTCTGTAGTAAGATCCCTAGCTTGTCTGTAGTTAGATCCCTAGCTGGTCTGTAGTAAGATCCCTAGCTGGTCTGTAGTAAGATCCCTAGCTGGTCTATAGTTAGATCCCTAGCTGGTCTGTATTAAGATCCCTAGCTGGTCTATAGTTAGATCCCTAGCTGGTCTATAGTTAGATCCCTAGCTGGTCTATAGTTAGATCCCTAGCTGGTCTATAGTTAGATCCCTAGCTGGTCTATAGTTAGATCCCTAGCTGGTCTGTAGTAAGATCCCTAGCTGGTCTATAGTAAGATCCCTAGCTGGTCTATAGTAAGATCCCTAGCTGGTCTATAGTAAGATCCCTAGCTGGTCTATAGTAAGATCCCTAGCTGGTCTATAGTTAGATCCCTAGCTGGTCTATAGTTAGATCCCTAGCTGGTCTATAGTAAGATCCCTAGCTGGTCTGTAGTAAGATCCCTAGCTGGTCTATAATAGGTTCGGGCATTTCTAGGGAGTTTTTCCACACCTGCATTGCTTGCTGTTTGAGGTTTTAGGCTGGATTTCTGTACAGCACTTTGTGACATCAGCTGATGTAAGAAGGGCTTTATAAATAAAAGTTCAGTCAAGCTCAAGTCCAACTGAAAGTTACATTTGCAGGCTGCTGCACAGAAGTGTTTCACAACACCCTCTCTCAAGCACAAAACCTGGGGTTATGAATGGTTGAATATTCTGCTACTCCAAAATTCCCTAATGTTAGAAAACTTGAAAGACTCAATACCAACATGTGTCTATACCGTACTTTCAAATAAATATGTTGTGAAATAATGTGGTCTGTGTGAATGACATTGCAGGCAATCTTCTTCAGTGAAATAAACCCAAACCTGGACTCAACGCAAGAGCAAATCTAGAGATCAGGGCCCTTATTTATCAAGGATGTCAGGAATACTGATCTGGGATCAAGTCATCCCTGCCAACATGACCTTATTCATGATGATCAAAAAGATAAACTGATCCTAGATCAGCAGTCCTGCACTGAGACGTTTGATAAATATGGGCCCTGACTTGAGTCTGCTGATGCAGCACTTTCTTCAGGTTTTACATCCGTCTAAATATTCTACAGAAACTAGAGAGGAAAGTGAAAGATGAAAAGATGAAAGTTTGGTGTGAGAAAAGGAGAAGTGGAGGAGCTGTGTCAGGGTAATAAGAAGGAATCCACCTAACACTCCACAGTGGTACCATGTGACTTCTTAAAGTCCTATACAGTTTCTTGTAAACCACATGATCTTGGTTGACCTACAGTAGGGCCCTACAGTGCTTTACATCAGACTGGCTACCCAGTTAGCAACAAGCACTCAGCAGGCAGGTGTCTCTCCAACAGGCTAGCTACCCAGTTAGCATCAAGCACTGAACAGGCAGGTGGCTCTCCAAAATTATTTGGGTGGTGAGACAGCAGACTTGCTCACCTTACTGGCAGGGTGTCCGCTTTTAGATGCAAATCCTCCTGCCAGATAAAAATCAACCCACCAGAGATGCAAATCACATCATAAGTGCAAAACTCTGCTCACCCGCTGGTGGGGAGAGAACCTACAATAGGCCAGCTAGTGAACCTACAATAGGCCAGCTAGTGACCCTACAATAGACCAGCTAGTGACCCTAAAATAGACCAGCTAGTGGCCCTACAATAGACCGGCTAGTGACCCTAAAATAGACCAGCTAGTCACCCTACAATAGGCCAGCTAGTGACCCTACAATAGGCCAGCTAGTGACCCTACAATAGGCCAGCTAGTGACCCTACAATAGACCAGTTAGTGACCCTACAATAAGCCAGCTAGGGATTCTACAATAGGCCAGCTAGGGATTCTACAATAGGCCAGCTAGTAACCCTACAATAGGCCAGCTAGCAACCCTACAATAGGCCAGCTAGCAACCCTACAATAGGCCAGCTAGTGACCCTACAATAGGCCTGCTAGGGACTCTACAATAGACCAGCTAGTGACTCTAAAATAGGCCGGCTAGTGACCCTACAATAGACCAGTTAGTGACCCTACAATAGGCCAGCTAGCAACCCTACAATAGGCCAGCTAGCAACCCTACAATAGGCCAGCTAGGGATCCTACAATAGACCAGCTAGTGACCCTGCAATAGACCATCTAGGGATCCAACTATAGGCCTGCTAGGGATCCTACAGTAGGCCTGCTAGGGATCCTACAATAGGCCTGCTAGTGACCCTACAATAGGCCAGCTAGGGATCCTACAATAGACCAGCTAGGGATCCTACAATAGGCCAGCTAGTGACCCTACAATAGACTAGCTAGTGACCCTACAATAGACCAGCTAGTGACCCGACAATAGACCAGCTAGTGACCCTACAATAGGCCAGCTAGTGACCCTACAATAGACCAGCTAGTGACCCTACAATAGGCCAGCTAGTGACCCTACAATAAGCCAGCTAGTGACCCTAAAATAAGCCAGCTAGGGATCCTACAATAGACCAGCTAGTGACCCTACAATAAGCCAGTTAGGGATCCTATTATAGGCCAGCTAGTGACCCTACAATAGGCCAGCTAGTGACTCTACAATAGGCCAGCTAGTGACCCTACAATAGACCAGTTAGTGACCCTACAATAGACCAGTTAGTGACCCTACAATAGGCCAGCTAGTGACCCTACAGTAGGCCAGCTAGTGACCCTACAATAGACCAGCTAGTGACTCTACAATAGGCCAGCTAGTGACCCTACAATAGACCAGTTAGTGACCCTACAATAGGCCAGCTAGCGACCCTACAATAGGCCAGCTAGCGACCCTACAATAGGCCAGCTAGCAACCCTACAATAGGCCAGCTAGTGACCCTACAATAGGCCAGCTAGGGATCCTACAATAGACAAGCTAGTGACCCTACAATAAGCCAGCTAGGGATCCTACAATAGACCAGCTAGTGACCCTACAATAAGCTAGCTAGGGATCCTACTATAGGCCAGCTAGTGACCCTACAATAGGCCAGCTAGTGACCCTACAATAGGCCAGCTAGTGACCCTACAATAGGCCAGCTAGTGACCCTACACTAGACCAGCAAGTGACCCTACAATAGGCCAGCTAGTGACCCTACAATAGGCCAGCTAGTGACCCTAGTAGACCAGCTAGTGACCCTACAATAGACCATCTAGGGATCAAACTATAGACCTGCTAGGGATCCTACAGTAGGCCCGCTCGGGATCCTACAATAGGTCAGCTAGTGACCCTACAATAGGCCAGCTAGGGATCCTACAATAGACCAGCTAGGGATCCTACAATAGGCCAGCTAGTGACCCTACAATAGACCAGCTAGTGACCCTACAATAGACCAGCTAGTGACCCGACAATAGACCAGCTAGTGACCCTACAATAGGCCAGCTAGTGACCCTACAATAGGCCAGCTAGTGACCCTACAATAGGCCAGCTAGTGACCCTACAATAGGCCAGCTAGTGACCCTACAATAGGCCAGCTAGTGACCCTACAATAGGCCAGCTAGTGACCCTACAATAGGCCAGCTAGTGACCCTACAATAGGCCAGCTAGGGATCCTACAATAAGCCAGCTAGGGATCCTACAATAGACCAGCTAGTGACCCTACAATAAGCTAGCTAGGGATCCTACTATAGGCCAGCTAGTGACCCTACAATAGGCCAGCTAGTGACCCTACAATAGGCCAGCTAGTGACCCTACAGTAGACCAGATAGTGACCCTACAATAGGCCAGCTAGTGACCCTACAGTAGACCAGATAGTGACCCTACAGTAGACCAGCCAGCGACCCTACAACAGACCAGCTAGCGACCCTACAATAGACCAGCTAGTGACCCTACAATAGACCATATAGGGATTTTACTAAAGGCCTGCTAGGGATCCTACAATAGGCCTGCTATGGATCCTACAATAGACCATCGAGTGACCCTACAACAGGCCAGCTAGTGACCCTACAATAGGCCAGCTAGTGACCCTACAATAGGCCAGCTAGTGACCCTACAATAGGCCAGCTAGTGACCCTACAATAGGCCAGCTAGTGACCCTACAATAGGCCAGCTAGTGACCCTACAATAGACCAGCTAGTGACCCTACAATAGGCCACCTAGTGACCCTACAATAGACCAGTTAGTGACCCTACAATAGACCAGTTAGTGACCCTACAATAGACCATCTAGGGATCCAACTATAGACCTGCTAGGGATCCTACAGTAGGCCCGCTCGGGATCCTACAATAGGCCAGCTAGTGACCCTACAATAGGCCAGCTAGGGATCCTACAATAGACCAGCTAGTGACCCTACAGTAGGCCAGCTAGTGACCCTACAATAGACCAGCTAGTGACTCTACAATAGGCCAGCTAGTGACCCTACAATAGGCCAGCTAGTGACCCTACAATAGACCAGTTAGTGACCCTACAATAGGCCAGCTAGCGACCCTACAATAGGCCAGCTAGCGACCCTACAATAGGCCAGCTAGCGACCATACAATAGGCCAGCTAGTGACCCTACAATAGGCCAGCTAGGGATCCTAAAATAGACAAGCTAGTGACCCTACAATAAGCCAGCTAGGGATCCTACAATAAGCCAGCTAGGGATCCTACAATAGACCAGCTAGTCACCCTACAATAAGCTAGCTAGGGATCCTTCTATAGGCCAGCTAGTGACCCTACAATAGGCCAGCTAGTGACCCTACAATATGCCAGCTAGTGACCCTACAGTAGACCCGCAAGTGACCCTACAATAGGCCAGCTAGTGACCCTACAATAGGCCAGCTAGTGACCCTAGTAGACCAGCTAGTGACCCTACAATAGACCATCTAGGGATCAAACTATAGACCTGCTAGGGATCCTACAGTAGGCCCGCTCGGGATCCTACAATAGGCCAGCTAGTGACCCTACAATAGGCCAGCTAGGGATCCTACAATAGACCAGCTAGGGATCCTACAATAGGCCAGCTAGTGACCCTACAATAGACCAGCTAGTGACCCTACAATAGACCAGCTAGTGACCCGACAATAGACCAGCTAGTGACCCTACAATAGGCCAGCTAGTGACCCTACAATAGGCCAGCTAGTGACCCTACAATAGGCCAGCTAGTGACCCTACAATAAGCCAGCTAGGGATCCTACAATAGACCAGCTAGTGACCCTACAATAAGCTAGCTAGGGATCCTACTATAGGCCAGCTAGTGACCCTACAATAGGCCAGCTAGTGACCCTACAATAGGCCAGCTAGTGACCCTACAGTAGACCAGATAGTGACCCTACAATAGGCCAGCTAGTGACCCTACAGTAGACCAGATAGTGACCCTACAATAGACCAGCTAGCGACCCTACAATAGACCAGCTAGCGACCCTACAATAGACCAGCTAGTGACCCTACAATAGACCATCTAGGGATTTTACTAAAGGCCTGCTAGGGATCCAACTATAGACCATCTAGGGATCCTACAGTAGGCCCACTCGGGAATCTACAATAGGCCAGCTAGTGACCCTACAATAGACCAGCTAGTGACCCTACAATAGGCCAGCTAGTGACCCTACAATAGGCCAGCTAGTGACCCTACAATAGGCCAGCTAGTGACCCTACAGTAGGCCAGCTAGTGAACCTACAGTAGGCCAGCTAGTGACCCTACAATAGGCCAGCTAGTGACCCTACAATAGGCCAGCTAGTGACCCTACAGTAGGCCAGCTAGTGACCCTACAATAGGCCAGCTAGTGACCCTACAATAGGCCAGCTAGGGATCCTACAATAGACCAGCTAGGGAACCTACAATAGGCCAGCTTGGGAATCTACAATAGGCCAGCTAGTGACCCTACAATAGACCAGCTAGTGACCCTACAATAGGCCAGCTAGTGACCCTACAATAGGCCAGCTAGTGACCCTACAATAGGCCAGCTAGTGACCCTACAGTAGGCCAGCTAGTGAACCTACAGTAGGCCAGCTAGTGACCCTACAATAGGCCAGCTAGTGACCCTACAATAGGCCAGCTAGTGACCCTACAGTAGGCCAGCTAGTGACCCTACAATAGGCCAGCTAGGGATCCTACAACGTTGGCATTAAAGATGTATGTATACTGTACTACTAAGATATATATATAATGTGATTAAAGATGTATGTATGCTGTACTACTAAGATGTATATAATGTGATTAAAGATGTATGTGTACAGTACTACTAAGATATATATAATGTGATTAAAGATGTATGTATACTGTACTACTAAGATATATATAATGTGATTAATGATGTATGTATGCTGTACTACTAAGATATATATGTGATTAAAGATGTATGTATAGTACTAAGATATATATCATGTGATTAAAGATGTATGTATGCTGTACTACTAAGATATATATAATGTAATTAAAGATGTATGTATACTGTACTACTAAGTGTTGTAATGTACTAATACTATAGTAAAACCAGTGTTTCACTTCTAAATGGTGTCAGTTGTACGTTGAGAAAGCACAGTTTAAAAAAAGATCAGATTGAACAGATAGAAACTAATGATGTATATAAACCCTGGATTGTTGATGCTATGTATTGGCCAATGAGAGGCTTTGAAGCCACCGGCTGCCATATTGACACTCCCCAGAAGGAGCAGTCCTCCATAGGAATGAATTTATATCTACATTATTTCAATAATGTATTTAAGTATTTTTGTTGTAGTGGGGACAGTAACATTAGTACTCTCTAAAATATATTTTAAGGAATATGTTTTTATGTATTTTTGAAATATAATGCTTATGTTCAGGTCACTTAATATCATTTTTAAGTACACATTAAGGTTTCTGTAGTAGAATATACTTGTCAAAAACAAATGTAGACGTTAATAAATGTTCTGTGATCTCCGGGAACCTTGGGATCTCCCTAACCCATTGAGGTTGAAACGTAAAATTGGTAAGGATTAGGTAAGGGTTATAGTTAAGGTAAGGGTAGGGGTTAGGGTTACACTGGAGTAGTACCAACATGACTGTGCAGTCGCTGCAAAACAGTGCACAAGTCATCTTGTGTTATTACACATAATTGATAGAAACTCGTCTTCATAAGGAAGGTTGTAGCAAGTACAATAAGTGACCAGTAGATGGTGGTCTTGGTCCGTCATCTGTGGACATGTGACCAGACCAAGGGGCCTGTTCAGCAGGATGCAACGTTTAGGAACGTTCAGATAGAAATATGCTGTGTAGAAAAAACTTGCCCATCGGATGTGTAGAATAAAGAATCAAGTCTGCTTAATTCATGGTATTTCTGCAACGTTTGACCACGTTTGGCTACTGAACGTGGCCAGAGGCTATTTCTCAATTGTCTCCTCTTCATCTGCACTGATTGGCTTCACAGTTGAAAAAAATAACGGTGGAAGGAAGCTTAGACTGGCTTAGCTTTCACCTGGTCACTTCTTTCAGATCAGTGCAGGAGAGGACAGAGTTTTAGGTGACTGAGAGACAGCCCAAGTGTACGGGGTTCGTGTTGTGTTGTTGACTGAATCAATTGTGTTATTACTCCGCTGGACTGGAACTGAAGCCTTCCCAGGATGTAGCGCTTCTGGGCCAGATGTGGTGAGCATGGTTATCATGCATGGTTACTGAGCAGTCACACAGAATGGATGTATAGCCTTTTACATGTATCACACATACATCTCATGCATTCTCTGTTACACACACACACACACACACACACACACACACACACACACACACACACACACACACACACACACACACACACAAACGCCATGCCTAAGGCTGTCTCTGCCAACATGCTCTAACATACAGGACAACACAACCACAGGGTAAGATTGTGTGTTTGTGTGTCAGTTGGGTTCAGTGTACAGTATGTTTCTATATCCACGCCACAGTATAGTCTTGAAACACAACAGATGTCAACATCTAAAGGCCCACAACCACCACAATGTCCTTGATGGATGTGTCTGAAAAGGCACTGTATTCCCTGTAAAGTGTGCTTCTTTTGACCAGAGCAAGTGCACTCCCAGCAAACCAGGAACGTTCCCACAACATTAGCTAAGATTCCCATTTAAGTTTTAGTTAGGGTTTTATCTAACATTACAACGATAACATCCCAAGATTTTGTTCCAATATCCTTGGGGGGAAAAAATGTAATCTTTTTTTTTTAATGAAATATCCTTGGAATGTTCTAACGTTCACTAAAATGTTGTGCACAGCATCTGTAACAACCACCACAGAAACATTCCCCAAACGTTCTCATTAGGTTTCCAGGTAATGTAGTCACACAATGTACCAGTAATGTTTTTTTTCCAGCAAACCAAAATTGTTTCTGTGAAAGTCCCGAGAACATTCGTTAGGTTGCGGCTGTCCAGCTGTACTGTTTAATTAGTTCTTTGTTTTTGAAAGAAAAATTGTTAAAAAACATGTGGGATTGAACCTGTAATCTTCAGATCTACAGCCAGCTCATTAACCCTCTGAGCCACCAGTGGATAGCTATGTCCTTGCCAGGGTTTTCGAGTCTAATATCGTCTATCAGGACACGGAACACAATTAGTTATTCAAATGTGCTGTGTACTTGTCACACTTATGATTTTGCCTTTTGCTATTGTGTTTTTCCTTTACCGTTTTACTTGAAAACAATCAGTCAGGAACTTAATGATGTGATATTGAGATAAAAACGGCTGCATTGGACCTTTACATCAAGAAGAGATTATTTAATTGATCCTGAATGTATTTTTGTATTTGTATTATGTATCATAGTGTTTCAGAATGGGTATTGCATGCATTTTCATGTGTTTTGATTGATATTGAGAAAATGTCAGCATTTCTGATTTAGTTTGAAGGTTCTGAGCCTGTATTTAAGAAGCGTAGTAATACACCAAAATACAAGTTCTTTAAAGGAAGCTCAACTACAATCACATTTCATAAGACATTCAACACATGTGATGAAGAAAGGAAATCATAAAACACAGTGTTACCAGTACACAGCTTATGAAGAGGATGGGAACATTTAATACAGTATTACCAGTACACAGCATATGAAGAGGATGGGAACATTTAATTCAGTGTTACCAGTACACAGCTTATGAAGAGAATGGGAATATTTAATACAGTATTACCAGTGAAGAGGATGGGAACATTTAATTCAGTGTTACCAGTGAAGAGGATGGGAACATTTAATACAGTGTTACCAGTACACAGCATATGACAAGGATGGGAATATTTAATACAGTGTTACCAGTACACAGTTTATGAAGAGAATGGGAACATTTAATACAGTGTTACCAGTGAAGAGGATGGGAATATTTAATACAGTGTTACCAGTACACAGCATATGAAGAGGATGGGAACATTTAATACAGTGTTACCAGTACACAGCATATGACGAGGATGGGAATATTTAATACAGTGTTACCAGTACACAGCATATGAAGAGGATGGGAACATTTAATACAGTGTTACCAGTACACAGCATATGACGAGGATGGGAATATTTAATACAGTGTTACCAGTACACAGCATATGAAGAGGATGGGAATATTTAATGCAGTGTTACCAGTGAAGAGGATGGGAATATTTAATACAGTGTTACCAGTACACAGCATATGAAGAGGATGGGAACATTTAATACAGTGTTACCAGTACACAGCTTATGAAGAGGATGGGAACATTTAATACAGTGTTACCAGTACACAGCATATGACGAGGATGGGAATATTTAATACAGTGTTACCAGTACACAGCATATGAAGAGGATGGGAATATTTAATTCAGTGTTACCAGTACACAGCTTATGAAGAGGATGGGAATATTTAATACAGTGTTACCAGTGAAGAGGATGGGAACATTTAATGCAGTGTTACCAGTGAAGAGGATGGGAACATTTAATACAGTGTTACCAGTACACAGCATATGATGAGGATGGGAATATTTAATACAGTGTTACCGGTACACAGTTTATGAAGAGGATGGGAACATTTGATCAACTCAGAAATTGTGTTCTGTTTCCTGATTGACATAATTACACTGAAGAAACCTACAGTACAATCCCACAGCTGTCCCTTTAGTGGTACAGAGGGTTAATGATCTGGCAGCAGAGCTGAAAATGTATGGTTCAAGCCCACATATTTTTCAACCATGTTTCTTTATTTCGTCCAGATTTATAAATCCAGTCAGAAATTGTTATTTTTCAGTATCTAAATATGGCCCCAGAAGTACTCAGCCTATAGAGAGGATGGGTGAAATGATGGTGAATAACCCAGTTACCAGTATTTCCCTGGGTTAGTAATGTCTAAGACCTTACTGAAAAAATATAAGATGTAAAAGAGCTTCCCTGGTGCCACAGAGGATAAAAGACCTGGCTTAAACTTCTTCAGGATCGGACCCGTTTTTTTTTAATTTTTGCCTAAAATGACATACCCAAATCTAACTGCCTGTAACTCAAGCCCTGAAGCAAGGATATGCATATTCTTGTTACCATTTGAAAGGAAACACTTTGAAGTTTGTGGAAATGTGAAAGGAATGTAGGAGAATATAACACAATAGATCTGGTAAAAGATAATACAAAGAAAAAAACAACTGTTCTTTTGTTTTATTTTTGTACCATCAACTTTGAAATGCAAGAGAAAGGCCATCATGTATTATTCCAGCCCAGCTGCAATTTAGAGCTTGACCACTAGATGGCAGCAGTGTATGTGCAAAGATTTAGACTGATCAAATGAACCATTGCATTTCTGTTAAAATTTTTGTCAAGACTGCCCAAATGTGCCTAATTAGTTTATTAATATATTTTCATGTTAAAAACGGTGCACTCTCCTCAAACTATATATATAAAAACAATGTTCACCTTTTTTTAACCAGGTAGGCTAGTTGAGAACAAGTTCTCATTTACAACTGCGACCTGGCCAAAATAAAGCAAAGCAGTGCGACACAAACAACAACACAGAGTTACACATGGAATAAACAAGTGTACAGTCAATAACACAACAGAAAATAAGAAAGTCTATATACAGTGTGTGCAAATGGCGTGAGGAGGTAAGGCAATAAATTGGCCATAGTAGCAAAGTAATTATGATTTAGCAGATTAACACTGGAGTGATAGATAAGCAGATGATGATGTGCAAGTAGTGATACTGGTGTGCAAAAGAGCAGAAAAGTAAATAAAAACAGTATGGGGATGAGGTAGGTGGATTGGGTGGGCTATTTACAGATGGAATATGTGCAGCAACAGTGATCGGTTAACTGCTCAGATAGCTGATGTTTAAAGTTAGTGAGGGAAATGTAAGTCTCCAGCTTCAGCGATTTTTTTTCAATTCATTCCAGTCACTGGCAGCAGAGAACTGGAAGTAAAGGCGGCCAAAGGAGGTGCTGGCTTTGGGGATGACCAGTGAGATATACCTGCTGGAGCACATGCTACGGGTGGGTGTTGTTATCGTGACCAGTGAGCTGAGGTAAATCGGAGCTTTGCCAAGCATAGATTTATAGATGACCTGGAGCCAGTGGGTCTGACAACGAATATGTAGCGAGGGCCAGCCGACTAGCGCGTACAGGTCACAATGGTGGGTGATATAAGGGACTTTGGTAACAAAACGGATGGCACCGTGATAGACTACATCCAGTTTGCTGAGTAGAGTATTGGAATCTATTTTGTAAATGACATCGCCGAAGTCGAGGATCGGTAGTATAGTCAGTTTTACTAGGGTAAGTTTGGCGGCGTGAGTGAAGGAGGCTTTGTTGCGAAATAGAAAGCCGATTCTAGATTTGATTTTGGATTGGAGATGTTTGATATGAGTCTGGAAGGAGAATTTACAGTCTAGCCAGACACCTAGGTATTTGTAGATGTCCACATATTCTAGGTCAGTACCGTCCAGAGTAGTGATGCTAGTCGGGCAGGCGGGTGGGGGCAGCGAACGGTTGAAAAGCATGCATTTGGTTTTACTAGCATTTAAGTGCAGTTAGAGGCCACGGATAGAGTGTTGTATGGCATTGAAGCTCGTTTGGAGGTTAGTTAACACAGTGTCCAAAGAAGGGCCAGATGTATACAGAATGGTGTCGTCTGCATAGAGGTGGATCAGGGAATCACCCGGAGCAAGAGCGATATCGTTGATATATACAGAGAAAAGAGTCGGCCCAAGAATTGAACCCTGCGGTACCCCCATAGAGACTGCTAGAGGTCCGGACAACAGGCCCTCCGATTTGACACACTGAACTCTGTCTGCGAAGTAGCTGGTGAACCAGGCGAGGCAGTCATTTGAGAAACCAAGGCTATTGAGTCTGCCGATAAGAATACGGGGATTGACAGAGTCGAAAGCATTGGCCAGGTCAATGAAGACGGCTGCACAGTACTGTCTTTTATCGATGGCGGTTATGATATTGTTTAGTACCTTGAGCGTGGCTGAGCTGCATCCATGACCAGCTCGGAAACCGGATTGCACAGCGGAGAAGGTACGGTGGGATTCGAAATGGTCAGTGATCTGTTTATTTACTTGGCTTTCGAAGACTTTAGAAAGGCAGGGCAGGATGGATATAGGTCTATAACAGTTTGGGTCTAGAGTGTCACCCCCTTTGAAGAGGGGGATGACCGCGGCAGCTTTCCAATCTTTAGGGATCTCGGACGATACGAAAGAGAGGTTGAACAGACTGGTAATAGGGGTTGCAACAATGGCGGCGGATCATTTTAGAAAGAGAGGGTCCAGATTGTCTAGCCCAGCTGATTTGTACGGGTCCAGGTTTTGCAGCTCTTTCAGAACATCTGCTAGCTGGATTTGGGTGGGGCTCAGGCAAGTAGCTGCGGGTGGTACGGAGCTGTTGGCTGGGGTTGGGGTAGCCAGGAGGAAAACATGGCCAGCCGTAGAGAAATGCATATTGAAATTTTCCATGATCATTGATTTATCGATGGTGACCGTGTTACCTAGCCTCATGCAGTGGGCAGCTGGGAGTAGGTGCTCTTGTTCTCCATGGACTTTACAGTGTCCCAAAACTTTTTGGAGTTAGAGCTACAGGATGCAAATTTCTGCTTTAAAAAGCTAGCCTTTGCTTTCCTGACTGACTGCGTGTATTGATTCCTGACTTCCCTGAACAGTTGCATATCGCGGGGACTATTCAATGCTATTGCAGTCCGCCACAGGATGTTTTTGTGCTGGTCAAGGGCAGTCAGGTCTGGAGTGAACCAAGGGCTATATCTGTTCTTAGTTCTACATTTTTTGAAAGGGGCATGCTTATTTAAGATGGGGAGGAAATTACTCTTAAAGAACGACCAGGCATCCTCGACTGACAGGATGAGGTCGATATTCTTCCAGGATACGCGGGCCAGGTCGATTAGAAAGGCCTGCTCGCAGAAGTGTTTCAGGGAGCGTTTGACAGTGATGAGGGGTGGTCGTTTGACCGCGGACCCATAGCGGATGCAGGCAATGAGGCAGTGATCGCTGAGATCCTGATTGAAAACAGCAGAGGTGTATTTGGAGGGCAAGCTGGTCAGGGGTGTTAAGCCTATCCCAGTTTAGGTCACCTAACAGAATGAACTCTGAAGATAGATGGGGGGCAATCAATTCACATATGGTGTCCAGGGCACAGCTGGGAGCTGAGGGGGGTCTATAACAGGCGGCAACAGTGAGAGACTTATTTCTGGAGAGATTCGTTTTTTAAATTAGAAGCTCGAACTGTTTGGGCATAGACCTGGAAAGTATGACAGAACTTTGCAAGCTATCTCTGCAGTAGATTGCAACTCCTCCCCCTTTGGCAGTTCTACCTTGACGGAAAATGTTGTAGTTTGGTATGGAAATCTTAGAATGTTTGGTGGCCTTCTTAAGCCAGGATCCAGACACGGCAAGGACATCAATAGCATGGTATTCCTTCACTGTAATAGCTACTGTAAATTGGTAAGTGCAGTTAGATTAACAAGAATTTAAGCTTTCTGACAATATCAGATATGTCAATGTCCGGGGAAATTTTCTTGTTACTTACAACCTCATGCTAATCGCATTAGCTCAACGTCCCGCAGGGGACCCACCGATCCTGAAGACGTTTTAAGAACCAGACATTGCAGGTTCAAACTCCACATGTGCAGATTGTTAACATATGAAGTTTAAAATAGGATTGTTTGATACAATTCTGTTCAAATGTCCTATGAATGAAATTAAAATGTTGTTTGTCTCTGTATCAGCTACATTCTCTTGTAATGTACCCACACTCTTCCCACAACCTAATTAAATGTTCTGAGAACCTTTAAATAAATCAGAAAGGCTGTTTTGGCAACATCAAAGTAATGTTTTGTGCACCCTGATACAAACATTATCTGGATGTCAGCACAACTGGACTGTTTTTTGTTTTGGGAACCTATCTATTGTCATATCCCCACAATGTTCCCACAACCTAAATAAACATTATTGGAACCTTTAAAGAACTGACTAGATGTGTTCTAGGAATATTCTTGCAACATCAGGTGAATGTTTTTTGCACCCTAAAAGGAACATTGTAGAATCATCTTCACAACTGGACAGTGTTCGTGTTTTGGGGACATTCTATATATGTTGTGATGTCCTCACAATGTTCCCACCAGACTGTTCCCACAACCTAATGAAACATTCTGGGAACCTTTTAAAAGGACAGACAATGTTTTCTGGTCATGTTCTTACAATATCAGCTGAATGTTTTATACAAACATTCTCATATCATCAGCACGACTGGAAAGTTTTTGTGTTATGAGAACATTTGCCGCAACTTAATGTTCTGGGAATTTTCACAGAACCAATTTTGGTTTGCTGGGCTATATAGGGAATTGGTTTAATCCCAAATGGCACTATTGTCAAGGCTCAGGAGAATACGCAGATGCAGACAGTTTCGTAGTAACAAAAATGTATTACAAAAACAGGGGGGCAGGCAAACAAGTCAAGGGCAGTCAAAGGTCAGTAGTCCAGAGCAGAGTCCGAAAAGTACAGAACGTCAGGCAGGCTCAGGGCAGGCAGAGGTCAGCAATCCAGGGTGGTGTGACAAGGTACAGAATGACAAGCAGGCTCAGGGCAGGCAGAATGGTTAAAAAACGTGAATGCTTAAAAAATAAATAAAAAAATAAAAAAATAAACTGGCGCTAGAGCAGACAGGAGCATGGGAAAAACAGGGGGTTTGCCAAAACAAAACAAACTGTCAGCTATAAATATACTGGGGATAATGAAGAAGATAGGCAACACCTGGAGGGGGGTGGAGACAAGCACAAAGACAGGTGAAACAGATCAGGGTGTGACAACTATATGGAATGGGGTGCCATTTTAGACAGTTAGGTAGGTGTTACCATGAGCCTGAGGAGTTAGCTAGTGATTAGCATGGCAAGTTATAGATCAAATACTAACTGACTTTTAGGAAAACAGTCTTATAAAAAAGTGCCTCATTTGTCCCAAAGTTGAACTGTTCTTGTGTGTGTGTGTACCAAAAAATGCAGTGTACATCTGGTAGGGGAGGCCGGTGGGAGAGACTTTCAAAAGAGCTAAATGTGACTTGGCTCCAATTAAAAGGGAATTTAAAAAGAAGAATTTATTAGGTGCTGATAGGTCCTGACAAACTACCCTCTCTTCTTAATCTCTCTCTCTCTCTCTCTCTCGCTCTCTCTTTTCTCTCAACTTAAAATTAGCCTACAAAGGATGGTACTGTACTTGGCACACTGACCAAACTTCATCTAAGCTACTGAGAAGTTTTTAATTAATGAATCAACATTATAAATTAATGATTACTGATAGGTATTGCATAATAATCTTTTAGTCATTTCTAGAGAGGTCTGGGGTAAAGGTAGGATTGGGGTCTATTCCAGTTTAGAGAACTCCAGTTCGAGGAAATTAAAAATGTTAGTTAATTGTCTTGAAACTAATTGTAATCGTGATGCGCAAGAAAATGTTACAAATACAGCGTTTCCATAGTGATGGGGAAAAAGATGAAGGCTCTCTCTTGTCTCTCTACAGCAGACATGGTGAGCAATATGTTTGGTACATTGAATCACAATAAAATTGCAGTATCGAATCTCAATACTCATAGAATCATAGTACATATAGAATCGCAATGCTTTGATCGTATTGGCACCAAAGTATCGTGATATTATGGTATTGTGAGGTCCCTGGAAATCCCAACTCTGGTGTCCCACTCACAATAGGACGCTCCTACAGAAACTACAGTTTGAAAAGTTCCCTTTTTTACATGTGTCTCAACACATGGAGGCACCGTGGTACAACTGGGAGCTTGATTTTCTTTTTGAATGGGTTTTGATAATCACAAGCGGTGAGATATGTACAGTGGAACATCTGGTATACTAGTCACTTTAATAATGTTTACATACAGTTGAAGTCGGAAGTTTACATACACCTTAGCCAAATACATTTCAACTCAGTTTTTCACAATTCCTGACATTTAATCCTAGTTAAAATTCCCTGTCTTAGGTCACCACTTTATTTTAAGAATGTGAAATGTCAGAATAATAGTAGAGAGAATTATTTCTTTCAGCTTTTATTTCTTTCATCACATTCCCAGTGGGTCAGAAGTACACTCAATTAGTATTTGGTAGCATTGCCTTTCAATTGTTTAACTTGGGTCAAATGTTTTGGGTAGCCTTCCACAAGCTTCACACAATAATTTGGGTGAATTTTGGCCCATTCCTCCTGACAGAGCTGGTGTAACTGAATTAGGTTTGTAGGCCTCCTTTCTCGCACACGCTTTTTCAGTTCTGCCCACAAATGTTCTATAGGATTGAGGTCAGGGCTTTGTGATGGCCACTCCAATACCTTGACTTTGTTGTCCTTAAGCCATTTTGCCACATCTTTGGAAGTATGCTTGAGGTCATTTTCCATTTGGAAGACCCATTTGCAACCAAGCTTTTACTTCCTGACTGATGTCTTGATGTTGCTTCAATATATCCACATAATTTCCCTACCTCATGATGCCATCTATTTTGTGAAGTGCACCAGTCCCTCCTGCAGCAAAGCACCCCCACAACATGATGCTGCCACCCGCGTGCTGCCTCCCCCTTTTTCCTCCAAACATAACAATGGTCATTATGGCTAAACAGTTCTATTTTTGTTTCATCAGACCAGAGGACATTTCTCCAAAAAGTACGATCTTTGTCCCCATGTGCAGTTGCAAACCGTAGTCTGGCTTTTTTATGGCGGTTTTAGAGCAGTGGCTTCTTCCTTGCTGAGCGGCCTTTCAGGTTATGTCGATATAGGACTCGTTTTACTGTGGATATGGATACTGTTGTACCTGTTTCCTCCAGCATCAAGGTCCTTTGCTGTTGTTCTGGGATTGATTTGCACTTTTTTCACCGAAGTACGTTCATCTCTAGGAGACAGAACGCATCTCCTTCCTGAGCGGTATGACGGCTGCGTGGTCCCATGGTGTTTATACTTGCGTACTATTGTTTGTACAGATGAACATAGTACCTTCAGGTATTTAGAAATTGCTCCCAAGGATGAAACATGGAATTGTGGAGGTCTACAATTTTTTTTCTGAGATCTTTGCTGATTTCTTTTGATTTTCCCATGATGTCAAGCAAAGAGGTACTGAGTTTGAAGGTAGGCCTCGAAATACATCCACAGGTACACCTCCAATTGACTCAAATTATGTCAATTAGCCTATCAGAAGCTTCTAAAGCCATGACATCATTTTCAGAAATGTTCCAAGCTGTTTAAAGGCACAGTCAACTTAGTGTATGTAAACTTCTGACCCACTGGAATTGTGATACAGTGAATTATAAGTGAAATAATCTGTCTGTAAACAATTGCTGGAAAAATTACTTGTGTCATGCACAAAGTAGATGTCCTAACCGACAAAGACAAAGACCAGAGCCCTATGGGCCGTTGTCAAAAGTAGTATTCTAAATAAGGAATAGGTTGCCATTTGGGACGTTGACAGAACATGTCGGTAAGCGAACCATTTTTTATAACTTTGTGGAAAACGCAGACCCAGATGACGTTGTGGCGGCCCCTGTGTGTGTGTGTGTGTGTGTGTGTGTGTGTGTGTGTGTGTGTGTGTGTGTGTGTGTGTGTGTGTGTGTGTGTGTGTATTGCTGAGTCAGAAAGCCTGAAGGTATTTCACCTGGCACCTCTCAACTCCTGCCCTCTTGCAACGTCACCTAGTGCTCTCTTTCGTCCAGAAATAGGCCTCCTACACCCTCCCTCCCTTCTCTCTCCCCCTCCTTTCTTCCCTCCCTCCTCTGTCCTCCATCCCTCCCCCTCCGTCCCTCCTCAAGGGAAAATGTTACTTCGAAAATAGCTTAGATGGCATGTTTCAGCCTTGGTTGGCTGGACACCCTCATGCTTTCTGAATGTGTCATGGATGGCACCAACATTTTGAGTGTGTGTCAGCGTGCTAAGTGTGCTGTGCTCTCTGACGTGCCACCCTGTTCTTTACATAGTGCACTGCTTTTGACCAGAGCCCTATGGGTAATATGGTGGCATTTGGGATGCAGTGATGGTTTAAACAGATGAGTAGAGACTGCTATGGGGGATGGAAAAACTCCACAGATGTTATCTGGCCACTTTGTTATTTGTTGGATTGATTAATTAACAAATTATATGTTAGTCGGTCGGTCGGCCATCCGGTTGGCTGATTGATTGATTGAGACATCTTCCAGCTGATGCCATATCTCCCCAGCCCAACCCTTCACTTTGTACTATCATTCTGAGAACACTCAGACACACCAAGCCAGCCAGACCCTTCACTTTGTACTGTCATTCTGAGAACACTCAGACACACCAAGCCAGCGAGATCCTTCACTTTGTACTGTCATTCTGAGAACACTCAGACACACCAAGCCAGCGAGACCCTTCACTTTGTACTGTCATTCTGAGAACACTCAGACACACCAAGCCAGCGAGACCCTTCACTTTGTACTGTCATTCTGAGAACACTCAGACACACCAAGCCAGTGAGACCCTTCACTTTGTACTGTCATTCTGAGAACACTCAGACACACCAAGCCAGCGAGACCCTTCACTTTGTACTGTCATTCTGAGAACACTCAGACACACCAAGCCAGCGAGACCCTTCACTTTGTACTGTCATTCTGAGAACACTCAGACACACCAAGCCAGCCAGACCCTGAGAAGACCTCCTTGAGGCTGATTAGAACGCTGTCTGATGTGTTCTACTATAGAACAGTAGAACTCCAGAAGAGTTTCTGTCTACCCTTCTGTTCTACCCTTCAGTGTGTTCCATCTATCCACATAGATCACAGTCAACCTTCCTATATACGCCCTGAGATACCCTCATTAGTTCAGTAACTACAACATGGACTGTGTCCATCCTATTCACTATATAATGCACTATATTTAACCAGACCTATTTGGGGCCCTGATCAACAGTAGTGCATCATTTTGGATATAACCAGATGAGCTCCACACGTCATAATATAACAAATACACTGAACTGTACAGATAGAAATAATACATAGACACTGAACTTTACAGATAGATATATAACATAGACGTATAGACAGAAATACCATAAATAGAGCTGACAGGATTCCTTACTTTACATATCAGATTTTGCTTTCTCCTGCCCTGTCTCACCCCTCCCCTCTCTCTTTCTGCCCCATCTCCGTCTCTCTCTTTCCTCCCTCTCTCTCTCCCCCTCTCTCTCGCTCCCCCCATCTCTCTCTGCTACCTGGTCTAATCCTGGTCACCACTCATGCTCTGTCTGATGGTCTTCTGGCTGGCTGGCTGCGGGGACGATCCGATTGGACACACACCTGCTTCCAGAGCTAGTGTTCCGTAGCGTTCTATGGTGTTCCGTAGTGTTCCGGAGGGTTCTGTGATGTTTCGTACATCTTGTCCCCACTGCCAAGAGGTCACAGCTGTAGCTTTGCCCTCTTCCTCTCCTCTCCTCCTCTCCTCCTCTCATTCTCTACTCATTTCTGTTTCAATTGCACTTGTCTGTCTGTCTCCCTCTCCTCTCCTCTCCTCTCCTCTCCTATCTATGTGACTGTTTTGGGCCCCAGCTTCCTTCCTGTATGAATCTAATATTCCTTCCTGTATGAATCTAATAATGATTTATCCTGACTCCCAGTCAGGGCTGGACCACGAGAGGAGGAGTGGAGGAATAGTTGGAGGAGAGGAGAATGAGGGGTAACAGACACGGAGGAGTGTAGCTGACAGTCTGAGTGGACAACGAGACAGGAAGTGACCTCAGTCTGAACTTTGACCCTGGAGCTGTGAGATGGGACGCAAGCATGCGCGCATCTTGACTGGGGTGTTTGGGCTAAGAGACCCCACAGACTGTAAGATTTTAGTCGTCCTATGCCACCTCAGACAAAATGTCCTGGTTGTGGGCATATTCTTAGGTCGTAAACGATTGTCGGACATTTTGGCTCGTCCAGTGTGACCGGGTCTGAGTCTGCAGATGAAGTACCACAGAATGCAGTCGTAGAATCTGACAAAGTTCTGGCCGCGTCACAATGTTTTTGCTTTATCGTGTTGTGTGGCTGTGTTACAAGCCGATCCCTCGGCCGGCACTAAGTATGCACAAAATAATATGATTATTGTGAATAGTCAGATTAATTAATAGTTTGATTTAAACGTTTACATGCTGTACAGGAAGAACGATTTCCCTAATAATCTTGTTTACGTGACCCATGTGAAATCAGGGTACCTGATGGGATTTTGATAAATGCACAAAATCGCTAAACAAAATAGATGTTCTACCATAGCGACCATGTTATTTTGGGGAAGATAGATGTTCTACCATAGCGACCATGTTATTTTAGGGAAGATAGATGTTCTACCATAGCGACCATGTTATTTTGGGGAAGATAGATATTCTACCATAGCGACCATGTTATTTTGGGGAAGATAGATGTTCTACCATAGCGACCATGTTATTTTGGGGAAGATAGATGTTCTACCATAGCGACCATGTTATTTTGGGGAAGATAGATGTTCTACCATAGCGACCATGTTATTTTGGGGAAGATAGATGCTCTACCATAGCGACCATGTTATTTTGGGGAAGATAGATATTCTACCATAGCGACCATGTTATTTTGGGGAAGATAGATATTCTACCATAGCGACCATGTTATTTTGGGGAAGCCGATTTGATTCTGAGTTCAGACATATAAAGTTAATATGTGAAAACTATTTCTAAGATGCATACTGTCAGTTTTTCCCAACTCACTTCACTCTCGCATCAGCATAGACAGAGGCTGGCGCTGCTGCTGTTGACACATGCGCATATCAAATACAACGCTGCAGTTGACATAGCCTCGCAAGCCAATCGCTAAACATGACAAATCTGAAGCAAATCGTACAATCTTGCCACATTCATATCAATATTTTTATTTGGTAACATCGCACAGTGTGAAGTGATAATCGTATCTGGGTTTGGCGGATGACAGGAGAACGCTACCTGCCCCAATGCAGTGCCAACTGTACAGTAATAATGGTCTGGGGCTGTTTTTCATGGTTCGGGCCCCTTAGTTCCAGTAAGGGAAATCTTAAAGCTACAGCATACAATGACATTATAGATGATTCTGTGCTTCCAACTTTGTGGCAACAGTTTGGGGAACAGTCTGCCCATGTGCAGAAAGCGAGGTCCATACAGAAATGGTTTTGTCGAGATCGGTGTGGAAGAACTTGACTGGCCTAAACAGAGCCCTGACTTCAACCCCAGCGTACACATTTGGGATGAATTTGAACACAGATTGTGAGCCAGGCCTAATCACCCAACATCAGTGCCCGACCTCACTAATGCTCTTGTGACTGAATGGAAGCAAGTCCCCGCAGCAATGTTCCAACATCTAGTGGAAAGCCTTCCCAGAAGAGTGAAGGCTGTTACAGCAGCAAAGGGGGAACCAAGTCCATATTAATGCCCATGATTTTGAAATAGATGTTGGACGAGCAGGTGTCCACCTACTTTTGGTCATGCAGTGTATGTTGCTCACTCTCTGACTGGAGCAGGAAGAAATAGGAGCAGTATTTTTCAGCTGTGATCCTCACTATATGGGGAACTCCATGTAACGTAAAACATAGGCTCTGGTTATAAGTAATGCACTATATAGAGGGAATAGTCTTTTTTTTGGCTTTGTGACTCTTATTAAAAGTTGTGCACTACCTAGGGAATAGGATGTGATTTAAGCCATAGCCTCTGGTCAAAGGTAGTGAACTATGGAGTGAATAGGATGTCATTTAGGATTTACACACTTTCATTCATTCCAGGAAGCACAGGGAGCTGTTCCTATAAACTACAGTCCAAAATATGAGGGAAGGGAATTAACATAACCCCACATACATCACACACACACACACACACACACACACACACACACACACACACACACACACACACACACACACACACACACACACACACACACACACACAAACACACACACACACACACAAAGGCACAAACACATGGTGCCAAGGAGCTCAGGTGTAACATGACAGTCACCAAACCCTTGGGTTGCTCTCCTGCACCTGCTCTCCTCTGCGTGTGTGTGTGTGTGTGGTCCAAGGTAAAGGGTCGTGGTCCAGGATAAAGGGTCGTGGTCCAGGATAAAGGGGGGTGGTCTAAGGTAAAGGGTGGTGGTCCACTGGTAAAGGGTGGTGGTCCAGGGGTAAAGGGTGGTGGTCCAGGGTAAAGGGTGGTGGTCCAGGGTAAAGGGTGGTGGTCCAGGGTAAAGGGTGGTGGTCCAGGGTAAAGGGTGGTGGTAAAGGGTGGTAGGTGGTGGTCCAGGGTAAAGGGTGGTGGTCCAGGGTAAAGGGTGGTGGTCCAGGGTAAAGGGTGGTGGTCCAGGGTAAAGGGTGGTGGTCCAGGGTAAAGGGTGGTGGTCCAGGGTGAAGGGTGGTGGTCCAGGGTAAAGGGTGGTGGTCCAGGGTAAAGGGTGGTGGTCCAGGGTAAAGGGTGGTGGTCCAGGGTAAAGGGTGGTGGTTCAGGGTAAAGGGTGGTGGTCCAGGGTAAAGGGTGGTGGTCCAAGGTAAAGGGTGGTGGTCCAGGGTAAAGGGTGGTGGTTCAGGGTAAAGGGTGGTGGTCCAGGGTAAAGGGTGGTGGTCCAGGGTAAAGGGTGGTGGTTCAGGGTAAAGGGTAGTGGTCCAGGGTAAAGGGTAGTGGTCCAGGGTAAAGGGTAGTGGTCCAGGGTAAAATGTGGTGGTCCAGGGTAAAGGGTGGTGGTTCAGGGTAAAGGGTGGTGGTCCAGGGTAAAGGGTGGTGGTTCAGGGTAAAGGGTAGTGGTCCAGGGTAAAGGGTGGTGGTCCAGGGTAAAGGGTGGTGGTCCAGGGTAAAGGGTGGTGGTCCAGGGTAAAGGGTAGTGGTCCAGGGTAAAGGGTGGTGGTTCAGGGTAAAGGGTGGTGGTCCAGGGTAAAGGGTGGTGGTCCAGGGTAAAGGGTGGTGGTCCAGGGTAAAATGTGGTGGTCCAGGGTAAAGGGTAGTGGTCCAAGGTAAAATGTGGTGGTCCAGGGTAAAATGTGGTGGTCCAGGGTAAAGGGTGGTGGTCCAGGGTAAAGGGTGGTGGTCCAGGGTAAAAGGTTGATTATCACTATACTTAGA
Organism: Salmo salar; assembly: GCF_965601325.2. Lineage (NCBI taxonomy): Eukaryota > Metazoa > Chordata > Actinopteri > Salmoniformes > Salmonidae > Salmo > Salmo salar. The sequence goes on from NC_138298.1 coordinate 30,404,223, forward strand.
AGAGCTCACCAGCACCCTATTCCCTAGGTAGGGCACTACTGTTGACCAGAACCCTATCAGCTCTAGTCAAAAGTAATGCACTTTATAGGGAATAGGGTGCCATTTGGGATGCAATCTTCATATATAATATGGCGTTTGTGTGTGTGTGTGTGTGTGTGTGTGTGTGTGTGTGTGTGTGTGTGTGTGTGTGTGTGTGTGTGTGTGTGTGTGTGTGTGTGTGTGTGTGTGTGTGTGTGTGTCAGTGACTAAATATGTGACACACACACAGACACCTCCATTACATGAGATTAAAATATCCCGTGAGCTTGGAAGAGTGAGTCATGTGTGAGTGATTTATTGTCATGCTCTGCCGTTCACTAGTCACAGCTCTAAATCCTAGGAATGATCACGTTTTGTTATGGTGTGATGATTTGTATTTTGGAGGACTAGTGGAGTCACAACATATGTTTCTACTTCTCAGTTCCACTTCAAAATATGACAATATTGGCTGTTTTACTCACTGTTTTAATGTATTATGTCTTGATTAGGATATTGAGGGGTTTGATTGAATTGATCCTTCAAATGAAATCGTATCGTCTGTGTAAAGCCTATGATCCCCATATGCGAATCTACATGTTGACTTCGCTTGAGCCCCAAATGGCATCCTATTCCCTATTTAGTGCACTCCTTCTGAGCAGAGCCCATAGAAAAGTAGTGCACTTAAATAGGGTGCCATTTGAGTATTGTCCTTCCAGTGACACTATCAAAGGAAAGTAGCTGAGAATAAATATCTATTCTCTATGAAGGTGCAATCTTGGATTTGAAAGACAACACTGGAGAAATGTTAAAACTGCAATATGTCACTTTTTGGATGACCCAACAAAATGCACATAGAAATGTGAGTTATAGATCTGTCATTTTCATTGAAAGCAAGTCTAAGAAGCTGTAGATCTGTTCTATGTGCTCCTTTTCTATACTTCCCACTTTATAAGTTTTGTTTTTGCATCTTCTACTTTCAGTTTCGTACACAAGTTTCAAACAGCTGAAAATACAATATTTTTGGTTATGGAAAATATATTTCCCAGTGGTTTAGATGGTACAATGATTCTCTACTCTATACTAGTTTGTTTTGTCATGTAAACTGAGATTAGGCAAACTATTAGAATTTCAAAAACCAGGAAATGGCAGAGGGATTTCTTCATAGAGCATCTTTAACACTCTCAAATGTATAGACGGGACTATGGATGCAAGGACTGATCATCCATGAAATCAAAAGAATCATGTTTTGAGTCTTTATAATGTTTGTTTACATTTACTTTGTTTACAAACATTGGAGTGAAACAAGCTTCTATTTTGGGTTCTGATGGGTTAAGACGGTTGAACTAAGCTCATAGGGCATCTATAAGCTGTATTCTTTAAGAATCAATGGCTATAAAAAATGTATTAAGCAACTGCAGAGTGTCTTAGAAAAGAACCTGTCATGTCAGCGGCAGGAAAATCCAAGCTTTTAAGACTCTATAGTTGGAGTCCATCCATGCTTTATTCATGAATGACAAGCTCAATGTTAAAAAGTAAAATTGTCTCCTCTGTGTCTTTCTCTCCCCTTCCCTCTTCCCCTGTCTTTGGTGCGTGTGCCAGGTGCTACTGTAGCTACAGAGGTCCTGCTTTGACCGTCCGACACCACCACTCAGACCAGTCTTGATAGGCTAGGCTACTACACTAGGTCCAGGGCTGCATCCCAAATTATTCCCCATTCCCTACAGTATATAGTCCACTACTTTTGACCAGGGCCCTGGTTAAAAAGAAGTGAACTAAATAGGGAAGAGGGTCAAAACTATATAGGGAATATATAGGACTATATGGGGAATATGGAATGATTTGGGACACAGTCCAGGACCTAGTGTAGTAGCCTAGTCTTTACCCCACATTTAAATTGAATGATGTGCAGCGAAAGCGGATAATGCAACCTAAGTGCCCTCTTACTTCGAAGGCTTTCCAAAGTCTTCTGGGAAGTAAGGGTAGCAGGTGTGTGTGTTTGAGAGAGAGAGAAAGAGTGAGGCAGAGAGTGGGGAGAAAGAGAGGGGGAGCGAGTGATAGAGAAAGGGTTTGTGTGACGTGTGAGTTCCAGTACTTTCCTTCCTCTTATCATGAAGTCGTGACTATCAGACAGATTTCATCCAGGTGAATAAGTTCGGCATCACACGGAGAGCAGCAGGAGCCTCCAACTGCCTCGAGGCACTGATCAAATACACCATCACGCTGGGGAGCCCGCGGGCAGGCCACGTGCAGTTAGTGGTCCCAAAACACTTTCTTCAAACAACGCAATTAAACGCTAGCTAAACAATCCTCACAGTTTGCGTGAATACAGTCCTGCAGCAATTGTTAAACAATTCTGCTGAAAATATGAAAAATAATGTAGACTAGGTTTATTTATTTAGGATATATATTAATTTATCCATGTATTAGCCTACATCTGGCAGGCTATACCCTGCGTGTGAGGGGTCAGTCTAGCTGCCAATGCAAGTCGAATATTGGGGAATAATTCCAGGCGCAATTTCGAAATCTGGTTCTGTGTTGAGTTGAGTTTTGTAACAGAGTAGCGCAGGGATCCGTCCTCTCAGGCTTCCACCGGGTCACGTGACGCGTTCCATTCCGGTCCAAGCTCAGAGCGTTCTAACCTCGAGTGGTCCACGGAGCCAGCCCGAGTTTTAACGACAATCATTCGCTTAGACATAGGCCTATCGTTTAGGATTTTTTATTTCGCCTTTATTTAACCTGATACATGATACATTTGGTGTGTAAAAAAAAAAAGTTACAACTGAAAAAGAGAGGTTTGTCGTTTATGCTTTTAATTAAACGTGGCGTAGGGAATACTCAGTGAAATGTAGCCTAAACAGTTGCAAAAACATATTTCTCTGTTCTGTAGACATGCGTAGCCTGTTAGATTGGGACACGGATCAAATTTATCTCAAATGTCAACGCGGCGAGTTTGTGGCGTTTGGCTGAAACCGCAAGTCTGAGGCAAGGCGCGGGCCACTCCGACGGACGACGAGGATAGCGACGTGATTTTGTTTCAGTATCAGAGTTACAGGGAATTTCAATGTGATCCATTACGTCCATCGATATGTTATCACATTAATCTGTACGCATTCGCTTTCTAATTTGTATTGTGACACACCGCTTGAGGGTGGAGGGGCAAAGATCAGATCAGGACTGAGTGCACGTGTTTGTGAGAATTACCGGAGACGCAAACATCTAAACGGATCGGTTCGTAGGCTACCACAACAACGATCACGACGCGGTTCATTTCTGACGACCTCGATGGTGTATGAACGCGTTGACAGTCCTGGATCTCCTGCTGCGCTTTGCCGTGAACTTTTGACCATCTCTCCCGGAGATAATAACCCCACTCCGGCACAGCCCCATCCAAGTTTTGAGCGTCGGATTCCGGGGAAGGGAAGAAGGACACGGAGGAGATATGGCGGTGACCGTGACTTTATCGCTCTCTCTCCTTCTCTTATCTCTCTCAAGTAAGTAGCCTCAATGGTAAACCGTTTGTGTTTGTAAATTTCATGTTTTGCACGCAGAAGACTCACTCAAAATGAACGCCGCTCGGGTTGACCACATTGTTTTTAAATTAGACAATGTCATGAAGTCGTTTGTGAAATGCATCTAGGCTATACACTACAGACTGAAATAAATCGCTTTTCGAAATGTATTTGGATAGGCTATTACTCAAGTAAGGAAACATATTATATACATTCTAAAGTGTATATATGTATATATATATATATATATAGCAACGAAGACAGCTTCCAAAGTCGCTGGATATTTTCGTATAACAGCTTATGTAAGTATGTTGTTTCGCCCTCTCCTCGCTTTTTTAGGTCTTGAAAACTTGCAGGGGAGTTTCCGTTGTCCGTTGTTCTGAAAGTTTGCCACGATTACAGACTGCATGACCTTGTAGCCTGATCTCAGCAAACTGTCAGCACCATGGACAGCGCACACGGATTCAACTCTCTAAAGTGTGTCTCTATTGAATACAGTGGTGTTCTGTTGAATCTCGCTAGACATTTGTAAAGGAAAACTTTCATGCCTAATGCTGTTCAGTCAACGTTGGGCCCTTGGATATAACGGTTTAGTAGAGAACATTAATGACACTGAGTCAATACGACTATGGCAGGAGAAGTCTAATTTACTCTACTTACAACTAGTACACTAGTAGTGTTACTCATCCTGGTCCTGGAGAGCCAGAGGGGTTTTGCCATGGCACTAACACACCTGATAAAACAAATCAACTCATCATCAAGCCGTTGATTATTTGAATCAGGTGTGTTAGTGCTGGGGGGGGGGGGGGGGGTGATGTCACCAGGCAGGCCAAAACTCCATTCAAACAGTTCTTACACTAAAAGGGTGTTATCATCATTTTCACAATTTCACAGTATTATTCCCCCCCACCCCCCACCAATTCGTTGGGGCATGGACTCCACAAGGTCTCAAAAGCGCTCCACACATTCCACAGTGTTCCACAGGGAGGCTGGCCCATGGTGACTCCGATGCTTCCCACAGTTGTGTCAAGTTGGCTGGATGTCCTTTGGGTGGTGGACCATTCTTGATACACAGTGGAAACTGTTGAGTGTGAAAAACCCAGCAGCATTGCAGTTCTTAACACAAACCGGTGTGCCTGGCACCTACTACCAAACCCTGTTCAAAGGCACTTAAATATCTTATCTTGTCCATTCACCCTATTAATGGCACACACACAATCCATGTCTCATGTCTGAAGGCCTAAAAATCCTTCTTTAACATGTCTCCTCCCCTTCATCCACACTGACTGAAGTGGATTTAACAGGTGACATCAATAAAGGATCATTGATTTCACCTGGATTCACTTGGTCAGTCTATGTCATGGAAAGAGCAGGTGTTCCTAATGTTTTGTACCCTCAGTGTATATAAAACACAACAAAATCTAATTTTTTACTTCCCTAGGCCTTTAAAGAAACACTGCAGGAGTAAATAGTCCCATTATCATGCACAGTGTTCAGCCAGACTGCAGATACCTGAAGTGAAGCTCAGCCAGTGAAGGAGGAAGTAGTTAGACATGAATGGAAACCAAGGCCTTCAGCTTGTGGAGTCAAACACACACTTTCCATGGGTTGCTTGGACCCGCATAGACACTCAGCCCATCCCAAGTCACGTCTTACCCCTCCCCTTCATTGTTTTCACATCTGGAAGATGAAAGCAATATGGTGGAAGCTTTACCAGTACACTGTTTATACCTACCCAGAACCACCAGACATGCTAACATCTAGCTGATAACTATCCAGACCCTACAGACATGCTAACACCTATCTGATACCTACCCAGACCCTACAGACATGCTAACATCTATCTGATAACTACCCAGACCCTACAGACATGCTAACATCTATCTGATAACTACCCAGACCCTACAGACATGCTAACACCTATCTGATACCTACCCAGACCCTACAGACATGCTAACACCTATCTGATAACTACCCAGACCCTACAGACATGCTAACATCTATCTGATAACTACCCAGACCCTACAGACATGCTAACAGCTATCTGATACCTACCTAGACCCTACAGACATGCTAACACCTAGCTGATAACTACCCAGACCCTACAGACATGCTAACATCTATCTGATACCTACCCAGACCCTACAGACATGCTAACATCTATCTGATACCTACCCAGACCCTACAGACATGCTAACACCTATCTGATACCTACCCAGACCCTACAGACATGCTAACACCTAGCTGATAACTACCCAGACCCTACAGACATGCTAACATCTATCTGATACCTACCCAGACCCTACAGACATGCCAACACCCATCGAGGGGTTATGGCCAAGCGTAAGGGACAAGGAGCAATTTGCGACCGGCTGCCTTACTCCAAAGATTATATTTTATGTTGACAAGATAGCCGAGTGACAGCTCTAAGAATGGAAATACTTGTCCTCCGTGATTGAAGGCAGGTGAGATTAGGTGGGACCATTTTAGCCAATGAGAGAGCAGATACGCATGTGAACAACAGGCACAACTAAGTCGTTTTTCTAAATCTTGCCAGAATGCACGTGCATTCACATGTATCAATACATTTGTAACAGCCTAAACATTAGGACATTTCTATTAAATCAAATAAGACTCATGTAATTTGACAGTCTCTCATAGACCTTCATACAAAAAGGGCTTATCTCATGGGGACAGATCTTGGGTGGAGTAAATCTCTCTTGTTTCGCCACTTCCTCTCTGCTTACTCCAACACATACCTTATTCAGTTAATCAGTTTGTATTGAAACGTGAAGGTATTCGTTGAAGTTCAATTGAGTTTCCAGGACACAGACAGACAGATTGATTCTCTGTAGAGTCCTGATCATGTCTACCACGGCCCCAGCCTCAGTCTCTCCTGCTAGCTAGATGCACACTAGGGCCTTACAGCTTGGGGTGGAGGTGTGATCCAGTGATCCAGGTATAGAAGACAAGGTACATGAACCCACAGAGGAAAGGACCAGTCTCCTGCAGTCTGTTGAGCACACACACACACACACACACACACACACACACACACACACACACACACACCACACACACACACACACACACACACACACACACACACACACCACACACACATACAGAAACACACACACAGAAACATACACATACAAGTACAGGTGCACACACACAAACACACTGTGCAGACCAATGACAGCTGAGCATTAGTGATCTACCCAGGATGCAGTTCTCATCAGGCGGTAACAAGAGAGTTGTGTCACTCTGCCAACATTTCCATCCCAACGGGGGGGTGTATATGTGTGTGTGTGACAGTTCTTTCTCACAGGCGCCTCAGTCTGCTTTTTATTTGCCCTTACTGTTAATATTAATAAAGGCCAGCATTCCTCCCAGTCCAGGTGTACCCTTAGGATTGCACATATTTGTTCCAGCCCAGCACTAATACCCCCGATTCCACTATTCCAGGGCTTGATGGTTAGATTGAGTCGTTGAATCAGGTGTGTTAGCGCTGGGCTGAAACAAAAAACACTTATGACCGTGCTATGTAGGGTTATGACAGTGTTATGTAGCCTTTATGAAGGCTCCAGGTTCAGATAAAGTGTAACCTAGAGGTGATGAGGATGCTCTATGGGTGTGGTGTCGCCTCTCCTCTCCATCGCCTCTCCTCTCTCTTCTCCCCCTCTCCTCTCTTCTTTCTCCTTTCTTCTCCCCTTCTCCTCTCCCCTTCTCCTCTCTCCTCCCTCTCTCTTCTCCCCCTCTCCTCCCTCCCTCTCTCCTCTCCCCATCCCCATCCCCTCTCCTCTCTTCTCCCCCTCTCCTCTCTTCTCCCCCTCTCCTCCCTCTCCCTCTCTCCTCTCCTCATCCCTCTCCTCTCTTCTCCCCATCACCTCTCCTCTCTCCTCTCCCTATCCCCTCTCTTCTCCCCACTGCCTCTCCTCCCTCCTCTCCTCCCTCTCTCCTCCCCATCCCCTTTCCTCTCCAAGCTGAAGTCATCCACACTGAAACAACCCACAGCAGCTGAGACCTGAGACCATCACACTGATAAAGGAGACCTGAGACCATCACACTGATAAAGGAGACCTGAGACCATCACACTGATAAAGGAGACCTGAGACCATCACACTGATAAAGGAGACCTGAGACCATCACACTGATAAAGGAGACCTGAGACCATCACACTGATAAAGGAGACCTGAGACCATCACACTGATAAAGGAGACCTGAGACCATCACACTGATAAAGGAGACCTGAGACCATCACACTGATAAAGGAGACCTGAGACCATCACACTGATAAAGGAGACCTGAGACCATCACACTGATAAAGGAGACCTGAGACCATCACACTGATAAAGGAGACCTGAGACCATCACACTGATAAAGGAGACCTGAGACCATCACACTGATAAAGGAGACCTGAGACCATCACACTGATAAAGGAGACCTGAGACCATCACACTGATAAAGGAGACCTGAGACCATCACACTGATAAAGGAGACCTGAGACCATCACACTGATAAAGGAGACCTGAGACCATCACACTGATAAAGGAGACCTGAGACCATCACACTGATAAAGGAGACCTGAGACCATCACACTGATAAAGGAGACCTGAGACCATCACACTGATAAAGGAGACCTGAGACCATCACACTGATAAAGGAGACCTGAGACCATCACACTGATAAAGGAGACCTGAGACCATCACACTGATAAAGGAGACCTGAGACCATCACACTGATAAAGGAGACCTGAGACCATCACACTGATAAAGGAGACCTGAGACCATCACACTGATAAAGGAGACCTGAGACCATCACACTGATAAAGGAGACCTGAGACCATCACACTGATAAAGGAGACCTGAGACCATCACACTGATAAAGGAGACCTGAGACCATCACACTGATAAAGGAGACCTGAGACCATCACACTGATAAAGGAGACCTGAGACCATCACACTGATAAAGGAGACCTGAGACCATCACACTGATAAAGGAGACCTGAGACCATCACACTGATAAAGGAGACCTGAGACCATCACACTGATAAAGGAGACCTGAGACCATCACACTGATAAAGGAGACCTGAGACCATCACACTGATAAAGGAGACCTGAGACCATCACACTGATAAAGGAGACCTGAGACCATCACACTGATAAAGGAGACCTCACTGTTTGTTTGAGAAAGAGAGTGATAGTGTGTGCGTGCGTGCATGTTCAGGCTGGAGAGACTAGCTCTTAAAGGAAGCCGCTCCAGATGGTTTCTCTCTTAATAATTTAAACCAGGATATGTTCTACCTCTCCTCCACCGCTAACGCTTTGTCTGGTGAGCTACACACACACACACACACACACACACACACACACACACACACACACACACACACACACACACACACAATGTTTGTTGAGTTGAAACTTAAACATCAGTTGGGACACCTAATAAAGAGTCATGAAGACAGTGGTACCATAATGATACATTGAACTGGTTACATCTCCACAAAATGATCAACGTGCACAAAGAGAGTTTATTCTCCATCTTAACATGATCTGCTTTACATGTCCTTTATCCCAGCTGATAACATGTGAAAGAACAGTGTTTCTACAGATACACCTTAACTACATGACGCAGGATGAGGGAAAAGAGACAGCATGGTAGAGGTTCAACTGATTCACTCTCCTCTGGTGTGTGTTTTTCTATGTGTGTGTCTGTGTCTGTGTGTGTGTTTTACTCCAAAGGATCTTCTCCATATGTGTGCTATCATTCTAACATTCCATGACATTTAACAGATGTTTTCATGATGCTGCAGCAACTCACTTTTGACAGATTCTGTCTCTTTCTCTGCCTCTTTCTCTCGCTCTCTACATCTATCTATCTCTCGCTCTGTCTCTCTCTCTGATACTGTGCTAATATCCTATTCACAGGGAGAGCAAAGAGCTTTTTTGAAAAGACATGCAGTGATTGTTCTGCGGTATAGAACAGCTAGCTACAGTGTACATTATACACACAACTATAGAGGGATGTGGATGCTAATATCAGTCAGTCACTCGACCTATCAGAGGGATGAGTACTAATTTGATTGTGTACAGTGTCTTTGTTCCAAATGGAACTCTATTCCCCATGTAGTGCACTACTTCTGACCAGGGCCCTATTCCCCATGTAGTGCACTACTTCTGGCCAGGGCCCTATTCCCTATGTAGTGCACTACTTCTGACCAGGGCCCTATTCCCTATGTAGTGCACTACTTCTGACCAGGGCCCTATTCCCCATGTAGTGCACTACTTCTGACCAGGGCCCTATTCCCTATGTAGTGCACTACTTCTGACCAGGACCCTATTCCCTATGTAGTGCACTACTTCTGACCAGGGCTCTATTCCCTATGTAGTGCACTACTTCTGACCAGGGCTCTATTCCCTATGTAGTGCAGTACTTCTGACCAGGGCCCTATTCCCTATGTAGTGCACTACTTCTTACCAGGACCCTATTTCCTATGTAGTGCACTACTTCTGACCAGGGCCCTATTCCCCATGTAGTGCACTACTTCTGACCAGGGCCCTATTCCCTATGTAGTGCACTACTTCTGACCAGGGCCCTATTCCCTATGTAGTGCACTACTTCTGACCGGGCCCTATTCCTTATGTAGTGCAGTACTTCTGACCAGGGCCTTATTCCCTATGTAGTGCACTACTTCTGACCAGGGCCTTATTCCCGATGTAGTGCACTACTTCTGACCAGGGCTCTATTCCCTATGTAGTGCAGTACGTCTGACCAGGGCCCTATTCCCTATGTAGTGCACTACTTCTGACCAGGACCCTATTTCCTATGTAGTGCAGTACTTCTGACCAGGGCCCTATTCCCTATGTAGTGCACTACTCCTGACCAGGGTCACTAATGTTAGTGCTTGCTTTTGAATATATCCTGCCTGGTATCTATGAAACATGTCTACTTGCTAACTTGATACAATACTCAACTTAACTAGGGCTTTCACAACCTTGAACACACAGAATACCTGAACTAGGGCCTTCACAACCTTGAACACACAGAAACCTGAACTAGGGCCTTCACAACCTTGAACACACAGAAACCTGAACTAAGGGGCCTTCACAACCTTGAACACACAGAAACCTGAACTAGGGTCTTCACAACCTTGAACACACAGAAACCTGAGCCTTCACACCTTGAACACACAGAAACCTGAACTAGGGTCTTCACAACCTTGAACACACAGAAACCTGAACTAGGGTCTTCACAACCTTGAACACACAGAAACCTGAACTAGGGCCTTCACAACCTTGAACACACAGAAACCTGAACTAGGGCCTTCACAACCTTGAACACACAGAAACCTGAACTAGGGCCTTCACAACCTTGAACACACAGAAACCTGAACTAGGGCCTTCACAACCTTGAACACACAGAAACCTGAACTAGGGTCTTCACAACCTTGAACACACAGAAACCTGAACTAGGGCCTTCACAACCTTGAACACACAGAAACCTGAACTAGGGCCTTCACAACCTTGAACACACAGAAACCTGAACTAGGGCCTTCACAACCTTGAACACACAGAAACCTGAACTAGGGTCTTCACAACCTTGAACACACAGAAACCTGAACTAGGGCCTTCACAACCTTGAACACACAGAAACCTGAACTAGGGTCTTCACAACCTTGAACACACAGAAACCTGAACTAGGGCCTTCACAACCTTGAACACACAGAAACCTGAACTAGGGCCTTCACAACCTTGAACACACAGAAACCTGAACTAGGGCCTTCACAACCTTGAACACACAGAAACCTGAACTAGGGCCTTCACAACCTTGAACACACAGAAACCTGAACTAGGGTCTTCACAACCTTGAACACACAGAAACCTGAACTAGGGCCTTCACAACCTTGAACACACAGAAACCTTAACTAGGGCCTTCACAACCTTGAACACACAGAAACCTGAACTAGGGCCTTCACAACCTTGAACACACAGAAACCTTAACTAGGGCCTTCACAACCTTGAACACACAGAAACCTTAACTAGGGCCTTCACAACCTTGAACACACAGAAACCTGAACTAGGGTCTTCACAACCTTGAACACACAGAAACCTGAACTAGGGCCTTCACAACCTTGAACACACAGAAACCTGAACTAGGGCCTTCACAACCTTGAACACACAGAAACCTGAACTAGGGCCTTCACAACCTTGAACACACAGAAACCTGAACTAGGGTCTTCACAACCTTGAACACACAGAAACCTGAACTAGGGCCTTCACAACCTTGAACACACAGAAACCTGAACTAGGGTCTTCACAACCTTGAACACACAGAAACCTTAACTAGGGCCTTCACAACCTTGAACACACAGAAACCTGAACTAGGGCCTTCACAACCTTGAACACACAGAAACCTGAACTAGGGCCTTCACAACCTTGAACACACAGAAACCTGAACTAGGGTCTTCACAACCTTGAACACACAGAAACCTTAACTAGGACCTTCACAACCTTGAACACACAGAACCTGAACTAGGGTCTTCACAACCTTGAACACACAGAAACCTGAACTAGGGCCTTCACAACCTTGAACACACAGAAACCTGAACTAGGGTCTTCACAACCTTGAACACACAGAAACCTGAACTAGGGCCTTCACAACCTTTAACACACAGAAAGCTTTGGTAGCCTAGCTGAACTGAACAGCAGTTGAGTTAACTAACAGTACAGGTAGGTTTCTCCCTGCGGGTAATGCTGGTTGTAATGACATCAGCTCTACAACTGCTTTGTCTCTGGGCTGTTACAGTAAAGTGCAGCAGAGGAAAAGTGATGCGTGGACTAAACGTTAGTGTGTGTTAGATTCCTCCCCTCCAGCTGTCTCTGCATACGTTGCCACGTCACTACACACTCTGATTCCCAGTCAGCTGCTGGGGGGGATCATGACAGAAGATAGGAGTGTGTCAGAGCAATGTATTGTGGGAGTAGCACGACCGGGGGGGGAGAGAGAGAGAGAGAGAGAGAGAGAGAGAGAGAGAGGGTTACATTGGAGCAGAAAAAGACAATGTCTCTGTCTTTCAGTCGTCTTTCTGTCATCTTTCTGTCTCTCTGTTTCTGTCTCTGCTTTTTATACACACACACACACACTCTCATATTGTGTGTATGTTGACATTTTCCTTCTCCACATGTCTGGAGGGGCCGTGATGGCTGCTACAGTGTGTCAGTCCTCTAGAGTTCAAACTCTCTGCCAACAAACCTCTGTTAGTTAAAGGGGCAATCAGGGATTTAATGGTTTTTTTTACATTGAAATGAATGGTATATATCCATTCATTCTTGAAGAATATAATTTATAAATGTCTCTTGATCTTAGTTCAACCATCTTAACCTATCAAAACCCAAAATATAAGCTTGTTTTTCTCCATTGTTTGTAAACAAACACTGTAGCCTGAAGCTTCAGAACATTATTAAAACTAGAATCACGTGGATGGTCAGTCCCTGCATCCATATCTTTGTCTATGAATTTGAGAGTGGTTATATTTCTCCTGCCCCGTCCCTCAGCTGTTTACCAAGGTAAAGTGGCCCTTTTATTGTAGTTTGAATCCCAGATTGCCCCTTTTATAAGGCATTTATCTGTCTCTCTGAGCCAGAGTGTTGGGTCTGTGTTTGAGCAGACGTTCTGTCTGTGAGTGTGTTCCTTTCAGATAAAATAGCTGTGCTACTATGGGGACCTAAACTATCAGCAGTCTATCTCCTGTGTGTGTGTGTGTGTGTGTGTGTGTGTGTGTGTGTGTGTGTGTGTGTGTGTGTGTGTGTGTGTGTGTGTGTGTGTGTGTGTGTGTGTGTGTGTGTGTGTGTGTGTGTGTGTGAGACGTGTGGGCGTGTGCTCGTTTCAGATGGTGAACAGCTAGCTGGTGTGTGTGAAAGTGTGTTTTGTATCTTGTTGAGTCAAGGGAGGCTGGTGTGTGTGCTTTCAGAAACTCTCTCTCTCTCTCGTGTGTGTGTGTGTGTCCAGGTACAGGAGCGGAGAATGCCGAGGAGCGGCTGGTGAACTACCTGTTGAGTCCAGAGCGTTATAACAAACTGATCCGTCCTGCTGTTAACAAGAGCCAGCAGGTTACCATCTCTATACAGGTGTCTCTGTCACAGCTCATCAGTGTGGTGGGTACACACACACACACACACACACACTGACCAGAACATTCATATACAGACACTATGTCACCATTTCTATAACACACTGACCAGAACATTCATATACAGACACTATGTCACCATTTCTATAAACACACTGACCAGAACATTCATATACAGACACTATGTCACCATTTCTATAACACACTGGCCAGAACATTCATATACAGACACTATGTCACCATTTCTATAACACACTGACCAGAACATTCATATACAGACACTATGTCACCATGTCTATAAACACACTGACCAGAACATTCATATACAGACACTATGTCACCATTTCTATAACACACTGACCAGAACATTCATATACAGACACTATGTCACCATTTCTATAACACACTGACCAGAACATTCATATACAGACACTATGTCACCATTTCTATAACACACTGACCAGAACATTCATATACAGACACTATGTCACCATTTCTATAAACACACTGACCAGAACATTCATATACAGACACTATGTCACCATTTCTATAACACACTGACCAGAACATTCATATACAGACACTATGTCACCATGTCTATAAACACACTGACCAGAACATACATATACAGACACTATGTCACCATTTCTATAACACACTGACCAGAACATTCATATACAGACACTATGTCACCATTTCTATAAACACACTGACCAGAACATTCATATACAGACACTATGTCACCATTTCTATAACACACTGACCAGAACATTCATATACAGACACTATGTCACCATTTCTATAACACACTGACCAGAACATTCATATACAGACACTATGTCACCATTTCTATAAACACACTGACCAGAACATTCATATACAGACACTATGTCACCATGTCTATAAACACACTGACCAGAACATTCATATACAGACACTATGTCACCATGTCTATAACACACTGACCAGAACATTCATATACAGACACTATGTCACCATGTCTATAAACACACTGACCAGAACATTCATATACAGACACTATGTCACCATGTCTATAACACACTGACCAGAACATTCATATACAGACACTATGTCACCATGTGTTTGTCTTTCAGAATGAGAGAGAACAGATTATGACCACCAACCTCTGGCTGTTCCAGGTGATGGTCTTTACACTTCCAGCCCTAACAGGCACCAGTTAACCAACACTGTGGATGACTCCCAAATGCCTCCCTTTCACTATATATATTCTCTATATAGTGTGGCACGTTATACCAGTGCCCAGTAGTGCACTACAGGACAGGGCTCTCCAACCCTGTTTCTGGAGAGATACCCTCCTGTAGGTTTTAACTCCAACCCTGTTTCTGGAGAGCTACTGTCCTGTAGGTTTTAACTCCAACCCTGTTTCTGGAGAGCTACCGTCCTGTAGGTTTTAACTCCAACCCTGTTTCTGGAGAGCTACTGTCCTGTAGGTTTTAACTCCAACCCTGTTTCTGGAGAGCTACCGTCCTGTAGGTTTTAACTCCAACCCTGTTCCTGGAGAGCTACTGTCCTGTAGGTTTTAACTCCAACCCTGTTCCTGGAGAGCTACTGTCCTGTAGGTTTTAACTCCAACCCTGTTCCTGGAGAGCTACTGTCCTGTAGGTTTTAACTCCAACCCTGTTCCTGGAGAGCTACTGTCCTGTAGGTTTTAACTCCAACCCTGTTTCTGGAGAGCTACCGTCCTGTAGGTTTTAACTCCAACCCTGTTCCTGGAGAGCTACTGTCCTGTAGGTTTTAACTCCAACCCTGTTTCTGGAGAGCTACTGTCCTGTAGGTTTTAACTCCAACCCTGTTCCTGGAGAGCTACTGTCCTGTAGGTTTTAACTCCAACCCTGTTCCTGGAGAGCTACTGTCCTGTAGGTTTTAACTCCAACCCTGTTTCTGGAGAGCTACCGTCCTGTAGGCTTTAACTCCAACCCTGTTCCTAGAGAGCTACCGTCCTGTAGGAGTAAAGCTACAGGAGGGTAGCTCTCCAGGAACTGAGTTGGAGTTAAAACCTACAAGACTGTTACTCTCCTTAGAACTGAGTTGGACTGAACCTACAGGACTGAAGCTCTCCAGGAACTGAGTTGGACTGAACCTACAGGACTGAAGCTCTCCAGGAACTGAGTTGGACTGAACCTACAGGAGGGTATCTCTCCAGGAACAGAGTTGGAGAGCCCTGATATATAGGGACTAGGATGCTATTTGGGATGTTCATATTGTAATCACCACATATTATACCATTGTACATTATCTCAGTGTTTGAAATGTTGAGCTGTGTGTGTTTCTGGGTGGTGTAGTTTATGGGTCCCTGTCTGTCTCTGTCTCCAGGAGTGGAATGACTACAGACTGAGATGGGACCCAGAGAAATACGAAGGCATCAAAAAACTACGAATTCCATCTCAACACATTTGGCTTCCTGATATTGTTCTCTACAACAAGTATGTAACGCAGGTGCAGTGTGTGTGTGTATTTATGAAATTGAATCCTATTCACATGTACGATACATTTATAGATGTCAATGTATTACTGTATTGTTGCAGACGTGTGTGTGCCTTTCAGCATGTCTGTGTGTGTTTGTGTGCCTTTCAGCGTGTGTGTGTGTGTGTGTGTGTGTGTGTGTGTGTGTGTGTGTGTGTGTGTGTGTGTGTGTGCGTGCCTTTCAGCATGTGTGTGTGCGTGCCTTTCAGCATGTGTGTGTGCGTGCCTTTCAGCATGTGTGTGTGTGTCTGTTTGTGTCTGTGTCCCTTTCAGCATGTGTTTCTGTGTGTGTGTGTGCTCATGTTCCTTTCTTTCAGCATGTGTGTGTGTGTGTGTGTGTGTGTGTGTGTGTGTGTGTGTGTGTGTGTGTGTGTGTGTGTGTGTGTGTGTGTGTGTGTGTGTGTGTGTGTGTGTGTGTACCTTTGTTCATGTGTGTATCCGTTTGTGTATGTCCCTCATCCTGGTAGAGGCATTCTGACATTCTCTCTGTTCCAGAACGCTCATGCGGAAAATCCACAGCTAAAATAAGGTTCATGTTTCTACGGTGATTTTTAATTGAAATTTAGTGCAGAAATAATGGTCCTGATGTGTCCTCAAGTACCAGGCTGTTAACGAGGGTGAGGGATTAACGAGGAGCAGTTAATTAATGTGGAATAATCACACCTCGTTATCACACCAGTCTGTACATACTATCTATCTGTTAGCGGTTCCACCTTTACTCAACCCTGCAGTGTGTGTGTGTGTGTGTGTGTGTGTGTGTAACATTGATGTGGACTCTCTCGTCCCTGCAGTGCGGACGGGGTGTACGAGGTCTCCTTCTATTGCAACGCCGTGGTGTCCAACACAGGAGACATCTTCTGGCTCCCGCCTGCCATCTACAAGTCAGCCTGCGCCATCGAGGTCCAGCACTTCCCCTTCGACCAGCAGGTGGCTGTTGGTGTTGTTGTAATGTGGTTGTTGTTGATGCTGTCTTTGATCTGTGCTTCTGGGGGCTGTTACAGAAGGCTGGACCAATGAGAGACAGCTAACTGTCCTTTTGAGAAATATAGACTTAAAATGGTCATGGTATAATTGACTCGACAACAACAACCAATATACAAGTTCAGTGTTCTTAATCAAACAGAAAAGTTACATGTAGCTGTTTATCAAAGTTAGCTGGATACTGTAACACTCCTGTTTACTGGAATATCATACTGGTCTGACTGATGCTGTCTGACTGATGCTGTCTGTGTGTCTGATGTGACTGATGTTGTCTGATGTGATGCTGTCTGTATGTCTGATGTGACTGATGTTGTCTGATGTGATGCTGTCTGTGTGTCTGATGTGACTGATGTTGTCTGATGTGATGTTGTCTGATGTGACTGATGTTGTCTGATGTGATGCTGTCTGTGTGTCTGATGTGACTGATGTTGTCTGATGTGATGTTGTCTGATGTGACTGATGTTGTCTGATGTGATGCTGTCTGTGTGTCTGATGTGACTGATGTTGTCTGATGTGATGTTGTCTGATGTGACTGATGTTGTCTGATGTGATGCTGTCTGTGTGTCTGATGTGACTAATGTTGTCTGATGTGATGCTGTCTGTGTGTCTGATGTGACTGATGTTGTCTGATGTGATGCTGTCTGTGTGTCTGATGTGACTGATGTTGTCTGATGTGATGCTGTCTGTGTGTCTGATGTGACTGATGTTGTCTGATGTGATGCTGTCTGTATGTCTGATGTGACTGATGTTGTCTGATGTGATGCTGTCTGTGTGTCTGATGTGACTGATGTTGTCTGATGTGATGCTGTCTGTGTGTCTGATGTGACTGATGTTGTCTGACTGATGCTGTCTGTGTGTCTGATGTGACTGATGTTGTCTGATGTGATGCTGTCTGATCTGACTAATGTTGTCTGATGTGATGCTGTCTGTGTGTCTGATGTGACTGATGTTGTCTGATGTGATGCTGTCTGTGTGTCTGATGTGACTAATGTTGTCTGATGTGATGCTGTCTGTGTGTCTGTGACTGATGTTGTCTGATGTGATGCTGTCTGTGTGTCTGATGTGACTGATGTTGTCTGATGTGATGCTGTCTGTATGTCTGATGTGACTGATGTTGTCTGATGTGATGCTGGCTGTGTGTCTGATGTGACTGATGTTGTCTGATGTGATGCTGTCTGTATGTCTGATGTGACTGATGTTGTCTGATGTGATGCTGTCTGTGTGTCTGATCTGACTAATGTTGTCTGATGTGATGCTGTCTGTGTGTCTGATGTGACTGATGTTGTCTGATGTGATGCTGTCTGTGTGTCTGATCTGACTAATGTTGTCTGATGTGATGCTGTCTGTGTGTCTGATGTGACTGATGTTGTCTGATGTGATGCTGTCTGTGTGTCTGATGTGACTGATGTTGTCTGATGTGATGCTGTCTGTATGTCTGATGTGACTGATGTTGTCTGATGTGATGCTGTCTGTGTGTCTGATGTGACTGATGTTGTCTGATGTGATGCTGTCTGTATGTCTGATGTGACTGATGTTGTCTGATGTGATGCTGTCTGTGTGTCTGATCTGACTAATGTTGTCTGATGTGATGCTGTCTGTATGTCTGATGTGACTGATGTTGTCTGATGTGATGCTGTCTGTGTGTCTGATGTGACTGATGTTGTCTGATGTGATGCTGTCTGTATGTCTGATGTGACTGATGTTGTCTGATGTGATGCTGTCTGTATGTCTGATGTGACTGATGTTGTCTGATGTGATGCTGTCTGTGTGTCTGATGTGACTGATGTTGTCTGATGTGATGCTGTCTATATGTCTGATGTGACTGATGTTGTCTGATGTGATGCTGTCTGTGTGTCTGATCTGACTAATGTTGTCTGATGTGATGCTGTCTGTATGTCTGATGTGACTGATGTTGTCTGATGTGATGCTGTCTGTGTGTCTGATGTGACTGATGCTGTCTGACTGATGCTGTCTGACTGATGCTGTCTGATGTCACTGATGTCTGATCTATCTATCCATCTAGAACTGCACACTCAAGTTCCGCTCGTGGACCTACGACCACACCGAAGTCGACCTCATCCTCACCAGCGACTTCGCCAGCCGGGACGACTTCACGCCGAGTGGCGAGTGGGACATCGTGTCGCTGCCCGCCCGCAAGAACGAAGACCCCGACGACATCACCTACCTGGACATCACCTACGACTTTGTCATCAAGAGGAAGCCTCTGTTCTACACCATCAACCTGATCATCCCCTGTGTGCTGATCACCTCTCTGGCCATCCTGGTCTTCTACCTGCCCTCTGACTGTGGGGAGAAGATGACCCTGTGTATCTCTGTCCTGCTGGCCCTCACTGTCTTCCTGCTGCTCATCTCTAAGATAGTACCGCCCACCTCTCTGGCTGTGCCTCTCATAGGTAGGTAGAACCGCCCACCTCTCTGGCTGTGCCTCTCATAGGTAGGTAGAACCGTCCATCTCTCTGGCTGTGCCTCTCATAGGTAGGTAGAACCGTCCATCTCTCTGGCTGTGCCTCTCATAGGTAGGTAGAACCGCCCACCTCTCTGGCTGTGCCTCTCATAGGTAGGTAGAACCGCCCACCTCTCTGGCTGTGCCTCTCATAGGTAGGTAGAACCGCCCACCTCTCTGGCTGGGCCTCTCATAGGTAGGTAGAACCGCCCACCTCTCTGGCTGTGCCTCTCATAGGTAGGTAGAACCGCCCACCTCTCTGGCTGTGCCTCTCATAGGTAGGTAGAACCGTCCACCTCTCTAGCTGTGCCTCTCATAGGTAGGTAGAACCGCCCACCTCTCTGGCTGTGTCTCTCATAGGTAGGTAGAACCGCCCATCTCTCTGGCTGTGTCTCTCATAGGTAGGTAGAACCGTCCATCTCTCTGGCTGTGTCTCTCATAGGTAGGTAGAACCATCCATCTCTCTGGCTGTGCCTCTCATAGGTAGGTAGAACCATCCATCTCTCTGGCTGTGTCTCTCATAGGTAGGTAGAACCGCCCATCTATCTGGCTGTGTCTCTCATAGGTAGGTAGAACCGTCCATCTCTCTGGCTGTGTCTCTCATAGGTAGGTAGAACCGTCCATCTCTCTGGCTGGGCCTCTCATAGGTAGGTAGAACCGTCCATCTCTCTGGCTGGGCCTCTCATAGGTAGGTAGAACCGCCCATCTCTCTGGCTGTGCCTCTCATAGGTAGGTAGAACCGCCCATCTCTCTGGCTGTGCCTCTCATAGGTAGGTAGAACCGTCCATCTCTCTGGCTGTGCCTCTCATAGGTAGGTAGAACCGTCCATCTCTCTGGCTGGGCCTCTCATAGGTAGGTAGAACCGTCCACCTCTCTGGCTGGGCCTCTCATAGGTAGGTAGAACCGTCCATCTCTCTGGCTGTGTCTCTCATAGGTAGGTAGAACCGTCCATCTCTCTGGCTGGGCCTCTCATAGGTAGGTAGAACCGTCCACCTCTCTGGCTGTGCCTCTCATAGGTAGGTAGAACCGTCCATCTCTCTGGCTGGGCCTCTCATAGGTAGGTAGAACCGTCCACCTCTCTGGCTGTGTCTCTCATAGGTAGGTAGAACCGTCCATCTCTCTGGCTGTGTCTCTCATAGGTAGGTAGAACCGTCCATCTCTGGCTGTGTCTCTCATAGTGTCACAGTTCTCGTCGGTAGAAATGGACCAAAACGCAGCAGGTATGTGAATGCTCATCTCGACGTTTTAATAAGTACCAAATGAACACAAAAATAACAAACAGGAATACGATCGACAAAAACAGTCTGGCAAAGCATAAGGCTAAACGTAGAACAATCTCCCACACCTAACAAACACACCCTAATATATGGGACTCTCAGTCAAAGGCAAATAGACAACACCTGCCTTCAACTGAGAGTCCCAACCCCAATTAACCAAACATAGAAACAGACATACTAGACTAAACATAGAATACATGAAAACCAAACAGTGCCCAAAAACCCTGGAATACTAAATCAAATGCCCCTTCAACAAACACACCACCCCGAACCACATAAAACCAATACCCTCTGCCACGTCCTGACCAAACTACAATACCAATTAACCTTATACTGGCCAGGACGTGACACATAGGTAGGTAGAACCGTCCATCTCTCTGGCTGGGCCTCTCATAGGTAGGTAGAACCGTCCATCTCTCTGGCTGGGCCTCTCATAGGTAGGTAGAACCGTCCATCTCTCTGGCTGGGCCTCTCATAGGTAGGTAGACGTAGTTTGTTGGTTTGTTCTGGTCAATTATTTCTATACATTTTAAGTGTTGTTAGTACTGCATTTTTTTTATTCCATGTGGGTAATTCTTCCTCTGTGTGTGTGTGTGTGTGTGTGTGTGTGTGTGTGTGTGTGTGTGTGTGTGTGTGTGTGTGTGTGTGTGTGTGTGTGTGTGTGTGTGTATATTAACCAACCTCTCCTCTCCAGGTAAATACCTGATGTTCACTATGGTGTTGGTGACCTTCTCCATCGTGACCAGTGTGTGTGTCCTCAACGTTCACCACCGCTCCCCGTCCACCCACCGCATGCCTGACTGGGTCAAACGCCTCTTCCTGCTTCGCCTCCCCGCCTTCCTCCTCATGAGACGACCCGGGAACAGTAACGTCCGGGAAAAACTTCGACGGAAGCAGGCCACTGCCGGGAACACCACCTCCGGGAACCCTGGGAATTCCCGAGGCGGGGCGAAAAAGCGGTGTTCCGACATCAAGCTGGGAGGAGTCCAGACGGACTCTGACTCGTTCTGTGTGAAGGAGGATTCGGCCCGGAAGTTTGGCTGGAAGGTGGGAGACGTGTCGGGGGACGGTGGTATTCCGGAGATCAGGCGTCGCGTGGCGGTCCAGTGGGACGCTGACCTGGAGGAGGCGGTGGATGGAGTGAGGTATATCGCTGAACACATGAAGACGGAGGACGGAGATGAAGGGGTGAGGAGGAGGAGAATGGAATCTGTTCAAATGATTTGTGTAGATTTGTAATTGGCATATACATTTTTTACAGTCACACAATCTCTCTCCCCCCTCCCCCTCTCTTTCTCTCTCTCCCGCTGTCTCTCTCTCTCCACACCTCCCACCTCTCTCTTTCATTCTCTCTCTCCCGCTGTCTCTCTCTCTCCACACCTCCCACCTCTCTCTTTCATTCTCTCTCTCCCAACCTCTCTCTCTCCCCCTCTGTTCCTGTCTATCCCCCCCTACACCTTCTCTCTCTCTCTCTCTCTCTCTCTCTCTCTCTCTCTCTCTCTCTCTCTCTCTCTCTCTCTCTCTCTCTCTCTCTTTCTCTCTCTCTCTCTCTTCCTCTCTCTCTCTCTCTCTCTCTCTCTCCCTCTCCCCCTCTCCTTCTCTCTCTCTCCCCCTCTCTCTCTCTCTCTCTCTCTTCCTCTCCCCCTCTCCCCCTCTCTCTTCCTCTCCCCCTCTCTCTCCTTCTCTCTCTCTCTCCCTCTCCCCCTCTCCTTCTCTCTCTCTCCCCCTCTCTCTCTCTCTCCCTCTCCCCCTCTCCTTCTCTCTCTCCCTCTCCCCCTCTCTCTCTCTCTCTCTCTCTCCCCCTCTCTCTTCCTCTCCCCCTCTCTCCCCCTCTCTCTCCCTCTCCCCCCTCTCTTCCTCTCCCCCTCTCTCCCCCTCTCTCTCCCTCTCCCTCTCCCCCTCTCTCTCCGTCTCCCCCCTGTAGATCATAGAGGACTGGAAGTACGTAGCGATGGTAATTGACCGTCTGTTCCTGTGGATCTTTATCCTGGTGTGTGTGGTGGGAACTCTGGGTCTCTTCATGCAGCCCCTCTTCCAGAGCTACAACACTCCTACTGCAGACAGCAACGAGTGAGTCACACACACACACACACACACACACACACACACACACACACACACACACACACACACACACACACAGAGCTACAACACTCCTACTGCAGACAGCAACGAGTGAGTCACACACACACACACACACACACACACACACACACACACACACACACACACAGAGCTACAACACTCCTACTGCAGACAGCAACGAGTGAGTCACACACACACACACACACACACACACACACACACACACACACAGAGCTACAACACTCCTACTGCAGACAGCAACGAGTGAGTCACACACACACACACACACACACATTCACACACACACACACACACACAGAGCTACAACACTCCTACTGCAGACATCAACGAGTGAGTCACACACACACACACACACACACACACACACACACACACACACACACACACACACACACACACACACACACACACACGAAGACATGGTCAAATAAACAGATGAAATACACATAAATCCAATAACATGGCTAAAACTCAACTCTCTTCTATATTCCCGTATCATTGTAATATTTCTACATGTTTTATTTCTCCTCTCTCAGGTATGGTGATTTCTGAGAGCCCCTGGGAGTGGGCGTTGGAGAGGGAAACCCCGTAGCAGCTAAACGGACCGCTGTCCTACGAACTCTGGAGCAACCTGTGCCAAAGCCAGCACCGTCAGTAGTACTTCTACCCTGGTCAGTAGCTCATCAAGCATTAGAAGACATTGTAGAGGTACTATACGGTCTACTGTGAGCATTATGCTGGATCTCTCTCTCTCTCTAACTCTCTCTGGGCTCTCCACTCTTCAAGACAAGCTAGATCTCAACTACCAACAGGACACATTCAGGTTCTCTTCTCTTCCTTCTCATGTACTATTCATGGACAGGGTCTCTCTTTCCTTTGTTTGTTCGCTCTCTCTCTTTCTTTCTGTCTGTCTCTTTTTTTCTTTCTCTCTTTCTTTCTGTCTCTCTCTCTTGTTCTCTCTCTTCTTTTGAGGAAGATTTCACTTGGACGCACTTTGAACTGTGTTCTCCTCTTTAAGAGAGTGTACAGTAGTTATAATTGCATTATCTTATGTTTGGAAAATGTGGGTTCTCTCTCTCTCTCTCTCTCTCTCAAGCCATTACACTTGCAGTAGCCTATCAAAAGGATAGGTCTAAGACTCTACACTTAAAGCTAAAGGAAGGAAACTCATTTGAAGGACTGACAAAGGTCATTGTGAAGAGACTTGTTATTAAAAGATGGTTTTGAAAAGACTAATGATCACGCCGCTTCCCTAGTTCCACACAACACACACTCTACTTATTATGTTTAAATACCAACTGTATGTTAAACCTGTCAGTCTGCTACTCTACTTCCCACATATCTGACCACATGGCTGAGTCCAAAATGGCACCTTATTCCCTATACGGGGCACTACTTTTGACCAGAGCCCTATGGGTCCTGGTCAAAAGGAGTGCACTATCTAGGGAATAGGGTGCGGTTTTTGGATGTAGCCCATGTTCCAGGATTTAGCTGGGACGTTCACTTTGTATCTGCCTTAATAATAGATGAATACAGCTAATGACGATAGACTAATTATTATAAGAGGAATAATTCAAGGATTTTAACACCAGGATATTATTGATTCCAAATCAGTATGACATCTGGAGAAAAACAACAAGAGCAACAATGGGCTCCTTTGTATTATGTCAAATAAAATGCTCTAAAAAACACCTTTGGTCTGTTTTACTGATGTGTGTGAGAGCACGGGGGAAACACTAGGACTGCGTCCCAACTGGCACCCTGTGGGCCCTGGTCAAAGAAGTGCACTACGTAGGGAATAGGGTGCCTTTTGGGACGCTGTCTAGAGCTACAGAGGAGCGGTGGAAAGAGAACCAACTTGATTCCCATCTTCAGGATGAGAACTGGCATTCTGACTGGCCTTCACAAGATGTGTTTAGTCTGAGACGCAAGGAAAAATGACCTTTGATCTGAGGAATTCCAAAATATGTCGTAAGTCTTCCATTTCTAAAGGAATACTAATAAACATGCGTGTGGTTGGAATGATGTGAAGATGAATACAGGACCATTCCCATGTCGTGTACAGGTCAAAGTTGAAATCTGGGGAATGTCTAGTCAGGATAGTCTAGTCCTGCTGTGTGTCCCTTATAGGGGTGACGGAGCCATGAGGAAATGTTTTCCAAACCAATGTACCAATCTGCTGGCCTTCCATCTCCTGGTCCTTTCTGAATCGTCTGTCAACTGTCAACCTTCTGTCATCAACTCTTCTGGATCAACGGTTCACATGGCTGTTTCCTCTTGGAGGCTCTATTAACAGCTGCATACACCTTCTGAGTACTGAGGCATATTTTGGACACTTCAGTGTGTGTGTGTGTGTGTGTGTGTGTGTGTGTGTGTGTGTGTGTGTGTGTGTGTGTGTGTGTGTGTGTGTGTGTGACAACAGTTCTTATTTAGACTGTGCCTGTATCATATTTGAGTTAGTGGGTCAAAACACATCATTATAACTACTCTCTCTGTAGACACTGTAACATTACCTACCACCCAAAAGACTGGTACACTACTCTCTCTGTAGACACTGTAACATTACCTACCACCCAGAGACTGGTACACTACTCTCTCTGTAGACACTGTAACATTACCTACCACCCAGAGACTGGTACACTACTCTCTCTGTAGACACTGTAACATTACCTACCACCCAGAGACTGGTACACTACTCTCTCTGTAGACACTGTAACATTACCTACCACCCAGAGACTGGTACACTACTCTCTCTGTAGACACTGTAACATTACCTACCACCCAGAGACTGGTACACTACTCTCTCTGTTGACACTATAACATTACCTACCACCCAGAGACTGTTACACTACTCTCTCTGTTGACACTATAACATTACCTACCACCCAGAGACTGGTACACTACTCTCTCTGTAGACACTATAACATTACCTACCACCCAGAGACTGGTACACTACTCTCTCTGTAGACACTGTAACACTACCTACCACCCAGAGACTGGTACACTACTCTCTCTGTAGACACTATAACATTACCTACCACCCAGAGACTGGTACACTACTCTCTCTGTAGACACTGTAACATTACCTACCACCCAGAGACTGGTACACTACTCTCTCTGTAGACACTGTAACATTACCTACCACCCAGAGACTGGTACACTACTCTCTCTGAGACACTATAACATTACCTACCACCCAGAGACTGGTACACTACTCTCTCTGAGACACTATAACATTACCTACCACCCAGAGACTGTTACACTACTCTTTCTGTAGACACTATAACATTACCTACCACCCAGAGACTGGTACACTACTCTCTCTGTAGACACTATAACATTACCTACCACCCAGAGACTGGTACACTACTCTCTCTGTAGACACTATAACATTACCTACCACCCAGAAACTGGTACACTACTCTCTCTGTAGACACTATAACATTACCTACCACCCAGAGACTGGTACACTACTCTCTCTGTAGACACTATAACATTACCTACCACCCAGAGACTGGTACACTACTCTCTCAGTAGACACTGTAACATTACCTACCACCCAGAGACTGGTACACTACTCTCTCTGTAGACACTATAACATTATCTACCACCCAGAGACTGGTACACTACTCTCTCTGTAGACACTGTAACATTACCTACCACCCAGAGACTGGTACACTACTCTCTCTGTAGACACTGTAACATTACCTACCACCCAGAGACTGTTACACTACTCTCTCTGTAGACACTATAACATTACCTACCACCCAGATACTGGTACACTACTCTCTCTGTAGACACTGTAACATTACCTACCACCCAGAGACTGGTACACTACTCTCTCTGTAGACACTGTAACATTACCTACCACCCAGAGACTGGTACACTACTCTCTCTGTAGACACTGTAACATTACCTACCACCCAGAGACTGGTACACTACTCTCTCTGTAGACACTGTAACATTACCTACCACCCAGAGACTGGTACACTACTCTCTCTGTAGACACTGTAACATTACCTACCACCCAGAGACTGGTACACTACTCTCTCTGTAGACACAATAACATTACCTACCACCCAGAGACTGGTACACTAATCTCTCTGTAGACACCGTAACATTACCTACCACCCAGAGACTGGTACACTACTCTCTCTGTAGACACTATAACATTACCTACCACCCAGAGACTGGTACACTACTCTCTCTGTAGACACTATAACATTACCTACCACCCAGAGACTGGTACACTACTCTCTCTGTAGACACTGTAACATTACCTACCACCCAGAGACTGGTACACTACTCTCTCTGTAGACACTGTAACATTACCTACCACCCAGAGACTGGTACACTACTCTCTCTGTAGACACTGTAACATTACCTACCACCCAGAGACTGGTACACTACTCTCTCTGTAGACACTGTAACATTACCTACCACCCAGAGACTGGTACACTACTCTCTCTGTAGACACTATAACATTACCTACCACCCAGAGACTGGTACACTACTCTCTCTGTAGACACTATAACATTACCTACCACCCAGAGACTGGTACACTACTCTCTCTGTAGACACTATAACATTACCTACCACCCAGAGACTGGTACACTACTCTCTCTGTAGACACTATAACATTACCTACCACCCAGAGACTGGTACACTACTCTCTCTGTAGACACTGTAACATTACCTACCACCCAGAGACTGGTACACTACTCTCTCTGTAGACACTATAACATTACCTACCACCCAGAGACTGGTACACTACTCTCTCTGTAGACACTATAACATTACCTACCACCCAGAGACTGGTACACTACTCTCTCTGTAGACACTATAACATTACCTACCACCCAGAGACTGGTACACTACTCTCTCTGTAGACACTATAACATTACCTACCACCCAGAGACTGGTACACTACTCTCTCTGTAGACACTATAACATTACCTACCACCCAGAGACTGGTACACTACTCTCTCTGTAGACACTGTAACATTACCTACCACCCAGAGACTGGTACACTACTCTCTCTGTAGACACTGTAACATTACCTACCACCCAGAGACTGGTACACTACTCTCTCTGTAGACACTGTAACATTACCTACCACCCAGAGACTGGTACACTACTCTCTCTGTAGACACTGTAACATTACCTACCACCCAGAGACTGGTACACTACTCTCTCTGTAGATCACTGTAACATCTACCTACCACCCAGAGACTGGTACACTACTCTCTCTGTAGACACTATAACATTACCTACCACCCAGAGACTGGTACACTACTCTCTCTGTAGACACTATAACATTACCTACCACCCAGAGACTGGTACACTACTCTCTCTGTAGACACTGTAACATTACCTACCACCCAGAGACTGGTACACTACTCTCTCTGTAGACACTATAACATTACCTACCACCCAGAGACTGGTACACTACTCTCTCTGTAGACACTGTAACACTACCTACCACCCAGAGACTGGTACACTACTCTCTCTGTAGACACTGTAACACTACCTACCACCCAGAGACTGGTACACTACTCTCTCTGTAGACACTATAACATTACCTACCACCCAGAGACTGGTACACTACTCTCTCTGTAGACACTATAACATTACCTACCACCCAGAGACTGGTACACTACTCTCTCTGTAGACACTGTAACATTACCTACCACCCAGAGACTGGTACACTACTCTCTCTGAGACACTATAACATTACCTACCACCCAGAGACTGGTACACTACTCTCTCTGTAGACACTATAACATTACCTACCACCCAGAGACTGGTACACTACTCTCTCTGTAGACACTGTAACATTACCTACCACCCAGAGACTGGTACACTACTCTCTCTGTAGACACTATAACATTACCTACCACCCAGAGACTGGTACACTACTCTCTCTGTAGACACTGTAACATTACCTACCACCCAGAGACTGGTACACTACTCTCTCTGTAGACACTGTAACATTACCTACCACCCAGAGACTGGTACACTACTCTCTCAGTAGACACTGTAACATTACCTACCACCCAGAGACTGGTACACTACTCTCTCTGTAGACACTGTAACATTACCTACCACCCAGAGACTGGTACACTACTCTCTCTGTAGACACTATAACATTACCTACCACCCAGAGACTGGTACACT
Source organism: Salmo salar (assembly GCF_965601325.2). Lineage (NCBI taxonomy): Eukaryota > Metazoa > Chordata > Actinopteri > Salmoniformes > Salmonidae > Salmo > Salmo salar. The sequence continues at coordinate 30,433,395 of NC_138298.1, forward strand.
ACTCTCTCTGTAGACACTGTAACATTACCTACCACCCAGAGACTGGTACACTACTCTCTCTGTAGACACTGTAACATTACCTACCACCCAGAGACTGGTACACTACTCTCTCTGTAGACACTGTAACACTACCTACCACCCAGAGACTGGTACACTACTCTCTCTGTTGACACTATAACATTACCTACCACCCAGAGACTGGTACACGACTCTCTCTGTAGACACTGTAACATTACCTACCACCCAGAGACTGGTACACTACTCTCTCTGTAGACACTATAACATTACCTACCACCCAGAGACTGGTACACTACTCTCTCTGTAGATACTGTAACACTACCTACCACCCAGAGACTGGTACACTACTCTCTCTGTAGACACTGTAACACTACCTACCACCCAGAGACTGGTACACTACTCTCTCTGTAGATACTATAACATTACCTACCACCCAGAGACTGGTACACTACTCTCTCTGTAGACACTATAACATTACCTACCACCCAGAGACTGGTACACTACTCTCTCTGTAGACACTATATCATTACCTACCACCCAGAGACTGGTACACTACTCTCTCTGTAGACACTATAACATTACCTACCACCCAGAGACTGGTACACTACTCTCTCTGAGACACTATGACATTACCTACCACCCAGAGACTGGTACACTACTCTCTCTGTAGACACTATAACATTACCTACCACCCAGAGACTGGTACACTACTCTCTCTGAGACACTATAACATTACCTACCACCCAGAGACTGGTACACTACTCTCTCTGAGACACTATAACATTACCTACCACCCAGAGACTGGTACACTACTCTCTCTGTAGACACTATAACATTACCTACCACCCAGAGACTGGTACACTACTCTCTCTGTAGACACTATAACATTACCTACCACCCAGAGACTGGTACACTACTCTCTCTGTAGACACTGTAACATTACCTACCACCCAGAGACTGGTACACTACTCTCTCTGTAGACACTATAACATTACCTACCACCCAGAGACTGGTACACTACTCTCTCTGAGACACTATAACATTACCTACCACCCAGAGACTGGTACACTACTCTCTCTGTAGACACTGTAACATTACCTACCACCCAGAGACTGGTACACTACTCTCTCTGTAGACACTGTAACATTACCTACCACCCAGAGACTGGTACACTACTCTCTCTGTAGACACTGTAACACTACCTACCACCCAGAGACTGGTACACTACTCTCTCTGTTGACACTATAACATTACCTACCACCCAGAGACTGGTACACTACTCTCTCTGTAGACACTATAACATTACCTACCACCCAGAGACTGGTACACTACTCTCTCTGTAGACACTGTAACATTACCTACCACCCAGAGACTGGTACACTACTCTCTCTGTTGACACTATAACATTACCTACCACCCAGAGACTGTTACACTACTCTTTCTGTAGACACTGTAACATTACCTACCACCCAGAGACTGGTACACTACTCTCTCTGTAGACACTGTAACATTACCTACCACCCAGAGACTGGTACACTACTCTCTCTGTAGATACTGTAACACTACCTACCACCCAGAGACTGGTACACTACTCTCTCTGTAGATACTGTAACACTACCTACCACCCAGAGACTGGTACACTACTCTCTCTGTAGACACTATAACATTACCTACCACCCAGAGACTGGTACACTACTCTCTCTGTAGACACTGTAACATTACCTACCACCCAGAGACTGGTACACTACTCTCTCTGTAGACACTGTAACATTACCTACCACCCAGAGACTGGTACACTACTCTCTCTGTAGACACTATAACATTACCTACCACCCAGAGACTGGTACACTACTCTCTCTGTAGACACTGCAACACTACCTACCACCCAGAGACTGGTACACTACTCTCTCTGTAGACACTATAACATTACCTACCACCCAGAGACTGGTACACTACTCTCTCTGTAGACACTATAACATTACCTACCACCCAGAGACTGGTACACTACTCTCTCTGTAGACACTGTAACATTACCTACCACCCAGAGACTGGTACACTACTCTCTCTGTAGACACTGTAACATTACCTACCACCCAGAGACTGGTACACTACTCTCTCTGTAGACACTATAACATTACCTACCACCCAGAGACTGGTACACTACTCTCTCTGTAGACACTGTAACATTACCTACCACCCAGAGACTGCTCAAGGCTACACAGGAGACACTCAATATGCACACACACTTACACTCAGATGGTCTCTATGTTTCCTTGCAGAGGTGAGGCCAAATGCACTCTGATTTTAATGGACACTGGGACAGTGAGTGTGGGCTGTGTGTGTGGTGTGTGTGTGTGTGTGTGTGTGTGTGTGTGTGTGGTGTGTGTGTGTGTGTGTGTGTGTGTGTGTGTGACTCACTCGTTGCTGTCTGCAGTAGGAGTGTTAGTGTGTGTGTGTGTGTGTGACTCACTCGTTGCTGTCTGCAGTAGGAGTGTTATAGTGTGTGTGTGTGTGTGTGTGTGTGTGTGTGTGTGTGTGTGTGTGTGTGTGTGTGTGTGTGTGTGTGTGTGTGTGTGTGTGTGTGACTCACTCGTTGCTGTCTGCAGTAGGAGTGTTATGGTGTGTGTGTGTTTGTGTGTGACTCATTCGTTGCTGTCTGCAGTAGGAGTGTTATGGTGTGTGTGTGTGTGTGTGTGTGTGTGTGTGACTCATTCGTTGCTGTCTGCAGTAGGAGTGTTATGGTGTGTGTGTGTGTGTGTGTGTGTGTGTGTGTGTGTGTGTGTGTGTGTGTGTGTGTGTGTGTGTGTGTGTGTGTGTGTGTGTGACTCATTCGTTGCTGTCTGCAGTAGGAGTGTTATGGTGTGTGTGTGTGTGTGTGTGTGTGACTCACTCGTTGCTGTCTGCAGTAGGAGTGTTATGGTGTGTGTGTGTGTGTGTGACTCATTCGTTGCTGTCTGCAGTAGGAGTGTTATGGGTGTGTGTGTGTGTGTGTGTGTGTGTGTGTGTGTGTGTGTGTGACTCACTCGTTGCTGTCTGCAGTAGGAGTGTTATGGTGTGTGTGTGTGTGTGACTCACTCGTTACTGTCTGCAGTAGGAGTGTTATGGTGTGTGTGTGTGTGTGTGACTCATTCGTTGCTGTCTGCAGTAGGAGTGTTATGGTGTGTGTGTGTGACTCGTTGCTGTCTGCAGTAGGAGTGTTATGGTGTGTGTGTGTGACTCGTTGCTGTCTGCAGTAGGAGTGTTATGGTGTGTGTGTGTGTGTGTGTGACTCATTCGTTGCTGTCTGCAGTAGGAGTGTTATAGTGTGTGTGTGTGACTCGTTGCTGTCTGCAGTAGGAGTGTTAGGTGGTGTGTGTGTGTGTGTGTGTGTGTGTGTGTGTGTGTGTGTGTGTGTGTGTGTGTGTGTGTGTGTGTGTGTGTGTGTGTGTGTGTGTGTGACTCGTTGCTGTCTGCAGTAAGAGTGTTATGGTGTGTGTGTATCTTTTGTCCGGTACATATACTTAAAGTGTATCTTCAGCTGTACAGTAGTAAACCTTCCTCCTCTTCTGGTCTGTAACTTCATGGGTCAAGCCCTGAATGCTGATTGGCTGACAGCCGTGGTATGTCAGACCGTATACCACGGGTATGACAAAACATTTATTTTTACTGCTCTAATGACGTTGGTAACCAGTTTATAATAGCAGTAAGGCACATCGGGGGTTTGTGGTATATGGACAATATACCACGGCTAAGGGCTGTATCCAGGCACTCCGCGTTGCGTCGTGTCTAAGAACAGCCCTTAGCCGTGGTATATTGACCACATACCACACCTCCTCGATCCTTATTGCTTAATTACACAGGACTGTATATGACAGTTCACCCACACTAGAGGTCAACTCCGGTTCATGATTTAATACCGTTCACATCAACTCCACTGTCATATGGAGAAGATCTAGCTCATCACAATCCTTTTATCTCTCAGCACAAACGGTGTGAAACACAGGCCCAGGACACCGTGAGTTACTTCACACGGCGGAGGGATATCGACAGGGGCCCTATATTTACTGTGTGCCCCGCTACCTATTAACGTGTCATGATACGGACATAAAGCTGAGTGATGCGTTTCTGGTGTGGACAACGTAGAGACCTTGGCCTGCGTCCCAAATGGCCCCCTACCTCCTATTTAGTGCACTACTTCTACAACAGTAGTGCATTAAATAGAAAGAAAGGTGTGTCATTAGAGACGCCGGCCTGGACAGGGTGTTATTTAGGAGGTAGTGAAGATCCTGAAAAGTGCGGTGCTGTCCAACTCAGAAGTCTTCTGGTATCCATCTTGATGTGGTAAGTTTTCACAGTCGTATTCTGTAAGTCATTGGTATACACAGGTGAATGGGCAATGTTAAAGCCCCCATGCAGTCTTTGTAATTTTCTTTTTAAATCGTCATTGTATGTCTAATATTTAATGAAAATGACTTCAAAATATATTTATCATTTATTTCCCTGAGCCTCCCTTGGCCCTTGAAATGCTCAGTCTGATTGTGTGGGGGTGTTAGGAAACACATTTGAAGATATTTACAGACAGCCCTGATTGGCTGATAGGATGGTCTAGACCACACCCCCTTACCTAGATGAACAGTCATTGGTCTATCGTCCCAGTCGGTATTAGAACGTTGCGGGCCCAACAGCCTGTGGGGAAACAACATCCTGTGGTTACCTAGGTTACCCCATTGGCTCACAGCAAAAACTTGACCTTTTTCAAACATCATTTTAATCTTGTCTGTTTGTTTTAGTCAATTACAAAAGTAGATTTAAGAAAAGTACAACATGTTTAAAGATTACTGTTGTGTTGGATAGACGGCAGAAGGTTATGCACAGGGTGCATGGGTTTAAATGATCAGGTGGTGCGTCCTCTTGCTTTATGGAATGTTAATAAACCGTCTCTTGGAGTTGCCATCCTGTACACTGTCGTGTCCCTTATTCAAGAGTGTCCCTTGTGCACTGTCGTGTCCCTTATTTCTTTCCGCTTCTGTCTCTCTTGCTCTCTGTCAGTGTCTATCTCTGTCTCTCTCTCTCTGTTTCTCTCTTTCTCTCTCTCTGTCTATCTTTCTCTCTGCCTCTGTCTCTCTTGCTCTCTGTCAGTGTCTATCTCTGTCTCTGTCTCTCTCTCTCGCTCTCTCTGTATGTCTCCTCTCTGCCTCTGTCTCTCTGTATGTCTCCTCTCTGCCTCTCTCTCTCTCTCTCTGTATGTCTCCTCTCTGCCTCTCTTGCTCTCTGTCAGTGTCTATCTTTGTCCCTATGCATCTCTCTTTCTCTCTGACAGTGTCTATCTCTGTCTCTATGCATGTCTCCTCTCTGCCTCTGTCTCGCTTGCTCTCTGTCAGTGTCTGTCTCTGTCTCTCTCTCTCTCTTTCTCTCCGCCTCTCTCTCTTTCTCTCTGTCAGTGTCTATCTCTGTCTCTATGCGTCTCTCTCTCTGTATGTCTCTTTTTCTCTACCTCTGTCTCTCCATTGAGCGACGACCTCAGCTGACCTTGAGCGGTGTTAATTTGAATGAATGCATCAGTGCAGATAATCAGCCCTCTGTGTACACACAAACACACATTACAGCAGCACCTACAGTCAACACAGTCATCTCACAACCTGCCTTTTGTCACTTCATCTACATAACAGCAATCTTCATGACGTTTTATGTTTTCCTTTTATTTGCGATTAAAATATAAATTCTATCTACTGACAAATCAATGGAACACATGATATGATGTACTCTGCTTCACTGAAGATTCACATTTTATTTCAAGAATGCCTGCATAGCATTCCAGAATTTCTCCATTGTCTTCTAGAATGACTCCATTCCATTCTGGAATGGTTCTAGGACCATTCATTTGTCCTCCGATGCGTTGTTTTGTTGTTTCCAAAATGAGCAATTGTGATCATCTTGCAGTGTTCTACTGCTGTAGTTAAGTCTGTTCTGCTGCCAGCGGGGAGTCTGCAAAAAAAAGAAAAAGGATTTTAAAACTGGAAAACTGCCAAGCTATGTTTTTTTCATTCTAAATTGTGTGAGCAATTCAACTAAAAATACTGCGGTGATGAACTTAAAGTCGAGTCACTGCGGCAGCACACACACACAACTTTTGTCACGCATGCATTCAAACACACACAGAAATGTTGACACGTGCGCACACATGCAACCACCACACACACACTTCTGTGTGCCCACAGATAACGCCTGTTAATGTTAAGGTCAGGAGTTGCCAAGGGACTGACTCGTTCTGCTGTACACAAGTGTTTGATCACACACACACACACACACACACACACACACACACACACACACACACACACACACACACACACACACACACACACACACACACACACACACACACACACACACACACACACACACACAGAGAGAGAGGAGCAGTGTTTGATCAGCCAGTTTTAGATTAGAGCTGACCGCAGAGTACTCTTACACAGAGGACAGGAATATAGAGCCAGATTAACTAGAATGGACATAGTAGAAATATAATATAGAGCTAGATTAACTAGAATGGACATAGTATAAATATAATATCGAGCTATAAAGGACATAGTAGAGACATAATATAGAGCTAGCTTAACTAGAAGGGCCATAGAGAAATAATAGACATATATTAACTAGAAGGGACAGGTAGAGAGAATTTCGAGCTAGATTAACTAGAAGAGACATAGTAGAGACAGCATATAGAGCTAGATTAACTAGAAAGGACACAGTAGAGACAGAATAAAGAGCTAGATTAACTAGAAGGGTCATAGTAGAGACAGAATATAGAGCTAGATTAACTAGAAGGGACATAGTAGAGACAGAATATAGAGCTAGATTAACTAGAAGGGACATAGTAGAGACAGAATATAGAGCTATATTAACTAGAAGGGACATAGTAGAGACAGAATATAGAGCTAGATTAACTTGTCTGACTGTGTATGTAGAGATATATTAACTAGAAGGGACATAGAGACACTACAGGGCAATCTAACGCTCTCCTCTCATGCTAGGTTTTCAAGTGGGTAAATCAGCATCTTAGCCTGAGTCCCAAATGGCATCCCATTGCCCATACAGCAGTAGTGCACCATATAGGGAATAAGTAGTGCACTATACAGGGAATAAGTAGTGCACTACACAGGGAACAGGGTGTAATTTGATACTGGGACTAAGGCTCAGTGGAGAAGAAGGCCACATGCAGGGAGAATCTCCAAAAAGACAACGGCAGCAGCCTGAGGACGAGCAGAAATCTGGTCCAAACCAGAGCTATATGTTGAGAGAGTTGGGACATTGAGGATTCTGCATTATGATACATGACACGTTAACATTCTATGGCAGCCATGTTGGCTCCCCATTAACATTACATGGAGGATATTCAAATAATACTATGTCACTGAGTGTCTGGAAAAAGAACACAACGCTGTGGTCAAAACGATGTAACAGAGCCAGTCTATTACCTGCTCCTACCATTGTAACTCGTGTTAGATTAAGTTAAGTTCACGCTGCAGTATACTTTAATTAAATTGACATTATTTCCTCATGCTGGGCCATACTGGGGTAGTGAGGTATCGTTTTCAGAAAGACCTTTCACAGTATAACACAATATCAAATGAACCCCACCATGACAGTGATATTAATGAATGTTCATATTATTTAACAGCCTCTTTATATAGTGCTTCTGATTTACAAATAGAAATGTAAAGTGGTTAAATAGCTCTGCTGTCCCAGGTAGCTCAATGACTTACAAACTCTCCTTTCACTGCTTTGGAAATAACTACCTATAACAGTCAGACTGTATGGTTATATTATATCACTACCTATAACAGACTGTATGGTTATATTATATCACTACCTATAACAGACTGTATGGTTATATTATATCTCTACCTATAACAGACTGTATGGTTATATTATATCACTACCTATAACAGACTGTATGGTTATATTATATCACTACCTATAACAGACTGTATGGTTATATTATATCTCTACCTATAACAGTCAGACTGAATGGTTATATTATATCACTACCTATAACAGACTGTATGGTTATATTATATCTCTACCTATAACAGACTGTATGGTTATATTATATCACTACATATAACAGACTGTATGGTTATATTATATCACTACCTATAACAGACTGTATGGTTATATTATATCACTACATATAACAGACTGTATGGTTATATTATATCTCTACCTATAACAGACTGTATGGTTATATTATATCACTACCTATAACAGACTGTATGGTTATATTATATCACTACCTATAACAGACTGTATGGTTATATTATATCACTACCTATAACAGACTGTATGGTTATATTATATCTCTACCTATAACAGACTGTATGGTTATATTATATCTCTACCTATAACAGTCAGACTGTATGGTTATATTATATCACTACCTATAACAGACTGTATGGTTATATTATATCTCTACCTATAACAGTCAGACTGTATGGTTATATTATATCTCTACCTATAACAGACTGTATGGTTATATTATATCACTACCTATAACAGTCAGACTGTATGGTTATATTATATCACTACCTATAACAGACTGTATGGTTATATTATATCACTACCTATAACAGTCAGACTGTATGGTTATATTATATCTCTACCTATAACAGACTGTATGGTTATATTATATCACTACCTATAACAGACTGTATGGTTATATTATATCACTACCTATAACAGACTGTATGGTTATATTATATCACTACCAATAACAGACTGTATGGTTATATTATATCACTACATATAACAGACTGTATGGTTATATTATATCACTACCTATAACAGACTGTATGGTTATATTATATCACTACCTATAACAGACTGTATGGTTATATTATATCACTACCTATAACAGTCAGACTGTATGGTTATATTATATCTCTACCTATAACAGACTGTATGGTTATATTATATCTCTACCTATAACAGTCAGACTGTATGGTTATATTATATCACTACCTATAACAGACTGTATGGTTATATTATATCACTACCTATAACAGACTGTATGGTTATATTATATCACTACCTATAACAGACTGTATGGTTATATTATATCTCTACCTATAACAGACTGTATGGTTATATTATATCACTACCTATAACAGACTGTATGGTTATATTATATCACTACCTATAACAGACTGTATGGTTATATTATATCTCTACCTATAACAGACTGTATGGTTATATTATATCACTACATATAACAGACTGTATGGTTATATTATATCACTACATATAACAGACTGTATGGTTATATTATATCACTACATATAACAGACTGTATGGTTATATTATATCACTACATATAACAGACTGTATGGTTATATTATATCACTACATATAACAGACTGTATGGTTATATTATATCACTACATATAACAGACTGTATGGTTATATTATATCACTACCTATAACAGACTGTATGGTTATATTATATCACTACCTATAACAGACTGTATGGTTATATTATATCACTACCTATAACAGACTGTATGGTTATATTATATCACTACCTATAACAGACTGTATGGTTATATTATATCACTACCTATAACAGACTGTATGGTTATATTATATCTCTACCTATAACAGACTGTATGGTTATATTATATCACTACCTATAACAGACTGTATGGTTATATTATATCACTACCTATAACAGACTGTATGGTTATATTATATCACTACCTATAACAGACTGTATGGTTATATTATATCACTACCTATAACAGACTGTATGGTTATATTATATCACTACATATAACAGACTGTATGGTTATATTATATCACTACCTATAACAGACTGTATGGTTATATTATATCACTACCTATAACAGACTGTATGGTTATATTATATCACTAACTATAACAGACTGTATGGTTATATTATATCACTACCTATAACAGACTGTATGGTTATATTATATCACTACCTATAACAGACTGTATGGTTATATTATATCTCTACCTATAACAGTCAGACTGTATGGTTATATTATATCACTACCTATAACAGACTGTATGGTTATATTATATCACTACCTATAACAGACTGTATGGTTATATTATATCACTACCTATAACAGACTGTATGGTTATATTATATCTCTACCTATAACAGTCACACTGTATGGTTATATTATATCACTACCTATAACAGACTGTATGGTTATATTATATCACTACCTATAACAGACTGTATGGTTATATTATATCTCTACCTATAACAGACTGTATGGTTATATTATATCACTACCTATAACAGACTGTATGGTTATATTATATCTCTACCTATAACAGACTGTATGGTTATATTATATCACTACCTATAACAGACTGTATGGTTATATTATATCTCTACCTATAACAGTCAGACTGTATGGTTATATTGTATCACTACCTATAACAGACTGTATGGTTATATTATATCACTACCTATAACAGACTGTATGGTTATATTATATCACTACCTATAACAGACTGTATGGTTATATTATATCACTACCTATAACAGACTGTATGGTTATATTATATCACTACCTATAACAGACTGTATGGTTATATTATATCACTACCTATAACAGACTGTATGGTTATATTATATCACTACCTATAACAGACTGTATGGTTATATTATATCTCTACCTTTAACAGACTGTATGGTTATATTATATCACTACCTATAACAGTCAGACTGTATGGTTATATTATATCACTACCTATAACAGACTGTATGGTTATATTATATCTCTACCTATAACAGTCAGACTGTATGGTTATATTGTATCACTACCTATAACAGACTGTATGGTTATATTATATCACTACCTATAACAGACTGTATGGTTATATTATATCACTACCTATAACAGACTGTATGGTTATATTATATCACTACCTATAACAGACTGTATGGTTATATTATATCACTACCTATAACAGACTGTATGGTTATATTATATCACTACCTATAACAGACCGTATGGTTATATTATATCACTACCTATAACAGACTGTATGGTTATATTATATCTCTACCTATAACAGACTGTATGGTTATATTATATCACTACCTATACCAGTCAGACTGTGTGGTTATATTATATCACTACCTATAACAGACTGTATGGTTATATTATATCTCTACCTATAACAGACTGTATGGTTATATTATATCACTACCTATAACAGACTGTATGGTTATATTATATCACTACCTGTAACAGACTGTATGGTTATATTATATCACTACCTATAACAGACTGTATGGTTATATTATATCACTACCTATAACAGTCAGACTGTATGGTTATATTATATCTCTACCTATAACAGTCAGACTGTATGGTTATATTATATCACTACCTATAACAGACTGTATGGTTATATTATATCACTACCTATAACAGACTGTATGGTTATATTATATCTCTACCTATAACAGTCAGACTGTATGATTATATTATATCACTACCTATAACAGTCAGACTGTATGGTTATATTATATCACTACCTATAACAGACTGTATGGTTATATTATATCACTACCTATAACAGTCAGACTGTATGGTTATATTATATCACTACCTATAACAGACTGTATGGTTATATTATATCTCTACCTATAACAGTCAGACTGTATGGTTATATTGTATCACTACCTATAACAGACTGTATGGTTATATTATATCACTACCTATAACAGACTGTATGGTTATATTATATCACTACCTATAACAGACTGTATGGTTATATTATATCACTACCTATAACAGACTGTATGGTTATATTATATCACTACCTATAACAGACCGTATGGTTATATTATATCACTACCTATAACAGACCGTATGGTTATATTATATCACTACCTATAACAGACTGTATGGTTATATTATATCACTACCTATAACAGACTGTATGGTTATATTATATCTCTACCTATAACAGACTGTATGGTTATATTATATCACTACCTATAACAGACTGTATGGTTATATTATATCACTACCTGTAACAGACTGTATGGTTATATTATATCACTACCTATAACAGACTGTATGGTTATATTATATCACTACCTATAACAGTCAGACTGTATGGTTATATTATATCTCTACCTATAACAGTCAGACTGTATGGTTATATTATATCACTACCTATAACAGACTGTATGGTTATATTATATCACTACCTATAACAGACTGTATGGTTATATTATATCTCTACCTATAACAGTCAGACTGTATGATTATATTATATCACTACCTATAACAGTCAGACTGTATGGTTATATTATATCACTACCTATAACAGACTGTATGGTTATATTATATCACTACCTATAACAGACTGTATGGTTATATTATATCACTACCTATAACAGACTGTATGGTTATATTATATCACTACCTATAACAGACTGTATGGTTATATTATATCACTACCTATAACAGACTGTTTGGTTATATTATATCTCTACCTATAACAGACTGTATGGTTATATTATATCACCACCTATAACAGACTGTATGGTTATATTATATCACTACCTATAACAGACTGTTTGGTTATATTATATCTCTACCTATAACAGACTGTATGGTTATATTATATCACTACCTATAACAGACTGTATGGTTATATTATATCACTACCTATAACAGACTGTATGGTTATATTATATCACTACCTATAACAGACTGTATGGTTATAGTATATCACTACCTATAACAGACTGTATGGTTATATTATATCTCTACCTATAACAGGCAGACTGTATGGTTATATTATATCACTACCTATAACAGACTGTATGGTTATATTATATCTCTACCTATAACAGTCAGACTGTATGGTTATATTATATCTCTACCTATAACAGACTGTATGGTTATATTATATCTCTACCTATAACAGTCAGACTGTATGGTTATATTATATCACTACCTATAACAGACTGTATGGTTATATTATATCACTACCTATAACAGACTGTATGGTTATATTATATCACTACCTATAACAGACTGTATGGTTATATTATATCACTACCTATAACAGTCAGACTGTATGGTTATATTATATCTCTACCTATAACAGACTGTATGGTTATATTATATCACTACCTATAACAGACTGTAGGGTTATATTATATCTCTACCTATAACAGACTGTATGGTTATATTATATCACTACCTATAACAGACTGTATGGTTATATTATATCACTACCTATAACAGACTGTATGGTTATATTATATCTCTACCTATAACAGACTGTATGGTTATATTATATCACTACATATAACAGACTGTATGGTTATATTATATCACTACATATAACAGACTGTATGGTTATATTATATCACTACATATAACAGACTGTATGGTTATATTATATCACTACCTATAACAGACTGTATGGTTATATTATATCACTACATATAACAGACTGTATGGTTATATTATATCACTACCTATAACAGACTGTATGGTTATATTATATCACTACCTATAACAGACTGTATGGTTATATTATATCACTAACTATAACAGACTGTATGGTTATATTATATCACTACCTATAACAGACTGTATGGTTATATTATATCACTACCTATAACAGACTGTATGGTTATATTATCTCTCTACCTACAACAGTCAGACTGTATGGTTATATTATATCACTACCTATAACAGACTGTATGGTTATATTATATCACTACCTATAACAGACTGTATGGTTATATTATATCACTACCTATAACAGACTGTATGGTTATATTATATCTCTACCTATAACAGTCACACTGTATGGTTATATTATATCACTTCCTATAACAGACTGTATGGTTATATTATATCTCTACCTATAACAGACTGTATGGTTATATTATATCACTACCTATAACAGACTGTATGGTTATATTATATCTCTACCTATAACAGACTGTATGGTTATATTATATCACTACCTATAACAGACTGTATGGTTATATTATATCTCTACCTATAACAGTCAGACTGAATGGTTATATTGTATCACTACCTATAACAGACTGTATGGTTATATTATATCACTACCTATAACAGACTGTATGGTTATATTATATCACTACCTATAACAGACTGTATGGTTATATTATATCACTACCTATAACAGACTGTATGGTTATATTATATCACTACCTATAACAGACTGTATGGTTATATTATATCACTACCTATAACAGACTGTATGGTTATATTATATCACTACCTATAACAGACTGTATGGTTATATTATATCTCTACCTTTAACAGACTGTATGGTTATATTATATCACTACCTATAACAGTCAGACTGTATGGTTATATTATATCACTACCTATAACAGACTGTATGGTTATATTATATCTCTACCTATAACAGTCAGACTGTATGGTTATATTGTATCACTACCTATAACAGACTGTATGGTTATATTATATCACTACCTATAACAGACTGTATGGTTATATTATATCACTACCTATAACAGACTGTATGGTTATATTATATCACTACCTATAACAGACTGTATGGTTATATTATATCACTACCTATAACAGACTGTATGGTTATATTATATCACTACATATAACAGACTGTATGGTTATATTATATCACTACCTATAACAGACTGTATGGTTATATTATATCACTACCTATAACAGACTGTATGGTTATATTATATCACTACCTATAACAGACTGTATGGTTATATTATATCTCTACCTATAACAGACTGTATGGTTATATTATATCACTACCTATAACAGACTGTATGGTTATATTATATCACTACCTATAACAGACTGTATGGTTATATTATATCACTACCTATAACAGACTGTATGGTTATATTATATCACTACCTATAACAGACTGTATGGTTATATTATATCACTACATATAACAGACTGTATGGTTATATTATATCACTACCTATAACAGACTGTATGGTTATATTATATCACTACCTATAAAAGACTGTATGGTTATATTATATCACTAACTATAACAGACTGTATGGTTATATTATATCACTACCTATAACAGACTGTATGGTTATATTATATCACTACCTATAACAGACTGTATGGTTATATTATCTCTCTACCTATAACAGTCAGACTGTATGGTTATATTATATCACTACCTATAACAGACTGTATGGTTATATTATATCACTACCTATAACAGACTGTATGGTTATATTATATCACTACATATAACAGACTGTATGGTTATATTATATCACTACCTATAACAGACTGTATGGTTATATTATATCACTACCTATAACAGACTGTATGGTTATATTATATCACTACCGATAACAGACTGTATGGTTATATTATATCACTACCTATAACAGACTGTATGGTTATATTATATCACTACCTATAACAGACTGTATGGTTATATTATATCACTACCTATAACAGACTGTATGGTTATATTATATCTCTACCTATAACAGACTGTATGGTTATATTATATCACTACATATAACAGACTGTATGGTTATATTATATCACTACATATAACAGACTGTATGGTTATATTATATCACTACATATAACAGACTGTATGGTTATATTATATCACTAACTATAACAGACTGTATGGTTATATTATATCACTACCTATAACAGACTGTATGGTTATATTATATCACTACCTATAACAGACTGTATGGTTATATTATATCACTACATATAACAGACTGTATGGTTATATTATATCACTACCTATAACAGACTGTATGGTTATATTATATCACTACCTATAACAGACTGTATGGTTATATTATATCACTACCTATAACAGACTGTATGGTTATATTATATCACTACCTATAACTGACTGTATGGTTATATTATATCACTACCTATAACAGACTGTATGGTTATATTATATCACTACCTATAACAGTCAGACTGTATGGTTATATTATATCTCTACCTATAGCAGTCAGACTGTATGGTTATATTATATCTCTACCTATAACAGACTGTATGGTTATATTATATCACTACCTATAACAGACTGTATGGTTATATTATATCTCTACCTATAACAGACTGTATGGTTATATTATATCACTACCAATAACAGACTGTATGGTTATATTATATCACTACCTATAACAGACTGTATGGTTATATTATATCACTACCTATAACAGACTGTATGGTTATATTATATCACTACCTATAACAGACTGTATGGTTATATTATATCTCTACCTATAACAGACTGTATGGTAATATTATATCACTACATATAACAGACTGTATGGTTATATTATATCACTACATATAACAGACTGTATGGTTATATTATATCACTACATATAACAGACTGTATGGTTATATTATATCACTAACTATAACAGACTGTATGGTTATATTATATCACTACCTATAACAGACTGTATGGTTATATTATATCACTACCTATAACAGACTGTATGGTTATATTATATCACTACATATAACAGACTGTATGGTTATATTATATCACTACATATAACAGACTGTATGGTTATATTATATCACTACCTATAACAGACTGTATGGTTATACTATATCACTACCTATAACAGACTGTATGGTTATATTATATCACTACCTATAACAGACTGTATGGTTATATTATATCTCTACCTATAACAGACTGTATGGTTATATTATATCACTACCTATAACAGACTGTATGGTTATATTATATCACTACCTATAACAGACTGTATGGTTATATTATATCACTACCTTTAACAGACTGTATGGTTATATTATATCACTACCTATAACAGACTGTATGGTTATATTATATCACTACATATAACAGACTGTATGGTTATATTATATCACTACCTATAACAGACTGTATGGTTATATTATCTCTCTACCTATAACAGTCAGACTGTATGGTTATATTATATCACTACCTATAACAGACTGTATGGTTATATTATATCACTACCTATAACAGACTGTATGGTTATATTATATCACTACCTATAACAGACTGTATGGTTATATTATATCTCTACCTATAACAGTCACACTGTATGGTTATATTATATCACTACCTATAACAGACTGTATGGTTATATTATATCACTACCTATAACAGACTGTATGGTTATATTATATCTCTACCTATAACAGACTGTATGGTTATATTATATCACTACCTATAACAGACTGTATGGTTATATTATATCACTACCTATAACAGACTGTATGGTTATATTATATCTCTACCTATAACAGTCACACTGTATGGTTATATTATATCACTACCTATAACAGACTGTATGGTTATATTATATCACTACCTATAACAGACTGTATGGTTATATTATATCTCTACCTATAACAGACTGTATGGTTATATTATATCACTACCTATAACAGACTGTATGGTTATATTATATCTCTACCTATAACAGACTGTATGGTTATATTATATCACTACCTATAACAGACTGTATGGTTATATTATATCTCTACCTATAACAGTCAGACTGAATGGTTATATTGTATCACTACCTATAACAGACTGTATGGTTATATTATATCACTACCTATAACAGACTGTATGGTTATATTATATCACTACCTATAACAGACTGTATGGTTATATTATATCTCTACCTATAACAGTCAGACTGTATGGTTATATTATATCACTAACTATAACAGACTGTATGGTTATATTATATCACTACCTATAACAGACTGTATGGTTATATTATATCACTACCTATAACAGACTGTATGGTTATATTATCTCTCTACCTATAACAGTCAGACTGTATGGTTATATTATATCACTACCTATAACAGACTGTATGGTTATATTATATCACTACCTATAACAGACTGTATGGTTATATTATATCACTACCTATAACAGACTGTATGGTTATATTATATCTCTACCTATAACAGTCACACTGTATGGTTATATTATATCACTACCTATAACAGACTGTATGGTTATATTATATCACTACCTATAACAGACTGTATGGTTATATTATATCTCTACCTATAACAGACTGTATGGTTATATTATATCACTACCTATAACAGACTGTATGGTTATATTATATCTCTACCTATAACAGACTGTATGGTTATATTATATCACTACCTATAACAGACTGTATGGTTATATTATATCTCTACCTATAACAGTCAGACTGAATGGTTATATTGTATCACTACCTATAACAGACTGTATGGTTATATTATATCACTACCTATAACAGACTGTATGGTTATATTATATCACTACCTATAACAGACTGTATGGTTATATTATATCACTACCTATAACAGACTGTATGGTTATATTATATCACTACCTATAACAGACTGTATGGTTATATTATATCACTACCTATAACAGACTGTATGGTTATATTATATCACTACCTATAACAGACTGTATGGTTATATTATATCACTACCTATAACAGTCAGACTGTATGGTTATATTATATCACTACCAATAACAGACTGTATGGTTATATTATATCACTACCTATAACAGACTGTATGGTTATATTATATCTCTACCTATAACAGTCAGACTGTATGGTTATATTGTATCACTACCTATAACAGACTGTATGGTTATATTGTATCACTACCTATAACAGACTGTATGGTTATATTATATCACTACCTGTAACAGACTGTATGGTTATATTATATCACTACCTATAACAGACTGTATGGTTATATTATATCACTACCTATAACAGTCAGACTGTATGGTTATATTATATCTCTACCTATAACAGTCAGACTGTATGGTTATATTATATCACTACCTATAACAGACTGTATGGTTATATTATATCACTACCTATAACAGACTGTATGGTTATATTATATCTCTACCTATAACAGTCAGACTGTATGATTATATTATATCACTACCTATAACAGTCAGACTGTATGGTTATATTATATCACTACCTATAACAGACTGTATGGTTATATTATATCACTACCTATAACAGACTGTATGGTTATATTATATCACTACCTATAACAGACTGTATGGTTATATTATATCACTACCTATAACAGACTGTATGGTTATATTATATCACTACCTATAACAGACTGTTTGGTTATATTATATCTCTACCTATAACAGACTGTATGGTTATATTATATCACTACCTATAACAGATTGTATGGTTATATTATATCACTACCTATAACAGACTGTTTGGTTATATTATATCTCTACCTATAACAGACTGTATGGTTATATTATATCACTACCTATAACAGACTGTATGGTTATATTATATCACTACCTATAACAGACTGTATGGTTATATTATATCACTACCTATAACAGACTGTATGGTTATATTATATAACTACCTATAACAGACTGTATGGTTATATTATATCACTACCTATAACAGTCAGACTGTATGGTTATATTATATCTCTACCTATAACAGACTGTATGGTTATATTATATCACTACCTATAACAGACTGTATGGTTATATTATATCACTACATATAACAGACTGTATGGTTATATTATATCACTACCTATAACAGACTGTATGGTTATATTATATCACTACCTATAACAGACTGTATGGTTATATTATATCTCTACCTATAACAGACTGTATGGTTATATTATATCACTACATATAACAGACTGTATGGTTATATTATATCACTACATATAACAGACTGTATGGTTATATTATATCACTACATATAACAGACTGTATGGTTATATTATATCACTAACTATAACAGACTGTATGGTTATATTATATCACCACCTATAACAGACTGTATGGTTATATTATATCACTACCTATAACAGACTGTATGGTTATATTAAATCACTACATATAACAGACTGTATGGTTATATTATATCACTACCTATAACAGACTGTATGGTTATATTATATCACTACCTATAACAGACTGTATGGTTATATTATATCACTACCTATAACAGACTGTATGGTTATATTATATCACTACCTATAACAGACTGTATGGTTATATTATATCACTACCTATAACAGACTGTATGGTTATATTATATCACTACCTATAACAGACTGTATGGTTATATTATATCACTACCTATAACAGACTGTATGGTTATATTATATCACTACCTATAACAGACTGTATGGTTATATTATATCACTACCTATAACAGACTGTATGGTTATATTATATCACTACATATAACAGACTGTATGGTTATATTATATCACTACCTATAACAGACTGTATGGTTATATTATATCACTACCTATAACAGACTGTATGGTTATATTATATCACTAACTATAACAGACTGTATGGTTATATTATATCACTACCTATAACAGACTGTATGGTTATATTATATCACTACCTATAACAGACTGTATGGTTATATTATATCTCTACCTATAACAGTCAGACTGTATGGTTATATTATATCACTACCTATAACAGACTGTATGGTTATATTATATCACTACCTATAACAGACTGTATGGTTATATTATATCACTACCTATAACAGACTGTATGGTTATATTATATCTCTACCTATAACAGTCACACTGTATGGTTATATTATATCACTACCTATAACAGACTGTATGGTTATATTATATCACTACCTATAACAGACTGTATGGTTATATTATATCACTACCTATAACAGACTGTATGGTTATATTATATCACTACCTATAACAGACTGTATGGTTATATTATATCTCTACCTATAACAGACTGTATGGTTATATTATATCACTACCTATAACAGACTGTATGGTTATATTATATCTCTACCTATAACAGACTGTATGGTTATATTATATCACTACCTATAACAGACTGTATGGTTATATTATATCTCTACCTATAACAGTCAGACTGTATGGTTATATTATATCACTACCTATAACAGACTGTATGGTTATATTATATCACTACCTATAACAGACTGTATGGTTATATTATATCTCTACCTATAACAGTCAGACTGTATGATTATATTATATCACTACCTATAACAGTCAGACTGTATGGTTATATTATATCACTACCTATAACAGACTGTATGGTTATATTATATCACTACCTATAACAGACTGTATGGTTATATTATATCACTACCTATAACAGACTGTATGGTTATATTATATCACTACCTATAACAGACTGTATGGTTATATTATATCACTACCTATAACAGACTGTTTGGTTATATTATATCTCTACCTATAACAGACTGTATGGTTATATTATATCACTACCTATAACAGACTGTATGGTTATATTATATCACTACCTATAACAGACTGTTTGGTTATATTATATCTCTACCTATAACAGACTGTATGGTTATATTATATCACTACCTATAACAGACTGTATGGTTATATTATATCACTACCTATAACAGACTGTATGGTTATATTATATCACTACCTATAACAGACTGTATGGTTATATTATATCTCTACCTATAACAGTCAGACTGTATGGTTATATTATATCACTACCTATAACAGACTGTATGGTTATATTATATAACTACCTATAACAGACTGTATGGTTATATTATATCACTACCTATAACAGACTGTATGGTTATATTATATCACTACCTATAACAGACTGTATGTTTATATTATAACTCTACCTATAACAGTCAGACTGTATGGTTATATTATATCACTACCTATAACAGACTGTATGGTTATATTATATCACTACCTATAACAGACTGTATGGTTATATTATATCACTACCTATAACAGTCAGACTGTATGGTTATATTATATCTCTACCTATAACAGACTGTATGGTTATATTATATCACTACCTATAACAGACTGTATGGTTATATTATATCTCTACCTATAACAGACTGTATGGTTATATTATATCACTACCGATAACAGACTGTATGGTTATATTATATCACTACCTATAACAGACTGTATGGTTATATTATATCACTACCTATAACAGACTGTATGGTTATATTATATCACTACCTATAACAGACTGTATGGTTATATTATATCTCTACCTATAACAGACTGTATGGTTATATTATATCACTACATATAACAGACTGTATGGTTATATTATATCACTACATATAACAGACTGTATGGTTATATTATATCACTACATATAACAGACTGTATGGTTATATTATATCACTAACTATAACAGACTGTATGGTTATATTATATCACTACCTATAACAGACTGTATGGTTATATTATATCACTACCTATAACAGACTGTATGGTTATATTATATCACTACATATAACAGACTGTATGGTTATATTATATCACTACCTATAACAGACTGTATGGTTATATTATATCACTACCTATAACAGACTGTATGGTTATATTATATCACTACCTATAACAGACTGTATGGTTATATTATATCACTACCTATAACAGACTGTATGGTTATATTATATCACTACCTATAACAGACAGTATGGTTATATTATATCACTACATATAACAGACTGTATGGTTATATTATATCACTACCTATAACAGACTGTATGGTTATATTATATCACTACCTATAACAGACTGTATGGTTATATTATATCACTAACTATAACAGACTGTATGGTTATATTATATCACTACCTATAACAGACTGTATGGTTATATTATATCACTACCTATAACAGACTGTATGGTTATATTATATCACTACCTATAACAGACTGTATGGTTATATTATATCACTACCTATAACAGTCAGACTGTATGGTTATATTATATCACTACCAATAACAGACTGTATGGTTATATTTTATCACTACCTATAACAGACTGTATGGTTATATTATATCTCTACCTATAACAGTCAGACTGTATGGTTATATTGTATCACTACCTATAACAGACTGTATGGTTATATTATATCACTACCTATAACAGACTGTATGGTTATATTATATCACTACCTATAACAGACTGTATGGTTATATTATATCACTACCTATAACAGACTGTATGGTTATATTATATATCACTACCTATAACAGACTGTATGGTTATATTATATCACTACCTATAACAGACCGTATGGTTATATTATATCACTACCTATAACAGACTGTATGGTTATATTATATCTCTACCTATAACAGACTGTATGGTTATATTATATCACTACCTATAACAGTCAGACTGTATGGTTATATTATATCACTACCTATAACAGACTGTATGGTTATATTATATCTCTACCTATAACAGACTGTATGGTTATATTGTATCACTACCTATAACAGACTGTATGGTTATATTATATCACTACCTGTAACAGACTGTATGGTTATATTATATCACTACCTATAACAGACTGTATGGTTATATTATATCACTACCTATAACAGTCAGACTGTATGGTTATATTATATCTCTACCTATAACAGTCAGACTGTATGGTTATATTATATCACTACCTATAACAGACTGTATGGTTATATTATATCACTACCTATAACAGACTGTATGGTTATATTATATCACTACCTATAACAGACTGTATGGTTATATTATATCACTACCTATAACAGACTGTTTGGTTATATTATATCTCTACCTATAACAGACTGTATGGTTATATTATATCACTACCTATAACAGACTGTATGGTTATATTATATCACTACCTATAACAGACTGTTTGGTTATATTATATCTCTACCTATAACAGACTGTATGGTTATATTATATCACTACCTATAACAGACTGTATGGTTATATTATATCACTACCTATAACAGACTGTATGGTTATATTATATCACTACCTATAACAGACTGTATGGTTATATTATATCTCTACCTATAACAGTCAGACTGTATGGTTATATTATATCACTACCTATAACAGACTGTATGGTTATATTATATAACTACCTATAACAGACTGTATGGTTATATTATATCACTACCTATAACAGTCAGACTGTATGGTTATATTATATCTCTACCTATAACAGACTGTATGGTTATATTATATCACTACCTATAACAGACTGTATGGTTATATTATATCTCTACCTATAACAGACTGTATGGTTATATTATATCACTACCGATAACAGACTGTATGGTTATATTATATCACTACCTATAACAGACTGTATGGTTATATTATATCACTACCTATAACAGACTGTATGGTTATATTATATCACTACCTATAACAGACTGTATGGTTATATTATATCACTACCTATAACAGACTGTATGGTTATATTATATCACTACCTATAACAGTCAGACTGTATGGTTATATTATATCACTACCAATAACAGACTGTATGGTTATATTATATCACTACCTATAACAGACTGTATGGTTATATTATATCTCTACCTATAACAGTCAGACTGTATGGTTATATTGTATCACTACCTATAACAGACTGTATGGTTATATTGTATCACTACCTATAACAGACTGTATGGTTATATTATATCACTACCTGTAACAGACTGTATGGTTATATTATATCACTACCTATAACAGACTGTATGGTTATATTATATCACTACCTATAACAGTCAGACTGTATGGTTATATTATATCTCTACCTATAACAGTCAGACTGTATGGTTATATTATATCACTAACTATAACAGACTGTATGGTTATATTATATCACTACCTATAACAGACTGTATGGTTATATTATATCTCTACCTATAACAGTCAGACTGTATGATTATATTATATCACTACCTATAACAGTCAGACTGTATGGTTATATTAAATCACTACATATAACAGACTGTATGGTTATATTATATCACTACCTATAACAGACTGTATGGTTATATTATATCACTACCTATAACAGACTGTATGGTTATATTATATCACTACCTATAACAGACTGTATGGTTATATTATATCACTACCTATAACAGACTGTATGGTTATATTATATCACTACCTATAACAGACTGTATGGTTATATTATATCACTACCTATAACAGACTGTATGGTTATATTATATCACTACCTATAACAGACTGTATGGTTATATTATATCACTACCTATAACAGACTGTATGGTTATATTATATCACTACCTATAACAGACTGTATGGTTATATTATATCACTACATATAACAGACTGTATGGTTATATTATATCACTACCTATAACAGACTGTATGGTTATATTATATCACTACCTATAACAGACTGTATGGTTATATTATATCACTAACTATAACAGACTGTATGGTTATATTATATCACTACCTATAACAGACTGTATGGTTATATTATATCACTACCTATAACAGACTGTATGGTTATATTATATCTCTACCTATAACAGTCAGACTGTATGGTTATATTATATCACTACCTATAACAGACTGTATGGTTATATTATATCACTACCTATAACAGACTGTATGGTTATATTATATCACTACCTATAACAGACTGTATGGTTATATTATATCTCTACCTATAACAGTCACACTGTATGGTTATATTATATCACTACCTATAACAGACTGTATGGTTATATTATATCACTACCTATAACAGACTGTATGGTTATATTATATCACTACCTATAACAGACTGTATGGTTATATTATATCACTACCTATAACAGACTGTATGGTTATATTATATCTCTACCTATAACAGACTGTATGGTTATATTATATCACTACCTATAACAGACTGTATGGTTATATTATATCTCTACCTATAACAGACTGTATGGTTATATTATATCACTACCTATAACAGACTGTATGGTTATATTATATCTCTACCTATAACAGTCAGACTGTATGGTTATATTATATCACTACCTATAACAGACTGTATGGTTATATTATATCACTACCTGTAACAGACTGTATGGTTATATTATATCACTACCTATAACAGACTGTATGGTTATATTATATCTCTACCTATAACAGACTGTATGGTTATATTATATCTCTACCTATAACAGTCAGACTGTATGATTATATTATATCACTACCTATAACAGACTGTATGGTTATATTATATCACTACCTGTAACAGACTGTATGGTTATATTATATCACTACCTATAACAGACTGTATGGTTATATTATATCTCTACCTATAACAGTCAGACTGTATGATTATATTATATCACTACCTATAACAGACTGTATGGTTATATTATATCTCTACCTATAACAGTCAGACTGTATGATTATATTATATCACTACCTATAACAGACTGTATGGTTATATTATATCACTACCTGTAACAGACTGTATGGTTATATTATATCACTACCTATAACAGACTGTATGGTTATATTATATCACTACCTATAACAGACTGTATGGTTATATTATATCACTACCTGTAACAGACTGTATGGTTATATTATATCACTACCTATAACAGACTGTATGGTTATATTATATCACTACCTATAACAGACTGTATGGTTATATTATATCTCTACCTATAACAGTCAGACTGTATGATTATATTATATCACTACCTATAACAGTCAGACTGTATGGTTATATTATATCACTACCTATAACAGACTGTATGGTTATATTATATCACTACCTATAACAGACTGTATGGTTATATTATATCACTACCTATAACAGACTGTATGGTTATATTATATCACTACCTATAACAGACTGTATGGTTATATTATATCACTACCTATAACAGACTGTTTGGTTATATTATATCTCTACCTATAACAGACTGTATGGTTATATTATATCACTACCTATAACAGACTGTATGGTTATATTATATCACTACCTATAACAGACTGTTTGGTTATATTATATCTCTACCTATAACAGACTGTATGGTTATATTATATCACTACCTATAACAGACTGTATGGTTATATTATATCACTACCTATAACAGACTGTATGGTTATATTATATCACTACCTATAACAGACTGTATGGTTATATTATATCTCTACCTATAACAGTCAGACTGTATGGTTATATTATATCACTACCTATAACAGACTGTATGGTTATATTATATAACTACCTATAACAGACTGTATGGTTATATTATATCACTACCTATAACAGGCAGACTGTATGGTTATATTATATCTCTACCTATAACAGACTGTATGGTTATATTATATCACTACCTATAACAGACTGTATGGTTATATTATATCTCTAACTATAACAGACTGTATGGTTATATTATATCACTACCGATAACAGACTGTATGGTTATATTATATCACTACCTATAACAGACTGTATGGTTATATTATATCACTACCTATAACAGACTGTATGGTTATATTATATCACTACCTATAACAGACTGTATGGTTATATTATATCTCTACCTATAACAGACTGTATGGTTATATTATATCACTACATATAACAGACTGTATGGTTATATTATATCACTACATATAACAGACTGTATGGTTATATTATATCACTACATATAACAGACTGTATGGTTATATTATATCACTAACTATAACAGACTGTATGGTTATATTATATCACTACCTATAACAGACTGTATGGTTATATTATATCACTACCTATAACAGACTGTATGGTTATATTATATCTCTACCTATAACAGTCAGACTGTATGGTTATATTATATCACTACCTATAACAGACTGTATGGTTATATTATATCACTACCTATAACAGACTGTATGGTTATATTATATCACTACCTATAACAGACTGTATGGTTATATTATATCACTACCTATAACAGACTGTATGGTTATATTATATCACTACCTATAACAGACTGTATGGTTATATTATATCACTACCTATAACAGACTGTATGGTTATATTATATCACTACCTATAACAGACTGTATGGTTATATTATATCACTACCTATAACAGACTGTATGGTTATATTATATCACTACCTATAACAGACTGTATGGTTATATTATATCACTACATATAACAGACTGTATGGTTATATTATATCACTACCTATAACAGACTGTATGGTTATATTATATCACTACCTATAACAGACTGTATGGTTATATTATATCACTACCTATAACAGACTGTATGGTTATATTATATCACTACCTATAACAGACTGTATGGTTATATTATATCTCTACCTATAACAGTCAGACTGTATGGTTATATTATATCTCTACCTATAACAGTCAGACTGTATGGTTATATTATATCACTACCTATAACAGTCAGACTGTATGGTTATATTATATCACTACCTATAACAGACTGTATGGTTATATTATATCTCTACCTATAACAGACTGTATGGTTATATTGTATCACTACCTATAACAGACTGTATGGTTATATTATATCACTACCTGTAACAGACTGTATGGTTATATTATATCACTACCTATAACAGACTGTATGGTTATATTATATCACTACCTATAACAGTCAGACTGTATGGTTATATTATATCTCTACCTATAACAGTCAGACTGTATGGTTATATTATATCACTACCTATAACAGACTGTATGGTTATATTATATCACTACCTATAACAGACTGTATGGTTATATTATATCTCTACCTATAACAGTCAGACTGTATGATTATATTATATCACTACCTATAACAGTCAGACTGTATGGTTATATTATATCACTACCTATAACAGACTGTATGGTTATATTATATCACTACCTATAACAGACT
The DNA here is from genome assembly GCF_965601325.2 of Salmo salar. Lineage (NCBI taxonomy): Eukaryota > Metazoa > Chordata > Actinopteri > Salmoniformes > Salmonidae > Salmo > Salmo salar. The sequence continues at coordinate 30,462,285 of NC_138298.1, forward strand.
GTATGGTTATATTATATCACTACCTATAACAGACTGTATGGTTATATTATATCACTACCTATAACAGACTGTATGGTTATATTATATCACTACCTATAACAGACTGTTTGGTTATATTATATCTCTACCTATAACAGACTGTATGGTTATATTATATCACTACCTATAACAGACTGTATGGTTATATTATATCACTACCTATAACAGACTGTTTGGTTATATTATATCTCTACCTATAACAGACTGTATGGTTATATTATATCACTACCTATAACAGACTGTATGGTTATATTATATCACTACCTATAACAGACTGTATGGTTATATTATATCACTACCTATAACAGACTGTATGGTTATATTATATCTCTACCTATAACAGTCAGACTGTATGGTTATACTATATCACTACCTATAACAGACTGTATGGTTATATTATATCACTACCTATAACAGACTGTATGGTTATATTATATCTCTACCTATAACAGACTGTATGGTTATATTATATCACTATATATAACAGACTGTATGGTTATATTATATCACTACATATAACAGACTGTATGGTTATATTATATCACTACATATAACAGACTGTATGGTTATATTATATCACTAACTATAACAGACTGTATGGTTATATTATATCACTACCTATAACAGACTGTATGGTTATATTATATCACTACATATAACAGACTGTATGGTTATATTATATCACTACATATAACAGACTGTATGGTTATATTATATCACTACATATAACAGACTGTATGGTTATATTATATCACTAACTATAACAGACTGTATGGTTATATTATATCACTACCTATAACAGACTGTATGGTTATATTATATCACTACCTATAACAGACTGTATGGTTATATTATATCACTACATATAACAGACTGTATGGTTATATTATATCACTACCTATAACAGACTGTATGGTTATATTATATCACTACCTATAACAGACTGTATGGTTATATTATATCACTACCTATAACAGACTGTATGGTTATATTATATCACTACCTATAACAGACTGTATGGTTATATTATATCACTACCTATAACAGACTGTATGGTTATATTATATCACTACCTATAACAGACTGTATGGTTATATTATATCACTACCTATAACAGACTGTATGGTTATATTATATCACTACCTATAACAGACTGTATGGTTATATTATATCACTACCTATAACAGACTGTATGGTTATATTATATCACTACATATAACAGACTGTATGGTTATATTATATCACTACCTATAACAGACTGTATGGTTATATTATATCACTACCTATAACAGACTGTATGGTTATATTATATCACTACCTATAACAGACTGTATGGTTATATTATATCACTACCTATAACAGACTGTATGGTTATATTATATCTCTACCTATAACAGTCAGACTGTATGGTTATATTATATCTCTACCTATAACAGTCAGACTGTATGGTTATATTATATCACTACCTATAACAGTCAGACTGTATGGTTATATTATATCACTACCTATAACAGACTGTATGGTTATATTATATCTCTACCTATAACAGACTGTATGGTTATATTGTATCACTACCTATAACAGACTGTATGGTTATATTATATCACTACCTGTAACAGACTGTATGGTTATATTATATCACTACCTATAACAGACTGTATGGTTATATTATATCACTACCTATAACAGTCAGACTGTATGGTTATATTATATCTCTACCTATAACAGTCAGACTGTATGGTTATATTATATCACTACCTATAACAGACTGTATGGTTATATTATATCACTACCTATAACAGACTGTATGGTTATATTATATCTCTACCTATAACAGTCAGACTGTATGATTATATTATATCACTACCTATAACAGTCAGACTGTATGGTTATATTATATCACTACCTATAACAGACTGTATGGTTATATTATATCACTACCTATAACAGACTGTATGGTTATATTATATCACTACCTATAACAGACTGTATGGTTATATTATATCACTACCTATAACAGACTGTATGGTTATATTATATCACTACCTATAACAGACTGTTTGGTTATATTATATCTCTACCTATAACAGACTGTATGGTTATATTATATCACTACCTATAACAGACTGTATGGTTATATTATATCACTACCTATAACAGACTGTTTGGTTATATTATATCTCTACCTATAACAGACTGTATGGTTATATTATATCACTACCTATAACAGACTGTATGGTTATATTATATCACTACCTATAACAGACTGTATGGTTATATTATATCACTACCTATAACAGACTGTATGGTTATATTATATCTCTACCTATAACAGTCAGACTGTATGGTTATACTATATCACTACCTATAACAGACTGTATGGTTATATTATATCACTACCTATAACAGTCAGACTGTATGGTTATATTATATCTCTACCTATAACAGACTGTATGGTTATATTATATCACTACCTATAACAGACTGTATGGTTATATTATATCTCTACCTATAACAGACTGTATGGTTATATTATATCACTACCGATAACAGACTGTATGGTTATATTATATCACTACCTATAACAGACTGTATGGTTATATTATATCACTACCTATAACAGACTGTATGGTTATATTATATCACTACCTATAACAGACTGTATGGTTATATTATATCTCTACCTATAACAGACTGTATGGTTATATTATATCACTATATATAACAGACTGTATGGTTATATTATATCACTACATATAACAGACTGTATGGTTATATTATATCACTACATATAACAGACTGTATGGTTATATTATATCACTAACTATAACAGACTGTATGGTTATATTATATCACTACCTATAACAGACTGTATGGTTATATTATATCACTACCTATAACAGACTGTATGGTTATATTATATCACTACATATAACAGACTGTATGGTTATATTATATCACTACCTATAACAGACTGTATGGTTATATTATATCACTACCTATAACAGACTGTATGGTTATATTATATCACTACCTATAACAGACTGTATGGTTATATTATATCACTACCTATAACAGACTGTATGGTTATATTATATCACTACATATAACAGACTGTATGGTTATATTATATCACTACCTATAACAGACTGTATGGTTATATTATATCACTACCTATAACAGACTGTATGGTTATATTATATCACTACCTATAACAGACTGTATGGTTATATTATATCACTACCTATAACAGACTGTATGGTTATATTATATCACTACCTATAACAGACTGTATGGTTATATTATATCTCTACCTATAACAGTCAGACTGTATGGTTATATTATATCACTACCTATAACAGACTGTATGGTTATATTATATCACTACCTATAACAGACTGTATGGTTATATTATATCACTACCTATAACAGACTGTATGGTTATATTATATCTCTACCTATAACAGTCACACTGTATGGTTATATTATATCACTACCTATAACAGACTGTATGGTTATATTATATCACTACCTATAACAGACTGTTTGGTTATATTATATCTCTACCTATAACAGACTGTATGGTTATATTATATCACTACCTATAACAGACTGTATGGTTATATTATATCACTACCTATAACAGACTGTATGGTTATATTATATCTCTACCTATAACAGTCACACTGTATGGTTATATTATATCACTACCTATAACAGACTGTATGGTTATATTATATCACTACCTATAACAGACTGTATGGTTATATTATATCACTACCTATAACAGACTGTATGGTTATATTATATCACTACCTGTAACAGACTGTATGGTTATATTATATCACTACCTATAACAGACTGTATGGTTATATTATATCACTACCTATAACAGTCAGACTGTATGGTTATATTATATCTCTACCTATAACAGTCAGACTGTATGGTTATATTATATCACTACCTATAACAGACTGTATGGTTAAATTATATCACTACCTATAACAGACTGTATGGTTATATTATATCTCTACCTATAACAGTCAGACTGTATGATTATATTATATCACTACCTATAACAGTCAGACTGTATGGTTATATTATATCACTACCTATAACAGACTGTATGGTTATATTATATCACTACATATAACAGACTGTATGGTTATATTATATCACTACATATAACAGACTGTATGGTTATATTATATCACTACATATAACAGACTGTATGGTTATATTATATCACTACCTATAACAGACTGTATGGTTATATTATATCACTACCTGTAACAGACTGTATGGTTATATTATATCACTACCTATAACAGACTGTATGGTTATATTATATCACTACCTATAACAGTCAGACTGTATGGTTATATTATATCTCTACCTATAACAGTCAGACTGTATGGTTATATTATATCACTACCTATAACAGACTGTATGGTTATATTATATCACTACCTATAACAGACTGTATGGTTATATTATATCTCTACCTATAACAGTCAGACTGTATGATTATATTATATCACTACCTATAACAGTCAGACTGTATGGTTATATTATATCACTACCTATAACAGACTGTATGGTTATATTATATCACTACCTATAACAGACTGTATGGTTATATTATATCACGACCTATAACAGACTGTATGGTTATATTATATCACTACCTATAACAGACTGTATGGTTATATTATATCACTACCTATAACAGACTGTATGGTTATATTATATCTCTACCTATAACAGACTGTATGGTTATATTATATCACTACCTATAACAGACTGTATGGTTATATTATATCACTACCTATAACATACTGTATGGTTATATTATATCACTACCTATAACAGACTGTATGGTTATATTATATCTCTACCTATAACAGTCAGACTGTATGGTTATATTATATCACTACCTATAACAGACTGTATGGTTATATTATATAACTACCTATAACAGACTGTATGGTTATATTATATCACTACCTATAACAGTCAGACTGTATGGTTATATTATATCTCTACCTATAACAGACTGTATGGTTATATTATATCTCTACCTATAACAGACTGTATGGTTATATTATATCACTACCGATAACAGACTGTATGGTTATATTATATCACTACCTATAACAGACTGTATGGTTATATTATATCACTACCTATAACAGACTGTATGGTTATATTATATCACTACCTATAACAGACTGTATGGTTATATTATATCTCTACCTATAACAGACTGTATGGTTATATTATATCACTACATATAACAGACTGTATGGTTATATTATATCACTACATATAACAGACTGTATGGTTATATTATATCACTACATATAACAGACTGTATGGTTATATTATATCACTAACTATAACAGACTGTATGGTTATATTATATCACTACCTATAACAGACTGTATGGTTATATTATATCACTACCTATAACAGACTGTATGGTTATATTATATCACTACATATAACAGACTGTATGGTTATATTATATCACTACCTATAACAGACTGTATGGTTATATTATATCACTACCTATAACAGACTGTATGGTTATATTATATCACTACCTATAACAGACTGTATGGTTATATTATATCACTACCTATAACAGACTGTATGGTTATATTATATCACTACCTATAACAGACTGTATGGTTATATTATATCACTACCTATAACAGACTGTATGGTTATATTATATCACTACCTATAACAGACTGTATGGTTATATTATATCACTACCTATAACAGACTGTATGGTTATATTATATCACTACATATAACAGACTGTATGGTTATATTATATCACTACCTATAACAGACTGTATGGTTATATTATATCACTACCTATAACAGACTGTATGGTTATATTATATCACTAACTATAACAGACTGTATGGTTATATTATATCACTACCTATAACAGACTGTATGGTTATATTATATCACTACCTATAACAGACTGTATGGTTATATTATATCTCTACCTATAACAGTCAGACTGTATGGTTATATTATATCACTACCTATAACAGACTGTATGGTTATATTATATCACTACCTATAACAGACTGTATGGTTATATTATATCACTACCTATAACAGACTGTATGGTTATATTATATCTGTACCTATAACAGTCACACTGTATGGTTATATTATATCACTACCTATAACAGACTGTATGGTTCTATTATATCACTACCTATAACAGACTGTTTGGTTATATTATATCTCTACCTATAACAGACTGTATGGTTATATTATATCACTACCTATAACAGACTGTATGGTTATATTATATCACTACCTATAACAGACTGTTTGGTTATATTATATCTCTACCTATAACAGACTGTATGGTTATATTATATCACTACCTATAACAGACTGTATGGTTATATTATATCACTACCTATAACAGACTGTATGGTTATATTATATCACTACCTATAACAGACTGTATGGTTATATTATATCTCTACCTATAACAGTCAGACTGTATGGTTATATTATATCACTACCTATAACAGACTGTATGGTTATATTATATAACTACCTATAACAGACTGTATGGTTATATTATATCACTACCTATAACAGTCAGACTGTATGGTTATATTATATCTCTACCTATAACAGACTGTATGGTTATATTATATCACTACCTATAACAGACTGTATGGTTATATTATATCTCTACCTATAACAGACTGTATGGTTATATTATATCACTACCGATAACAGACTGTATGGTTATATTATATCACTACCTATAACAGACTGTATGGTTATATTATATCACTACCTATAACAGACTGTATGGTTATATTATATCACTACCTATAACAGACTGTATGGTTATATTATATCTCTACCTATAACAGACTGTATGGTTATATTATATCACTACATATAACAGACTGTATGGTTATATTATATCACTACATATAACAGACTGTATGGTTATATTATATCACTAACTATAACAGACTGTATGGTTATATTATATCACTAACTATAACAGACTGTATGGTTATATTATATCACTACCTATAACAGACTGTATGGTTATATTGTATCACTACCTATAACAGACTGTATGGTTATATTATATCACTACATATAACAGACTGTATGGTTATATTATATCACTACCTATAACAGACTGTATGGTTATATTATATCACTACCTATAACAGACTGTATGGTTATATTATATCACTACCTATAACAGACTGTATGGTTATATTATATCACTACCTATAACAGACTGTATGGTTATATTATATCACTACCTATAACAGACTGTATGGTTATATTATATCACTACCTATAACAGACTGTATGGTTATATTATATCACTACCTATAACAGACTGTATGGTTATATTATATCACTACCTATAACAGACTGTATGGTTATATTATATCACTACATATAACAGACTGTATGGTTATATTATATCACTACCTATAACAGACTGTATGGTTATATTATATCACTACCTATAACAGACTGTATGGTTATATTATATCACTAACTATAACAGACTGTATGGTTATATTATATCACTACCTATAACAGACTGTATGGTTATATTATATCACTACCTATAACAGACTGTATGGTTATATTATATCTCTACCTATAACAGTCAGACTGTATGGTTATATTATATCACTACCTATAACAGACTGTATGGTTATATTATATCACTACCTATAACAGACTGTATGGTTATATTATATCACTACCTATAACAGACTGTATGGTTATATTATATCTCTACCTATAACAGTCACACTGTATGGTTATATTATATCACTACCTATAACAGACTGTATGGTTATATTATATCACTACCTATAACAGACTGTTTGGTTATATTATATCTCTACCTATAACAGACTGTATGGTTATATTATATCACTACCTATAACAGACTGTATGGTTATATTATATCACTACCTATAACAGACTGTTTGGTTATATTATATCTCTACCTATAACAGACTGTATGGTTATATTATATCACTACCTATAACAGACTGTATGGTTATATTATATCACTACCTATAACAGACTGTATGGTTATATTATATCTCTACCTATAACAGACTGTATGGTTATATTATATCACTACCTATAACAGACTGTATGGTTATATTATATCACTACCTATAACAGACTGTATGGTTATATTATATCACTACCTATAACAGACTGTATGGTTATATTATATCTCTACCTATAACAGTCAGACTGAATGGTTATATTATATCACTACATATAACAGACTGTATGGTTATATTATATCACTACCTATAACAGACTGTATGGTTATATTATATCACTACCTATAACAGACTGTATGGTTATATTATATCACTACCTATAACAGACTGTATGGTTATATTATATCACTACCTATAACAGACTGTATGGTTATATTATATCACTACCTATAACAGACTGTATGGTTATATTATATCACTACCTATAACAGACTGTATGGTTATATTATATCACTACCTATAACAGACTGTATGGTTATATTATATCACTACCTATAACAGACTGTATGGTTATATTATATCACTACCTATAACAGACTGTATGGTTATATTATATCTCTACCTATAACAGTCAGACTGTATGGTTATATTATATCACTACCTATAACAGACTGTATGGTTATATTATATCACTACCTATAACAGACTGTATGGTTATATTATATCACTACCTATAACAGACTGTATGGTTATATTATATCTCTACCTATAACAGTCACACTGTATGGTTATATTATATCACTACCTATAACAGACTGTATGGTTATATTATATCACTACCTATAACAGACTGTATGGTTATATTATATCTCTACCTATAACAGTCACACTGTATGGTTATATTATATCACTACCTATAACAGACTGTATGGTTATATTATATCACTACCTATAACAGACTGTATGGTTATATTATATCACTACCTATAACAGACTGTATGGTTATATTATATCTCTACCTATAACAGTCACACTGTATGGTTATATTATATCACTACCTATAACAGACTGTATGGTTATATTATATCACTACCTATAACAGACTGTATGGTTATATTATATCTCTACCTATAACAGTCACACTGTATGGTTATATTATATCACTACCTATAACAGACTGTATGGTTATATTATATCACTACCTATAACAGACTGTATGGTTATATTATATCACTACCTATAACAGACTGTATGGTTATATTATATCACTACCTATAACAGACTGTATGGTTATATTATATCTCTACCTATAACAGACTGTATGGTTATATTATATCACTACCTATAACAGACTGTATGGTTATATTATATCACTACCTATAACAGACTGTATGGTTATATTATATCACTACCTATAACAGACTGTATGGTTATATTATATATCTACCTATAACAGTCAGACTGTATGGTTATATTGTATCACTACCTATAACAGACTGTATGGTTATATTATATCACTACCTATAACAGACTGTATGGTTATATTATATCACTACCTATAACAGACTGTATGGTTATATTATATCACTACCTATAACAGACTGTATGGTTATATTATATCACTACATATAACAGACTGTATGGTTATATTATATCACTACCTATAACAGACTGTATGGTTATATTATATCACTACCTATAACAGACTGTATGGTTATATTATATCACTACCTATAACAGACTGTATGGTTATATGATATCTCTACCTATAACAGACTGTATGGTTATATTATATCACTACCTATAACAGACTGTATGGTTATATTATATCACTACCTATAACAGACTGTATGGTTATATTATATTACTACCTATAACAGACTGTATGGTTATATTATATCACTACCTATAACAGACTGTATGGTTATATTATATCACTACATATAACAGACTGTATGGTTATATTATATCACTACCTATAACAGACTGTATGGTTATATTATATCACTACCTATAACAGACTGTATGGTTAAATTATATCACTAACTATAACAGACTGTATGGTTATATTATATCACTACCTATAACAGACTGTATGGTTATATTATATCACTACATATAACAGACTGTATGGTTATATTATATCTCTACCTATAACAGTCAGACTGTATGGTTATATTATATCACTACCTATAACAGACTGTATGGTTATATTATATCACTACCTATAACAGTCAGACTGTATGATTATATTATATCACTACCTATAACAGTCAGACTGTATGGTTATATTATATCACTACCTATAACAGACTGTATGCTTATATTATATCACTACCTATAACAGACTGTTTGGTTATATTATATCTCTACCTATAACAGACTGTATGGTTATATTATATCACTACCTATAACAGACTGTATGGTTATATTATATCACTACCTATAACAGACTGTATGGTTATATTATATCACTACCTATAACAGACTGTATGGTTATATTATATCTCTACCTATAACAGTCAGACTGTATGATTATATTATATCACTACCTATAACAGACTGTATGGTTATATTATATAACTACCTATAACAGACTGTATGGTTATATTATATCACTACCTATAACAGTCAGACTGTATGGTTATATTATATCTCTACCTATAACAGACTGTATGGTTATATTATATCACTACCTATAACAGACTGTATGGTTATATTATATCTCTACCTATAACAGACTGTATGGTTATATTATATCACTACCGATAACAGACTGTATGGTTATATTATATCACTACCTATAACAGACTGTATGGTTATATTATATCACTACCTATAACAGACTGTATGGTTATATTATATCACTACCTATAACAGACTGTATGGTTATATTATATCTCTACCTATAACAGACTGTATGGTTATATTATATCACTACATATAACAGACTGTATGGTTATATTATATCACTACATATAACAGACTGTATGGTTATATTATATCACTACATATAACAGACTGTATGGTTATATTATATCACTACCTATAACAGACTGTATGGTTATATTATATCACTACCTATAACAGACTGTATGGTTATATTATATCACTACCTATAACAGACTGTATGGTTATATTATATCACTACATATAACAGACTGTATGGTTATATTATATCACTACCTATAACAGACTGTATGGTTATATTATATCACTACCTATAACAGACTGTATGGTTATATTATATCACTACCTATAACAGACTGTATGGTTATATTATATCACTACCTATAACAGACTGTATGGTTATATTATATCACTACCTATAACAGACTGTATGGTTATATTATATCACTACCTATAACAGACTGTATGGTTATATTATATCACTACCTATAACAGACTCTATGGTTATATTATATCACTACATATAACAGACTGTATGGTTATATTATATCACTACCTATAACAGACTGTATGGTTATATTATATCACTACCTATAACAGACTGTATGGTTATATTATATCACTAACTATAACAGACTGTATGGTTATATTATATCACTACCTATAACAGACTGTATGGTTATATTATATCACTACCTATAACAGACTGTATGGTTATATTATATCTCTACCTATAACAGTCAGACTGTATGGTTATATTATATCACTACCTATAACAGACTGTATGGTTATATTATATCACTACCTATAACAGACTGTATGGTTATATTATATCACTACCTATAACAGACTGTATGGTTATATTATATCTCTACCTATAACAGTCACACTGTATGGTTATATTATATCACTACCTATAACAGACTGTATGGTTATATTATATCACTACCTATAACAGACTGTATGGTTATATTATATCACTACCTATAACAGACTGTATGGTTATATTATATCACTACCTATAACAGACTGTATGGTTATATTATATCTCTACCTATAACAGACTGTATGGTTATATTATATCACTACCTATAACAGACTGTATGGTTATATTATATCTCTACCTATAACAGACTGTATGGTTATATTATATCACTACCTATAACAGACTGTATGGTTATATTATATCTCTACCTATAACAGTCAGACTGTATGGTTATATTATATCACTACCTATAACAGACTGTATGGTTATATTATATCACTACCTATAACAGACTGTATGGTTATATTATATCACTACCTATAACAGACTGTATGGTTATATTATATCACTACCTATAACAGACTGTATGGTTATATTATATCTCTACCTATAACAGTCAGACTGTATGGTTATATTATATCACTACCTATAACAGACTGTATGGTTATATTATATCACTAACTATAACAGACTGTATGGTTATATTATATCACTACCTATAACAGACTGTATGGTTATATTATATCACTACCTATAACAGACTGTATGGTTATATTATATCTCTACCTATAACAGTCAGACTGTATGGTTATATTATATCACTACCTATAACAGACTGTATGGTTATATTATATCACTACCTATAACAGACTGTATGGTTATATTATATCACTACCTATAACAGACTGTATGGTTATATTATATCTCTACCTATAACAGTCACACTGTATGGTTATATTATATCACTACCTATAACAGACTGTATGGTTATATTATATCACTACCTATAACAGACTGTATGGTTATATTATATCACTACCTATAACAGACTGTATGGTTATATTATATCACTACCTATAACAGACTGTATGGTTATATTATATCTCTACCTATAACAGACTGTATGGTTATATTATATCACTACCTATAACAGACTGTATGGTTATATTATATCTCTACCTATAACAGACTGTATGGTTATATTATATCACTACCTATAACAGACTGTATGGTTATATTATATCTCTACCTATAAGCAGACTGTATGGTTATATTATATCACTACCTATAACAGACTGTATGGTTATATTATATCACTACCTATAACAGACTGTATGGTTATATTATATCTCTACCTATAAATCAGACTGTATGGTTATATTATATCACTACCTATAACAGACTGTATGGTTATATTATATCACTACCTATAACAGACTGTATGGTTATATTATATCACTACCTATAACAGTCAGACTGTATGGTTATATTATATCTCTACCTATAACAGACTGTATGGTTATATTATATCACTACCTATAACAGACTGTATGGTTATATTATATCACTACCTATAACAGACTGTATGGTTATATTATATCACTACCTATAACAGACTGTATGGTTATATTATATCACTACCTATAACAGACTGTATGGTTATATTATATCACTACCTATAACAGACTGTATGGTTATATTATATCACTACCTATAACAGACTGTATGGTTATATTATATCACTACCTATAACAGACTGTATGGTTATATTATATCACTACCTATAACAGACTGTATGGTTATATTATATCACTACCTATAACAGACTGTATGGTTATATTATATCACTACCTATAACAGACTGTATGGTTATATTATATCACTACCTATAACAGACTGTATGGTTATATTATATCACTACCTATAACAGACTGTATGGTTATATTATATCACTACCTATAACAGACTGTATGGTTATATTATATCACTACCTATAACAGACTGTATGGTTATATTATATCACTACCTATAACAGACTGTATGGTTATATTATATCACTACCTATAACAGACTGTATGGTTATATTATATCACTACCTATAACAGACTGTATGGTTATATTATATCACTACCTATAACAGACTGTATGGTTATATTATATCACTACCTATAACAGACTGTATGGTTATATTATATCACTACCTATAACAGACTGTATGGTTATATTATATCACTACCTATAACAGACTGTATGGTTATATTATATCACTACCTATAACAGACTGTATGGTTATATTATATCACTACCTATAACAGACTGTATGGTTATATTATATCACTACCTATAACAGACTGTATGGTTATATTATATCACTACCTATAACAGACTGTATGGTTATATTATATCACTACCTATAACAGACTGTATGGTTATATTATATCACTACCTATAACAGACTGTATGGTTATATTATATCACTACCTATAACAGACTGTATGGTTATATTATATCACTACCTATAACAGACTGTATGGTTATATTATATCTCTACCTATAACAGTCAGACTGTATGGTTATATTATATCACTACCTATAACAGACTGTATGGTTATATTATATCACTACCTATAACAGACTGTATGGTTATATTATATCACTACCTATAACAGACTGTATGGTTATATTATATCTCTACCTATAACAGTCAGACTGTATGGTTATATTATATCACTACCTATAACAGACTGTATGGTTATATTATATCACTACCTATAACAGACTGTATGGTTATATTATATCACTACCTATAAACAGACTGTATGGTTATATTATATCACTACCTATAACAGACTGTATGGTTATATTATATCACTACCTATAACAGACTGTATGGTTATATTATATCACTACCTATAACAGACTGTATGGTTATATTATATCACTACCTATAACAGACTGTATGGTTATATTATATCACTACCTATAACAGACTGTATGGTTATATTATATCACTACCTATAACAGACTGTATGGTTATATTATATCACTACCTATAACAGACTGTATGGTTATATTATATCACTACCTATAACAGACTGTATGGTTATATTATATCACTACCTATAACAGACTGTATGGTTATATTATATCACTACCTATAACAGACTGTATGGTTATATTATATCACTACCTATAACAGACTGTATGGTTATATTATATCACTACCTATAACAGACTGTATGGTTATATTATATCACTACCTATAACAGACTGTATGGTTATATTATATCACTACCTATAACAGACTGTATGGTTATATTATATCACTACCTATAACAGACTGTATGGTTATATTATATCACTACCTATAACAGACTGTATGGTTATATTATATCACTACCTATAACAGACTGTATGGTTATATTATATCACTACCTATAACAGACTGTATGGTTATATTATATCACTACCTATAACAGACTGTATGGTTATATTATATCACTACCTATAACAGACTGTATGGTTATATTATATCACTACCTATAACAGACTGTATGGTTATATTATATCACTACCTATAACAGACTGTATGGTTATATTATATCACTACCTATAACAGACTGTATGGTTATATTATATCACTACCTATAACAGACTGTATGGTTATATTATATCACTACCTATAACAGACTGTATGGTTATATTATATCACTACCTATAACAGACTGTATGGTTATAATTATATCACTACCTATAACAGACTGTATGGTTATATTATATCACTACCTATAACAGACTGTATGGTTATATTATATCACTACCTATAACAGACTGTATGGTTATATTATATCACTACCTATAACAGACTGTATGGTTATATTATATCACTACCTATAACAGGCACTGTATGGTTATATTATATCACTACCTATAACAGACTGTATGGTTATATTATATCACTACCTATAACAGACTGTATGGTTATATTATATCACTACCTATAACAGACTGTATGGTTATATTATATCACTACCTATAACAGTCAACTGTATGGTTATATTATATCACTACCTATAACAGACTGTATGGTTATATTATATCACTACCTATAACAGACTGTATGGTTATATTATATCACTACCTATAACAGACTGTATGGTTTATATTATATCACTACCTATAACAGTCACACTGTATGGTTATATTATATCACTACCTATAACAGACTGTATGGTTATATTATATCACTACCTATAACAGGACTGTATGGTTATATTATATCACTACCTATAACAGACTGTATGGTTATATTATATCACTACCTATAACAGACTGTATGGTTATATTATATCACTACCTATAACAGACTGTATGGTTATATTATATCACTACCTATAACAGACTGTATGGTTATATTATATCACTACCTATAACAGACTGTATGGTTATATTATATCACTACCTATAACAGACTGTATGGTTATATTATATCACTACCTATAACAGACTGTATGGTTATATTATATCACTACCTATAACAGACTGAATGGTTATATTATATCACTACCTATAACAGACTGTAAGGTTATATTATATCACTACCTATGAACAGACTGTATGGTTATAATTATAATCACTACATATAAATGAAGTATAAACCACTACCTAACAGACTGTATGGTTATATTATATCACTACCTATAACAGTCAACTGTATGGTTATATTATAACACTACCTATAACAGACTGTAATGGTTATATTATAATCTCTACTACCTATAACAGACTGTATGGTTATAGTTAAATCACTACCTATAACAGACTGTAATGGTTATATTATAATCACTAACCGTATAACTAGACTGTATAAGGTAATAATATAAATCTACCTATTAATCATCCTACTTACAGACTTATGATAAACTTAACATATAACAGACTGTATGGTTAATATATATATCACTACCTATAACAGACTGTATGGTTATAATATATCACTACCTATAACAGACTGTATGGTTATATTATATCACTACCTATAACAGACTGTATGGTTATATTATAATCACTACCTATAACAGACTGTATGGTTATATTATATCACTACCTATAACAGACTGTATGGTTATATTATATCACTACCTATAACAGCAACTGTATGGTTATATTATATCACTACCTATAACAGACTGTATGGTTATATTATATCACTACCTATAACCAGACTGTATGGTTATGATTATATCACTACCTATAACCAGACTGTATGGTTATATTATATCTACTATAACAGAACTGATGGTTTATAGGTAATCTAACCTATAACAGGACTGTAATGTAATATAATAATAAAGAAATATAAAATAAAAATTTATATTATCATCTACCTATAACTAACTATATGGGTTATGATAATATATCACTACCTATAACAGACTGTATGGTTATATTATATCACTACCTATAACAGACTGTAATGGTTTATATTATATCACTACCTATAACAGACTGTATGGTTATATTATATCACTACCTATAACAGACTGTATGGTTATAATTATATCACTACCTATAAACAGACTGTATGGTTATATTATATCACTACCTATAACAGACTGTATGGTTATATTATATCACTACCTATAACAGACTGTATGGTTATATTATATCACTACCTATAACAGACTGTATGGTTATATTATATCACTACCTATAACAGACTGTATGGTTATATTATATCACTACCTATAACAGACTGTATGGTTATATTATATCACTACCTATAACAGACTGTATGGTTTATATTAATATCACTACCTATAACAGACTGTATGGTTATATTATATCACTACCTATAACAGACTGTATGGTTATATTATATCACTACCTATAACAGACTGTATGGTTATATTATATCACTACCTATAACAGACTGTATGGTTATATTATATCACTACCTATAACAGTCAGACTGTATGGTTATATTATATCAACTACCTATAACAGACTGTATGGTTATATTATATCACTACCTATAACAGACTGTATGGTTTATATTATATCACTACCTATAACAGACTGTATGGTTATATTATATCACTACCTATAACCAGACTGTATGGTTATATTATATCACTACCTATAACAGACTGTATGGTTATATTATATCACTACCTATAACAGACTGTATGGTTATATTATATCACTACCTATAACAGACTGTATGGTTATATTATATCACTACCTATAACAGACTGTATGGTTATATTATATCACTACCTATAACAGACTGTATGGTTATATTATATCACTACCTATAACAGACTGTATGGTTATATTATATCACTACCTATAACAGACTGTATGGTTATATTATATCACTACCTATAACAGACTGTATGGTTATATTATATCACTACCTATAACAGACTGTATGGTTATATTATATCACTACCTATAACAGTCAGACTGTATGGTTATATTATATCACTACCTATAACAGACTGTATGGTTATATTATATCACTACCTATAACAGACTGTATGGTTATATTATATCACTACCTATAACAGACTGTATGGTTATATTATATCACTACCTATAACAGACTGTATGGTTATATTATATCACTACCTATAACAGACTGTATGGTTATATTATATCACTACCTATAACAGACTGTATGGTTATATTATATCACTACCTATAACAGACTGTATGGTTATATTATATCACTACCTATAACAGACTGTATGGTTATATTATATCTCTACCTATAACAGTCAGACTGTATGGTTATATTATATCACTACCTATAACAGACTGTATGGTTATATTATATCACTACCTATAACAGACTGTATGGTTATATTATATCACTACCTATAACAGACTGTATGGTTATATTATATCACTACCTATAACAGTCACACTGTATGGTTATATTATATCACTACCTATAACAGACTGTATGGTTATATTATATCACTACCTATAACAGACTGTATGGTTATATTATATCACTACCTATAACAGACTGTATGGTTATATTATATCACTACCTATAACAGACTGTATGGTTATATTATATCTCTACCTATAACAGACTGTATGGTTATATTATATCACTACCTATAACAGACTGTATGGTTATATTATATCACTACCTATAACAGACTGTATGGTTATATTATATCACTACCTATAACAGACTGTATGGTTATATTATATCTCTACCTATAACAGTCAGACTGTATGGTTATATTGTATCACTACCTATAACAGACTGTATGGTTATATTATATCACTACCTATAACAGACTGTATGGTTATATTATATCACTACCTATAACAGACTGTATGGTTATATTATATCACTACCTATAACAGTCAGACTGTATGGTTATATTATATCACTACCTATAACAGACTGTATGGTTATATTATATCACTACCTATAACAGACTGTATGGTTATATTATATCACTACCTATAACAGACTGTATGGTTATATTATATCACTACCTATAACAGACTGTATGGTTATATTATATCACTACCTATAACAGACTGTATGGTTATATTATATCACTACCTATAACAGACTGTATGGTTATATTATATCACTACCTATAACAGACTGTATGGTTATATTATATCACTACCTATAACAGACTGTATGGTTATATTATATCACTACCTATAACAGACTGTATGGTTATATTATATCACTACCTATAACAGACTGTATGGTTATATTATATCACTACCTATAACAGACTGTATGGTTATATTATATCACTACCTATAACAGACTGTATGGTTATATTATATCACTACCTATAACAGACTGTATGGTTATATTATATCACTACCTATAACAGACTGTATGGTTATATTATATCACTACCTATAACAGACTGTATGGTTATATTATATCACTACCTATAACAGACTGTATGGTTATATTATATCACTACCTATAACAGACTGTATGGTTATATTATATCACTACCTATAACAGACTGTATGGTTATATTATATCACTACCTATAACAGACTGTATGGTTATATTATATCACTACCTATAACAGACTGTATGGTTATATTATATCACTACCTATAACAGACTGTATGGTTATATTATATCACTACCTATAACAGACTGTATGGTTATATTATATCACTACCTATAACAGACTGTATGGTTATATTATATCACTACCTATAACAGACTGTATGGTTATATTATATCACTACCTATAACAGACTGTATGGTTATATTATATCACTACCTATAACAGACTGTATGGTTATATTATATCACTACCTATAACAGACTGTATGGTTATATTATATCACTACCTATAACAGACTGTATGGTTATATTATATCACTACCTATAACAGACTGTATGGTTATATTATATCACTACCTATAACAGACTGTATGGTTATATTATATCACTACCTATAACAGACTGTATGGTTATATTATATCACTACCTATAACAGACTGTATGGTTATATTATATCACTACCTATAACAGACTGTATGGTTATATTATATCACTACCTATAACAGACTGTATGGTTATATTATATCACTACCTATAACAGACTGTATGGTTATATTATATCACTACCTATAACAGACTGTATGGTTATATTATATCACTACCTATAACAGACTGTATGGTTATATTATATCACTACCTATAACAGACTGTATGGTTATATTATATCACTACCTATAACAGACTGTATGGTTATATTATATCACTACCTATAACAGTCAGACTGTATGGTTTATATTATATCACTACCTATAACAGTCAGACTGTATGGTTATATTATATCACTACCTATAACAGACTGTATGGTTATATTATATCACTACCTATAACAGACTGTATGGTTATATTATATCACTACCTATAACAGACTGTATGGTTATATTATATCACTACCTATAACAGTCACACTGTATGGTTATATTATATCACTACCTATAACAGACTGTATGGTTATATTATATCACTACCTATAACAGACTGTATGGTTATATTATATCTCTACCTATAACAGTCCACTGTATGGTTATATTATATCACTACCTATAACAGACTGTATGGTTATATTATATCACTACCTATAACAGACTGTATGGTTATATTATATCACTACCTATAACAGACTGTATGGTTATATTATATCACTACCTATAACAGACTGTATGGTTATATTATATCACTACCTATAACAGACTGTATGGTTATATTATATCACTACCTATAACAGACTGTATGGTTATATTATATCACTACCTATAACAGACTGTATGGTTATATTATATCACTACCTATAACAGACTGTATGGTTATATTATATCACTACCTATAACAGACTGTATGGTTATATTATATCACTACCTATAACAGACTGTATGGTTATATTATATCACTACCTATAACAGACTGTATGGTTATATTATATCACTACCTATAACAGACTGTATGGTTATATTATATCACTACATATAACAGACTGTATGGTTATATTATATCACTACCTATAACAGACTGTATGGTTATATTATATCACTACCTATAACAGACTGTATGGTTATATTATATCACTAACTATAACAGACTGTATGGTTATATTATATCACTACCTATAACAGACTGTATGGTTATATTATATCACTACCTATAACAGACTGTATGGTTATATTATATCTCTACCTATAACAGTCAGACTGTATGGTT
Source organism: Salmo salar (assembly GCF_965601325.2). Classification (NCBI taxonomy): domain Eukaryota; kingdom Metazoa; phylum Chordata; class Actinopteri; order Salmoniformes; family Salmonidae; genus Salmo; species Salmo salar. The sequence goes on from NC_138298.1 coordinate 30,483,826, forward strand.
ATATTATATCACTACCTATAACAGACTGTATGGTTATATTATATCACTACCTATAACAGACTGTATGGTTATATTATATCACTACCTATAACAGACTGTATGGTTATATTATATCTCTACCTATAACAGTCACACTGTATGGTTATATTATATCACTACCTATAACAGACTGTATGGTTATATTATATCACTACCTATAACAGACTGTATGGTTATATTATATCACTACCTATAACAGACTGTATGGTTATATTATATCTCTACCTATAACAGTCACACTGTATGGTTATATTATATCACTACCTATAACAGACTGTATGGTTATATTATATCACTACCTATAACAGACTGTATGGTTATATTATATCACTACCTATAACAGACTGTATGGTTATATTATATCACTACCTATAACAGACTGTATGGTTATATTATATCTCTACCTATAACAGACTGTATGGTTATATTATATCACTACCTATAACAGACTGTATGGTTATATTATATCACTACCTATAACAGACTGTATGGTTATATTATATCACTACCTATAACAGACTGTATGGTTATATTATATCTCTACCTATAACAGTCAGACTGTATGGTTATATTATATCACTACCTATAACAGACTGTATGGTTATATTATATCACTACCTATAACAGACTGTATGGTTATATTATATCTCTACCTATAACAGTCAGACTGTATGGTTATATTGTATCACTACCTATAACAGACTGTATGGTTATATTATATCACTACCTATAACAGACTGTATGGTTATATTATATCACTACCTATAACAGACTGTATGGTTATATTATATCTCTACCTATAACAGACTGTATGGTTATATTATATCACTACCTATAACAGACTGTATGGTTATATTATATCACTACCTATAACAGACTGTATGGTTATATTATATCACTACCTATAACAGTCAGACTGTATGGTTATATTATATCTCTACCTATAACAGTCAGACTGTATGGTTATATTATATCACTACCTATAACAGACTGTATGGTTATATTATATCACTACCTATAACAGACTGTATGGTTATATTATATCACTACCTATAACAGACTGTATGGTTATATTATATCACTACCTATAACAGACTGTATGGTTATATTATATCACTACCTATAACAAGACTGTATGGTTATATTATATCACTACCTATAACAGTCAGACTGTATGGTTATATTATATCACTACCTATACATCAGACTGTATGGTTATATTATATCACTACCTATAACAGACTGTATGGTTATATTATATCACTACTATAACAGACTGTATGGTTATATTATATCACTACCTATAACAGACTGTATGGTTATATTATATCACTACCTATAACAGACTGTATGGTTATATTATATCACTACCTATAACAGACTGTATGGTTATATTATATCACTACCTATAACAGACTGTATGGTTATATTATATCACTACCTATAACAGACTGTATGGTTATATTATATCACTACCTATAACAGACTGTATGGTTATATTATATCACTACCTATAACAGACTGTATGGTTATATTATATCACTACCTATAACAGACTGTATGGTTATATTATATCACTACCTATAACAGACTGTATGGTTATATTATATCACTACCTATAACAGACTGTATGGTTATATTATATCACTACCTATAACAGACTGTATGGTTATATTATATCACTACCTATAACAGACTGTATGGTTATATTATATCACTACCTATAACAGACTGTATGGTTATATTATATCACTACCTATAACAGACTGTATGGTTATATTATATCACTACCTATAACAGACTGTATGGTTATATTATATCACTACCTATAACAGACTGTATGGTTATATTATATCACTACCTATAACAGACTGTATGGTTATATTATATCACTACCTATAACAGACTGTATGGTTATATTATATCACTACCTATAACAGACTGTATGGTTATATTATATCACTACCTATAACAGACTGTATGGTTATATTATATCACTACCTATAACAGACTGTATGGTTATATTATATCTCTACCTATAACAGTCAGACTGTATGGTTATATTATATCACTACCTATAACAGACTGTATGGTTATATTATATCACTACCTATAACAGACTGTATGGTTATATTATATCACTACCTATAACAGACTGTATGGTTATATTATATCTCTACCTATAACAGTCACCTGTATGGTTATATTATATCACTACCTATAACAGACTGTATGGTTATATTATATCACTACCTATAACAGACTGTATGGTTATATTATATCACTACCTATAACAGACTGTATGGTTATATTATATCTCTACCTATAACAGTCACACTGTATGGTTATATTATATCACTACCTATAACAGACTGTATGGTTATATTATATCACTACCTATAACAGACTGTATGGTTATATTATATCACTACCTATAACAGACTGTATGGTTATATTATATCACTACCTATAACAGACTGTATGGTTATATTATATCTCTACCTATAACAGACTGTATGGTTATATTATATCACTACCTATAACAGACTGTATGGTTATATTATATCACTACCTATAACAGACTGTATGGTTATATTATATCACTACCTATAACAGACTGTATGGTTATATTATATCACTACCTATAACAGTCAGACTGTATGGTTATATTGTATCACTACCTATAACAGACTGTATGGTTATATTATATCACTACCTATAACAGACTGTATGGTTATATTATATCTCTACCTATAACAGTCAGACTGTATGGTTATATTATATCACTACCTATAACAGACTGTATGGTTATATTATATCACTACCTATAACAGACTGTATGGTTATATTATATCACTACCTATAACAGACTGTATGGTTATATTATATCTCTACCTATAACAGACTGTATGGTTATATTATATCACTACCTATAACAGACTGTATGGTTATATTATATCACTACCTATAACAGACTGTATGGTTATATTATATCTCTACCTATAACAGTCAGACTGTATGGTTATATTATATCTCTACCTATAACAGTCAGACTGTATGGTTATATTATATCACTACCTATAACAGACTGTATGGTTATATTATATCACTACCTATAACAGACTGTATGGTTATATTATATCACTACCTATAACAGACTGTATGGTTATATTATATCACTACCTATAACAGACTGTATGGTTATATTATATCTCTACCTATAACAGACTGTATGGTTATATTATATCACTACCTATAACAGACTGTATGGTTATATTATATCACTACCTATAACAGACTGTATGGTTATATTATATCACTACCTATAACAGACTGTATGGTTATATTATATCACTACCTATAACAGACTGTATGGTTATATTATATCACTACCTATAACATCAGACTGTATGGTTATATTATATCACTACCTATAACAGACTGTATGGTTATATTATATCACTACCTATAACAGACTGTATGGTTATATTATATCACTACCTATAACAGACTGTATGGTTATATTATATCTCTACCTATAACAGCCACTGTATGGTTATATTATATCACTACCTATAACAGACTGTATGGTTATATTATATCACTACCTATAACAGACTGTATGGTTATATTATATCACTACCTATAACAGACTGTATGGTTATATTATATCACTACCTATAACAGACTGTATGGTTATATTATATCTCTACCTATAACAGACTGTATGGTTATATTATATCACTACCTATAACAGACTGTATGGTTATATTATATCACTACCTATAACAGACTGTATGGTTATATTATATCACTACCTATAACAGACTGTATGGTTATATTATATCTCTACCTATAACAGACTGTATGGTTATATTATATCACTACCTATAACAGACTGTATGGTTATATTATATCACTACCTATAACAGACTGTATGGTTATATTATATCACTACCTATAACAGACTGTATGGTTATATTATATCTCTACCTATAACAGTCAGACTGTATGGTTATATTATATCACTACCTATAACAGACTGTATGGTTATATTATATCACTACCTATAACAGACTGTATGGTTATATTATATCACTACCTATAACAGTCAGACTGTATGGTTATATTATATCACTACCTATAACAGACTGTATGGTTATATTATATCACTACCTATAACAGACTGTATGGTTATATTATATCTCTACCTATAACAGACTGTATGGTTATATTATATCACTACCTATAACAGACTGTATGGTTATATTATATCACTACCTATAACAGACTGTATGGTTATATTATATCACTACCTATAACAGACTGTATGGTTATATTATATCACTACCTATAACAGACTGTATGGTTATATTATATCACTACCTATAACAGACTGTATGGTTATATTATATCACTACCTATAACAGACTGTATGGTTATATTATATCACTACCTATAACAGACTGTATGGTTATATTATATCACTACCTATAACAGACTGTATGGTTATATTATATCACTACCTATAACAGACTGTATGGTTATATTATATCACTACCTATAACAGACTGTATGGTTATATTATATCACTACCTATAACAGACTGTATGGTTATATTATATCACTACCTATAACAGACTGTATGGTTATATTATATCACTACCTATAACAGACTGTATGGTTATATTATATCACTACCTATAACAGACTGTATGGTTATATTATATCACTACCTATAACAGACTGTATGGTTATATTATATCACTACCTATAACAGACTGTATGGTTATATTATATCACTACCTATAACAGACTGTATGGTTATATTATATCACTACCTATAACAGACTGTATGGTTATATTATATCACTACCTATAACAGACTGTATGGTTATATTATATCACTACCTATAACAGACTGTATGGTTATATTATATCACTACCTATAACAGACTGTATGGTTATATTATATCACTACCTATAACAGACTGTATGGTTATATTATATCACTACCTATAACAGACTGTATGGTTATATTATATCACTACCTATAACAGACTGTATGGTTATATTATATCACTACCTATAACAGACTGTATGGTTATATTATATCACTACCTATAACAGACTGTATGGTTATATTATATCACTACCTATAACAGTCAGACTGTATGGTTATATTATATCACTACCTATAACAGACTGTATGGTTATATTATATCACTACCTATAACAGACTGTATGGTTATATTATATCACTACCTATAACAGACTGTATGGTTATATTATATCACTACCTATAACAGTCACACTGTATGGTTATATTATATCACTACCTATAACAGACTGTATGGTTATATTATATCACTACCTATAACAGACTGTATGGTTATATTATATCACTACCTATAACAGACTGTATGGTTATATTATATCACTACCTATAACAGACTGTATGGTTATATTATATCTCTACCTATAACAGACTGTATGGTTATATTATATCACTACCTATAACAGACTGTATGGTTATATTATATCTCTACCTATAACAGACTGTATGGTTATATTATATCACTACCTATAACAGACTGTATGGTTATATTATATCTCTACCTATAACAGTCAGACTGTATGGTTATATTGTATCACTACCTATAACAGACTGTATGGTTATATTATATCACTACCTATAACAGACTGTATGGTTATATTATATCACTACCTATAACAGACTGTATGGTTATATTATATCACTACCTATAACAGACTGTATGGTTATATTATATCACTACCTATAACAGACTGTATGGTTATATTATATCACTACCTATAACAGACTGTATGGTTATATTATATCACTACCTATAACAGACTGTATGGTTATATTATATCTCTACCTATAACAGACTGTATGGTTATATTATATCACTACCTATAACAGACTGTATGGTTATATTATATCACTACCTATAACAGACTGTATGGTTATATTATATCACTACCTATAACAGACTGTATGGTTATATTATATCACTACCTATAACAGACTGTATGGTTATATTATATCACTACATATAACAGACTGTATGGTTATATTATATCACTACCTATAACAGACTGTATGGTTATATTATATCACTACCTATAACAGACTGTATGGTTATATTATATCACTAACTATAACAGACTGTATGGTTATATTATATCACTACCTATAACAGACTGTATGGTTATATTATATCACTACCTATAACAGACTGTATGGTTATATTATATCTCTACCTATAACAGTCAGACTGTATGGTTATATTATATCACTACCTATAACAGACTGTATGGTTATATTATATCACTACCTATAACAGACTGTATGGTTATATTATATCACTACCTATAACAGACTGTATGGTTATATTATATCACTACCTATAACAGACTGTATGGTTATATTATATCACTACCTATAACAGACTGTATGGTTATATTATATCACTACCTATAACAGACTGTATGGTTATATTATATCACTACCTATAACAGACTGTATGGTTATATTATATCACTACCTATAACAGACTGTATGGTTATATTATATCTCTACCTATAACAGACTGTATGGTTATATTATATCACTACCTATAACAGACTGTATGGTTATATTATATCTCTACCTATAACAGACTGTATGGTTATATTATATCACTACCTATAACAGACTGTATGGTTATATTATATCTCTACCTATAACAGTCAGACTGTATGGTTATATTATATCACTACCTATAACAGACTGTATGGTTATATTATATCACTACCTATAACAGACTGTATGGTTATATTATATCACTACCTATAACAGACTGTATGGTTATATTATATCACTACCTATAACAGACTGTATGGTTATATTATATCACTACCTATAACAGACTGTATGGTTATATTATATCACTACCTATAACAGACTGTATGGTTATATTATATCACTACCTATAACAGACTGTATGGTTATATTATATCACTACCTATAACAGACTGTATGGTTATATTATATCACTACCTATAACAGACTGTATGGTTATATTATATCACTACCTATAACAGTCAGACTGTATGGTTATATTATATCACTACCTATAACAGACTGTATGGTTATATTATATCTCTACCTATAACAGTCAGACTGTATGGTTATATTATATCACTACCTATAACAGACTGTATGGTTATATTATATCACTACCTATAACAGACTGTATGGTTATATTATATCACTACCTATAACAGACTGTATGGTTATATTATATCACTACCTATAACAGACTGTATGGTTATATTATATCACTACCTATAACAGACTGTATGGTTATATTATATCACTACCTATAACAGACTGTATGGTTATATTATATCACTACCTATAACAGACTGTATGGTTATATTATATCTCTACCTATAACAGACTGTATGGTTATATTATATCACTACCTATAACAGTCAGACTGTATGGTTATATTATATCACTACCTATAACAGACTGTATGGTTATATTATATCACTACCTGTAACAGACTGTATGGTTATATTATATCACTACCTATAACAGACTGTATGGTTATATTATATCACTACCTATAACAGACTGTATGGTTATATTATATCACTACCTATAACAGACTGTATGGTTATATTATATCACTACCTATAACAGACTGTATGGTTATATTATATCACTAACTATAACAGACTGTATGGTTATATTATATCACTACCTATAACAGACTGTATGGTTATATTATATCACTACCTATAACAGACTGTATGGTTATATTATATCTCTACCTATAACAGTCAGACTGTATGGTTATATTATATCACTACCTATAACAGACTGTATGGTTATATTATATCACTACCTATAACAGACTGTATGGTTATATTATATCACTACCTATAACAGACTGTATGGTTATATTATATCACTACCTATAACAGTCACACTGTATGGTTATATTATATCACTACCTATAACAGACTGTATGGTTATATTATATCACTACCTATAACAGACTGTATGGTTATATTATATCACTACCTATAACAGACTGTATGGTTATATTATATCACTACCTATAACAGACTGTATGGTTATATTATATCACTACCTATAACAGACTGTATGGTTATATTATATCACTACCTATAACAGACTGTATGGTTATATTATATCTCTACCTATAACAGACTGTATGGTTATATTATATCACTACCTATAACAGACTGTATGGTTATATTATATCTCTACCTATAACAGTCAGACTGTATGGTTATATTGTATCACTACCTATAACAGACTGTATGGTTATATTATATCACTACCTATAACAGACTGTATGGTTATATTATATCACTACCTATAACAGACTGTATGGTTATATTATATCACTACCTATAACAGACTGTATGGTTATATTATATCACTACCTATAACAGACTGTATGGTTATATTATATCACTACCTATAACAGACTGTATGGTTATATTATATCACTACCTATAACAGACTGTATGGTTATATTATATCACTACCTATAACAGACTGTATGGTTATATTATATCTCTACCTATAACAGACTGTATGGTTATATTATATCACTACCTATAACAGACTGTATGGTTATATTATATCACTACCTATAACAGACTGTATGGTTATATTATATCACTACCTATAACAGACTGTATGGTTATATTATATCACTACCTATAACAGACTGTATGGTTATATTATATCACTACATATAACAGACTGTATGGTTATATTATATCACTACCTATAACAGACTGTATGGTTATATTATATCACTACCTATAACAGACTGTATGGTTATATTATATCACTACCTATAACAGACTGTATGGTTATATTATATCTCTACCTATAACAGACTGTATGGTTATATTATATCACTACCTATAACAGACTGTATGGTTATATTATATCTCTACCTATAACAGACTGTATGGTTATATTATATCACTACCTATAACAGACTGTATGGTTATATTATATCTCTACCTATAACAGTCAGACTGTATGGTTATATTGTATCACTACCTATAACAGACTGTATGGTTATATTATATCACTACCTATAACAGACTGTATGGTTATATTATATCACTACCTATAACAGACTGTATGGTTATATTATATCACTACCTATAACAGACTGTATGGTTATATTATATCACTACCTATAACAGACTGTATGGTTATATTATATCACTACCTATAACAGACTGTATGGTTATATTATATCACTACCTATAACAGACTGTATGGTTATATTATATCACTACCTATAACAGACTGTATGGTTATATTATATCTCTACCTATAACAGACTGTATGGTTATATTATATCACTACCTATAACAGTCAGACTGTATGGTTATATTATATCACTACCTATAACAGACTGTATGGTTATATTATATCTCTACCTATAACAGTCAGACTGTATGGTTATATTGTATCACTACCTATAACAGACTGTATGGTTTTATTATATCACTACCTATAACAGACTGTATGGTTATATTATATCACTACCTATAACAGACTGTATGGTTATATTATATCACTACCTATAACAGACTGTATGGTTATATTATATCACTACCTATAACAGACTGTATGGTTATATTATATCACTACCTATAACAGACTGTATGGTTATATTATATCACTACCTATAACAGACTGTATGGTTATATTATATCTCTACCTATAACAGACTGTATGGTTATATTATATCACTACCTATAACAGTCAGACTGTATGGTTATATTATATCACTACCTATAACAGACTGTATGGTTATATTATATCTCTACCTGTAACAGACTGTATGGTTATATTATATCACTACCTATAACAGACTGTATGGTTATATTATATCACTACCTGTAACAGACTGTATGGTTATATTATATCACTACCTATAACAGACTGTATGGTTATATTATATCTCTACCTATAACAGACTGTATGGTTATATTATATCACTAACTATAACAGACTGTATGGTTATATTATATCACTACCTATAACAGACTGTATGGTTATATTATATCACTACCTATAACAGACTGTATGGTTATATTATATCTCTACCTATAACAGTCAGACTGTATGGTTATATTATATCACTACCTATAACAGACTGTATGGTTATATTATATCACTACCTATAACAGACTGTATGGTTATATTATATCACTACCTATAACAGACTGTATGGTTATATTATATCTCTACCTATAACAGACTGTATGGTTATATTATATCACTACCTATAACAGACTGTATGGTTATATTATATCTCTACCTATAACAGTCAGACTGTATGGTTATATTGTATCACTACCTATAACAGACTGTATGGTTATATTATATCACTACCTATAACAGACTGTATGGTTATATTATATCACTACCTATAACAGACTGTATGGTTATATTATATCACTACCTATAACAGACTGTATGGTTATATTATATCACTACCTATAACAGACTGTATGGTTATATTATATCACTACCTATAACAGACTGTATGGTTATATTATATCACTACCTATAACAGACTGTATGGTTATATTATATCACTACCTATAACAGTCAGATTGTATGGTTATATTATATCACTACCTATAACAGACTGTATGGTTATATTATATCTCTACCTATAACAGTCAGACTGTATGGTTATATTGTATCACTACCTATAAAAGACTGTATGGTTATATTATATCACTACCTATAACAGACTGTATGATTATATTATATCACTACCTATAACAGACTGTATGGTTATATTATATCACTACCTATAACAGACTGTATGGTTATATTATATCACTACCTATAACAGACTGTATGGTTATATTATATCACTACCTATAACAGACTGTATGGTTATATTATATCACTACCTATAACAGACTGTATGGTTATATTATATCTCTACCTATAACAGACTGTATGGTTATATTATATCACTACCTATAACAGTCAGACTGTATGGTTATATTATATCACTACCTATAACAGACTGTATGGTTATATTATATCTCTACCTATAACAGACTGTATGGTTATATTATATCACTACCTATAACAGACTGTATGGTTATATTATATCTCTACCTATAACAGTCAGACTGTATGGTTATATTATATCACTACCTATAACAGACTGTATGGTTATATTATATCACTACCTGTAACAGACTGTATGGTTATATTATATCACTACCTATAACAGACTGTATGGTTATATTATATCACTACCTATAACAGTCAGACTGTATGGTTATATTATATCTCTACCTATAACAGTCAGACTGTATGGTTATATTATATCACTACCTATAACAGACTGTATGGTTATATTATATCACTACCTATAACAGACTGTATGGTTATATTATATCTCTACCTATAACAGTCAGACTGTATGGTTATATTATATCACTACCTATAACAGTCAGACTGTATGGTTATATTATATCACTACCTATAACAGACTGTATGGTTATATTATATCACTACCTATAACAGACTGTATGGTTATATTATATCACTACCTATAACAGACTGTTTGGTTATATTATATCTCTACCTATAACAGACTGTATGGTTATATTATATCACTACCTATAACAGACTGTATGGTTATATTATATCACTACCTATAACAGACTGTATGGTTATATTATATCACTACCTATAACAGACTGTATGGTTATATTATATCACTACCTATAACAGACTGTATGGTTATATTATATCTCTACCTATAACAGACTGTATGGTTATATTATATCTCTACCTATAACAGACTGTATGGTTATATTATATCACTACCTATAACAGACTGTATGGTTATATTATATCACTACCTATAACAGACTGTATGGTTATATTATATCACTACCTATAACAGACTGTATGGTTATATTATATCTCTACCTATAACAGACTGTATGGTTATATTATATCTCTACCTATAACAGTCAGACTGTATGGTTATATTATATCACTACCTATAACAGACTGTATGGTTATATTATATCACTACCTATAACAGTCAGACTGTATGGTTATATTATATCACTACCTATAACAGACTGTATGGTTATATTATATCACTACCTATAACAGTCAGACTGTATGGATATATTATATCACTACCTATAACAGACTGTATGGTTATATTATATCTCTACCTATAACAGACTGTATGGTTATATTATATCACTACCTATAACAGACTGTATGGTTATATTATATCACTACCTATAACAGTCAGACTGTATGGTTATATTATAGCACTACCTATAACAGACTGTATGGTTATATTATATCACTACATATAACAGACTGTATGGTTATATTATATCACCACCTATAACAGACTGTATGGTTATATTATATCACTACCTATAACAGACTGTATGGTTATATTATATCACTACCAATAACAGTCAGACTGTATGGTTATATTGTATCACTACCTATAACAGACTCTATGGTTATATTATATCACTACCTATAACAGACTGTATGGTTATATTATATCACTACCTATAACAGACTGTATGGTTATATTATATCACTACCTATAACAGACTGTATGGTTATATTATATCACTACCTATAACAGACTGTATGGTTATATTATATCACTACCTATAACAGTCAGACTGTATGGTTACATTATATCACTACCTATAACAGACTGTATGGTTATATTATATCACTACCTATAACAGACTGTATGGTTATATTATATCTCTACCTATAACAGTCAGACTGTATGGTTATATTGTATCACTACCTATAACAGACTGTATGGTTATATTATATCACTACCTATAACAGACTGTATGATTATATTATATCACTACCTATAACAGACTGTATGGTTATATTATATCACTACCTATAACAGACTGTATGGTTATATTATATCACTACCTATAACAGACTGTATGGTTATATTATATCACTACCTATAACAGACTGTATGGTTATATTATATCACTACCTATAACAGACTGTATGGTTATATTATATCACTACCTATAACAGACTGTATGGTTATATTATATCACTACCTATAACAGACTGTATGGTTATATTATATCACTACCTATAACAGACTGTATGGTTATATTATATCACTACCTATAACAGACTGTATGGTTATATTATATCACTACCTATAACAGTCAGATTGTATGGTTATATTATATCACTACCTATAACAGACTGTATGGTTATATTATATCTCTACCTATAACAGTCAGACTGTATGGTTATATTGTATCACTACCTATAAAAGACTGTATGGTTATATTATATCACTACCTATAACAGACTGTATGATTATATTATATCACTACCTATAACAGACTGTATGGTTATATTATATCACTACCTATAACAGACTGTATGGTTATATTATATCACTACCTATAACAGACTGTATGGTTATATTATATCTCTACCTATAACAGTCAGACTGTATGGTTATATTATATCACTACCTATAACAGACTGTATGGTTATATTATATCACTACCTATAACAGACTGTATGGTTATATTATATCACTACCTATAACAGACTGTATGGTTATATTATATCTCTACCTATAACAGTCAGACTGTATGGTTATATTGTATCACTACCTATAACAGACTGTATGGTTATATTATATCACTACCTATAACAGACTGTATGGTTATATTATATCACTACCTATAACAGACTGTATGGTTATATTATATCACTACCTATAACAGACTGTATGGTTATATTATATCACTACCTATAACAGACTGTATGGTTATATTATATCACTACCTATAACAGACTGTATGGTTATATTATATCACTACCTATAACAGACTGTATGGTTATATTATATCACTACCTATAACAGTCAGATTGTATGGTTATATTATATCACTACCTATAACAGACTGTATGGTTATATTATATCTCTACCTATAACAGTCAGACTGTATGGTTATATTGTATCACTACCTATAAAAGACTGTATGGTTATATTATATCACTACCTATAACAGACTGTATGATTATATTATATCACTACCTATAACAGACTGTATGGTTATATTATATCACTACCTATAACAGACTGTATGGTTATATTATATCACTACCTATAACAGACTGTATGGTTATATTATATCACTACCTATAACAGACTGTATGGTTATATTATATCACTACCTATAACAGACTGTATGGTTATATTATATCTCTACCTATAACAGACTGTATGGTTATATTATATCACTACCTATAACAGTCAGACTGTATGGTTATATTATATCACTACCTATAACAGACTGTATGGTTATATTATAGCTCTACCTATAACAGACTGTATGGTTATATTATATCACTACCTATAACAGACTGTATGGTTATATTATATCTCTACCTATAACAGTCAGACTGTATGGTTATATTATATCACTACCTATAACAGACTGTATGGTTATATTATATCACTACCTGTAACAGACTGTATGGTTATATTATATCACTACCTATAACAGACTGTATGGTTATATTATATCACTACCTATAACAGTCAGACTGTATGGTTATATTATATCTCTACCTATAACAGTCAGACTGTATGGTTATATTATATCACTACCTATAACAGACTGTATGGTTATATTATATCACTACCTATAACAGACTGTATGGTTATATTATATCACTACCTATAACAGACTGTATGGTTATATTATATCACTACCTATAACAGACTGTATGGTTATATTATATCACTACCTATAACAGACTGTATGGTTATATTATATCTCTACCTATAACAGTCAGACTGTATGGTTATATTATATCACTACCTATAACAGTCAGACTGTATGGTTATATTATATCACTACCTATAACAGACTGTATGGTTATATTATATCACTACCTATAACAGACTGTATGGTTATATTATATCACTACCTATAACAGACTGTTTGGTTATATTATATCTCTACCTATAACAGACTGTATGGTTATATTATATCACTACCTATAACAGACTGTATGGTTATATTATATCACTACCTATAACAGACTGTATGGTTATATTATATCACTACCTATAACAGACTGTATGGTTATATTATATCACTACCTATAACAGACTGTATGGTTATATTATATCTCTACCTATAACAGACTGTATGGTTATATTATATCTCTACCTATAACAGACTGTATGGTTATATTATATCACTACCTTTAACAGACTGTATGGTTATATTATATCACTACCTATAACAGACTGTATGGTTATATTATATCACTACCTATAACAGACTGTATGGTTATATTATATCTCTACCTATAACAGACTGTATGGTTATATTATATCTCTACCTATAACAGTCAGACTGTATGGTTATATTATATCACTACCTATAACAGACTGTATGGTTATATTATATCACTACCTATAACAGTCAGACTGTATGGTTATATTATATCACTACCTATAACAGACTGTATGGTTATATTATATCACTACCTATAACAGTCAGACTGTATGGATATATTATATCACTACCTATAACAGACTGTATGGTTATATTATATCTCTACCTATAACAGACTGTATGGTTATATTATATCACTACCTATAACAGACTGTATGGTTATATTATATCACTACCTATAACAGTCAGACTGTATGGTTATATTATAGCACTACCTATAACAGACTGTATGGTTATATTATATCACTACATATAACAGACTGTATGGTTATATTATATCACCACCTATAACAGACTGTATGGTTATATTATATCACTACCTATAACAGACTGTATGGTTATATTATATCACTACCAATAACAGTCAGACTGTATGGTTATATTGTATCACTACCTATAACAGACTCTATGGTTATATTATATCACTACCTATAACAGACTGTATGGTTATATTATATCACTACCTATAACAGACTGTATGGTTATATTATATCACTACCTATAACAGACTGTATGGTTATATTATATCACTACCTATAACAGACTGTATGGTTATATTATATCACTACCTATAACAGTCAGACTGTATGGTTACATTATATCACTACCTATAACAGACTGTATGGTTATATTATATCACTACCTATAACAGACTGTATGGTTATATTATATCTCTACCTATAACAGTCAGACTGTATGGTTATATTGTATCACTACCTATAACAGACTGTATGGTTATATTATATCACTACCTATAACAGACTGTATGATTATATTATATCACTACCTATAACAGACTGTATGGTTATATTATATCACTACCTATAACAGACTGTATGGTTATATTATATCACTACCTATAACAGACTGTATGGTTATATTATATCACTACCTATAACAGACTGTATGGTTATATTATATCACTACCTATAACAGACTGTATGGTTATAATATATATCTACCTATAACAGACTGTATGGTTATATTATATCACTACCTATAACAGTCAGACTGTATGGTTATATTATATCACTACCTATAACAGACTGTATGGTTATATTATATCTCTACCTATAACAGACTGTATGGTTAAATTATATCACTACCTATAACAGACTGTATGGTTATATTATATCTCTACCTATAACAGTCAGACTGTATGGTTATATTATATCACTACCTATAACAGACTGTATGGTTATATTATATCACTACCTGTAACAGACTGTATGGTTATATTATATCACTACCAATAACAGTCAGACTGTATGGTTATATTATATCACTACCTATAACAGTCAGACTGTATGGTTATATTATATCTCTACCTATAACAGTCAGACTGTATGGTTATATTATATCACTACCTATAACAGACTGTATGGTTATATTATATCACTACCTATAACAGTCAGACTGTATGGTTATATTATATCACTACCTATAACAGTCAGACTGTATGGTTATATTATATCACTACCTATAACAGACTGTATGGTTATATTATATCACTACCTATAACAGACTGTATGGTTATATTATATCACTACCTATAACAGACTGTATGGTTATATTATATCACTACCTATAACAGACTGTTTGGTTATATTATATCTCTACCTATAACAGACTGTATGGTTATATTATATCACTACCTATAACAGACTGTATGGTTATATTATATCACTACCTATAACAGACTGTATGGTTATATTATATCACTACCTATAACAGACTGTATGGTTATATTATATCACTACCTATAACAGACTGTATGGTTATATTATATCTCTACCTATAACAGACTGTATGGTTATATTATATCTCTACCTATAACAGACTGTATGGTTATATTATATCACTACCTATAACAGACTGTATGGTTATATTATATCACTACCTATAACAGACTGTATGGTTATATTATATCTCTACCTATAACAGACTGTATGGTTATATTATATCTCTACCTATAACAGTCAGACTGTATGGTTATATTATATCACTACCTATAACAGACTGTATGGTTATATTATATCACTACCTATAACAGTCAGACTGTATGGATATATTATATCACTACCTATAACAGACTGTATGGTTATATTATATCTCTACCTATAACAGTCAGACTGTATGGTTATATTATATCACTACCTATAACAGACTGTATGGTTATATTATATCACTACCTATAACAGACTGTATGGTTATATTATATCACTACCTATAACAGACTGTATGGTTATATTATATCACTACCTATAACAGACTGTATGGTTATATTATATCACTACCTATAACAGTCAGACTGTATGGATATATTATATCACTACCTATAACAGACTGTATGGTTATATTATATCTCTACCTATAACAGTCAGACTGTATGGTTATATTATATCACTACCTATAACAGACTGTATGGTTATATTATATCACTACCTATAACAGTCAGACTGTATGGATATATTATATCACTACCTATAACAGACTGTATGGTTATATTGTATCTCTACCTATAACAGACTGTATGGTTATATTATATCACTACCTATAACAGACTGTATGGTTATATTATATCACTACCTATAACAGTCAGACTGTATGGTTATATTATATCACTACCTATAACAGACTGTATGGTTATATTATATCACTACCTATAACAGACTGTATGGTTATATTATATCACTACCTATAACAGACTGTATGGTTATATTATATCACTACCTATAACAGACTGTATGGTTATATTATATCTCTACCTATAACAGACTGTATGGTTATATTATATCTCTACCTATAACAGTCAGACTGTATGGTTATATTGTATCACTACCTATAACAGACTGTATGGTTATATTATATCACTACCTATAACAGACTGTATGGTTATATTATATCTCTACCTATAACAGACTGTATGATTATATTATATCACTACCTATAACAGACTGTATGGTTATATTATATCACTACCTATAACAGACTGTATGGTTATATTATATCTCTACCTATAACAGACTGTATGGTTATATTATATCTCTACCTATAACAGTCAGACTGTATGGTTATATTATATCACTACCTATAACAGACTGTATGGTTATATTATATCACTACCTATAACAGTCAGACTGTATGGTTATATTATATCACTACCTATAACAGACTGTATGGTTATATTATATCTCTACCTATAACAGACTGTATGGTTATATTATATCACTACCTATAACAGACTGTATGGTTATATTATATCACTACCTATAACAGTCAGACTGTATGGTTATATTATATCACTACCTATAACAGACTGTATGGTTATATTATATCACTACATATAACAGACTGTATGGTTATATTATATCACTACCTATAACAGACTGTATGGTTATATTATATCACTACCTATAACAGACTGTATGGTTATATTATATCACTACCTATAACAGACTGTATGGTTATATTATATCACTACCTATAACAGACTGTATGGTTATATTATATCTCTACCTATAACAGACTGTATGGTTATATTATATCACTACCTATAACAGACTGTATGGTTATATTATATCACTACCTATAACAGACTGTATGGTTATATTATATCTCTTCCTATAACAGACTGTATGGTTATATTATATCACTACCTATAACAGACTGTTTGGTTATATTATATCACTACCTATAACAGACTGTATGGTTATATTCAATTCATGACCTGTCTTTGTTAGAGTGGGTTCAATTGGCTTGTGAATGGAGTAATGTGTGAATGTATGTTATGATAAGGGGATATTTGTCCCATAAGCTTTAAAAGTTTTTTTTTATGACTCCTGAGTGTTGACATGCCCCTGTGTGTGTGTTTGTGTGTCGTTGGCTCGGGGTTTGTGTGTGTGTGTGTGTGTGTGTGTGTGTGTGTGTATGTGTGTGTGTCCTTCAGCGTCATACACTGTGTGTTTACTCTGTGTAAACAGAGTCTCCGAAAAGTTTGAAAGTAAGACAAGTGTGTAAGATGATTATCCCTAGCCTTAGGGACAGATATGCTCCACTTCATTTAAATACCTACATACCTATAGATGCACAGTTAGACTCTGCTTTTTTGGATACAGTTGTGATAAAGTAAATACAAATACAGTAAAATGTGTTGGATTCTTCTGTCTGTGTTCGTTGTATTTTTGTCCTTCTAGTCCTTTCCAGCCATTATCCTCCTGTCTTCAAAATGGCTGCCATTTTCTTCTTCTTTTCTTTTTCCATTCTTTATAGAGAACATTATATCATTCTCATGTCTTCTAGAATCCATCCCCAAGGTTCCGAACCCCGAAGCTCCAGTTACTCAATGTTTTCTAATAAAAAGCAGAAAAGCATTTTCTCAGGGTCGTGTGCGAATGGCTGAGAAGCTGGGGATGAATAATTCAGGGAGGTCTAAAAGTTCCAGCGGAGAAGGTATTCTTATCGTCTGTTTTGGAAGAGACAGAGAGACGGCCCTCCTGGCCTGAGCATGAAAAAGCTTTAGAGGAGTGGAGTGGGTGAGAACGCATTTGATAGATAGAGAGGTGAAGCGAGAGAGGGGGATAAGGAGGATGGATGAGTTGAGGGTGGAGGAGGGACGGGGGTGAAGAGAGAAGAGAGAAGGGAGGGGTAATAAAAAGGAAGGTTGACGAGAGGTAAAGGGAGATGATGGAGGAGAGGTGAAGAAAGGACAATAGGTGAGAGGAGAAGAGGCAGAAAAAGAAAGAGAAGAAGAAGATGGAGATGGAGGAGAAGAAGAAGATGAAGAAGAAGAAGATGATGAAGATGAGCGAAAAGATGGAGGAAAGGGTGGACAGTAATGGGCATCATGACTCGTTGCCCCGGGATTTATGGAAAACATGAATAAAAGATGTGTGCAGACACACATGGACACAGACACAGAGACCCAGCATTAGCTAACCAGGATGTGCTCTGGCACGTCACACTAATCAGTCCTGACGGAAACACTAATTCCCATCCAGTTCTCCCCCCACACCATCCGCACTAATAGAAGGGGTAGGAACAGGTATATTGTGACTACTCTCTGTGAGGCCACGACAGGAAAAATACATTACCCAGCCTTTTTAGGACATTTCTTTTAACACAGCATGTTTAAGGCATTCGGGCTTAGTCCTTTTAGCATCTGAAGATAGGGGAGAGAGGAGGAAATGTACATTTGTTGTGATGGGTCCTTTTGTCCAGACGGGGGGGACAAGTATTAGCGCGACACGGCCTGTCAGATGGAGGTGCCTGGATGTGGAAGCTTATTGTATTTGTCCTGGGTGAAATAGCCCAGGGGAAGGACTTTGTGCTCGCACCAGGGCACTCTGATTTTGAAAACAACATCCTGTCAGAACTTGGAAATAGACACTCTTAACCAGGATTTGAAACATAAATAAGTTGAACATAAAAGGACCAAATGAAATGTCTATATGTATCTCGTTTATAGAGAATTTAAAAATACATCGTTTTTGTTTTAGTCTAAAGACTGACATATACATTTTCATATAGAATATGGTTGCCGATAGGATACGGATAAATAAAGATAACAATTGGAAAAAGCTTATATTTCCCAGATTTCTGCTTATCATTGATTGACTTATGAAATGTACAAAAAAATATTACCCATGGCAGTGTTTCCTTTAACTCAAATTGTCTTGCAATGTATTCGTTTGTAAGTTAATTGAGGCTCAATCATTTATATTCAGTTGGTGTATTGTTTTGCAGTAGTAAATTGTGAAGTGAACATCCAGGTGGAGATTGAAATCATAACATTGCAAAATGAACTCCACCTCAAAGCCTACCAGGCTGCACCAAACTTTTGGTGCCTTGTTGACGCAGAGAAGTACAGTGGAGTATGCACAGCAGCTATGAAGGTTGCTAGCCTGTTTGGTTCAACCTATCTCTGTGAATCAGCGTTTTCTGACATGAACTTCATCAAGAACAAACACAGAACACGCCTCACTGATGCACATCTGAAAGACTCACTCACAATTGCAGTGTCAAGTTACACACCAGATTACAATACACTGGTGAACAGCATGCAATGCCAGTCTTCCCACTAACAAAGAAACAGATACCAGATGTTGTCAGTGGCAAGATGGCAGTGCCATGGCGAAGTTGAATTAAAATATTGAAGAATTGTGTTCAATTTAAAAGTCTGTTAAAAAATGCAGCAGATTTGGTCATTAGTTCAAAATGTGACAAGATTTATTTAAAAATAAGTAGATTTTTCTAACATTACATAATTGATAACTTTTTGAGACATAGTGCAACATAGTTCATGATTTGTTAAAAGGGTTTGTCAGTGGCTAGTGAAAATGGGAAATTTCTCCTATGAAATGTAGTGATGTAAGTGATCATCTGAAAATGTAACAATTACTGAGATTAAAGTGCTGAATATTGATCTGTTTCCCACCTTATTGGTATTGTTGATAATTATTGTGAGAAATTATTAACGTGATCAGTGTCTTCACATAGATGAGTATCATTAATCATTATAATAACGTATAACTAAAGGCAAACTGAGCAAATGTGTTATTTCAGAAGAGCGTATCAAACTGGTAGCCCTTCGTATGACTCAGCACCCATGAAGTAGCTCTCAGTTTCAAAAAGGTTGGTGACCCCTGCTATAGAATCTACATATGCATTGCTTTCTGTTTGGGGTTAATAGGCTGGGTTTCTGTATAAGCACTTTGTGACATCTGCTGATGTAAAAAGGGCTTTGTAAATACATTTGATTTGATAGGCCCTGGTCAAAAGTAGTCCACTAAATAGAAAATCAGATGCCATTTGGGATGTAGCATCCAAGTTGAACGTTGCACTTAGTTGCTCAGCAAAGAATGTTGTGTCCACATTCATGAAAGGATTGGAAATGAACGACACACATGGCTCAAGCTGATGAAGGTCACAAAACCTATTCTCAAACTCTTGCCCAAGTCTGTTTATGACTTCACAGTACTTTTCTGCAACTTTGTCAAATGTCTCAGATGCAGAAGCATTGTCTTTCAGCACCGACTGCACAGAGGGAAAGTGCAGCACCTTTCTTTTCTGTAAATCCACAGAGAAAATGTTCATCTTGGCTTTAAATGCATTTAAAGCACTTATCAGATCAACAACAGTCTTACCTTTGCCTTGCAGCTTGCAGTTCAAGTCATTTAGTTTCCCAGTAATGTCTGTCAAAAATGCAAGGTCAAGTGTCCACTCTGTGTCCTCTAGTAGTGAGACGTCTTCGCCTTTGGACTGCTTGAACTCTTTGATTTCACCCAAAAGTGACAAAAAACGAAGTAAAACTCGTCCTCTGCTGAGCCATCGGATTTCTGTGTGTAGCAGCAGGTCACCATATTCAGCTGAAATCTCCTCCAATAGCACCTTGAAAATCCTGTACTGTTTTGCTTTGGAGCGGATGTTGTTTATGATTTTTACAACGGGAATCATCACCTGCTCAAAGCCGATCACTTTTGTTTTCTTCGCTGCGCCCGCTAGCTTACTCTCCACGAGCACTGGTTTTTTCACGTGCACAATACTGACCTTTGAACTAGAGTAGGTCAGAGTTCACCTAAACTTATCTAAACTCATGTATAATGAAAATATTTTTAAGATATTGTCATTTTTAAATATATATATAAATGCAAGTGTGATTAAAAAGAATACCAACAGAATACAATTACATTTCAGACGCAGCTCACTAGTGAGTTGTGCTATTTTTAGACCAGGCCTGCTGGCGACTCATGTGGTCCCTGGGGGCGACCTGGTGCCCGCGGGCACCGTGTTGGTGACTCCTGTTCTATAGATTATATGAGCATAGAACAGTGATCACCAACCCTGGTCCTGGACATCTAGAGGTTCTGGACACCTGACTCAGTTCTTCAATATTCACGATCTTGGTGGTTGTTAGTTGATTATTTTAACCAACTGTGATTTTAGAAGAGCTTCAACAACACCTCTAGTCTACAGGACCAAGGTTTGTGACTGACTACTTCAACAACACCTCTAGTCTACAGGACCAAGGTTTGTGACTGACTACTTCAACAACACCTCTAGTCTACAGGACCAAGGTTTGTGACTGACTACTTCAACAACACCTCTAGTCTACAGGACCAAGGTTTGTGACTGACTACTTCAACAACACCTCTAGTCTACAGGACCAAGGTTTGTGACTGACTACTTCAACAACACCTCTAGTCTACAGGACCAAGGTTTGTGACTGACTACTTCAACAACACCTCTAGTCTACAGGACCAAGGTTTGTGACTGACTACTTCAACAACACCTCTAGTCTACAGGACCAAGGTTTGTGACTGACTACTTCAACAACACCTCTAGTCTACAGGACCACGGTTTGTGACTGACTACTTCAACAACACCTCTAGTCTACAGGACCAAGGTTTGTGACTGACTACTTCAACAACACCTCTAGTCTACAGGACCACGGTTTGTGACTGACTACTTCAACAACACCTCTAGTCTACAGGACCAAGGTTTGTGACTGACTACTTCAACAACACCTCTAGTCTACAGGACCAAGGTTTGTGACTGACTACTTCAACAACACCTCTAGTCTACAGGACCAAGGTTTGTGACTGACTACTTCAACAACACCTCTAGTCTACAGGACCAAGGTTTGTGACTGAGTACTTCAACAACACCTCTAGTCTACAGGACCAAGGTTTGTGACTGACTACTTCAACAACACCTCTAGTCTACAGGACCAAGGTTTGTGACTGACTACTTCAACAACACCTCTAGTCTACAGGACCAAGGTTTGTGACTGACTACTTCAACAACACCTCTAGTCTACAGGACCAAGGTTTGTGACTGACTACTTCAACAACACCTCTAGTCTACAGGACCAAGGTTTGTGACTGACTACTTCAACAACACCTCTAGTCTACAGGACCAAGGTTTGTGACTGACTACTTCAACAACACCTCTAGTCTACAGGACCAAGGTTTGTGACTGACTACTTCAACAACACCTCTAGTCTACAGGACCAAGGTTTGTGACTGACTACTTCAACAACACCTCTAGTCTACAGGACCAAGGTTTGTGACTGACTACTTCAACAACACCTCTAGTCTACAGGACCAAGGTTTGTGACTGACTACTTCAACAACACCTCTAGTCTACAGGACCACGGTTTGTGACTGACTACTTCAACAACACCTCTAGTCTACAGGACCACGGTTTGTGACTGACTACTTCAACAACACCTCTAGTCTACAGGACCAAGGTTTGTGACTGACTACTTCAACAACACCTCTAGTCTACAGGACCAAGGTTTGTGACTGACTACTTCAACAACACCTCTAGTCTACAGGACCAAGGTTTGTGACTGACTACTTCAACAACACCTCTAGTCTACAGGACCAAGGTTTGTGACTGACTACTTCAACAACACCTCTAGTCTACAGGACCACGGTTTGTGACTGACTACTTCAACAACACCTCTAGTCTACAGGACCAAGGTTTGTGACTGACTACTTCAACAACACCTCTAGTCTACAGGACCAAGGTTTGTGACTGACTACTTCAACAACACCTCTAGTCTACAGGACCAAGGTTTGTGACTGACTACTTCAACAACACCTCTAGTCTACAGGACCAAGGTTTGTGACTGACTACTTCAACAACACCTCTAGTCTACAGGACCACGGTTTGTGACTGACTACTTCAACAACACCTCTAGTCGACAGGACCAAGGTTTGTGACTGACTACTTCAACAACACCTCTAGTCTACAGGACCAAGGTTTGTGACTGACTACTTCAACAACACCTCTAGTCTACAGGACCAAGGTTTGTGACTGACTACTTCAACAACACCTCTAGTCTACAGGACCAAGGTTTGTGACTGACTACTTCAACAACACCTCTAGTCTACAGGACCAAGGTTTGTGACTGACTACTTCAACAACACCTCTAGTCTACAGGACCAAGGTTTGTGACTGACTACTTCAACAACACCTCTAGTCTACAGGACCAAGGTTTGTGACTGACTACTTCAACAACACCTCTAGTCTACAGGACCAAGGTTTGTGACTGACTACTTCAACAACACCTCTAGTCAACAGGACCAAGGTTTGTGACTGACCAATTCAACAGCAATTCGCAAATCAACACCTAGTGTCACGGCTGTTAGAAGGAGCCGACCAAGATGCAGCGTTTTCGGAGTTCCACATATTTATTTGACCAGTGAAACCGAATGCAACAATTAAACACTTCAAAATATACACAAAACAACGAACCGTGACGCAGGAGGATCAAATACACTCACAACGAATAATCACCCACAAACACATGTGAAACAAACATCAACTTAAATAGGACTTCCAATTAGAGACAATGACAACCTGCTGCCTCTAATTGGAGGTCATGCCAAACAACACCAACATAGAAATGCAAAACTAGAAACTGAACATAGACATACAAAAACAGACACACACCCCTGTCACACCCTGACCTACTCCACCATAGAAAATAACCACTCACTATGGTCAGGACGTGACACCTAGGTTAAGTCTGAAATGGCAGCCTATTCCCTATAGCCCATGGGCTCTGGTCCAAAGTCGGGCACTATGTAGTGAATAGAGTGCCATTTGGGATTCACATAGTGTGAGGATGAGATGTCTCTTTCTAATATGTTAATTTGTAAATGATTTGCCTGACAGTGTGTGTCATTATAACTATAGATGTCCTAGCCCTGGACAGAGATGTAGTCAATCATATGTTTGGGAAGCCTGGTGGAATGTTGGCTGGGATTCTAGACCTGCAGTTTGGAATTTGGAATTGTCATGGTGCAGAGAGGTAGGAAACGCATTGTACTACTGATGAAGTCATGGATTGTACTATCACAGATTACAAAGGGAAACCCAATAACGCGAGCTTACCAGATGGACTAAATGCCTTCTATGCTCGCTTCGAGGCAAGCGACACTGAACCATGCAATGAGCACCAGCTGTTCTGGACAACTGTGTGATCTCACTCTCCATAGCCAATGTGAATAAGATCTTAATTTATTTATATTTTTTATTTAACCTTTATTTAACGAGGCAAGTCAGCTAAGAATAAATTCTTATTTACAATGACGGCCTACCGGGGAACAGTGGGTTAACTGCCTTGTTCAGGGGCAGACCAACAGAGTTTTACCTTGTCAGCTCTGGGATTCGATTTAGCAACCTTTCGGTTACTGGCCCAACGCTCTAACCACTAGGCTACCTGCCGCCCCCTTTAAACAGGTTAACATTCACAGATTACCAGGATGCATAAGCAACACTAAACCATGCATAAGAGCACCAGCTGTTCTGGATGACTGTGTGATCACGCTCTCAGTAGCCAAGCATGCGCTGACCAGCTGAGAAATATCTTCACTGACCCAGTCTGTAATACCTATATGTTTAAAGCAGACTACCATAGTCCCTGTGCTCAAGAACTCCAAGACAACCTGTCTAAATGACTTTCACCCCGTACCACTCACATCTGTAGCCATGAAATGCTTTGAAAGGCTGGTCATGGCTCATATCAACATCATCATCCCAGACACATTGGAGACACTCCAATTTTCATACTGCCCAAACAGATCACACAGATGACACAATTTCTATTGCACTCCACACTGCCCTCTCCCACCTGGACAAGAGGAACACCTACGTGAGAATGTGGTTCATTGACTACAGCTCAGTGTTCAACACTGTAGTGCCCTCCAAGCTCATCACTAAGCTAAGGACCCTGGGACTAAACACCTCCCTCTGCAACTGGATCCTGGACTTCCTGACGGGCCACCCCCAGGTGGTGAGGGTAGGCAACAATCATCCGCCACGCTGACCCTCAACACAGGGACCCCTCAGGGATGCATGCTTAGTCCCCTCCTGTACTACCCCTTGTTCACCCATGACTGTGCACGACTCCAACACCATCATTAAGTTTGCTGACAACACAATGGTGGTAGGCCTGATCACAGACGACAATGAGACAGCCTATAGGGAGGAGGTCAGAGACTTGGCAGTGTGGTGCCAGGACAACAACCTCTTCCTCAACATCCCCAAGACAAAATTGCTGATCGTGGACTACAGGAAACATACGGCCGAGCACGTCCCCATTCACATCGACGGGGCTGTAGTGGGTCAAGAGCTTCAAGTTCTTCGGTGTCCACATCACTAAGGATCTATCATGGTCCACACACACCAGCACAGTCGTGAAGAGGGTACGACAGCACCTCTTCCCCGTCAGGAGGCTGAAAAGATGTGGCATGGGCCCTCACATCCTCAATAAGTTCTACAGCTGCATCATCCAGAGTATCTTGATTGGCTAGTGGGCGGTTTTGACTGCATCTCCCGACGTCCTGCAAAAAATGTCACTTCAGATTCAATTTTGAGTTGAATCTGTAGTCATCTCTCTAGTGTTGGTGCGCTGGTCGTGCAAGTCTTTCTCTCTCTCTCTAGGTGTGTGTGTGTGTGGGGGGGGGGGGGGGGGGGGGGCTGCTGTCTCCTTCAGAGTGTGTGATTGACAAGAGTCTCTCCGGGACCAATTCCTGCCAGTCCACACCTGCTCACTGCTTGCCCACACACATACACAGACACACACACATGCACACAGAGAGAGAAAGACTTGAAATGAAATTAGCCCACATGGTTTCAATGTGTTTGTGCGTGTGTGTATTCCAGTGTATGTGTATATGTGTGTGTGTGTGTGTGTGTGTGTGTGTGTGTGTGTGTGTGTGTGTGTGTCTGTCTGTGCATTCCTGAGTGAATGTGTGTGTGTGTGTTTATTTGTGCATGTCTGTGCATGTGGCTTGTGCGCATTCTTGTGTTTGTGTCTGTTTGTAAATGTGCTGTCTGAACAACCTCATTAGGACATATCAACATCATGCATGCAAACCAGTAACGGTAACATACTGTACCTCACAGAAATACCATATTCATCATATATACAAGATACAGTTTAAGTGAAGCTATATACAGAGGTCTATACTCTTCTATCATACAGATTGAGGATACAGGTTTGACCCCTGAGGTTACCAGACTGAGGATCCAGGTCTCTCTCTTTCTCTCTGTCTCTCTGTCTCTCTCTCTCTCTCTCTCTCTCTCTCTCTCTCTCTCTCTCTCTCTCTCTCTCTCTCTCTCTCTCTCTCTCTCTCTCTCTCTCACTCACTCACTCACTCAATTGAATTTTCAATTTCAATTCAAGGGCTTTATTGGCTTAGGAAACACATGCTTACATTGCCAGAGCAAGTGAAATAGATAATAAACAAAATCGAAATAAACAATACACAAATGTTTACAGCAAACATTACACCCACAAAAGTTCCAAAAGAGTAAAGACATTTCAAATGTCATATTATGTGCAAATAGTTCAAGTCCAAAAGGGAGAATAAATAAACATAAATATGGGTTGTATTTACAATGGTGTTTGTTCTTCACTGGTTGCCTTTTTCCTTGTGGCAACAGGTCACACATCTTGCTGCTGTGATGGAACACTGTGGTATTTCAATAGATATGCGAGTTTATCAAAATTGGGTTTGATTTTGAATTCTTCGTGGGTCTGTGTAATCTGAGGAAAATATGTGTCTCTAATATGGTCATATATTTGGCAGGAGGTTAGGAAGTCCACCTCATTTTGTGGGCAGTGTGCACATAGCCTGTCTTCTCTTGAGAGCCAGGTCTGCCTACGGTGGCCTTTCTCAATTGCAAGGCTATGCTCACTGAGTCTGTACATACAGTAGTCAAATATTTCCTTACATTTGGGTCAGTCACAGTGGTCAGGTATTCTGCCACTGTGTACTCTCTGTTTAGGGCCAAATAGCATTCTAGTTTGCTCTGTTTTTTTGTTAATTCTTTCCAATGTATCAAGTAATTATCTTTTTGTTTTCTCATGATTTGGTGGGTCTTATTGTGTTGCTGTCCTGGGGCCCTGTTGGGTGTGTTTGTGTTTGTGAACAGAGCCCCAGGACCAGCTTGCTTAGTGGACTCTTCTCCAGGTTCATCTCTCTGTAGGTGATGGCTTTGTTATGGAAGGTTTGGGAATTACTTCCTTTTATGTGGTTGTAGAATTAAATGGCTCTTTTCTGGATTTTGATAACTTGCGGTTATCGGCCTAATTCTGCTCTGCATGCATTATTTGGTGTTGTACATTGTACATGGACGATGCTTTTGCAGAATTCTGCATGCAAGTCTCAATTTGGTGTTTGTCCCATTTCGTGAATTATCTCTCTCTCTCTTTTTTAATTGATCATGTATATGTTTTTGCTGTTTTATAGAGCCAAAAAGATTGGTCAAATGGTTTATCCATACATCTCTGTTCTCTCTCTCTCTCCCTCTTTCGCGCTCCCTTTCTCTCTCACACACACACAACCAGGGGGCCTCACATAGCGGCACAGATCTTGTTTGCTCCATAATTCATTGTCTCATTAAACTATTGAGTTAAGTTAACTGTCTCATATTAGAGCTGTGTGATTAAGTATGTGCACACATACACACACACTTTCTCACTCACACACACTCTCTCTCTCTTTACTCTCTCTCTCTCTCTCTCTCTCTCTCTCTCTCTCTCTCTCTCTCTCTCTCTCTCTCTCTCACACACACACACTTATAGTGGCATGTATGTTTAATCCGTTACCCATAGTTGAATTACACCGTACGCTACGACCGACAAAACGAAACCTCTCCCGTGATCCTGGTCACGCTGTCCCTTTGATGAAAGATTTGTGTTGACTCGTCCGCCTCGCGCTACACTAGGTACCATATTCCTAATGACACTTTTTGATGACGTCAAGCCAAGCGTTACAAATGGAGGCGAAAATGAATCAGCGTCTCACGGGGAGCCCGTGGTGGCGTGACGTTTACACCTAAAAGCAATCTCAATCTTCTCCAGGGTGGAAAGTTGTTTTGGAGAGAGGCAATAACTTTTATTTCCAAACCATGGGAGTTCAGATAAGTTAACTCAACTGCCTAGTCAACAAATTGATTGAGTACTATATTTGAACTGAGAGGTAAACTTTCAACGCGACAATTTGAGCGATATCATTGTTATGTCGAAGCCTACGCATAGGCTATAGGTAATGTTGGTTAAATCCTCTCCAAATGTGTTATTATTAACTTCCTCGATATAAAATGAATATTTCACCCGGCCAACCGTTTGTAACATAGTCTGTCAAGTTCTTATCCAACGCCAGCAGCGCGAATTGAATAGATAGATTTCAACAGTTTGAGGCTAGGCTATAAACGGTTTATGATGCGCTGTCCATGGTGCTAAAATCGTTTCCTCCGGTTCAGGACTTCAGTCGGAAACTGAGAATACATAAATCCAGTTAAAATGTCTTCTTCGGCTTATTAAACTCGTCTATTACACCGACTTCTTTGATGTGTTTGTGCAATTATCTATCTTCCTGTGTTGGGTTTGGAGTGGTGCGCGTGAGGTAGCGCCCAAAGGGGTGGAACGAAGCGAAGTTCCGTATCTCTCTCGTGAGCCAAGCTGCGTACGGGCAGTCTCACAACGCAATACGCTTACCGGAGAGAGCCATACATTTCGTGTTGTTTGTAGCCTGCTGTTTTCTGTTAACGGACTAAATCGCCGTTGTTTCACAGGGTAGGGACAGTTCCCCAGTAGACTACCGGACGAGAGATGAATCAAGCTGCGCGAGGGACTTTGCTGCTCCTGGTCTTGGTGTTGATAATGCAAGGTAAGCTACTTTAATAACTAAACGACAATGTTGTGGAATTCAATTGTTTGTTGTATTTTGGTTTGTTTTTATAATTAGCAATATGCATTTCAAACGTTCCTTGTTTTTGAAGAGGAACTGTTAGAGGCATAAGGCAATACATGCTGTTATGTTTGCGTCGCAGAGTCGGCTGTACTTCACTTGGAAACTGTGAACTGTCATAGTGACATACAGTATCTAAAGGCGAATTTCGTTATGAATTATAGTCCTGTCTTACAACATTGTGTGAAACTGTGTGAAAATTGCATGTTTTGACGAATGTATACTTATTTAGACGACTGAGTGATACTGGGTGTGTCTATGGACACATTGAAGAGGAATAGAGAAAGTGACGTGCAATATTTAGGATTCACTTTTGCGGACACATTCTATTAGCCAAAAAAGATTGACATCATATATAGGTTCTCTGTTTACAAGGTACGTACAGAAAGTTAGACTACACATCATCATAACGCCTATAGGCCCATCATTTAACATGTTGAACGTTCTTCTTCGGACATCATCCATGGGAAAATGAAGCGTTGTCGTGCGAAGTAAACCAACATGATTGAATATCGGGAAACACTGTCATCATAGCCTATCCAGGCTCGTTTAAGCGGGGGAGTTTGATGTAGGCCTGTATGCAAAATGTGTTTTGAGTCGAAATAATTTATAACCGGAATTTGTGATGCTGTTTAAGTTATTGTTAACAAATAGAGAGAGACAGAGAGAGGGAGCGAGAGAGAGTAAACAAAAACAGAATCTGATTATGGAACTGCAGGGCTAATAAACATTTCTAACATAATTTACTCTCTCCCTCCATATATCTCTCGCTCTCCATATCATTATCTCTCTATCTATCTCCCACACTCTCTCTCTCCATCTCTCTCTATTGTGCAACGCACATATTTTACATTGACGGCACAGATTTTACATTGACAGTATGCATTTTTTATATGTAAAATATTTCCCCAACAGGTCATGCTCAGTTTGGCCGATGTTTGGTGGATGTTTCTAAGTGATGATCTATGAATTGATGTTAAGGGGAGAAA
This sequence comes from Salmo salar, assembly GCF_965601325.2. Classification (NCBI taxonomy): domain Eukaryota; kingdom Metazoa; phylum Chordata; class Actinopteri; order Salmoniformes; family Salmonidae; genus Salmo; species Salmo salar. Next base: position 30,516,260 of record NC_138298.1, read on the forward strand.
ACCAGACTTCCACATTTTTAAATTGATATTAATCGTCTTGGACTTCAAAATGTCTTCCTACTGTCCTCTCATTCCCCGTAGACAGGAAGCAACAGGTTTTCACCACCTATTGTTTTAGTGCAGAAGAAGGAAAGGAGATAAGGAAACAAAGGAATCCACATTAGACTATAACGATGCACCCATTTTCTTATAATTGGCGAGGAAGGAATCAACTTTAGACCTCTGTATGGAGATGCACCCATCGCCTAAGACAAGTAGAGGGAGGATGCCTCTTTAGACTATCAAGATGCACCCATTTTCTTAAAAGCGGACAGTAAAGGAGACCTCTTTTTTTGGCCATTGAGATGCACCATTTGAACTACACAAGCTGAGGAAGGAATCCACTTTTACGAAAATTGCTATTTTTTTACTATTGAGACGTACCCATTGAACTTGACAAGGTCTATGAAGGAATCCACTGTAGATTATTGAGATGCAGCCAGCTGATTTAGCTGACGACTTATAGAGAGCCAGTGGCCAAAAACTACTCAGAGAAAACTCTGCCTGACATTTACATTTTAGTCATTTAGCAGACACTCTTATCCAGAACAACTTACAGTAGTGAATGCATACATTTCATGCATTTTTAATTTTTTTATGTACTGACCCCCCGTGGGAATCGAACCCACAACCCTGGCGGAGCACACATCATGCTGGCGTTGCAAACACCATGCTCTACCAACTGAGCCACAGGGAAGACCCACGTCTCATTAGGAGAATAACTGGCAACACACTATGTCCTCATCATGCCTTTTACCACACTAACGTAAACATTGATAAATACTTGCTTGATAAAAAGGGAAGTGTGTGTGTACCACTGTGTCTGATGGATTGGAGGTGTTAGGTTTTGACAGGCTTTTAGCTATTATTTTTGTCTCTCTGTCTTCACCTTCTCTCTCTTTCTGTGTCTTGGTCAAACATGGACTAACAAACAAACACATTCATGTATGCACATTCGTAAACAGGCACACACCCACACGCATGCTTCCAAACATACACACGCACACACAAACTTTTATGCACACTCCTCCTGTTCTCTCTCTCTCTCTCTCTCTCTCTCTCTCTCTCTCTCTCTCTCTCTCTCTCTCTCTCTCTCTCTCTCTCTCTCTCTCTCTCTCTCTCTCTCAATTAAAAGGGCTATATTGGCTGGGAAACACACTATATATGCTGGAAGCCCCATCAAATGGAAGCCCCTATAAATG